>NC_139479.1:49728616-50328616 GCF_008360975.1 Lichenostomus cassidix | reverse complement strand
CCTATATTATAGTGAAAAGCTACAAGTATGTAGGACAATTTTGAGAAGGGGAAAAAAGGGGAAAAAAGCAGTAGGGAGGGGAGTACCACCATATCACCATTCTGAGGTTGTCATGTATTTATATTAATGACCATGTTAGGAGTTCTTTACCTTTATTTCTTCTATATGTGGGAATGTTCTCTGTTTGAAAATCAGAGCAGAAAAGACAACAGTGTACAGTCAGATGGTAAAGAGCTGAAGTCTGCATATTACAGGCCTGATTCATTTGTGCTGTTCCAGCCCATGCTCCAGGGTCCCAACAAGAGAACTAACCACAATTGACCTTGTGAGAGTAAAAGCATTTAAATTGCAATCCTTTGGCAGGCAGGTGTGAATCTATGGAGTAGCTATGCAAACAATTACTTAACTTCCCAGTTTGGTGGTTGTATTATGATCACTTAGTAAGATTGCTTGAGCCCCTGATGTCTCCTTTTAAACCTGGATCTTTGGGGCAAAAACAGATTTATATTTTTTCCATGGCAGTGTCTTTGCCTTTGCTTGTTACATTAATCTATCCAAAGTATAGACATGCACCCCAGTTACCTAAAAATTTTCTTTCTCAGCAAAATGAAGCACAGTGAGCAGCAGAGTCCCTTCCCTAGCCTGTGCTCGACCAGCACAGTGGATTTTGAAATGCTTATTTAAAATGTAATGTTTGTAGAAAAATGCCTTTAAGTAGATGGAGGAAGACACTAGAGACCGGAACAGGATGAACCGCTAAATTAAATAAAGCTTCTGGGTTTAGAAAATGTAAATCAACAGCTTGTTGTCCCAAGTCAACAATTTTGTGCTTATCTGCATCTCTTATTCACCACCTGTTGCTTCTAAGCCATTTTCAAACTTTTTACTAATTATGTAATTCTTCTAATCTTAAACATATCTTTGGATTCCCAAAGTTTATTGTATACTCAGTGATGTGCATATTTCTTGTAAAGTCATCATATACACTGATGATGGGATTTAAAGTTTAATTGCTTAAGTCTAAACTGATCAGTTTACAGTCCACAGAGAATAATGGGAGCCAAAGTTAGTACCTTAGGCCAGTGCTAAGTGTACTCCTAACAACATCCCTGTCTCCTCCTGAGAACTCTGTTAGTGACTGTATTTATTCAGTGGTTCACTTTCAGGAGGTTCATCTTCAGATTGCTCATGGGTAGACTCACTTGCAGCAGCTGGTTTCCATCCACAATGCACTTTGTAACAGGTGACCCCAATCCCTGTCTATTACCCCCACGAAACTAAAACATTGTTGTAATATTTTTGTTTCATCTATTTCAAAGAGTTTGAAATTATGTGAAACTTGTGTTGCAGGTTACTATGATGGTGTGTTTATAACACAAAACTGAGGGTACATTTCATGCCCTGAGGCCTGACTGGAGGATGTAAAACAGTGTTTGAGAAAGAGTTCTGGAGCTGTATGTGGCAGAGAAAGGCAAGGCTGGCTCAGTTTTGCCTATTCTATCTTTTGGGAATGACTACTGGCACAAACCATCAACAAAACCAAGTCTGTTTTATTTTTGAAGGTACAAAGAAACCAAACCAAACAGTCTAGGAGTGAGGCCATATGATAAAATAGGGAACTGGGATTCAAGAATGAACTAAGAAGCTAAGTTATTTGATTGTGTACATGTACTTTAAGAAAATAATTTTTAAATCTCTAAGGTAGAGTAAGGTGAATCCCATTCTTGATTTCTCATCTACATTCACAGGATGAAGAGACATGAACTTCCTTTTGTCTAGAAAAATCTTTACCGGTAGGAGTACCTAAAGAATCTTTACCAGAAGTAGCACCAGTAGAATGCTTCAATGTTGTACTATTATACTTTTAATTTTGGGGTTTGATTGCACCTTTAGCATTGTGATGTGAATTTGTACCTTGTGGAAAAATGTTGGAGGGATACAAATATTCTCATGGGACAAATAAGCTGAGGTAGAATTTCAGGGGCTATGAGGGCAAAACTGGTCATCTATGTCCAAAAAATGTACTGTCTGAAATTATTCTTTATTTTTTAATTCCATTCTCTCTCTTTTAGGGCTAATAGAAAATCTTAGACTTCCTAGGTAACAATGAAAGATTTGTGCTTGAACTGTTTAACACATGATATTGTGTTTAAATCATTCCAGTGTTTTTAAAATTTTGTCCATGATCTTTGACCCAGAGCTTAGACACAAAATCCCTAAGCATCAGAAAATGATAAGAGCTTGTTTTCTAAAAGCCACACCAGCGTTGTTAAGAATTTTTTTTTTTTTTTACATTTTCATCCAGTCTTTCCTGCTTTTGCAGGCACATACAAAGATATATCACTATACACAAAGATAAACTTCAGCCAATATCTTAACATCCTGAGCTGCTATTCTGTTTCACCACAATTTGAATAGTCATTATTTATTTTCTGGCACCCTACTTCTGACAAATATCTGCTTGATAGGTATAGCTTTATAGTTTTCACTCACTTGATGAAAATCGTTTTCTCTTACTGGATGAGATTTGGATTACTTTATTTTTCTAAATATTTCCTTTCATAAGAGGTAACTCACATGGCTTGGCCCATAAATGCTATCCATATATTTGTTGCTATTTCTATATACATGTTTTTCTTATATTGCAAGATCCTTGAGATGAAATTCTGCAATCTTACTCAGAAGTTTGTGATTAAAATAATCCTAGTTAGTTCTCTTAGCCACAAATATACGAATTGTAATAATAATAGGCGCTGAAAAATGGGTGGTGTATTCATTGTTTTGAAGCAAAAAAGCACCTGCATCAAGACCTGAGTTTGACCCAGTCTGACCTCATCACAGCTGACCCTGTTTTGAGTAGAGGATTGTAATGACCTTCTGAATTCCCCTGCAACATGAATTATCCCATGATCTTCTGAACCTCGACTGCTACATTTCATTGCTGCTTTGTCTCTCCTGGAAACTAAGTATCAGAAAAAATATAATTTCTGCTGTAAATTTTTTATGCATAACTCTGTATAAGATATATATTATATATATATATAAACACACAAATCTACAAATACTGGCCTCTTGCTATTCTTACGGGTTTCTAAAATGAAATCATATCCCTTTCAGATTTATTTGGTGCTTCTAGTCTCGCAGAAATAAATTTACTTTGTTTTAGTAAGGGAAACCAAAATAAAACTCACTGAAAATGTTACTTTAAGAAGCCAGTCAGTGCATTCATGGGAAACTATTATCCATCCCTCAGCAGAATATTCTTAACCTATGATTGCTGTTGATGCTTTTTAGAGAGGTTCAGTTCTTCTAGGTCATATATTTTTCAGTGGTAACAAGGGCTGCAAGGTGTACTTTCAGTTTAGAGTCACATTCTTACTCTGGCATCAGTGAAAACATTCAAACCCTCTCTTCCTTTTCATTCCTTTCTTTCCTGTGTCAAAACTAGATCATATTTTGTGTACATTTTCTTGTAGGATTGAAGAGAACAATTTTATGTTTGAAATATAAAATCAATCTTGATGTTAAAATTGAGCTATATGGGCTTTTTTAATATTTGAGAGCAATCATACTCTCCAAGGAATCTGTGTACAAACTCAGATCTGAAAGAAAATGGTGGTGTTTTTACAGTATGTGAACACAACCATCTGATTTATAGTTCAATCTGTTAATGCACTCTGTTATTAGGCCACCTGGCAGTTTTATGCATTGTGAATTTAAAGAGGAGCTCAATGTAACATAAGCTTTACAAGCTGGGGAAATATTATTGAAATGAAACATGAATGAGAACCATTTAAACAATAAAATAATGTGTGTAGACTATATATTTTTTTCATTTTAGTAAATGCACAGCCTAGGTTTTATTTGTTGAAGTTAGATGAGGTTCTGAGAGATTCCAGTGAAGAAACTTTGAACTAGCTGCTTCTAATACTGGAAGTCCTGTAGTTTTTGATGCTCATCTCAGCAAAACCAAACACATCTCTCTATTACACCAGGAAACTGTGCTGGAGAACTATTTTCACAGTTTTTTAAAGGTGACATTTGATTATTGTATGGGGTGCAGTTCATTCATCAAGTGAAAAAAAAGTCTGTATCAAAAAATTGATGATAGGCACAGTTTTATCAGCCCACACTCTAATTGGTCATGAGAAAAGGCCTTAAAGAAAACAAAGACCATCTTCAAAACCAGAGCTAGTTTTAGCTATATGTGTGAATATATATATTAAAATATATATATAATTTACATGTGAATACAAATATTAAATGTTTCTCTCTTTTTGCTTTGTTTTTTTGTCTTTAAAATTCTTGTTTTCAAGTTCCTGTTCAATTACAATTCCAGAAACCTCCTTTTTCTGTTTAAAATGAAATCTGAGCACATTCACATGACCTCAGGGCAGGGTTTTTAAGTGCAAGAGGAGTTGGCAGAACTGCAGGTATAAGCATTCTATTATTCTGTGTAATAACCCCTCCTCACCTGGCTCAGAACCCTGGAGGCACCTAAATTTTCCTAGGTGCTTATGGGCACGTCTACATTCTGAGGTGTGTTTCAATTAAATGTTTGCTAATTTGCCCAGTACCCACAGGAGACCATTTTCATCGGAGTTAAGAATCAAAATGAAACCTTATCTGTCATTTGTTGCTTTCTTTACAATATTAAAATAAAGAGATATTTTGCATGCAGTGGAAACACACAGTGAATAAAATGGGGAGAGTGCCTTTTTATCTTGGCTGGATAGTTACTTAAGGCACTTCAAAACTCCTGCTTTTTCATTTGCCCTCAATTTACCCTCAGGGACAGGATTGGAATGATTTGGGAATTTGTCTTCTCAGGACTTTACTGGTCATGAGCTGAGAAGGCTGGTTTAAACTCTAAAAAAAGCATAACAAAAGAGAAATTCAAGGGAATGACTGCAAACTTCTGAGTCACAGTTCTTTCCCCATGGCAGTTCAGATAAGCACCTTCCCTTTATTCAATAAAAGAAGTGAAGTTAAGCACTTCATACAGGAAATCTTGTGAGTATTTTTATTAATATAAATTTCTTAGCACCTCCATGCTTCAAAAGGCACAGAGCAAAGAGGTGTGATTCAACAGGGAAATAGTGCACTGTTAAAAGACCTGTGTGCATCTCGCCGCAACCTTGGCCATGGTATTTAAAGCATATACAAGGCTTTGTAACTAACCCTGAAACACAGAACCTCAAAGACTTGCCTAGATAGTTTACTTGCATCTGGAAGATCCAATTTCCTTATTTGAAATCAGAGAGGAAGGCTTGAATGCAAGTCCTTCACATCTTTGATTAATGCTCTAATCACAGAATTGCGGAATAGCTGAGGTTGGAAGCTTGTTCTGGAGGTCATCTGGTCCAAACCCTCTGCTCAAGCAAGGACACCTAGAGGCAGTTGTCCAGAACTGTGTCCAGAGAGCTTTTGATTATCTCTAAAGACTCCACAACCTCTCTGGGCAGCCAGTGCCAAGGCTCAGCCACCATGAAAGCAAAAAGCATTTCCCAGTGTTCGGGTAGAACCTTCCATATTTCAGTTTGTACCCATTGTCTCTTGTCAAGAGGTGCCACTGTAAAGAGTCTGGATCCTTTCTCTGTATACCCTCCCTTCAGGTATTTACTTGCATTGACAAGATCCCTCCTGAGCCCTATCAGCTTCAGGCTAAACAGTCTCAGCTCTCTAAGCCTTCCCTCATAGATGAGATGCCCCATATTAGTGGACCTTCACTAGACTGCCTCCATGTTTTTGTTGTACCAAGGAGCTCAGAAATGGACACGGCATTCCAGGTGTGGCCTCACCAGTGCTGAGTAGAGGGGAAGGATTACATCACTCACCTTGCTGGGAATTCTTAGTCTAATGCAGCCCAAGATGTCATTCACCTTCTTTCACCAAGGGCATACTGCTAGTTCATGAGAACTTTGTGTACAGCAGGACTGCCTGATCCTTTTCCTGCCAGTTAATTTCCAGCTGGATGGCTCCCAGCATAAAGTGATGTATAGGGTTATTTCTCCCCAGAAGCAGAGCTTTTTACTTCTCCTTGTTGAACTTCAGTAAGGGTTCCTGCCCATTCCACCATCCTGCTGAGGTCCCTATGGATGGCAGAATGGCCCTCTTGTGTGACAGCTGCTCCTCAGTTCTGTCATCTGCCATCTTGCTGAAGGTACACTATGCAACATCTTTAGATGATCACCAGATCATTAATGGTGCTGATGTTGAACAGGACTGGAACAAATATTGGTTAATGACATACACTGCTAATTACTGGCCTCCAACTAGACTTTGTGCCTCTGATCACCACCTTCCAGGCTTGGTTCATTCAGTTTCCAACTCACTTCACTGTTGATGCAGCACATACATCAACAGCTTGTCCATGAGGCTCTAGTGGGAGACAGTGTCAAAGGCCTTACTGAAGTGTAGGTATCAATAGTAAGATATCAGGCAAAGGTGGTACTACTAATTGTCTAAATTTGTCATAGGATGGGGAGAAGCAGGTAGGTGTTCAGTGCTTCTGCAAAAAGAATAATTTTTTGCCATACCTATAACACCTTCACTGACTATAGATGAAATATGGGATTACTCAGTATGATGCAGAGAGTACACAACAGGCAAAAGTTTCACTTATGTGAGTCCTTAGGTGAGATGGAAATCTTACTTTGTGCCATGGCCAAGGAACTAAGTTGAAGGACTGTGTCATTCCTCTCACATTTCATTAAATACAGTGCAAGGAAGGATATTTGCTAACTGAGCTCAGAAATGGTTCTAAACTGCTTGTAAATCATCCAGTATATAAAAACTGAAAATTTCTACCTAAACTTCAGACACCCAATACAGAGTTTATTTTCAGATGGTGTGTATATGAATTTATTTGTCTAAATGTAGATGTCATTATTTAAGGGATCTGTCTGATTTTTTCTTGCATTTGAAATGACTTGACTTCTTTCATCCAATGTCTGACACTCCAAGAAGGTGTGTTTGCCACAGATTCCATGCTTTATATAACAGCACATGAGACTGTCTCAAATAGTCTGAGGCATCTTAAATAGTACTGGACACTAATGTTTTGTCAACTTTTGCTTTCCACTGCTTTTTAATTTCTGTCAATTTCTTTGGCAGACATTTAGCTCACATGTAACTATTTTTGCACACCTAAATATAGGTGTTACAGGTGGCAGCTAAATCCAGTTTCCAGTGAAAGAGTTCTTCATTACTAAATGTTTGCGAAACCCATATTTTGAGAAGAAATACACCACATATATACTTTGAGAAGTTCCTCACCACTGCTCGCAAACTGTCTAGTGCTCTTTGAAGAGAACTATTACACTGTAAGGCTGCAAATAGCCAGTGGTGAGAAATCAGGTTATTAATCAGTAAGTTTTGAAAGAACTCGAATGCCATCTGGATCCAAAGTGTCAGGGCATGGGGTAAAAATAAAGTTGTTTTTATTCTGCATCATTTTTGTTAATCATGATGATTACAACTAGAAAGGTACATTATTATTTCTTTAAAATGAACAGTATTAAAAAATCTTCTAACAATACTGGGAAATGTCATGAATTTGAGGCTTTTTAATAAGTCTCCAGACTTAGTCCAATGTGTAGTGACTTTCACCCTGCAAGTCAGGGCAGCAGGAGACTAATTTGTTTGTGTTAGTTCTGAGAATATTTTTGCACAGACGGAAGCCTTGGCAGAATTGTTTCTCTTCAATTTCTATTTCTAGTCTGCTTCAATTTTGTTAATCATGACAATCATAACAAGAAAGCTATATTCTTATTTCTTTAAAATAAACAATATTGAAAAACCTTTTATCTTGACAAATATCATTAATTTGGGGCTTTTTATAAGTCTCCAGACTCAGTCTAAGGAGTGGAAACTTTCATTCCAGGAATGGCCCCACAAGATCAAGTTTGAAGTATGTATGAAAACATCAGGAAGCAGACAATGAACTGCCAGTGTAATAGTGAAAGAAGAAATGCAAAGGCACAGCATCTCCTCTGTGAAAACAGAGCATTTTTGTCTCTGAAACTGTCAGCCAGTCACCTTTCACAAGCAGAAAATTTACTCCACAAGGCTTTTTAAAATTCTTCTTTCCTTGTAACAAATCTGAGCTTATAAGTTTGAAATCAATGCCTTGTAAAAAGAAACCAAGTGGGTGGCATTTTCCAACCATGAGACATGTCATTACCATTGACCTCACTACTCTTCTTAAATAGCCAGAGAAGGGCAACAAAATTGTCAATTAGATTTGCAGTGAGCAGGAGTCAGCTTTACTTAACTTGTGCTTGCCTGCATAATCATGCATATCTCTCCTCTATATCAGGAGTTGTTCAAGCCTATAATAACTAGGGTTCAACAAGTCTGAACCACCTTCCTTTGCTGAGGATATGGAAGTCGTTGATTTGCTACAGATTATTCGGGATTTTTGTAGCCTTGACAGATTGTCATATTTTAAATTCCACCTCTAAGAATTTGCAGTGCAGCAACGAAATAGAAAATAGTGGAAGGAAGTGCAGTATTAGGCAAAACATGATTGTGTTTTTACTCTTTTAAAGACTGTATCAGGTTTCTTTGTTACTCTGCACATCATAAAGCAAGCACACTAAATTTGGCATGATGTGCAGTCTCATCCTGAGACAGGGTAAGGGACAGGCAGAGTGCTGAAGGTGAGAGCTAAGCACCATTTTCAGAGTTATATGCAGACAGAGGGGTGAAATGTGGCAGCATTGTGACTTCCTCAGCCACAAAATCCTACTGTCATAAAAGCATATTTACTCAAATGTTTTTAAAAAGTTTAAGCAGGTTAGATTTAAAGCTGATGAATATGCTTGTCAGCTGTAACAGCTGTGCAATATTTCTTCAGTTGGCTGTGTCCACTGAAGAAAGGGTGCTTTTTAAAAAATAGTAATTCTTCCTGCAAAGTTGGTATCTAATTGCTCCCCGGAAGAGAAACTCCCAACAGTATGTCCTTCCAGTATTTCCTTTACATGATATAGCCAGTCTCTTCACCTAATCATGGCACTGAACTTCCCTGTTTTATAAAAGCATCCTAAAGCTGTGCTGATCTAACAAATTCCCACTGACTCACGTTTGAGTCTGTGGTTTCACATCCCAAGTTACACTCTGGATACACTAAGGCCAAAAAGCTTTTTTGTGCTGAAAACAGGTGCACAGTAGTCCTGTCAAGCAGTAACAGTTATGCTTATCAGCCATTTGTAAAATGACAATAATCTCAGCTACCTTTTCCACATGTACATACTCTGTAGGCTTTCATGCAGATCAAATATACCATTCATTAGCAGTTCTACACAGTCACTAGATTAGGTACCCATGAGGGACACATAACATTCCACTTTACTTCCATAATATAAAGATTCCACGGGTTAGAACTGTGACTAGTCTTGAGCAGGATTTGGACCTCTTTCTCATGTACTTGTTTTTCCTTTAACATCTATGCTGGAGGTTTCCTACCTTACCCATTTTTCAGATGGTTGATGCTCCTGTTACACACTGGTCTTCATCTTCATTGAATAGCTCCATGTAAAACATGTTGCTTCCTGCTTTATTTCATGGCACACCTTATACATGAGAGGATGTTGCCAGGAACATCCACAAAGACACCTCAGAGACATCTCCTCATGCCCTTAACAATATGTACATGACAGAAGTGCTGTATCTGCTGCTTGCTGTTAACTCACGTGCCTCATTTGTTTGCTTCCCCATCTTTTGACACTCAAAGGTTTGGAAGGCATTGATCTACGTTCAACACTGAATTCTGGACCCTTCTCCCATGAAAACTACTTCATTTAAATGTTTCATACACAGAAAAAACCCTACAAGACAATCTTTTCCTTTCCTCTAACACTAATGTTTTCAGTTTACACATTTCTGTCATATCTCCTTGTACTTTGCCGTGCCCCCCATGGAATTTTTAATGCCATGAGGCCTGCCTTGTGACAGAGACTAACATTTTTCAAGTGTTATTCCATTCAATGCATCATGTTTACTTAAAATACATCTAGTAAAACATAAAACATAACAAAATTAGTCTCAGTTATTTAAAAGTGTAGAGCTGTAAACTACTACATCACTGGAAGAAATCTCAATTAAGCAGAATTGCCATCCACATTAAGCAGTAGTCATTGCCATTAAGTATCATTGGACTTAAATTGTTCCCAGAGAGACGTCCTGATTAAGCGGACTTCCTAGTTTAAGTGTATCTCAATTAAACAGAATGTGCTGCATCAGCATTTCATTTTATGAATGCTCTGAGAAGACATTTGATTAGGATTTTGAAATGGTTTGTCTGATTGCTATCATTATTGAAAATTTAGATGGAAATGCGAAAAGAACTTAGGGGAATCAGTATTTATGGCAATTAGGCATCTAGCTCTTGGGCCTTTTAACAATGACCAGTTAAAGGATTTTGGGTGGTTTGTATGTAGTAGTTTGGTTCTGTGTTGACATGGCTAGTTATATTTAAAGGAATATTTAAACAGTAAATCTAGGGGAAAGTATGGGCCTGGTCTTGAAGGCTTAAAAACACTTATTATCCTTTTAAAATTTTTTTGGCTTCAAGGACCTGTTTTTCTGCACATGTAAGTTTAACATTTTAATTCTTATTTAGAACTGTCAGTGTCTTCCTATGTCTTTGTATCTGATCTCTCTCATATATAAATATCATATGGAAACATTCTGTATTTTAAGCCTGATGTGAAGTAAAGTCATAATCCGGAAAGGTCATTTGCATCCAATCAATCTGTATTTCCAGAGTAGGACTAGGTTTCTCTTCTGAATTTTTATAGACATTTCTTAAAAATATCTAGGTTCCTATTGAAATAATTATCATCTGCCTGAGCCAAATAAATATAGATCCAGTGTAACACAAAGAACAAATAAGGGAAACAGAATCATTCCATCAGGAAAGAAAAATGATGATGTGGACATTTCAGTTATATAAATTACTCATTCTCTAACTTCTATTTCATGAGATTTAATTCTGATATAGTTATTTTATGACAAGAGAAGTGAAAAAAACCTCATTTTTGAATAATAATTTTAAAATGAGAAAGAAATGAGGAACAACTGAAAGTCATAAATGTTTCTAGGTACATCATCTAGCTGAAAATGATCATGCAACTTAACAATGTTTGCCTGTGAGTTTGTGTAAACCTAACAATCTTTTGAAAGCTACTGACAGTTTATTCCCATGAGACAATCAGAATAAAAGGATAAATACACTGCAGATGTTTTATTCTTCCCCTCTGTATCCAGGCACTGCTCTGATCTTGCCATGTGCAATCATGTCCCAGCTACACAGATGAAGTCTCTGTCACCTTAGAAAATGGAAGTCCACTTATCCACTAATGCAAGAAGGTATTTATCTGCTTACCTCCCATTAGCATTAATGGGAGTTACATGCCTAATACCGCTCAAGACTGGTGAGAAATACACCTTAAATTTTCAGCTGCTTGAAACAGCAACCTCTGCAACCACACATAAGAGATTATAAATAAAGAAACAATAGAAACAAAGCAGGCTCCTAAGAGGTACCAGCAGTATATAGATAGAAACAGACAATTTTCCCCTCAGCAAGCTTTTCTGCTTAAATCATTTTAGTAAATAAATATTTAACAAGTGACAGAACTTAATTGATGTTTATATTTACACGGCAGTTAATTTATATTCTGCTAAAGCTGAATCCTCCATCCACAATAATGCTTTATATCCCTCCGTGGTGGCAGACACCCAAACAGCACAGTTGTGTTTTTGAAGAAAAGCATAACAACAACAAAAAAAATACACTACTCAAATACTATATAAGTCATTACATTTTTTTTCCTCTCTTCAGCTGTCATATGCATTGCATTATATTATCAGATTGATAGATCTAGTGTTATTTCAACATTTACCATTTTACAACAACAAGTAGAAAGCATATAAGGAAGCTTTGGTAACAAATCTTTCTTAATATGTATGTGAAGTAGACAGTTAGTCCAAGAAAAAAATATAACTGATGACAGATTTTATTTCAATCTGCTGGTGCTTATTAAGTTGTCTACAAAGAAAAAAGCTGCATCTGAATACATCTCTGTGCAAACAAAGGAAACTTTTAATTGCTTTAATCAGCATTTGCTTTGTCTTTGTAGTGACATAGAAAAACAAGTCAGGTACAATCAGTAAATGTTTTCTAAAGAAAATTTGTAAGCAGAGACTTCAGATGATTTTTATTATTTGTGTTTGGAACATGGTTAAGTCTACATTATAGGTGCAACATCTTAAATTTGCTTTATAAAACAGATTTGTACAAGATTTTATTTTCTATCATTTTAGCATGTGGAAAAAGAAGCCGACATAAATCTGATCAAAACCATCTCCCACAAAACCCTACAGCAAGAGCTGTAGAAGCTATATCAGATTTTAGAAATCAGAGCACAGCCCAAGGAAATAAGCTGCATGTTGACAAAGATGTGCAGCTCAAAAGATAATAATTTGACAAAATCCATGTCAGCCAACAGGGTTTAGAGAAAGTGATCCATTACTTCTTTCAGCTCGTAAGCCCTTGATTTTATATCCTGATGGGCCTGTAGCTCAGTCCTTCTCATCAGAGAGAAGGGCTAAAAAATTCCCTTCCTACTATTAAAAAAGAGGAATAAAAGGAACCACAACACCCAAATACCTCTTGAGCAGGACATGGGAGTTAGTGCTTGCATGCAGGAAACACTCAGCACTTTCTAGATCAAGTCCCACAAGGGAATCAGTTTTTCAAATTTCAAAGCTGGTTAGATAAAGTCATAGTCCTGCTGAAGGGCTGGATCATTTACCTATCCAGAAGAATCTCTGATCACAGAATGTGTGAGGAGGATCCACAGTGGATCATCTGGTCCAACCTCCATGCTCAAGCAGGGTCATCCTGGAGCACATTGCACAGGATTGTGTCCACATGGTTCTTGAATATCTTCAGTGAAGGAGACTTCACAGCCTCTCTGGGCAACATTTCAGTGCTCAGTCACCTGCACAGTCAAGAAGATCTTCCTTGTATTCAGGTGGAACTTCCTGTGCATCAGGGTCTGCATTTGTCCTCTTGTTCTGTTGCTCAGCACCGTCAAGAGGAGCCTGGCTTCATCATTTGGACACTCTCCCTTCAGATACTTGTATACATTGATGAGATGCCTTCTCAGTTGTCTCTTCTCCAGGCTGACCTGGCCCAGCTAGTTCAGCCTTTCCTCATAGGAGAGATGTTCCAGTTCTTTAATCACCTTTGTTGTCCTCCACTGGCTCTGCTCGAGGAGCTCCATGTCTCTCCTGTACTGAGGAACCCAGCACTGGACACAGCACTCCAGATGTGCCTCCCCAGGGCTGAGCAGAGGGGAAGGATCACCTCCCTTGACCTGCTGGCAATGCTCTTCCTAACACACCCCAGGATACCTTTGGCCTTCTTGGCCCACAGGGCACTGCTAGCTCATGGACGGCTTGTTCTCCACCAGGACCCCCAGGCATTTCTCCAAAGAGCTGCTTTCCAGCAGGTCAGTCCCCAGCCTGTGCTGGAGCATGGGGTTGTTATTCCCCAGGGGCAGGACTCTGCATTTGCCTTTGTTGAATTTCAGACAATTCTTCCCTGCCCATCTCTCCAGCCTGTCAAGATCCCTTTCCTGTCACTGTACACTCTTTGTCAGGTCAGTGGCAGGCTAAGTGAACATTTGGTTTCTGTGTAACTGGTATGACCGTCTCTCTTTAATGTAAACACATACACAAAAAATGCTTTTATTGGAATGTCTTCAATATAGAGTAGGACAAGAGGCCTCATCAGCTGTTATTCTGAGCATATTTCTGAGCTCAGTGTCATGGCATCCCTTGGACTGCCAAGTAAAAAAAGGGATTGAGAAGAAGAAACTGACAATTTAGCTCTTTCAGGTCTTTCCTTGGATGTAAAAAATTTTCTGAGCCTTAGCTGAGAAAATTAACTAATCCTGTTTTCAAGCTGCAGCAAGGACCATGAAATACCTGCTCATCTCTTCTCTGAGATGGATCTTTCCCTGCCATGTGACATTCTTCAACACACAGCCAAAGTGCCCTGTCTGGGGTTGCTGCTTCTGTTGCATAATGCTGCATTATGCTGGGGTCTGTGATCTTCTGAGGCTTGCTGCATGTTCAACAAACATGAAGAAAAATACATTTATTCAGAAGAGGCCTTGAAAAAGAGATTAATGTAGGTGCTCTGAATTACCCTCTTGAGAGGACTGTGGATCCTATCTCTCCCTGACCCAAACAGAATGTAGAAAGCTCAGCCAGTCTCTTTTGCATTTAAAACTGGGAAAAATGCATTGGTGCCTCAGAAAACAGCTGCCCCCCGCCCCCCCCCCAAAAAAAAAACCAACAGCAACACCCAACTATTATAATGCAGGTCATCAGTAGATAAAGCTAATCAACAGAAATAATTCTGGTGGAAAATCAATTTCAAAGTCACACTGACTTCAACAGGGCCAGTATTTCATCCTGTGTGATTTTAAACTAGCCACAAAATGGACAGTGCTGTGCTACTGACATTGGAGCTATCATTTTATCCCTAATTCAGACAGTAAACCTTTCACTTGCTAGCTATGAATGGACAGAGTCATACAGAATAACCCTTCAAGGATAAACACCCTTTTTAAATCACTGAAGAATTTTTGTGGGACCTTAATCACTAGCACAGACTGGCAGGTCATTTTTTTGACACTTGCACACAATTTTGAAAATCAGCCAGAACTGACAGGTGCAAAGTTTCTGCACTCCTGTTATACACAATAATTCAACATTAAATGGTTATATGTGTCCTAGCTATAGATATAGACATATAGATATATAGATATAGATAATAGATGATATAGATATAGATAGATATAGCTATATATATAGATATAGATATAGATGATATAGATATAGATAGATGATATAGATATAGATATAGATATAGATAGATAGATCTATAGATATAGATATAGATGATATAGATATAGATATAGATAGATATAGATATAGATATAGATAGATATAGATATAGATATAGATATAGATAGATATAGATATAGATATAGATATAGATATAGATATAGATGTAGATATAGATATAGATATAGATATAGATAGATATAGATATAGATGATATAGATTCGAAATAGATAGATATAGATTAGATATGAACATAGATATATATAAATAAATCCAGAAATATTTTGGCAGTAACTGGTGACCAATAATGGAGGAATATAGTACACAGCTGTGCTTAAATAAAGCAGTAGGGAAAATTTAAGGCATTTAGATTTTTAGTAAGTTTAGTATGTTTTTTCTTTGAAGTTTCCTATAATACTACATGGTTTAGCACCATTGGAAGATCTAAAAATGAAGAAAAATTTTTAAAGGAGTAATGAAGGTTCCACTGTTAGTGCAATAAAGCCATTCCTCAAGAAGTTTCACATTGAAAACTTTTGCGAGCAAGCTACATTTATGAAATTCAGTCAGGAAGCATAAAATGATATGTTGAATCACAGTCTAAATTAGCAGTGTATAATAAATAGAGAGTTCATCCAAGAAATGGCAGTTCTAAGCAAAGGTCTTCCAGGGAAATTTTCTGATCCTCCAACATTCACCTCCTCCTCAAACTTACTCCTGTCCCTGTAATGTTATTGAGAGACCATGAATGACACTCCTCCCCTCACCCTCTATTTAATGAAGTACTGAAATGGTGTATTATTATTTTATTGACATCTTAACTTTTACATATCAGAATTGCATGATCAACATTTTGCATGATTAATGAGAGAAATCAAAAAGATTGGTGAATGTTTGATTTTTTTAGTACAAGCTACTGACCAAATTCCCACACATATCTGAACATACTTGTTAATAACAGAATTAATAATCAGCAAAACAATTCAGCTGAAAAAAATCCCCTATTTTTATCAGTACTTCCCACAGCACTGAATTGCTGTCTGCATCCAAAACAAAGTCTTAGCAAAAACCCCTGTGAAATCCTAACAAACAGATCAATGATGTTGGAAGATGCTGCTGAACTCACTGCAGAGCTCTTGCATATGAGTTCCCCTGATGAAAATATCATGGTATCAAAACCAGACCCTCGCTGCCTTTGGGTACTTCTCTTAGGACAACAACTGACACACTTTTGCTTTAATATTCTATCTCAATCTCCCAGCTATTAAAATGGGTGAAATGAAAATGCCTTATGTTGGCATTCAGAGAACTTTTACAAAGAAAATAAAATCCATTCATCACAAATATTGTGTGGTGGTTACTGTTTCATACAGGGTGGATTGTATCAGACCTTGGTGCCAGAATTTCAAGTCCCTATTTCTAGATATGACACTGAAAGCATGTTTATGTTTTATTAAAACATGATTTTTGTTACACCAATGCCCTGTAGCATGTGCAATATGAATATTAAATCATGAAAACTACTACATTTTTTTAATAACTTGGCAAAACAGAGAAAATAATAGAAAAATCTTTCATGTTTGTCATAAACGTGACATTAACTCTACTTCATTTTATAGAAATACATGTTAGATTCAACTGTGTTAAAAACATTTAACTAATCACAGGGCTTTAATATTTTCTGTTCTAATCTAATAACTAATGCAATCATTATCCCAGCAACCATTGCATATCCTCTGACAGACTAAATCTTACTAAAGGTGGAGAGGTTATACTAAGTTTTGTCTGCCACTTCCCTGAATACTTGATTCTTTTTTAAACAGAGAATTAAAGAGACTTGCATATTTGTATATGAAGTCCAGAAATGCAGTTGTTCAACTGATGTTAAAAGTCTAAAATTCCCCCAAAGAAGATGAAATATTTTCATTAGATAAGATTTTTTGTCAATAAACAAAGGGGAAAACAGTTCTTTTTCTAATTCCATGTTTTAAGATAAAACTGGAGGATTAAAATAAGAACAATAAGCATGTTATCATCCTATTATTATGAAGTGTATCTCAGTAATGCTGAACTATAAGAAATAAATGACAGGAAAAATAATCTCCTTAGGTGGGGTAAGTGTCATACAATACTTTGTATAAAAATAAAAAAACATTCAAGACAAAAATCCCCAAATTATTGGTGTTATTATTATGCTAAATAACTAACAAATATCACTTGAAAAATGTAATCTATTCACTAAATAAACCAAAATATACAAATAAAAACAAAGGAGGATAACATTTCATACAGCTCTTAATTTTATTTATTTAATCTTGTCTCAGGCACCTACAATATTCAAGTGTTACACAATTACCACAGCACAAAGCACTGAAACAAAACTCAAAAAGCTGATATCTAGCCAAGACAGCATCAATCAAACTCCCTATCAAAAGAAATCAATTGCTCAGAGGTACAAAGAATAGGAAAAAAAGAGAATAAATAGCAGGAATTAATTACACAATGGAGAGGGCAAAGAGTGGCCAAGAATAAGCTATCCCAAATCACAATGACTTTTTCAGCATTGGAGGTGTTCACAGTACTTTAGGCACCAAACCCTGTGTAACTATAGCAGCAGACTTCAGGCATAAATACTGCCAACTCTCCAAGAACAGTGACAGGAGAGGACAGGATCCCCAAATAAAGTTAAGCAGAGATAAAACCTCCACACATACAGTAAATGCTAGTGCATTCTGTTTAGCATATTTACCTTTTAAGAATGAGACCACAAGTATAGAATGAGGTCAGAAAAGGATTTATTTTTTTTTTTTTAAAGCATGACACATATAATACATAACCCAGATAATCTTCTCACAGACATTTGAGAATTGACCACAAAGTGAATAAGCCTTACAGCACAGCAGAAGTGAATATCTTACTGTTCTGCAGAAGTAGAAATGAGAGGCAGGTTCTCTATGAGCTGCAGCTTCCAGATCAAGGAGTTCTGTTCAGGGTCAAACTGTGACAAGGTTAAGTTTGGTAAAGGACAGAGACAGATACCATAGTTCCTAACTTTAACAGTGTCCCTGGAATAGAAATTGTAGCATCATAATAGGTACCTGAGAAACTTTCCTCTCTCAAAGAGGAATACACAGAACACCTAAAATTGGTTAAGCGAGTAACAGCAGTGACAAAGGTTAGCTAAAGTTCCATGCCTTCTTTAAGTTGAGGTGTCTCCCTGGGACTTTGGAAAGGCACTTTGCCACCTAATAATCCACACTGCAAAAATTATTTTTGAAGGAAAACACCTCCATATTTTTTCCCAAAGAATTTAATAAAATCTTTCCTTCCAATTAAGAGAAAAAGATACTGCTCTGCAGCCACAGAAATAGCAGACTTCTCAAACCTACTTCTCACAGTGAAGCACTGGAATGATTTGGGTGTATCTGTACCAGCAAATAAAAAAAGGATTGGGAACCAGTGGTCTTGAGGCCACAAAGTCATCTGACAGATTTTATACTCCTTAGGACTAGTCTCCTATAGAGAGATTTACCCTGCAGTCAGCATAAGAAGGGTATGAACTAAGAGTTAAACAGTGTGGGCAGGAAGGACTAAGTGTCGAAGCCTGCTCTGCTGTTATCTTTTATTTGGAGTTTGCTCCCCCCACTACTCTGGGGAAGAAGAATTGTTTTCCCTCCCTAAAAAATTATGCAAGAAAAAAGCAACATTTGTAAAAAAGGACAACAGAATGTATTACACTGGTTGACAGAAATTGGGAAAAAATATGCTTTTGGGACACAAACTTTTTTTACATTTCTGTCACAGAAGCTTCAGTCTTGAAAGCTAAATACATGTTGGAAGAAATTATTCTCATTTTAACCTGTTTATAAGATATGCCTTACTGTGACAAGGTGAATTTGAGATTTGTTGGGCCAGAAAGAAACAGCAAGCTGGGAATATGGCTTTCTAGTCTGGTGACACTGGCTGTTTAGTGATTCCAGGTTCTGTTCCCCAAAAATATCTCTCATTTTGGCATATAAGCCAATGATAGTTGAATGCAAAACTCAACAATGTGATTGCAAGCAGGAACAAGAAACACACAGCTCTCTCACTACAATAAGTGCCCTAAACATTCACATTCAGTGGAGGTATTCAAACCTGCTTCTGTTCTAATGACTAGAACCTTCTCCCAGGAGGATGTGATGGAACATGGACTGCCTGTGTGGATGTTCTAGCTACTAGTCATGGGGAAAAAAAAAGAACATTATTTTTCAGGCAGAAAGAGAAAAATTTCCCTCGTATTTTGCAGGCACCGTGAAAACATCAGTATGAAAAGCCACTGTGTGGAGCCCCAGTGAAGCTCAAATAGAGAAAGGCTCAATTTCTGAAATGAAAAGGAATATTAGGCAAGAACTAGGGCATCTTAGTGTGCCTTCTGCTGTTGCTGGAAAGTGACAAATCAAGGTGCCCAGTGAGAAACAAATACTTCCAAGAGTGCTGTTTTGATCTACTTTCCTTTTGAGTCTCAGATTAGGTGCCTAAATCTATTCTTAGAAACAGCACTGCTCTAAAGGTATAGTCCCCCAGAGTGAAACATGTCTATGCACCCGCAGTGGCACACACATATCTGCATTCTACTGTAATCTCTGTTATCAGCTTAGACAAAATCATTGAGCAAATCACATTAATGTTGTCCCCTATCATTACCTAGTTTAGGTGTTATGACTACACATCACCACCGAGAGGACAGAAAAAAGTGAAGATTTGGCAGCAGGGATGGCAGGCAGGCTTTCTTGAATATAGATGCTAGTCACTGTGACTAAGTAACCTGAAAAATGTCTAGGTTAATTCATCATTTACAAAATAGGGAACTGATACCAAGCTCTGCAAAGAGGTGTAAAGAGATGTATGATGATGAGGGAGACAAAAAGAACTAAATCTGTGTCAAATACTATTACAATTTCATGAATGGCAGCTAGGTACTGACCATTACCCACCTGCTTCTTGCAGTCTTTTCTTCACCACTCTGGGGAGCTACAGTTTCTGAAGAATTTCATCTAGGTTTTGACCCTGTTTTGAGTCAAGTTTCAGGCTCTGAATCAGAAACCTAAAAATTATATCAGGACAAATATTTTTCTACGACACCTTTCCTCTAGCAGATGAAACAGGTAAGACACTTTCTTCATCAGTGAAAAGTTAATATTATGCAATAAGAAAGTGTTGTCCATCTTAGCAGTCAGATATTGAGTTCAGTCATGAGGGTCCACAACGGTTGTGTCAGAATTGCTAAACAGAAGAAGAGGTTTGGAAAATGTGTAATCTTTGTGTACCCAAGTAAGTTCAAATCTAGACCCTGAATTTCAAATAATCTCCTAAAAGTTTGTTGCCATTTTTACTTTGATGTCCTGTCTAAATGCACCATCACACAAGCAAAGAAATAAATAGTGAAGATATTTAAATGACTGCAAAATGGTGAAAGGAAAAAAAAAACCCAACAACCACAGAAGTCAAAACTTTGTTTTATCTCTTTCTTGGAATGGATCTGAATAAGTACAATGTTAAAAACAGTATCTCCAACAATGCTATGCATGTGAAAACTGCTTAGATTGCACTGCCTAAAACATGGCTACAGTTGTGGTAAAAATGGTGTTCTAACCACCCAAGAATTTAATGTACAGGGTATTACCATATTCTTGGCAAATTCATTCACAAGGTTAGGACTGCGGTGAGTACATCTGTTAATGCTCACCAGATCCTTCATACAGATAATCTGCACTGAGTACTTATCTTCATATGAATAATAGACCTTATTACCAACTTTGTGACCTTCTGAGTAATGCAAGAGTGCTATGCAAAGATATAGACTTAAATTCTTATTTGTAGTTTTCTTCTTTTCTTTTTCTAGAGCATTTTTATTTTGTTCAGCATAATGCACCATCTTTAATCCAGAAAAGGGCTTGTTACGTGATTCTACATTGTACCACAAAATTGTACCACTTGTAAAATGAGGTAATTTTATTTTGCCCTTTTGCTAAATGGCTTTGGGGTTTGCAGAAGAAAGGGGCACATTTATTTTAAATGTTGGATGCTAGTCTCTGCATGAAGTCATAGTAATTATATCTTTTACTATGCCTCAAATTAAGCACACAATATATATGTATATAAATAAAATGGAATGTAAATTTGGCCTTTAAGTCTTGGCTCTGGCATGTTGTATTAGTTACTTTATGTCAGTCCTGTGTAACATGATACAGATCTGCATTCTGGTATCACTAGTTTGGTCAGAATCACTGTTTGTTTTACCATCTTACAAAAGCAGTAACTCTTGCAGCTGTCCAGATAGATACAAATCTCACCTGAAACATTCAGAACGAATCCCAAGATGGTTTGCTGGCACCCAGAGGGGAAACTGTAGTGCTCTTGCTCCTTTCTTTTACCACAGCCTGAACACTAAGAAAAACAATATTTACAATCGAGTGAGTTTCCAAACTGCCTAACTTTTCAGATGTGTGTTTTTTATATGTTAAATATGGTTCAGAAGATTAAAGTCTTCGTTTTAGGCAAAGAAAGGAAATAATGTTTCCTGTCCCATTTGCCAAGCTAAGTGAACAACTGTTCCAGCACAATTAGAATTGTTAATTGATTTGAAAACATAGGGCTTTGAAGGTGGAAAACTGCTGACATTATTTCAATGGGGAAATGCACTCCTGAGAGAGAGCACTGCAGTACAATTTCTCTCCTTGTTTTGTTGAATATACATCTATAAAAACACTGTGAATCATGCAGTAAAAACTGCTGTGCTGATATCATAAATCTCTGATAATAAAAATTTCATTGTTGAAACAATAAAATAGACTTTTATTATAACACAGAGTATCCACCTAAACATTGTCCTTTTAGCTTCTTTGAGTTAAATGTATGCACAGTTTTACAGTCTATAAACAGATCTGGAATAAAAGTTAATAAATGTCAAAATTTGCATTTCAAAAAATTCTTGCTGCATTTTAGGGAAGATCAATCTATGAACCTTTCAACATTATGTCAAATGAAATGCTAATTGTACCTTTAGGAATTTCAGAGACAATGACAAGAAACTAAATGCTCTGTTCCTTTGCATCAGCAAGTCGAGGATAATTGTATATCTACTCTTGTGAACTTCTAAGAAAAAAAGAGAAATGCTAAGGAAAAAGGGTTTTCTATTCTTTAACTCAGGAGGGTAAACTCCTTCAGCCATCCTTCATCAATCTACCTTCAAATAAATTGTGTTAACATGTTGACAATGGACAAATCACACAGAGCTACATTTATTCATTTTATAATAGGTTTGTCAAATGAACTTCAACTAGAGATTTAAAAGTGAGAAACATTTCCAACCAGGAACAACTGACTTTTTCTATCCAAGTTTCCAGAACAGTTTGCAGTGTAAATTTTCTTTTTTGGGGGGAACAACTATGTTTCTCATCTCTCCTCAAATATTAGTAAAGTACTACTTCATGTAGGGGTAAAAACACTAAATATATGAAGAGGACACATAAGAGGTTTTTTATATCCTCTCTAGACAAATGCGTAATGCATCCCTTATTTTGTTTAGGAATCAATCTTAGCAGTTTATCTCTAAGCAGTACAAATTGTATGCTATAGTGGTAAGTGCAAGAACACACTCATGCAATAAGGAAAACTAGCTGGAAAGTAGCACCTAATTCAGGTTTGCAATGTTTTCCCTGGTATTATCCCACCCTTGCTATATTGAATATATTTCCTGCAGCTACACTGAGACTGTTGAAACATTCACTTACTGTGTGAAAATTGAGAGACAGAATAAACCTGGGGAAATGTTTATGCTCATGTTAACCTATTCAGTCAGCTTTATCCTGCTCAGGCCTGGACTAGGTATCTTCTAACTCTTTAAATGCTTTTACAGCAAACAGTCTGTGCTTTCCAAAACAGAGACCAGTCTCATCCTGCCTTTCTGGCTTATGGTCTATAGGCCCATATTTGTGCATTTTAGGTTGTTCACCATAAAAACATTCCAAACTGTATTTCAGTTAGCAGTTATATAACTCAGACGCACTTCAGAACTAGAATTCATATTGGAGCATCTACTTGTATTTGTATTGCTGCAATATATCTAGAAAGGAAGCTTCAGATCCTACAGATGGGTATTTGAGCCAAATCCTGTTTTCACTTAGGTCAAAGGCAATTTTGTCTTTGGTGTGAACAGGAATTAGGTGGAGTTCCTTTTATTTATAGGTCCACAAGAACACATAACAACTGACATATTTTTAATTTACACTAAATATACATGAAATTATCTGTTCAGAAGTGATGTGTTTAAGCAAGATCAGCCCTGTGTATCTCTCACTGCTACAACACAAGCTACTCTGTGGTTCAAATTTGATACCTGTCAGTTTTCCTTCAAGAATGCTAAGCTCTATGCCATCTCCATGCCATACAATAGCTAGATAATCAAGAAATATGGTAGACATGGACCTTATCTACCTAGTAATTTTTTTTTTAATAGCAAATATTTCCAAATGTATGGTTCCGCTGTTCTTCAGTAAAACTAATTCCTGACCCTGTGCTCTAATAAAATGGTGTTCAGCTTCATGGTCACCATAGGGGTATATCAGAACAAGAAGCAATACACACTAGAAATAAAAGAACATAAGAAAAATATTTAAAAAAAAAGTGGTATAATCTGCATAATTTATTATATACTCTATGCAATGAATAATTATCCCGAGTAGCAAACATCATTGTACTACAACTTTTTGGGATAAGTGCATTCTAGCATGCCAGTCAAACTTTTAATTGTAATTTCAAAACAAATTGAAGTGATTTAGACAATTCACTGGGGCCTTTTCTTCATCAGTATTCTTTCACAACTATAAATTTTGCAATAGGGTGGATTTTTATATTTTTATTTTCATTTCACTTCATTCCTACATAAGAAAAAAAACCAGATAGGAAACAGACAGAACTTTCTTAACCACAAAAGGTTCTTCTCTTTTTTTCTTTTTTTTTTTTTTTTGAGAGTCAAAACTGCAGGCTAATAATGACCATTTAAAATAAAAGGGACCATTACTCCTCAGTTTTATATGAGCTTACATGCTTTCATTGTGCAAAGTGTGTTATTAATTTAACATGCCAGATTCATAGGTTTCTGCAATATCAGGTTTGATGTATTCATTATCGGCACTCAGTACATTAATTCACGCTGAAGTCCGGTAAATCAAAATTATACCATCTGGCTTCCTGTTCTTAATGATGAATTTGATGTAGGGGTGATTAAGATTGTTAGGCTTTTGAATTTTAATGTAAAAATTAGGGGATTAAAAAGGCATTTAGAAATGACCAATAGTTAGAATAAACTTACTGACAGGATCTAATTTGTGTACTTGCTAGTAAAGCTCCATTTTAATTAGCAGCCACAGTCTTTCAGCACAAGCTCAAAGAGACAGAAGTTTAGTGATTAAGAAGATGAAGCTGTTAAATTGATAAATTGACCTTGAAATACTTGTAACTGTGGGGGATGGCCTAGTAGTTGTATGGTTGGTATGTTGTGATACTACATGGGGAAAGAGTTCTGCGATTGACCCTGTAATTCTGCCTTTTTAGATGATTGACCATCTGGGGATGGGACAAATCACAGAGGTGACCCCCTCAATGTCTACATTCAATTGCTCAATTTGTAAGCAAACAAATTCCATTATTATTCAGCACTTGCTGGCAGATAGCCTGAAATACCACCTCAGTTCTTCAACATCTTACTCACTACCTTTGCCAGATAGAGGTGCTAAAACAAGGTAGAAAAGATAATGGGGTTGAAACGACATCATAAGGTGAATGATGACCTGTCAGCTTCCATTGAGAGCAGAACAGTCAGGGACAAATTTGGCTCTCACTTGTCAAATGTTCTTGACAGTGTCCAAGCAGTCAAATCTTTGACAAGACAATTCCATTGTATCTAAGATATTTTATTAATCTCAAACAAAGACATTGTATACTGTTGCAGGAAAATTGCTAGAAATCTTTAACAAGACAGATAAAATATGTGAGAGCTACAGCATACAAGGGGAAGATATCTCTGCTTAGGGTGTTTGAGCTTGTTAGAGCTGCATGACACCATGTGGAATCATTTTAGGGCCAACAAGCTATGGCAACCTAAATTCATACACATAGTATAATTAAAATAATAATAAAAGCTATTGCTCCCATGTTTTGGCAAAGTTCCAATTATTTGTACCATCTCAGAGAAATGTGATATGTTATATCTCACCTTCCCATTAAAATTCCTAAAGGTAGTCACTAATATTGGTACACTGTGGCAGGTATAACTTACAAGAGAAAACGAGTACATTTGTACATATCAACAGTTTGAAGGATTCTTATTCCTTGGCAAGTCAGGGAATATTTTAAGTCTTATATTTTAGAGGAAATCGAATCTTGACTAACCACTGCAATTTATGTCATTTTAAATAAGATATATTTGAATAAGTATATTTTTCATGCCCTAAAAAGACTGATGTCTTCTTTTATAAGCTCATCCTGTGACACACTTGAGTAGGTAGGTATATTGATTTTTTTCTTTTTCTGATGGCAATGAAGTGTAAATGGAAAATATCAGACTTGGCAATCACTTAAACCATGTGAAAATTTCAGAGTGAAGGCTATTAGAGTCACTTTGTGATCTCCCTAGATGACCAAGGAAAAAAACATTTCTACATTTCTTCAGATCCTTTGTGTGACAGCTAAGGAGAATAACATTTTTTCTAATATGCCAGTTTTAGTCTCTAGTTGAGAATAACCTCAGTGCTTTCTTATGTCACTAGCTGAGAGAAGATGAAAGACCCAGCCTTGTGTAAATGGCTTTGTCTAACCATCAGTCTTTAGCTCTGCATGGCAGCTGTACTATTGACATTAGCTTGTGCACTGGGTGAAATTGAAGTGAGTTAAATGTGACCTTGGCTTAGTTGTTGAAGTAGAAATGAACTCTACTGGGAGTGAAAAAAAATAAGACCAGTTTCTCTAACTTCATTTTTTCTTTAATGAGTTTAACAGCACTCTTAGGATTTGATACATTTTATAAAAAAGCTTTTATTTCCTTTTCTATTATACAGTGAGTAATCACCATTAGTAAGGTTAGCTTGCCCTTTTAGTATAAAATCCTGATTTTAGGTGTTTATATCCCAATTACTATAAAAAGCAGATCTCTCTCAGAAAAAAATCTACTCTATTTTCTCTGTGTTGTCTGCTGTACCATTTCCCAAAAACCTGTTACCACACTTATTAATTATAGTTGAAGCACTAAAAAAACTGCCAAATATTCAGTGTTTCTAGTGACTTTGCATTGTCTTTAGGTTAAATTGAAATTCACCGTAGCACTTGCTGGTAAATCATGTGCTCAATACAAGAAACATGCAGACAAGTGAGGCTGGTTTGGAGTCACCCAGGTTTTCCATCTTGTCTATGTTTTGTGTTTATTTCATGTGCACATGACACATGAGATATGTGAGGATGGGCACAAGAACCAGGAACAGCTAGGCACGTTCTCAGCCAGATCATCAGCTCATTGTGTATAGGGCTTCAACTAGGGATCATAGAATCATGAAATAGTTTGTGTTGGAATGGACCTTAAGAAACATCTTATTCCAGTCCCCCTGCCATGGGCAGGGATGCCAGCCACTAGATCAGGTTGCTCTGGGCCTCATCCAATCAGGCCCTGAACACTTTCAGGGATAAGGCACCAACAAATTCCCTGGGAAACCTGTTCCTGTGCCTCACGACCCTTCCCTGAATTTTCTCCTAACTTCTAAAAGAAATCTCACTTCTTTTAGCTGAAAAATATTCCACCTTGTCTGATCACTATCTGCCCATGTAAAAAGTAAACTACCTTTTTTATAAACCCATTTTAAGTGCTGTAAGACATCATTGAGATATTTTGAGAATTTTTCTATGCTGAACAACCAGAGCTCTCTGAGACTCTTTCTGGGAGATTTGGTCTAGTACTCTTTGTGACCATCCTCTGTATCCACACTAACAGATCCATGCCTTTCTTATGCTGGGGACCCTAGAACTGGATGCAGCACTCCTGGGTGGGGTCTCAGGAGGGCAGAGTAGAGGGGAAGAATCACTGCTGAAGGCTGCAAGCACACATTGCCATCTTTTCATCCAGCAGGTTTTATGTCAATGCACTCAAGTCTCGGATTTCCCCAGTCTCGGTGCAGAACTTTGCACTTGGACTTGTTGAACCTTGTTAGGTTCTCACAGACCCACTTTTCAAGTTTGCCCAGGTCCCTTTGGATGGCATTCCTTCGTTCTGTTGTGTCAACTGCACCACTCAGCTTCGGGTTATTTGCAAACTTGCTGAGGGTTCACTCAGTCTTGTTGCCTCAGTCATTGATAAAGATTTTAAATAGCAACGATCCCAAGACAGAGCCCTGAGGAACACCATTTGTCACTGGCCTCCTTCCCAGACATGGAGCCATTGACCAGATCTCTCTGGGTGTGTCCATCTAGCCATTTTCTTATCGACCAAACAGTCCACCCTTCAAACCCCTGTGCATCCAATTTAGAGCTAAGGATGTTGTGTGGGACTGTGTCAAAGTTCTTACAGAAACCAAAGTAGATGACATCAGTCAGTCTTCCCTTGTTGGCCTTTGCAGTCATTCTGCCATAGAAGGCTACCAGGTTGATCAGGCACAATTTGCCCTTTGTGAAGGCATGTTGGTTGTCTTGGATCACATCCTTGCCTGGGTATGTGCCTTCTTAACACAGCTTCCATTAGGATATGTTCCATGGTCTTCCCAGGAACAGAAGTAAGGTGCATTTGTCTATAGTTCCCTGAATTGTCTTTATTCCCTTTTTAAAAACAGGTGTGAATTTTCTCTTTTTCAAGTCACTGAGGTTTTCACCTGACTGCCG
The DNA here is from genome assembly GCF_008360975.1 of Lichenostomus cassidix. NCBI lineage: Eukaryota > Metazoa > Chordata > Aves > Passeriformes > Meliphagidae > Lichenostomus > Lichenostomus cassidix. The sequence goes on along the minus strand of NC_139479.1, from coordinate 50,300,785 downwards.
CGACTTTTCAAATAGGATGGAGAGTGACTTTCAGTCACATGAGTCAGTTCCCTCAGGAGCCTGGGGTCATCAGGCACAGAGACTTGTGCCTATTGAGTCTCACCAGGTGGCCTTTAACCTGCTCTGTGCTTACAGTGGGAGGGACTTGGTTCCCCTTCTCCCAGCCTGAAGGTTCAGGGACTTGAGACATGGGAAACCTGACTGCCTTTGAAGACTGAGATTAATAACTTGCTGAGTAACTTGGCTTTCTCCATGTCAGTTTGCACTAGGGCGTACTGATATATGTACATCAGATACTTGCACCAGTCCACAAGACAACCTCAGTGAAATCAAACAGAAGTGTAAACCTCACATTTGTGGTTGGGGTAAAAACTAGACGTATTTTATAGAAAAGGATTTCAGAGGATGCTGCATAGCTTACCAGTGAACTGGAAGATGAGCCATTCTAAGTCTCTTGACCCCAAAACCATTACAGCAGAAAGGAGGCAGGAAATTTTCAGAGAAAAAAAGCAGCTACAGGGAAAAAAAATCTTTCCCTACCTTCAAGGGAACACATTGCCTACCTGCTGTTGAGACATCTCAGCTCTGCTGCTCAGACTGAAGGCAGAGTGCTCAGATTCTTGGATAACCTAGTCCTGACCATATCTCTGGATGAAAAACAACTTGTTTTTAGTGGTACACCTGACCTACAGCAAAAATACAATTCTAATATTTTGGGAAGATTAGGCATGGCTTTGGATGCAGCCATTTATCAAAAGGCTATCCATTTCTTCTGGGCATTGGAGCAAGTATTTTTTTTCCTGGAAGGTGAACTTCAGTGAACTTACATTCACAGAATTGAATGGTATAATATGATAAACTACCTGAAGTATTTGTTAAAGTAATCAGAATGTTAACTAAAACCAAGTGAAAGCTATTTGGTTTATGTCAGCTTTATATATATATATATATATATATATATGTGTATTCAGAAGCCTGTTAATTTCAATGAAATCTCTCTAAAGAATTTAGTCCTTATAAAAATTTCCTTATTCAATGCTTGTAACCATTTACTTGTGGGTCTTAGGCCAAATAAAACACTCTTTTCCTGGTCCCATTCTACATCAGTCAAATAATTCCCACTCAATTACATTTCCAAAGTCCTCTTATGTGGCCTTAGTTTCAGTTTCTTACAATTTACTGCTTATAAGCAATAGGTCAAAGGTTTACGTGGTACATTCCACTACACCTAGATTTTCTGTATTGCTGTTTGAAAATTGAAAATCTTTCTTTTCATCTTCAGTGTCTTTCTCTTATATTTCTCTGAATTATGTCATAACCATATATCTGTCCTTGGTCTTAGCCTTTCCAACTGCTCTTTATTTTAGTGTCCACCTCATTCATTTTGACTTATTTTCCAGTTTTGTGCAGTCATCAAATTTCAGCCTGTTACTGCACATTCTGTGTTTCAGGTTACTTTTATATAAGGTGAATAAAATCTGTCTTAATAGTGATACTTTGGCCTTAAACTTGTCTGATACTTTCCTCATTCACAACTGTTAGAACTTATAACTACCCTTTATAATATATATGTCAATCCTTAGGACATTAATGTAACATACTGCCAGTACCATAGATCACCAGGCCTGCAGCAAACTTCTTTTGGATTCTCTGAAGAAACTTTGCTAGGAACTCTAGAGATAATTTTTCCATAGCCTTTGTCAATGTTAATCCATTTGAATTTCTTTAAAACCTTTTTTGCAAACTAAGCAAAGTATCGCCATTTTGTAGTTGTCATAGTTTCTTTTTGTTGAATTTAATTAAGTTCATAAAACTTCTGGATTAGAGGATTATCTCGCAGGCAAATCCTTTGATAAAATCAAGAATGAGTGAAAACTTCAGCAAGCTGGTATTTTCGGAGGGTTAAAAATCATATGCAGGGCCAGATTTATGTTTTTAAAAAAAAGCTGTCAAGCAATAGAAGTTGTAGGCTGGAAATTGCAGCCATTTCAAGCATACTGTAGGTGTGCAGTGCAGGGCTAAGATATTCTGGACTGCAGAGAAAATGCCTGGCAATGTCAGATTCAGCCTTAAAAAAGCACATGGCCAGAAGCAGAGACACAGATAACTCCCTGGAATACCAAAAGCACCTCCAGCATATAAAACAGAAAATATATGGCTATGTGTACTAGTGAGCATTTTCTCAGTATTTCCAAATAAGTATACATTTCCATAACTCACTGAAGGACATGGCAAATCACATAATCACAGAGTCATAGATTATGCTGAGTTGGAAGTGATCCACAAAGACCGAGTCCAACTCCTTGCCCTACACAGGATCACTCTCAAGAGTCACACCAAGTGCCTGAGGGCATTGTCCAAACCCTTCTTGAACTCTGTGAGGCTTGGTGCTGTGACCACTTCCCTGGGGAGCCTGTTCCAGTGCCCAAACACCCTCTGGGTGAAGAACTTCTTCCTAATATCCAAGCTAAATCTCCCCTGACACAACTTCAGGCCATTTCCTCAGGTCCTGACACTGGGCACCACAGAGAAGAGATGATCAATGTCTGCCCCTCCTCTTCCCCTCATGAGGAAATTGCAACTGCAGTGAGGTCTCTCCTCAGTCTCTTCTTCTCCACACTGAACAGATCAAGTAACCTTATTCACTCCTCATACAGCTTCCCCTCAAAGCCCTTCACCATCCTCATGGCCATTCTTTGGACACTCTGATAACTTAATGTCTTGTATTGTGGTGATGAAACCTGCACACAATATTCAAGGTGAGCGACCCCAGCACAGAGCAGAGCAGGACAATCCCCTCCCTTGCCTGGCTGGCAATGCTGTGCCTGATGCCCTCACCCCCCCAGCCCTCCTGGCTGCCAGGGCACTGCTGATTCATGTTCAGCTTTCTGTCAAGAAGGACCCCCAGGTCCCTTTCTGCTGCGCTGCTTTCCAGCATCTCATTCCCCAGTCTCTACATCCAGGGTTCCATCCTGGGTTAAGAATCTAGCACTTTCCCTTGTTGAATTTCATGTTGCTGGTGATTGCCCAGTCCTCTGATTTGTTGATGTCTCTCTGCAGGGCTTCTGTGCCTTCAAGGGAGTCAACAGCTCCTATGAATCTCGCAAATGAACCAATCCATGGTAGAATAGAATTACAGAAACACCAAGTTTGAAGGAACCTTGAAATATCATTTGGTTCAACCTGTCATGGGAAAGGGTGCCTAGATGAAAATGCTTAGCATCCTGTGTAATTGCACTTCCAGGAGTGAGGACTTCGCTTCTGGTGACTAATTCTTCCTACCATAAAAAATTTCTTTATTGTATCAAGATGAAACCTCTCCTAATGAAACATGAATCTGTTGCCTCTCGTCTTTGCCATGAATGTAGTTATTTACCTGCATTACTAGTGATCACCTGTCATTTTATAGAGCTCATTAACAGAGAAAGAGCACCAAATGCAAGAAACACAGAACTTAAAAGTATTAGTAGATAAACAATGACTCATACGGTTTTAAGACAGAAATGCACTTCTGAGTGATTCTGAAATTCACACACGTGGCCTTGTACAGCTTTCAAAAATCCATGTAATTAATTGATGTCTTTACCTTTTAAAGTATTTGGTTCACCTTTTATCTTACAAGTCAAGCTTTCTAGATTTTAGCTAGATCACTTCTTAAATATGTGCTACTTTGCCCTTTTCAATTCCAAAGGGATTGTAAATAAACTTGCTAAAGGTTTGCCTATCTCTTTTGGGACGCTTCATCAAACGTGTACCTTCTGGTCCTTTAGTTTTGTCAGTCTTTAAATGTTCTAATTTCTAGGTCACCTCTTCTGGCACGATCTTGAGTTTCTTCAGTATGCTTTCCACCTCTGCTGTTAAATTTATGTCTGTTTCTGGCATCTGTTCCCAATCCTCCTTTGTGAACACTGAGGCTCAGAATTCATTAAAATTTTTAGCAATGCTTACCTAGGCTGTCAATAAATTACTTTCACTGTCTTTTTGAGGCCTTATTGTTTCTTTCAGTGATGTCTTGCTCTTATTAGTCAATTTATCCTAGCTTTGTCCTGATTTCTTCTTTCACAAAAATGTAACTCAGAAGTCACTCTGTTGAAAATTATTACAGGAACCTTTTAACATTTGTTTAGTCTTACTCCTTTTTTTCCTCCATTTTGTTGCCTATTTTGTGTTCATTTTGACATTTTCCATGCAGCCCAACCTGCTGTAAACAAGTGATTTGACTTTAGGCATATCCCTTTTCTAATACTACCCAAAGATGATATGCCTTCCAAAGATATAGTAGATTGGATTCTAATATACTCTGTACTTAGTCAATTATTTTAATTAATGTAAATGAAATGCAAAGAACCATAGAAAAAGCTATTGAAGCACTCACATTGCCTGAGTATCAACATTTATCAAACAGAGATCAAGTCCATTGTATCAATGAAGCTGTTCTAGGCTGGTATCCATTTTCTTTCTCTCAGTGATTGTTGAGATTTTTGAGGGAAAATACCATTAAAAATCAATTCAAAAGTTTGGTGTTTTAAGTGGAGAGTCCACTGAAAACTGAATGCAGATATTGCCAACTAGTAACAGCCACAAATCAGCTTAACTATGGTTATCTGTACAAGAGTTTTACATAATGCGAACTAAATGTTAAAGATACCGTTAATGTTTGTATAATATCAATCAAATCAGTACAGCTTTGTGCATGGATGCTTTTATGTCTGTTTAAAAATGCTGTAGATCAATTAAGATTGTACCAATGTATTTTATAACTCTTTAAGAAATTTCTAAGGGGCACCTAAAAAGATCTGAGTATTTGTACCTTTCATTTTGGAGCCATCTCTAATGCTAGTTGCAGTTGTACACCACTGTCAGTAACCTGTTTGATACCCTGATAAATTCAGAGCTATAACAATTATTACTACTGATGCTATCTTTGCTGTGCGTCTTTGCACACACACATCTTAGAGAAACCCATGAATCCTCATTTTATTTTCAAATTTTTTCATATTTACCTGCTCTTCCCTCCAAACATCAGGAATTTTCCCTTCCTTCTTCCCCCTGCCCCGCCTTCCCTCCCTGGCACTTTGTTGTCTATTTTGTTGTTTGATATTATTGTCACCATGTCCACCCATCTGCTTCTTCAGGCTATTTCTTCCCTCATTTTTGACAGTGCCTGTATAATGTTTCTCACACATCTGGTTTCTCTCCTATATACTGGCTTAAGCCCTCCCTCATGTTTCTGTGTATCCTCTTAGCATCTGGTACATCACTGTCTGTTTGAGGAGCTGCCTATTCAGAAAACAACTTTCTGCTGCAATGTTGTGAAACTCCAGGTAGGCTGGGTGAAGCTACAGTAGAAAATAATTATTATTCCATGAGTGATGCAAAAATTTTGTACATAATGAAAGAGCCTATTGTTATGCATATACTCATGAGGATAGTTTGAGGGTTTCTGAAGAAACCTTTGGTTTAAATATTTCAGTTAAAATCTCATTCTTAATGTTACATCAGTATAACTTTTTATTTAATAAAAAATGGAGTAAGCTTTGAGACTACAATTTTTAATAATAATTATCCTGCTTATTTGTTCACAGTACTCCAAGAATGGTTCTATTTGCATACTTTCAGAATCCCAACCACCCAGGGGTTAATAAGGACATAAGATCATGCAGCCTAATCCAGACTAACACATTTGCCTTACTGTCTTTTTCCCTCAGTATTTTTTCCTCCACAAACAGACATTTCTTCTTTCTATTTCTTGAACTCAAAGCTGCTCCTTGCTCTTCCCACATCACTGTCTCTATACAACCATTCACTTTGTGCTGCCAGGTTAATGCAATTTTTCTTATTGGTGGAGCACTGGTGTAATACCATGATGGTTCACATTTACTCCTAATACACAATATATTTTTTTCTTTATGCTTGGCTGCAAGAGTTTTCTTACATCTTACAGGAAAATACTTGCCACGCACAGTATACAGAAGTGAACCCTGCACAAAATCAAGTGGAAGAGCTTTGCAGAGCCACATTTGGAGGGAGGGAGTCAGGCAGTCTTTGAGCCATGCTATGAAACTGTCTCCCCCTGCTCCATGCACCAATAACATGCAGAGTTTGCATTTCTATTTGCCTGCAGACACACTGCTTGCCTTGTGGCTTTCGTGGCTCAGCTTTTCTTTGACTCAGACCCACTTTTTCTTCCTTGTTCCCTGCTCCTGGGAAGAGCACTGATGTTTATCATTGCTCTGTGGTACATAGGGGTAGCTGGGGAAGCACACTCTGTTAGTCATTGTTTGTCTGACATTAAAATTACTGACAGCTTAGAAGAGTTTGTCTTTGTTAAAATAACTGTTTATCTCTCATCATAAGTGCTAGCTTGGTAGAGTAGTGCAGGCACAACAGATCTAAATTCCATCTGTGTGACCATCCTTGACAGGTCTATACACTTCCTGCCTTGTGCAAAGTGGAGTAAGCACGAAAATGGATTCATTCAGTGTTTGGTTTCCCTTTTGTAGTCATGCACACCACCCAGGTGAAGAGTAGCCTTCAAATTTGTTCCTGGTTTGTATCTTTAACCTACTTTCTTCTTCTTTAATAGCATGAAATATCTCTATTAAGGTATCATTTTTTTGTTCTGCTAACATACCAGTGTTTTGTCCATCACCATATAATACTTTTCATTCCATAACTGTTCCTAAGTAATTTATCTCTGGTATAGAAACTTGTCAGTTGTTTTTTTAAAATCTAAGTATAGTACATGCATTGAATTTCTCTTCTCTGTCATGGCAATAATGTCTTTAAAAATTCCATAAATTATTTAAGTGTGAGGTCTCTAGCCCAAGTCCACATTGATTATCACTGTTTCAAGGAGGAGTCTCATTAAAAAATAGAGGGTGACTTTGAATATTTTAATTAAAGAAATTAGTTAAATTCTAATTTCTTAGGTTGCCTCTTTTTACTTTTAATAATTAGTAGTTTTATAATTCTTTACTTCTAGCTCTAAGAATTGGAAAACCTTTAGGAAATTTCTTTGGAAAGAAAAGTGATTTCACTGAGATAACTGTGACAAATTTAGTTGGACAGAGCATCTAAAAACATTTCACTAGTGTTATGTAAATAGCAAATGCTGTTGGAAATAATTTGATGCAAACCTAGCAAGAATCCTCTTATCTGACTCACTATTCCTGCTTGAGTTAATGCCTCTATACCAGGAAAATTATAAAGTAACACCAGGATTTTTTCTTGCTCCCCCATGCTTCTAAGTTATTCTCCATGAAAAGAAGTTACAGGAAATATGTTGCATTAGCAGCACCCATATTAGTGAAAATGGAAATGCTTTGCTCGTAGGTAGGGTCTTACAGCATGCCCTGAAATTGGCAAATTCTCTTCACTCAATTTTGATAAATCAAAATAAATTAATACCTTCACTGTTTTATCTTTACTGCTTATATGCTCTGTCTAGGCTTTTGGAGGCTGTAGAGTTCCACAGAGGCATTGCTGTTTTGGCTGGTAATGACAAAAACGTACAGTCCACTGATGTGGCACACACTTGATCTGCTATGGATGCTTAAAAACATCTCAGCTATATTTATTCTTTTACTAGTCATTTAGAACCAGCTGAATGCTGTTGGAGGCAATGGTATAAGTCTGACACATGTGAAAGGAATGGGACCCATTGTCAGCTATTCTTCTGAATATTCTATTGAACTATTGCAAATGACAACCAGAGATGAGCTGAAGACAACCACATTTTATAGTGATATAATATTTTTGTGTTTCTGAGTGGGGCATGCTCCTTATGCCCAAATGCCAGAACTGTTACTGAGAAAGGTTTCTTAATGTGGAAGGAAAGATGAGGTGATTGGAGGGAGCAAGGAGAACAATACAGCACCATTGTAAGGAGAGACGGAAGAGCATAATGGGGTAAAATTGGAGCCAAAAGGTGTCATGATGAAGAAAAGAGAAACAAAAATAATTTCCATTTTGTGCAGCACCATTTAGTCAAGAATATCAACATACTTGCAGCTTAGCTTAGTTGTCTGTTGCTATAAATAAGTACTAGTAACCCATCCTTATGAGAGGCATGTGGAAAACAGTTAGTGGCTTCCCTAAAGAGCAAGTCTGCAAGAAAACTGAACGCACTGTTCTGACTCTTAACACTTAGCCAATAAAATATGCTCCTCTGAAGGACATGGAAACATAAAGTAATAAACAAATGAAAGAAACAAAATGATGCAATGAGTCTGGAATACAGCCTTCACTCTCAACTTTCACAGAAGCCTGTGTTTGTTCTGTCTCTGTTGCTCTTCCAGCACAGCCATAACACCCACCACTATTTGCGGGATTTGACTTCTGAGGTTTACTTTGATATTTCACTCTGGAATGCACTGACTAGAAGAACAGACAAGGAAGACAATTACTTCCAACCTGCATTCTTGCTTTTCTAGTATAGTAGCTATCCATGAGCAAGTCATTTAATGTTAACAGTCAGGTCCTTGAATTCCAACTCAGAATAATAATATCAACATGACTATGGCAGCATACGTGTACCATATAGACCTCCAGAAAAATATTTATGTTCACCAGGGATCTCATTTATGTTCACTGGAAATCAAGAAACAGAACTTACTTCAGAAAAGCAGTGTCACTGTCTTTTCTTTCAAAGAATAAAGGACAACACACCTTTCTTTCTGGATACAACTGGTAGCATGTTCTATTTCCCCTTACAGTCGAGTGACTACAGGATTCACCAGGGAAGCAACAGTCTTAAATCACTCACTGCTTCACTTTGAGTAGGTTCAGAATAATGATGCCAGGATGGTTACTTTGCCTTGCAAGCACAACTGGCAATCAGTTTCAAAGAAATCAAGAAAAATACATTCTTTTCACCTTCTCCCTAAAGGATTTCTTTCTTTGTGAGAGAACTGTCACACGAACAATTTGTCTGTTGGCCTAAGTAGTAGATTGAAACCTGACTGGACAAGGAAAAGAACGGGAAGCTGGAGAAGTGACAAAATGTCTTGAGGTGGACCTGCTACTTACGGAAACATTTATTTTATCGTCAGCCAAAACACCTCAGGAGTCCTCCTCCTTCCTCTCCACCTAATTCTTTTCCCTGTCCCATGACTCCTTCAAGAGTATTTTGCTTCCACAGTTGAATGAAATGCTGAGTCTGCTGGCTTTGTTTGAAGGGAAAGAAATTCTGATGGGGACTGGGAACAGGCATCTGTGAATGGGTGTAGGAATATGAGTCTGTTACACAAAAACAAAAGCATAACTTGATTAACATTTAACAAGCACAGTTCAAAGTTGTATCACTCACATTTCCCAGAAAGAGCCCTAACCAGGAGGTCTGAGATTGCTGTGGGTGGGAATGTCCTTCCAGTTTTCTGCTTTTCTTTGGTGTTGCAAATGGTTCAGCAACTGAAATAGAGAGACATACATAAAAAAACCCAAACAAAACATGTTTGTAAATGTTGCCATTAATGGCAGTTTGCCATTTATACATTAAGTAACTCATGATTATGAATATCTGCAGTGTCAGTGGCAGAGTAATAATCTAATCAATGCACTTCCTTAAAATATGTGCATATGGAGGATACTTTGATTCCTTGTGAAGCAACCAACCTCAGGGCCTTGTTGCTCTTGGGTATAAGTTGTTCATAATTTTGTTGTAAGCTAACATAATTTTACATATTGCCAGGGAAGTCCTGTTTCACAGATTACAGTGTACTTTGGACTCACATAAGGCTCCTGGTGTCTTTTTCTGACTCTGTGCATAGAAAAGCATTCACTGAAGATATAAAATCTCCCCTAAATCCACCTTTATGTCAGCAAGTAACACTGTTATATTGGGGGTAAGACTGCCAAATGTACTTTCATGGCTTTGTGTGGATGGAGCACTTTGGCTCATCCAGAACTCTGACTCAAAAATTGACTGTAAAGGTATTGGGGAACAAAACTTAAAAGAAGAACAAGAAAATTAGGAAATGTCAGTATCAGCATCTGGATGCTTTTACATTATATACCTCAAACTGGACATATATCTATCTATAAGGCTTTTTATAGGAAAAAACAGAATCTGTAGGAGACAGATTAATATGATATCTTGAAAAATATGCTGCCATAACAACAGAGAACGAAAAACAACACTTACTTTGGCAGTGATGCACAGATAAAAGAAGGGCTATGGAGTGTCAGTGTGAACTGCTAAATTGTCCTTCCAAAAATAAAATCAAATGGTAAATATCTGAACTCATTTGCATAAAAGTAAATAAATTGACTGTATTTGGTGGAATTGTTCTGAATGTAATGGAGATTAAAATCTAACTTAATGGTCTCTTCCTATGATCAAACCTAATTTAACTGTAGGAGCTACAAAAGACTTTAACATGATCAGAAATTACACAGTGCAGTAAACTTTAATAGTGAAAGAGTAGAGCAACCTGAGCAGCATTTCCCTCTCTGTTTCTCTGGCTTTGATGAGTATTATAGAAACAACAATCTCGAGCCTCAGTTCCAGTGAGGATAGTGTGTATGAAATCTGACTTGCCACATCTTACAGAAAATTTTCTGCATGGTGACCTTTTGCCAAAACAAATTGTAAGAAGTTGCTAGCGTTTGCAGGTAGTTGGCAGTTTGCTGTCCAAAGCAAATATAAGAAACTCAATGTACAGTGACAGTTATGAAAACTGTTGTGTCTAAACAAACTAATCAGAACACAGTTCCCAAGACACAGTTCTTTATAAATTATTTGTTTAAGGAGTGAGCTTATGGAAAGAACCATTGCATAACTCAGTCATAAAATGGAAGATTCTGTGCTTAAATATGATTGTATACTTCTCCTAAATTCAGAATGAAAAATCATATATTAATATATATAAATACACTTGTACAGTAATGCTTTACTTTTTCTCTTTCGGGGATAATACCATGGACAAAATCATGTTCCTGATTCAGACAAAGTAACATTTCACATTAACAAGGACAAGATTTTTTTGAAATTTTTGATGGGTTTTAGTGCTTTTGGGTAGAACTAGCATTTTAATTAAAAAGAATGATGTATTGTACTGGCAGAAGTCCCAGTAAGACCTAAGTGACTTATAGACCATTTACTAGTATAACAAGTGAAGATCTCCCCAATATCCCATTTATTTCTAGCAAAAAGCTTACAATGGGTTCTCAATATTTTACTTTTCCCAAAAGTCCATCCTTAATTTTTCATAGAGAAGCAACAAGGTATAGCAATTGGATATAAATCAGTATTTCCCACTATATTCCCAACTTCAAATGCAGGGGCTCAGGCTTAGTGTGTCATCCAGACTCCATTTACAATTTTAAACTTCTTTCAGCTTGTGGATCTCACAGATTTTCCAAAAGCAGTATGAATCCTCCTGTCAGTATTTCTGCTGGCAGTAGTGTTGGAGTTTTTATTTGCCTTTTCCAGATCAAAAGTTGAGAGCCACCTATCTCTTCATTAGTCCGTGAAGAGATAGAAACTACTATAGGATAATTCATCCAACCTGTTTTAGACGCACATCGTGGGCTGAGATGAATCACTCTCCTAAGACACCTATCGCTTTCACTGTAACTGTAGATGAGGTTACTAACAAATGTATGTGGAAGAAAAGCCCACCAGGAGCATCAAAACCACAAAAAGAAGCCAGATGACCTTTTTAAGTACCCAAATTTTTAAGTTGCTAAATTTACACATTCAGTAGTCTCATCTGACATTATTCATTGTTTATTCTGTTTTACTTTAGAGTAAAATGTGATCATAAACATATGAGGAGGTATGTTTATAGTAAGAGACTCAAAAAATAGCACCATCCCAACAGACATTACCCCTAGAAAAATGATACATAATCTCATTTCAAATGTTTTTTTTTACAAAAATCAAAATACTGTTGTAGAGAGCCATAACAAAGATTTGACATCATTTTGGATACTTTGAACTGAGACACACCCATATATCACAGTTATGCAGTGCAGGACACCAGTCTGTTAGAGAAGAACCAGCAGTGACAATGTCAGGCAATCTGCAATATTTGTCAAAGAATCCCTCCTGGCTTTTCTTCTTCTGAAATATAGATGCATCTCCCATTGTCTGTCCCAGGGTGTGAATGTTCTGTGCTGGAGAAAGGTCAGGAGTTATGAGGATTCCTATCCCACTGGGAAAGCTGTCAAGCTATCCAGAAAAAATTTCAAATAAAATTAGGAATAGATTAATGAGCTGAGATACCAGGAAACCAGGGACTGCATTTTTAGGAGTATTTCTGAAATCCTACTTTTTAGACATCTACACAGGAAGTAGCAGCTTGTGGGATGAACCACCATTTTGCTTTTTGGGAAAAATGAGAAAGACATTCTGACATTCTGCTTGTGATAGGAACACACACACACACACACACACACACACACACACACACACACACACACACACACACACATATGACACTGCTTGCCAGAAAGGAGGCTTGTCAAATAGCTCCAGAATGGCCACATTCAGACACAAAGGCAACCTATTTCTTTGAAATCAAAGCTGTTCCTTTAATTTTTTTCCCACATTTTTCTACTGAACTCCTAACAGAGTATCTTAGTAAGCAGATGATTTCTACCAAAGCCCAAGGATATCCAGGGGTTATGTAACTCAAGAGAAATAATAGAGCTGAATATAGTGGAGAATTGAGGTATGCAATGCTAGATTTTATCTAACTATCTTGTAGACACATCAAAATGAATTTCAAGCTTTCAATATTTAAGGAACAAGAAAACCAACCCTGTAGGGAGAAATTAGTTTGAATAGTTTTTGTTTCTGGGAAAGAGAAAAGAACCCAGATATCCATATGACTCCAAAGTGTCGCTTAAAGATTGGTGGAAAACAAACTTCCAGTCTGATTCCTTAATGCCAAAGAAAATCCATTTCAATTGCTTTGCTGTGGGGAAAATGGTGGCACTCAGTAAACAGGTAGGTTGATCAGACCTGGTTATTTCTTAGAGATATATCAGGAGTTATTGCATTGATCCATTGCCAATTTTTTTTAATTTGAAGAACATTATTTGACTTCAGGGGAGCACTACAAACTTCTTGAACTCCACACTTTTTTTGGTGTGTATGGCTCTTATTTATTTATGTTTAGCACTAGCAGCTTCCACTAATCAGCTGCAGAATGCAAACAGAATTCCAGCTGGCCTTGGCAAGAGATTCTGCTGGGAAGTAACCCCAGACAGCTTCACGGTGGCAATTAAGCACTCATTCATTAGTAGTGTGAAAATATAAAGGCTGCTGGAGGAAAACAGACATATATCACATCCAAACTTTTGAAGGAAGGATATTTGTGTTAATTTCACAGATTCTGTTGCCCCAAATCAATTTATTTCAACCCTGCAAGAATGTGGCTTGAACTGCAAACAGTGGTTTGTGAAATCTAGTTTCTTTCTTCCTAATGAAAAATTTCACCAAGTAACTCTCAGGAACAAACCAGGCCCACATGTCTGATCTATACACAGTCTTCTTCACAATTTCCATGAACATTTTATGATGGGAATTAATCCAATATCATAGACACACTGGACCAGCTGCTGCTGCAAATTGCTCATGCTGTGATTCAGAATTAAGCTACAACTTAGGGAAATTTGCAGTTTCTGGTGGCATTTGTGTGTACAGCTCTAAGGTTAACCCTCTAAGCCTACATAGGATAAGAGTAATTTACAGAGGAGTGAGGGATAAGATCTAACCGAGGTGCTGGAGTGAATCAGTGTCACTGAGTGCAATTTTGCTGGCAGCCATTGTTCAATAGATTGTCTGACTGTATTCTTAAGAAGAGCATGATGGCAACCAAATGGGTTGCATTTGCAATCACTTTTATGCTTTGACTTAGGACACAATTAATCTTGTTGACTTTAAAGAGAAGTTAAATGCAACCACTGCCAAATGTTCAAGCACTGAAGACATTCATGGATTCAGGTATTTTCTGGCAGGGAACTTACATCTATTGTAAGGGAAAGGAGGGAAGGGAATCCTACCAAGTTTCAACTGTTTTCCATTACATCCATTACTGATAGAAAATAGGGGAAGGGCAACAACTAAGACCTGGTTAAGACCCTTTATATTCTGAAAACCATCTTGACATGGTCTGAAATACCTTAAAGTAAGTCGTGGTTACACTAGTTGGCATATAGTGCCAACAGCCTATTAGCCAGATGAAAACTGCTGCAATGTGACAGATGTTTGACTCCATTTCTGCCTGGAGGCTGGTGTAAACCAGTAACATTAGTTATTTGCCAGCTGGATAATATTCCTACACTAGATATTATTTCTTGCTCAGGTAATTCAGTGACTGTCCATTCTTTGTTAGAAATTAGGGAAAAGAATCAGCCCAGGCAAAAGGTAATTAATCTTATTAAAACATACCAAAACACAACAACTGGAACTCATTACACTAAAACAAGACTGAGCTTCTGGTCTCAGTTTAATTCCTTGAAGATAAATGTCCAGAGGTAAGCACTTTTATCCCTGTGGCACATTTATTAAAACTCTTAAAAGAGAATCAACAATTGAGAATCAGCAAAAAGTCCAAATAACTAATTTGAACCATGCAGAAGTATTCTAGGTCACCACTAATGAATCTGACAAGGTAGTGTGTAGAAAATTGTGGTAAAGAGCATTTGTTCTATATTAAACAAACAGTCCATTCAGTAACAATTATTTGTGAATATTTCTCAAGTCAAATACACTTTACTTGAAATGGCAAAATAAAACTAATAATATACAAACATTTTCCTTTATACATATATATTTTCTGAGCAAACTCCTACATTTGTATGTTGCACCTCAGTCTTTTGGTGATCAAGTACCTTTGGTAGTTACATTAAAAATAAAATTCTTCACTATAGCTACTCACTTCTTTATATAAAATCAGTAACTACTATTTATGATAGTTTTCAAACTCTGCCTTTAGCCTGGCTAGTGTCTTACTTAAATCACAAACACTTCCAGCAACTCAGTTAAAACAAAATGTCAGAAACTTTTTTAAACTGAATTCTGCTGTAACAAAGAAACAGAAAAATACTTCCTCTCCCCTCCCCAGGAGTCATATAGATTAAATGCTTTGTAAGACTGATTCTAGGTGGTATGGTTCTCAAGTTAACAAAAAAAATTAGCTAGCATCGGCACTCAAAAGTCGCTTGTGTTCACTGGTTCAGAACCACAGCCATTTTCAGACTACCAGGGACATGTGCAACTACATAAGCTATACAATTATAAGGATGTTCTTTGGAAAGTAATATTTGAAGAGTAACAAAACTCATAGTTTATTCGACCTGCATATAAAATCATTGAAGTATAATACATTTATCATATTAAAAATGCATCATTAAAATTTAAAAGCAGGTGCAGTTACTCAATAAGCTAATGGTATAGTCTGAAGACTCCACTCAAGATTGTATTGTTGAATTCCCACTGGGATGAAACAGAGAGAAAAACAGAGGGAAAGAATTGGAGTGACCTTGCACCAAGGTGTTAGTGCCTGATCCTCTGTTTCTGGTAGACTGTGGTTGAGCTCCACTCTGAGGATCTTTAAAGCACTGCATTTTCTGTGCTGTGAGTGGATGCACGCTACAAGTGAGCATGAAAAAAGCAACAGCCAAACTCTACAGTTTGACTCTGCATGACAGTAAGCCAAACAGTCTGATGAAGGAAAGGAGTTAATATATATCAGCTAGAAAATAATGATAATTGAAGCAAGTGACAATTTCGTCTATCACTTTGAAGGGCACATACATACACAAAATGAACTAGTATGATTCCTGGAGAAAGTGAAAAAGTGAGGGGATTTCCAGTTCACATAGTGGAGAAATTAGTGGCCTTCTCCAAGAAGCATCTGTGTTTTCAAGAAGTTCTGTCTTGTTTTAAGATCTCCAAGACAAATTTATTTCATTTGACTGAAAATTTAAATTCAAAATTTATTCTAATGTTGTAAAACAGCAATTTGTTTGGCTTCACAGGTATAAGACTCTTGTCAGATGGAACACATCACAACTCCCTTTGGCTGTGTCTGCTTTACCCAGGGTCTTGGCACTGTGGGAGTGGCTATATGCTAGTTTGGCTGAGAGCTTTACATCTCCACTGTTCAAAGTTTAGGATATTCTCCTTTGCTCTGAAAAGAATCTGAAGAGAAATTTGTCTTATCCAAATCAGTCCATGGTGTAAATGAACCCAAGCACAGCAAGTGGGGAAACTGGCAGATCCAGCTCCAAACTGCAGCAGGAGAACAATGCTATGTCACCAAGGCACTTGACTTCAGTAGGAACCATTTTTGGGTGAGTTCCCATTGCAGGGAAAACTTGAATTGATTTATTTTGATTGTAAAATATTTTTTGCCTTGAACTTTGAGGACATTCTCTGTTCATGTCATATTTCTGAAGGCAAGAAAAGTAGATCTGGGCTGGAGGGACAGAAATGGCACAACTGGCAGTGGGTAGGATAGATACCAGGCAGTGCCATTCTTTTCAGGGCAAGAGATAGAGCTGAAAGATTGTGTGGACTTAAAAACTGCATTTCAGTTCATCCTGTGCTCAAAGTATTGGTATTTAAATGCTCCTGTGTTTTTGAGGTCTGCTTTACTTCAGATAGAGCTGAAAGGATGTAGTGCCAGGTAACATTCATGGGTTTGTTCACAGATAAGGTTTATAAATAATCACAGAATTGTTTAGATTGAAAAAGACCTGTAAGATCATCAAGTCCAACAAGTAGCATGGCTCTTCCAAGTCCACCTCTAAACCATGTCTGTAACAAGTCCACTACTAAAACATGATTGTAAGTGCCATATCTACATGGTTTTTAAATGCCTCCAGGTGTGATGACTTCACCACTTCCCTGGACAGCCTGTTCTAATGCTTGACCACCCTTTCCATGAAGAAATTTTACCTAATACCTAATCAAAACCTCTTCTGGCACCTTGAGGCCATTTCCTATTTCCTATCACTATTTCATTGAGAGAAGAGACTGATCCCCAGCTTGCTGCAACTTCCTACCAGGCGGTTGTAGAGAGTGGTAAGATCTCCTTTTGACTCCATTTCCCATGGCTCACTTTCAGCCAGCTGTCAACCAGCACCCACAGGTCCTTTTCCACTGGGAAACTTCCCAGCCACTCGTCCAGCAGCCTGTAGCACTGCTTGAGGTTGTTGTAACTCAGCTTCAGGACCTGCTACCTGCCCTTTTTGTACCTCATACTATTGGCTTTGGCCCATTGATCCAGCCTGTCCAGATCTCTCTGCAGTGCCTTCCCACCCTCCACAGATCAACACTTCCACCCAGCTTGGTGATGTCTGCAAACTGACTAAAGATGCACTCCATCCTCTTTTGCAGATCATTGATAAAAATATTCACCCCAATTCTGAGTCCTGGCAAACCCCTCTTATGACCAGACACCAGCTGGATTTAGTTCCATTAGCCACAATTCCCTGGCCCTGGCCATCCAGACAGCTTTTTATCCAGCAAAGAGTACACCTGTCCAAGCCATGAGCACCCAGGTTCTCCGGAGAATGCTCTGGGCAAAGGTATCAAAGTATTTAATAGAGTCCTGGTAGACAACACCCCACAGCTTTTCCCTTATCCACTGCTCACCTTGTCATAGAAGGAGAGCAGGTCAGTCAAACAGGATCTGCCTTTCATGAACACATGCAGGCTGGACCTGGTTGTCCTGTGCATACTGTGTGATGGCACTCAAGATGAGCTGCTCTGTGACCTTCTGTGGCACCAAGGCTGAACTCTCATTCCCTGAATCCTCCTTCAGGCCCTTCTTGGAAATGGGCATCATATTTGCTAACTTCCAGTAAATTGGGACCTCCCCAGTTAGGCAGAACTGCTGGTAAATCATTGAAAGTTACTTGGTGAGTGTTGTTGTCGATGCGTTTGGCCAATATAAGGGGCAGGAGGCAAGGAGGCACAGGCGGTGAAAGGATGCACAGCAGGCAGTCTGCAGCTCTCCAGAGGTTCATTGTAGGCGCATTCGGGGAAGGTCCAGGAGCGGAGAGTCGGGGCGGAAAGGCAGGGACAGACGAGGGGTCTCGAGATCCAGAGGCTGCGAGCTGTCGGTGGCCCCGAACAACCAGTGGCATAGGGTTATATGGGGAAGGAGAAGGGGAGTGGTTTGGTAGGCAGACCAACTGGGACAGCCGTAGGGAAGAGGGACGGGAGCACGAACCAATAGTTACATTGTAGGGGAGCATACAAACTTCAAATTAACCAGTGACATACAACTTAAGAGGGGAACAAAGGAGAAGTCTCTGGAGCAAATCCATATAGGGGATAAGAAGGCGGGGAGAACTCAGGGCCAATGGTCTTCTTTGCTGGTGCATAATTCACCGCAGGGGCTCGCGGGCTTATCTTCTTGTCACCATGACTGAGACAGCACAGGCTGTCTCTGACTCTACGGTCGGCCCCCTGACTGGCAACTTGCAGAGGTTTAACCTCCACAGGTGAGCACTTATGAAACTTTCTTTCTTACCCTTGAGTGGATCTCATCTGGCCTCATAGATGTGTGTGTCTGTGCACTGTAGCAGGTTGCTGACCATTCTCCCTTGGATTTTGGGAACTTCATTCTGCTCCCCATCCCTGTCTTCCAGCCCAGTGGGCTGGCAACCCCAAAAATAACTGGTCTGACTTAAATTGAAGACTGAGGTAAAAAAAGCATCAAATGTCTCAGCCTTTTCCTCACCCTTTGTCACCATCTCCTCCTGCATCCAATAAAAGATGAAGATTCTCTTTAGCCCTTCTTTTTTTGTTCACTTCTTCACAGAAACATTTTTCAAATGTTTCTTATGTCAGTTATCAGATTAAGTTCTAGCTGGGCTTCAGATCTTCTAATTTTCTCCCTGCATAACTTCACAACATCCTTGTAGTGCTCCTGAGTGACCTGGACCTTCTTCCAAAGTTCATAAACTCTCCTTTTTTTCCTGAGTTGCCGACAAAACTCTCAGTTCAGCCAGGTCAGTGCTCTCCCTTGCCAGCTGATCTTTCAGCACATGGGGATGGCCTGCTCCTGTACTATTAAGATTTCCATCTTGAAGAATGTCCAGCTTTTTTGGACTGCTTTCCTCTTCAGGACTGCCTCCCAAGGCCCTCCGTCAACCAGACTCCTAAACAGGCCAAAGCCTACTCTCTGTAAGCGGCAGCTCTGCCGACCTCCCTCCTCACATCACCCACCAGTCCTTCTCTATTTGCGAACACTAGATCCAGTTGGGCGCCTTCCCTAGTTGGTTTAGTCACCAGCTGTGTCAGGAAGTTATCTTCCACACACTTCAGAAAGCTCCTAATGAAGTGACCAGCTCTAAAATGAATTGAGAAATATGTTTATCTTTTGCTCATTTTTTTAGTCGCCATCTGATAAAAATAACGAAAAATAAATGCCACTGTTGACAAAAAAGAAATGAAGAGGAAAGAGGTAAAAATAAAGAATTTTAAAGTATTGCTTCAATCCATCTGCAGATTATTGGGCATTTTGTCAGTGATCAATGAAATTTTATGACCCCCCAATATTGGCTCAAAAAGCTTTACAATGTCTGTAAGGCATTATGAAACGTGAAAGTTTTATGAAACAGCAAACTCACACAGCTTCCAGACAACACTCAAATGCTGGGGCTTTTCTATGGAAGTCAGAAGCTTCGGTAAAAAATGTGCAAGGAGCTTTTGATAAAAAGCATCACAGAACTGTGGGACTGTTCACCAGGTGATGGAAAAATGTGTGTTCCTCTCCTGCCTCTCCTGAAACAACCGTCCTCTGTGAGAGATGAAGGAGTTTTTAGGTCCTGTTTCTTCAAACACACCTAAAGAGGAATGTGCAGAAGTAGCAAATTAAGCGCAGAAATACATTATTCATGTATATGTATGTATGCATTACGGAAATTGTCTCCTCCGCTGAGCAAAGCTTTGTCTTGGAATTTATATGGATATACACTTTCTGAATGTAGGCCACAGCATCAGGTTATACTGCTCACAGCACCATCTCACTGTGTAAAGAGACAAAAACAAGGCAAGGTGTCACAGACTCAAACTGTAGTGCTGAAAAGCCGTGTGCTAAATGCTGCTTAACTGAAACATAACCTGAAGGCCTGCAAAGGAAAACATTTTTGAGGTGTAAATTCCTTAAACATAGTTGGCACACATGCCCCAAACATGAAAATATCTGAGGTATACACACCTAAAGTATACATAGCCTTACGGCGCGTTGACGCATACACTCTGTCTTCATATGAGTATTATGCAAGCTTCAAACTAAAGGATGCAATACATTTGAATATCTCAATAAACTTACACTTTTAAAAGAACACAGTTCACATATCTAGAAGCAGATAAACTCTCAGTACAATTAGAAGTTCAGAAAGATCACTATGATTCAATATGTTACGCATTTCTTGGATTTCACTGGCAAAGTACACTGCAAATTGACCCAGAACTCATTATCAGTTTGGAAGCTGAAACTGTCATTCATTTCTGCCGATCAAACAAGGAAACTTAGTTTGGTATGCTCTCAAGTTTTCTATCAACATAAATGAAATAGTTAATTTTTCAGTATTTGTTGTTCATTATTCACTAAGGAAAATTATCTGTTTTATAATTTATCATTGATATTCTATTTATGTACCCTGAGTGGTTGTCATAGTTTGTTTTTCATCTTTCAAAAATTAAAGATGAACTAGTTCTTTTGTTGTTATCCACAAATGAAAGAAATTAAAACTTGTTCTTCAGGTTCTAAATCCATACATTTGCACTGACAATATATTACTCTCAAGAG
Source organism: Lichenostomus cassidix (assembly GCF_008360975.1). Lineage (NCBI taxonomy): Eukaryota > Metazoa > Chordata > Aves > Passeriformes > Meliphagidae > Lichenostomus > Lichenostomus cassidix. Next base: position 50,280,002 of record NC_139479.1, on the reverse strand, counting down.
AAGTCACCTTCATTGTGAACTTTGCTCAGTTCCTGGTTTATAGGGTAATATATTAGGTAGTATATTTAGGGGAACACTAAATAACTTGCTGTGTGATCCAGAATATTTGCATTATTTAATTAGTATTTTTTCAATAATGTTGCATATTCAATAGTTTTTAAATATTTTCATCCATGGTTCTCCAAAGTAGAAACAAAGATTTATAGACAGATACCATTTATTCCCAACTCAGTTTTTTTAATTGCTGCTCCTTTTGACTTTTGAGTCCTGTCCTTACAACTGTAAGTAGTAAAAAAAAATCCACCAGGTGTTCGAATCCGTAAACACAGATAAATTTTGCAGCCTGTACAGAAAAAGCTGATGAATATTCTTACCACAAGCTCATGTCCATATGTTTAGACACTCTCCAGCTATAGTACTTTATGTATAGGAAGCTCAAGTTTGAGAATAGTCTCTTCTAGGGATGACATTGCAGTGCCTACTCAGGGGCATAAGCATACACAGCCAGGGAAATCGTCATTGTCTTAAATTATAGATTGTCCCCACAAAGCTGGCAGACGTGATGCAGAAAGTGCAGAAGACCACATCCTTTCTGAGCAGTAGCCAAAGGAAGGGATACCCTGAGGAACTGAAAAGGCACCATCTGCAGCTGTCATTAAGGAATAAAATCTCTCCTCTCATATTCAAAGCAGATCATATAGAATACTCTGTCTACAACTTGTACTTATACTTCCTCAAACTGTACTGAAGAATGGTTTTGGGAAGATGTGCAAAGTTTTCAGGTGCTTAAAACCTCCCCACACATCCCTGAGTTCAATGAAGAACAAAGATGCCAAGATTAGTTGTGAATATGACTCCCAGTGTTCTACTTTTAATCCGTGCAAGTCCTAAATTGCATCATGCCTGTCTTATGTGTGGGTATTACAATCACTGGATCCCAAGGGTAAGGCCAGCCATGCCCACCATGACTGTGTTTGCTACAGCCCAACTGTCTGATCATTTGTAGTGTAGCAGGACTGCTGAGACAGGAGAGCCTGAGTGGATCCATGTCTGAATTCCTGTACGGAAAATTACTGGGAGATTACATGAAATAAGGAGCCAGTCCATGTGCTAGTATGGCTCCAATCTGATGTCTCAAATTGCTTTTTTCATTGATGAGGTGTGAGACTGGACAGTGATTGACAAGCACTTGGAGCAACAAATGGTATTTTGAGAACAGCATTGGGAGAATGATTTAAAAGTGTTTGACATCGTATTTTAAGTATGGTTGATAATTGGTGATAACAATTGGTGATAAAATTACCAACATGCCTCTTTTCCTTAAGCACTCAAGATATATAGGAGTTAGGCATGTAAGTGACTTGTTTCAGGAAATACAAACAAAAGTGGACGTCTCAAGCAGAAAGTGAGTCGACCCCACGGGGAAAAACAATCTGTTAAGAACCCAAAACTCCTGGCAGGCAGCCCAGACCCATATCTTTTCTTAGATAAAATTCTTCACAATTTACAACTGAAGGGAATGTTAAAGGAAATGAAAAACCTGGATTGTGATACTAAAGCTTTTTATTTGAGTTTCCAACTAATTGCTTACAGACATTGTAGTAACAAGTCAGGGCATTTACCTGTTCTTCAGTAAACAGTACAACAGCCACAAGAATAGCATATTCATTAGTCTCTGGGGTAGTAAAATATTATTATCTTCAATTTCAGTGTGTACAGTATCATTTGCAAAACAATTGTGTAGTACAGACGCAAGACTCATTTTGGAACGTGCAGAATTCCTTCTGGAAAAATCACACTAATAACTCCCCTATGCTTAAGGAACTGGTTTAACTGGGTGTGCAGAAAATATTTCACAACGTGGATATTTAAAATACTAAGTTTAAAAGCTGAAGGACATCAAATTCCATACCACAAATGTCAAATAAGTTTTAGAATGTCACAACACAAGTTCCAGAGTGAGCTCAGCACAAATTCTGTGCATACACCTATATCACAATGATCTTTCCCATAAAAATAATTGGCAACAAATGCATCCTAGCAGGTCTCACAATCCCCATGCAACACAAGGCACTATTTGGATTGTGTAGTAAATGGGGCACACCCTGTGCATTTATCTGAGATTTCTATGCTTAGATTTTTCTCTAATAGAATAGATTTTTCTCTTAATAATTATTCTGTATTATTTACTTCAAGGGTGGCTTTTCCCTGCATTTCAAACATTTTTTGGTGAACTACATATTAATAATGTTCTGAAATATACAATCTCCTCCAAAGGAATGGAGTTACAAACTATAATGAAATACAGTTACAGACCGTATTCAGCCCCAATGGGCTGAGCATGGATTCTCCTGTCTTGTTTTACAGTTAAATAATGACTGGATTCCCTGCTAATGAGGTTTTGGGACTCTTTATTTTGTTTTCAAAATAGTTTGCGTTCTACAGATTTGTAGTTTTGATTATTACTATAGGTTTTAGCATTGAAAAATATGTGTTACTAAGGCTTATTTTTCATGTATGTAAATTAAACAGTGTTAGTAAATTCGGCAGATCAGTTTTGATAAATATTGTCTGCAGTGGGTTTTTAACAACAGATAAAGAAGAAAATATCTCAGGTAATTTTTGTGTTGATTTTAACCTGCAGCATGTATGGCCATTTTAAATAAAGCTACTGATAATATCCAGTTCTACCAGCAAGGGAAACTGATGTACTTACTAACTCCTGTTTCTAAAACTCTGGAGATGTGAAGTGAGGGAGAAAGAAGTATACTTGAAATTTAAGTTGCTCTTTTGCAAATATCTGCTACTCAGATACTCTCTTTTGTTTCAGTTGAAGCTTTATAATGTTTTTTTAGCTATCCTTATAGTGACAAGTAAAGACAAATCATTGCTTCTGTTATATAAATGGGGAATTTAGGCGAAGAGAGGGATAGAGGGATTTGTTCAAGGTCACTTGAGCACTCTAAAATAATGCTGGAAAATGAAATTTTCTAGTCCCAAGCTAACAAGTTATTAAATCACATTTCCGCTCAGTGTGGTATTATACTCCAATTTGAATTTGGGGGGGCCTTATAGACTACTTTTGTTATTTGTAGCTGAAGGCATGCAGAAGGATGGAAAGGAATGGAAGGAAGATGTTAACAATGAAAAAAAGGTCTTCTGTCATTGCTAGAGTGAAAAAATGTGCTATAAACAAGTTTCATTTCATAATACAGAGAAGGCAGAGCTACCTCATAGCACAAAGTTCCTTTATGCAACAGAAAAATATTAATGCCCATTCTCTCAAGGATGCTACAAACATGTATCAGTTTACTACCTTATATGAGGCAAGCCCCCTTTCAGCCTGGCATTTGGTTATCAGTGTCAGTCTAAGCATGTCAGTGATCCATGTTCAAAACAAGGATGTAAGTTATGGCAAAGAGATAATAAGGTTGCTACCTAATGAGGTATTTAAACATAGCAGGGTACTTGAAAGCATGTGGGTGTAAATTCACTGAGAAGAGGGGGCAGACCAGTGCTTGTTCCCCACCTGTTCCCTCCCTTCACAGGAATTAGAAACCACCACCAGGCTGAGAGTGTATGGGAACAGTGATCCCAAAACCTAAACCCCTTTCTACTTTAAAGCATCCAAAGTTTAATCAAAGCACACACAAACTTTCCTTGTGATACTTAGTGATGTATTTGCAACAAATATCTGAGAAGCTTTGGATTTGGGAGGAACAGAAAAGATATGCAGCCTTGTACATTAAATATTTGAATGTGTTTGCTTTTCTTTTGTCCTCTTGCCTTACATATGTCATTTGTTTTCTGACAATGTGAACTTTATTTGAGGTCTTGTCAAGTCCTGCCTGTGTTTTTACAGAAAGAGAACCGTGTGGACACAGATGGGGCCTGTGGATGTTTCTCTTCTTTTGCTTAGAGGAGAAGCTACACCGACATATTTCAGGTTTGGTTTAGTGATTTAGAGCTAACTTCTATATTTGAAGAACAAGAGAAAAAAAAAAAAAGAAAAATAATTTAGTTCAGTTCTATGAATAACTGGGCACTTATAATTTAACAGCCCAGTTCTGATCCCAGTAAAACAGTAATTCCCTTGAAGTTGGTGAAATGGTGCTGGATTTACCTCAGGGCAGAATTTGGCCCCCCACTAGTGATCCAGCTATTAATAGCTTTGCATTGAGAAAAATCATTGAATAAAATAATTACCTGTCTTGTCAGTGGAACTGTTCTTTTTTTTTTAATGTCCTACATAAAATCCTTAGACCAAAATTCAAAGCAATGTAGAATAAATTAATTAATTGGGGAATTAATTGGGCCATGTTGCCTTTTTTAAAACTAAGCTGTGTTTTAGTTATATTTTGTTATGTGCCCAAAGGCTCCTGGGCATGGATGGCCTATAAATACAAATGGATAACATATCATTAAGAATAAAGCTACCACAAAATAGTTTCTCTGTTTTTTCCATACAGGTCTGAGAGCAATAGCAGTGGAGCAGTAGTGAAGTAACAGATGAGGCTATGAGAAGATGCCACGGAGAAGATTGTTTTGCCAACAGAGATCACTATGTTTCAACTCATTGTTTTTTTCCCTCCTCCTCCTCCTTCAGCCTCCTCCCCAGTCCTTCACTGACTTTTCATCTTTGTTCATGCTTGGCAGCATAAGGTAGCTTCCATTTACATCCTGCTTTCATTCTCTCTGATGTGATTCCTACAAGAGCAATCTCAGGCAGCTCTTCCTTTCAGGATCTGCTCTGCTCTTAGGCCTGAAACTCTCCCTGTCTACTTTGTTTAACCTCAGCTCCACCACACACCCTGTACACAAGTGTTGTGTAGAGTAAAATGCCAGAGATCTGCAAGCCCCATCTTTATTTTTCATTCTTACCTCTGTTTTTTGAGCTATATGTTTTATTGTTTTTCAGGCAGTATGAAAATATATCTTACCCGTAAAAAAAAAATACTTAAAAAGAATCTTTTGACTTTACCAATTCTTGATGTAAAAACCCACCTGGCATTTTGACAGCAAATGATTAAAAGCCTTTCTCAGTATTTTACAAGCAAATATGAATTTTAACAAGATAACTAAACTTACAGAAATGAAATATTCTATTGTTGTCTAATGCTAAACTAGCTGTCAAGTTTGAGACACTTGCAGTTAGTGTTAGGAATGATTAGAATGAAGATATGTTAGAAAGAAATACAGGCCAGGTTTTGCTCATGTGTTGCAGATATAAAATTCAGATTTATAGACTCTTTGGATGACACCAGCAATAAAGTGGTGATTTTGTTCTGGGGTTTTACATTCTGCTCCACAGATTAGTATATATCATGTGCCTACATTTGTGTTTTAAACATACCAGTTCTCAAAGTACTTGCAAGTTAAGGCATGAGGGGAACTTTGCTGAGAATAGGTTGTCAGGTATGCTGGAGTAATTACCTGAAAAAATGATTTTTTGCAAACTCACAAGAAGAGAGAGTGAGAGAAAAGAAAATAAGCTTGAAGTACCAGTGGAGAGAGAGAAGCAGAGAGGTCAGGAACTCAAACGGCTTTCTGAGAAGGATGCGGAAAGGCGTGAGAGGGATGGACCACTGTTTAAAACTGCAGATGAAAGGCATAAAGCTAATGGTTAAATGTAAGGACCTGGATGAGCTGTCTGAGCTACACTGAAATAGCAAGAGACAGTGAGACCTCTTCACCCAAGCACAGAGAACAATGACAGAACGTGGTTGGAATAGCATTGATATTCTTCCCTCACAATCGCTCCCTTCTAATGTGCTTTCTAATCACTGTGAAGAACACTGACCTTCTACCTGTCAGTCAGGCCCATAATCCCAATGTCACTGATGACTAAGGTATCATTAACCTTCCAGCAAAGTCTTCAACAAGTCTAGAGTTTCTTGTTGCGTGGTATCTCAGCATGCACATTTTCCACTCACTTGTGTAGCCGGGTACACACTCCTGGGCAGTGTCTGAGGGAACTGGTGTGGTCTAATCTGGAGAAAAGGAGTCTCAGGGAAGACCTTGTCATTCTCTACAATTGCTTGAAAGGCAGTTGTATATGGTGTATGGGTCAGTCTCTTCTTGCAGGTAACAAATAAGAGGAAATGGTCTCAAGTTGGGCTAGGGGAAGTTTAGACATTATATTAGGAAAAAAATTCTTCACTGAGAGAGTGGTCAAGCATTGGAAGAGACTATCCAGGGAAGTGGCAGAGTCTCCATCCTTTGGAGGTATTTAAAAGATGCACAGATGTAGCATTAAGTGTGAATTAGTGGTGGACTTGGCAGTGCTGAGTTAATAGCTGGACACAATGATCTTAGAGGTATTTTCTAACCTAAAAAATTCTATGATCCTACACCAGAACCTACTTCTGGAACCTACCAGAAGATAGATTATTCTCAAGATGTGATAACTTTTCCGTAGTGCTGTTTTAGTATCACTTCTCTAATTTTGGTGCTGTCCTTTTGGCTTATGAATAGCACCATCTCAATGCTTGTGAAAAAAGAAGATTGTGGACTGGAAGATTACCTAGATTCATTAATATTAAAGTGTTATTTTAAAACAGTTTGATTGAAATAAAATTTGAAAACATATATTCAGCACTTATGACTCTTGATATGTTAGTTGTGATTGCTCTGAATGCATCTTTTTACCACGTGAAATTTTGAATCATGTGTTTTCGTATAAGTTTCATCTTAAAATGCCAGTCTTGAAGAATATATAAAGTTCGGAGTTAACAAGTTCAGCAACTGGACCAATCATAAAGGTGGGAGTAAACATGGTTATGGCAGAATCTCCTCTATGAAGGTCAATATGCTCTTGTTGTGAGTATGGAAAATACATTGCTGTATGTATGACCAAAAATATTAAAACACTCAGTATAATAGACTCCTAGTTTTTCTTATGTGACATTTGAATTCACATTCTGAAGACAGCAACACAAAAAGATTAGGATGCTGAATGAGTGCACTGCTTAAATATACAGAAGTCTGGGTGAGGGGGGAGAGGGGAGGTTTCATTCATACAGGCAAGTAAAGTTTTAGCCAACTCCACCAACTGTGTTTGTGGGCATGTATTCAAAGTACCTCTAAAAGTTAGGCTGAGTTCACAAATCTGAGGTAATTTTTCAAATTTTACCCTAAGAACAACTAGAATCATATATCTCTCTACAGCAGCCTACCCCAACATTGCTGCTCTTCTTAAGAGCCACTAATTCTATCCTGTATCAAAGGAGTCCAAAATGAAAGGGAAAACAAAAAGTAAGTCAAATGTCTCAGTGCTCTTGCCTTTGCTGGAATGCATACAGCAGCCATCAACATGTATTTCTTTCCATCACTCTGCATCACAACACCACACATCTTTAAAAAACCTGAGATTTTTTTCTGTTTGGGAAAGAGTAAAACCTGTGTGAAGATGAATGTGAGGAGCTGTCTTCAGACTACGTTTAAATTCATAGTTGGCCTAATTTTAATTTATCAAATTCCTTTGAGAAACTAAAATTTAATATGAGAAGGTGTGTATAATGTAACTATAATAAAGAAATTCAGACATTACTTCGGTATGTTGGAAGACAGGTTTTTGAATTAAGTAGAATGCATGCAATAAAAATGTAACCAAAATGATTAGCATAAGTAACTGAAAAAATCTGATTATAAGAAGGCAAAGTAGTTTAACACATGACCACATTCATAAGTATGAAATATTATAATTCTATTGTCTATTCTTTCTGTGAAAAGTTAGCTCCTTCAGGAATGTCTTAATGAATAATAAAACTGACTTGATTTTCCCACTGCAGTCAACTTTGCTGTCAGGCTATTAATGATTCATAATGACTGTATGTTTAATAGTTTTATGCCAGATAAAAGCCATCCAACAGAAGCAAGTGGCCAGTGTCATTTCTGCAGCTAGTCTCTTGATATTTTCAGTAATATTGGTAAAAACAATCCCTAAAAATGCAGAACAGCTGAGATACAGTGGGAAATGCTTTTAAATCACCCAATAACATCAGTGTTGAAGTCATATAAAATTCTTTATTACATTACCTCTGTTGTAGAAGAAAACAGAGAGGATGAGAATGCATGATGTTCATACAAAATAACACATTTTCCTATTCATATAATTTCATATTCTTGTATATTTTATTTTCATAATGCAGTGATTTGGATAACACAACTAGCCAATGCTTAAATGAGAATAAAATGTGTACTCTGAGAATAGCTGAGAAGAATAACACTCAAATCAGTTCTGCACAAGATGATAAACACCCAGACTGCTCTGAAGCTGTAGGAGTTTATCTACTGTATATGTAAATGTTTTTCTTTTCTTTGAGGAAAGCCTTTGCAAGAACAATGTCCTTTAACAAAGGTCTAAAAATGCATGTGAAAACCAAACATAATAACACTGTTATTCTGCCACTTATTAACAGAACAACAGGTCTTATAACAATTAGATATGAATATTGCAAACTGAATTGAATATTAAGCTGTCTTTGAAATGCCACTTTGCAGCAGGTTTTCAAATGCTTAAAGCACAGCAGGAGGCTAACTCCGTCTTCAAATATTAAATCAAAACCTTTCTTTAACCTGATAAATCTTTCTGAAGGCAAGTTCTCCTATTCAAGAGAGAATTATTAAACTATCAGGCAAGGAAACTAAACCTTGCAGCCTATTCTTGGTACATGGTATGTACCCACAATGATTAAAAACAATAATGAAAGGGATTAATAACATCTTAGACTATTGTCTGAGAACATTCTTAACCAAACACAGGGTATAACTGCTAATAAGTCCAGTGAATTGGAAACAGCACATACTCAAACATGGGCCCACTTTTTCAGCTAGAAATCTCACGTTAAATACAGCTCAGTCAGAAATGTTCCCTACAGTCAGTTATGTGCCATTGAAAAGACCAAAGATCTCTAGAAAATGGTAAATGCAAGGACATCTCACTGAAGAACATCATAGAAGAATCACAGAGACACATTCTGTGCTTGAATACCTGCTCCTAATAGCAGCAGGAACTGTATGCAGTCTTGATGTATTTGGCCCATATTAGTGACAGAAACCTCTTATTAAGCCATATAAAACAATACATCTCACAGAATTCTGTCCAATCCACTTTTTAATGTCCCAGGTGAAAAAGCTTCCCTTGGAAGATAGCTTAATAGTGACAATTGGCAGGAAATATACCTGGTTATTTTGCCTGCATTTATCTACTATTTTTCTTTTCAGCCTTAACTCAGTTGTGCCAGGACTTGTATCAGACAATTCTTTTCCAGCCCTGACAGTTTCAGGGCATTTTCAACGTGTTATGTTCTTCCTTTAAACATTGCTACGTAAGTTTTCACATTTAGCTTGCTAATTCCCACCCCCTCCACCCATTGTCAACAATTTCTTGTTTCCTAATTACTTTGGCACTTCCCAAACTGCAATCCTGATAATGAGATACCCAGGAAGGAATGCAGTACCGTGGATGGGATCACACAGAGTCCTAATGAAAGGGACTACTCTCTTCATATTCTGTGGTGAGGTGCTTCATTTCCAAACCAATTGCATTTTTTGCCATCACTTCACATCTCAGGTCAATTTCCCTTTTAAAAATGTTTTCTTCACCCCACATAAATCCTTTTCATTTTTGCGTGGTATTGGTATTTCAGATTATTTTGTTTGTTAACTCACACCAGCTCTGCATGTAACTGACTTTGCTGTTTTCTATCCTAATCTCTCTGGTTGGTCTTCTATCTTTGTAATTAATCCTTTCATTGAATTTACACTGTCTTCCAAATTATTAATGTAAAGGTTAAATAGAAGACTGAACCTAAACCCCACCAATATTCCTTAAGATGCTTCCCCATATGAGAAAAAAATGACATGAATTAGTTGTCACATACATAATTTTCATGTTGCTCACAATTCACATGATAATGGTCCTGGCTGAAAATATTTTTCATGCTTTTTTTTTTTTTATATGAAACCAAAATTTGCATGGATTTCATCTACTGTTCCCTTTTATTTCATTTGGACTATTTCCACAGCACCACAATATTTCTCTGTGATTACTCTGCCTGTGTGACCCCAAGTAACCTACCATTGTTGCTTCCAAATTAGGAAACAGGCAGGCACATGTCTTGGAGGAGGGTAGCCGGTTTTGGATTTGCCTCTCAGCTGGTAGCTGCTTCCTCCCAAGTGAGATGGTGCCAACCAAGAGGTTTTTGTTTTGTTTCAGAGAAGTTTTTTTGTGCAGGGAGGCACAGTCTCAGCTGCACAGCTGTGCTTTTGGTGGCCACATCCTGGGCCACCCTGCTGTGAGGTTGTGTCAGGGCTTCTCCATCTCTGCTTCAGGTTTTAAGCTCACCTCCCTGATTTCAGTCTGGAGCAGAAAAGATATTCCAACAGCCAGCTGTGATATCATCTGGAGGAATTGGAAATAACAGCAGCATGTTTTCTGTCCCAGGTCACACTGAATAAATATCAACACACAATTCAGCTCATTTTCATATGACAGAGTTCTTTTGAGAGTCGGAGTCTAAGAGCACTCAGGATTCTAGAAAAGGTGCAATATGCTCAGGACTTATGACAGTTGAGGCTCATATGCACTTATATAGACTCATGCAATGCTGCCACTATAATAATATTTATAATTTATAAAATTCAGCAAGCTGCCTTCACTCCCAGTGTCAGTACTGACAGGAATATCTGTCTGTATAGATATTTAATCCCTTCTGATTACAGTATTGCATGCTTATGGATAGGTACAGAGGCTCTTCCCTCAAGTATCCTCTACTTTCTCCATGAAGTTATTAGCATTTCTCATCATAATACCTTTTGCAAACCCTTTGCATTGTTTTTGAGATTCCCTGACTCGTATAAACATACTTCATGTATGGTTTTCACCTCTCCTTTTTATGTTCTTCTAAATCTCCTGGACAGTCTCTCAAGAGCTAAGCTTGCAGTTTTAAGTTCTTAGTCTCCTTTTGTGTGGTGATCTGCAGCAGGAGTTCAGTCTAATTATTTCTTTTTATTTATATATTAATTGCTAATAACTCTATGCACAAAAAGTTGCTGTCACAGCAGACTTCCAACCTGAAACTGTGGCATTGGCACTGTATTTTGACATATAATGTTACTCTCCAGCATATTCTCTTTTCACCTCGCCACTTGAGGGAACACTTTAGATTTTATTTCACTTACAAAAATCGCTGTTTCAGCTGTGCCCATCATTTCAGAATTAATAAATGCATTACATTTGTCTTGTTTATTTTTTCCAAATATTTCTAAGCACTCCCATTCATTGATACTTTACATGTTTCAATGTATTTCTGTCTTCCTCCATCATGTGAGGGGATGCACTATGATTCCATGTAAAAGTCAGATCTGATTTTAAGACTGTCATGCCATTTCTTCCAATCAAACCAAGCAAAATCAAACCAAACCAAGTAAAAGAGCATTCCCAGAAACCCCAGGTTTGAACAAGTTTATTTTTTACTTATTTGCTTAAATTAATGCCTAAACAAAGCAAGCAAGTTTCTTGCTTGTCCATAAATATTCTGTCAACCTTTTATATTTGTTAGTGCTGATCTACCCCTTTTCTTACCCACTCATAACATGGGAAGGAAATCATGCTATCATTAGGATTTGTCTATTTTCAGATCTATTTTATAATTCCTGAACTTGTCCTCAGTGTACTCCATAAAGCAGAGTCAAATGTGTCTGAGTTGTTCTGGAAATTCCCTGGCATTATTTAGGAAACCTCTCATTTTTATTATAACATCATCAGATGGATATCTGGAGGTGGATAACACTACCCTTTCCTGCCTGAACCCTAATTATTTTGTTTTCTGAAGTGCCAACTAAAGGATTTAATATATATTTTCTCTTTTAGTGTTTCTTAAATTATTTCGGGGACTCTATCATCTAACAGGGTTGTCACAATGCTGTTACCTTTTCAATAACAAAATACCTACTAGAGTAAAAAAGTTTAAAATATTCTAAATGTGATCTGTTAATTTCCCTTTTCTGGGTCTCGCATCTCTTATTTCTTGCCCCACTACCTGTCTTAATGCCTTTTGGCCCTCATCATGACACTTGCCTGGTTTGTCTGCCTTCATTCTGCAAGTCTTGTAGGTCTCTAAACCACTGTCTCAAAGGAAACCAAATAATAGATACAAGTGAGGTTGAAATTCAGATATTTTAACTTTAACTCATCCAAAAGTTAGATGTTCAGCCTAAGTGAAGTGTCTTAACTACCTCTGTTGTTAACCCAGAGAGAATAGTACTTCCAACCTGTGATATAGTCCATACAAGTTTCTAAACAAGGTGGAATAAATCAGCTTCTGTAGAGATTTGCTCTGGACATGTCCAGTTCTTTCTATTATTTTTAAGAAAGAATGGATGCTGACTATCTAGATACCTCCCATACAGACAGCTGAATTTAGATGAGAAACTTTTATACTTCCCATGTTCCCTAAAATCTGAAATTCAGCCAAATCTACTGTATCAAGACACATACATGTTCTCTCCTGCCTTTGAAATCAACTGTCATTTGACAAAGGTTTTTAAAAAAGGTACACGGTAGAGGTGCTATCTGCCAGATGAACATCAGCATTCATTAATTCACCTCTGGAGTTCTCATTATTTTCCTCACTTCTAACACCCACTGCCTGTCTCCTGGAAGTACGACATCTGGCAACAAAGTGGGAATGTTACATCCAGAATAACACACTGGGTGAACCAAACTATTATAGGAATGGGGGTAATAAATATTTTGCTTTCTTTTTTTTTTTTTTTTTAATAAATCTCAGTTCATGTGTTTTGTGTCATTTGTGGTTATGGTGTGACCTAGATTTGGAGCATGTGAGGCCACAGTTCCTAAGGAGTTCAGTACTTGGTAACTGTTAGCTGGGATGGATTTGACATAGGCACCACTGGTGGAATTAACCAACTGGGAGACATGAGTTCCAGCATTTAGGAATAGAGAGGTCTTAAGACTTACATTTCTATGTCCTGAATAACTGTTTTAACAGTCTGATTATCATATATACATGGGTAGCACTATAACACATTTTTTAAAGAAATGGAAATTGTTATTTAATTGTCTGTAGGTGTTTGTCATAGTGTATAACTGTAAGCATTTAGGAGCTGAAGACTATATGAATGGATTAGTCTAAATGTCCTTTTAAAGTGAATAAAAAACATCCAAAACACAGTTCTCTGCACATGCATCACACGCAAAGTGCGATGAACCATCTCCCAGGGATACTCTTTCCACCAAACATGGAAAAATCCAACTTTTAAATACTCAGAGTTAAAGGGAATAAACACCATACTACAAAAAACAAAACAAAACAAAATCCCAAAAAACCTCAAAACAAAACAAACAACAACCCAACAAACAAAGAAGAACCTATGTGTTCAAACAGGCAGGTAGTTTTGTGCCTATGATTTGTTTCATGTACACATGCTTTTCAGGATGGTGAAAAGGCCCTTAAACTAGAAGAAAGTTAAGATTTCACATATCTTTCCCATGTTGTCTGTTGGCTGCCATGGCAATCCTCCTTCACAGTGGTTTTATCACAGGAGCCTTCCAGCACAATCCCCACCAAGTCTCTGGTCCTGACTAGGAGCAAACCCTGAAGTTTTGGGGCTTACAGAACTCTAGAGGAAAGACACATAATGCAGGTGGTGCTCCACAGGAGCAAATGGAAAGGTTAAACAGTCATTAGGTAGTGAAGTAAGCCTGTTACAAAGCTTGTGAATATTTCAACAATACCATCCTATCCTCTGTTCAGTCCAGGTCAGCTGCCAGCAACCACAAACCACATGAAAGGAAGAACCTGCAGCAATCAGGTATCACATAAGGACAGCCATTGGGGAAGAAAGTTCTCACTTGCCATGATCACAAGCCTTATTGAGGTTAGAGGCAGAAAGAATGACAGTGGCTGGCACAAATTCTCTCTTTCTCTTTTCTAGTGTATCTCCTCTGTATCACAGCTACTCCAAACACTGTGCTGCTGGTGAAAAAATGCAGGTGCTTAAGAAAGGAGTGAGCATCAATACAGACATCTGTTTGGGTGGGTCTCCTGAAAGACCCATATAAGCCACTTGGAACGCACAGCCAAGCCTTGAGCAAACATTTCACTGAGGCAGCTAAGAGACATCTAGAGATTCAGTACACTGGACTGAGAAATATCCTTACCTCAGCAACATTTGTTTATAACTTAGGCATAATGTATGATGCAGCATCTGAGCTGTGTGATTTATCCAAACATCTAAAAGAAAGACATAACATTGCCAGAAGCTTATTCTGGGGTGTCAAAGCAGATTCAGGTTTTTGCATCAATGGCTGACAATCCTGGCTCTTCCACTGAAGAGGCTGTCAGTGCTTTTCAGAACATGTTCTTTAAAAAAATAAATCTCTGCACCAGGGGAAATGCCTTAAAAGCAGTTACGAGAATTTTCATGGAGTCTTGAAAATAACACAAATTGTGAAATGCTGTTCACAAGAGCACTGAAAATTATCACTGCTCTGTATAGTGTTTCTTGAGAAAATCACGCAACGTGATTACATACCTCTTGATAGGAGGTGTCAGTTCCTGTGTTACAGCCAAATTCTAACCTGGATAATTACCTTCTGCTTATCTAAATTCCCCTCACAGTTTCAGCTGAATAAGAGCTATTGTTTCACTTCACACCCTAAAACGCTGAGAAGTGCAGTGTTAGTGTACTTCTAACCAGAGGTGGCTGCATCTTGGTCATTGCTTTTGTGAGAATTTTCACTTTCAGGGAATACTGGACAATTTATCACTGTACAGAAACTTGTAGAATTTTTCTGACATTGGAAGCTGCAGAACTTGTAGCTCAAGGAAGTCACTGTGAGGTAGAGAGCCTAAAACACTTGATGTCTCTCTAGAAAAAAGAGTTACATATATATAGATACACACATAAAATTAATAATTCATATAATATATGATATATATCTCCTATATATCATATATTTTATATGCATTCATAAGATAATCAAACTTATTCTTCTATAAAATCTTTTGTTTGAAGCAGACTAAAAAGTAATAAGGAAATTTCTATGTTTTTTCACTCTAGCAACATTTACAGGTCATGTCTGCAAAATCTGGAAAGCCTTTCAGAGTCTTGTTCTGCTATACCATTGGCTAAGTCAGAAATGAACAGATGAAACTGGTAAGATCTATGCTTTACCAGCAGTCACATCAATTAATTTTTTTATGTACTGCTGGGCTTAATATAGAACTTCCTAAACTAAATAGGCATTTATTTTTATCAGCAAGAATGCCAAGGTTACTTATATCTGCTTGTAATCCACCTTTTTTTTTCTGAGAAGATATATTTTGCAGAAATGTAATTTGTGATAGTGACTTGAAGTAAGCATACGTAGGTAGAAATCCCTCAGATAAATAAGAAATTTGATTTCTTAATGTTATTTTTAAAAAGGAGAGAGTGCACAATAGAATCTGATAGAAAACAACAAAAAAACAAACTTGGTTTTGTAGTCATGTAATGTAACTTGGGTCAGGTATTTTTTCTTCAGTCAGTCCAGACTTCTGACATCTGGCAACAAATTCCCATTTACACATGCCTTTGTACTTCACCCCATTTTCCTTCAAAATCAGAGTTTATGTTTCTGTTCAAGTTCAGAAATGCCAGAGGTTACCAGATGAAAAAGATGTAGGGGGAAAAAAGGTAACTGATCAGGGAAATAGAAATACTTATGGAAAAAGAGGTTTTAGAATGCGAAAATAGCCCTTGTTTTGGCATTTCAGAGCTTAAGTTTTAGCCATTGCTTTAACATATTTTTGAACTACTGCACATATTGTATGGAATCAACGCTTTTTAATGCATAAAAATAAACTAGGTTTTCCTTGAAGGAAAGTAGCCACACAAACTTTTGAAACCAGAAATAATTATCTAACATCTACCTTAATATATTTAATACAATGGCAGAAAACCTCAGAATTATGAGGTTTATCCTGTAAAAGGTTTGCTTCAAAGTTCAAAACACATGAACTTTCCTCCTTACACAAGTTGTGGTCACCACTGTTCTGGGACATAATTAATGTTATGTGGACTTCATTTTGCCTAACTACATTACCCAAATCAAATTAAGTCAAGTCTCTAAAGAGAGATTTAAAGCTTGACACATATTCCTCACTTGACTTTGTTACAGAGTTGCATTTGTTTGTAATTAAATGCTGACAGGACCATCAAATTTAAATACAAAGGATGAGAGTGTAAGTAGGCATCAAATATGCAAAAAGAGAAATAAAAAAAATTATTCAGGTACATTTAAAGATATTAATTTAGAAACAAATGAGCTAATATATGAAAGCCATTGCTCTATAACTCTCACAAAAACTAAAAGGTCTGCAATATTGTTTTGTGATCTTGTATCACAGCACAATACCCCCCATTTCTTCCCAGAAAAGCCAGCTTCAAGTGGCAGTTTTGGCTCCCCGGTTACACCTTCCTGAGACACCATAATAATGCAGACACAGAGTGGAAGTTCTTGTCAATTTGTAGCTTATTCCTAAAGGCTTATGCAGCAGAGATAAAGCCCAATGGCTTTCCAAAACCTATACCTGCTGAGATTGTTCAAAATGGACGTATTCAGATTCTTCCATTATCATTGAAACATAGAATAGTTTATGTTGGATGGGACCTTAAATATGATCTAGTTCCAATCTTCCTGCCATAAGCAAGGGACCATCCACTAAACCAGGATGCTCTTTGGTCCATTCAACCTGGCCTTGAACATATGCAGGGATGGGGCATCCACAACTTCTCTGGGCAACCTGTTCCATTGCCTCAGCACTGTCACAGTAAAGAATTTCTTTCTAATATCCAGTATAAACCTACTCTCAGTTTAAAGCCATTCCCCCTTGTCACTACATACCCCTGTAAACAGTCCCCCTCCAGCTCTCCTGTAGGCTCTCTAGATACTGAAAGGCCTCAATTAAATCACTCTAGAGCCTTCTCTTCAAGCTGAATAGCCAAAATTCTCTCAGCCTTTCCTCATAGTAAAGCTGTTCCATCCTGCTAAACATCTTGGTGGGCCTTCCTGAACTCAATCCAACAGTTTCATGTACTTCCTGTGCTGAAGACCCCAGATCTGGATGCAGCACTGCAGGTGGGGTCTCACCAGAGCAGAGCAGAGGGGCAGAATCCCCTCCCTGGCCCTGCTAGTCACACTTCTTTGGATGCAGCCCAGGACATGTTTGGCTTTCTGGGCTGCAAGAGCAGTAGAGAAGGTCTTCAGTGCATTCTCTGCCCCACACTCTAAATTTTGAGAAAGGAGTGTTTTTCCTAAAACCCTTTAACAAGAGCAAATTTTCCCACTAGAGCCCATGTTCCTAACTGGCCATTGGTTAGGTTCCAGATCCTGATTTTTACTTCACACAACTGACAGTATGTAAAGAGACAAAGTTAATGATATTACTACTAGGCAAAACCAGGCAA
Organism: Lichenostomus cassidix; assembly: GCF_008360975.1. NCBI lineage: Eukaryota > Metazoa > Chordata > Aves > Passeriformes > Meliphagidae > Lichenostomus > Lichenostomus cassidix. Next base: position 50,262,524 of record NC_139479.1, on the reverse strand, counting down.
GTAATTTTATCTGCATTCAGTTTGTAAGCTGTAACATATTTCTTTACTTTACTGGAAATATTATAAGGATAAACTAGTTTAACATTTGTGCGATGCTGAGAATGCACACTGATGAGTCCCAAAGAAAAAAAAACTATTAAATAAATAAGCTGTTTGTATGAACCACTGCTGACCAGTGTTTCTTAAAGTACTCAAATACCACCCCAGGACAAAGAATAGAACTGGTCCACAGGTAAGGAATTCTATGTGCAAGATACCCTTTTCTATTCAGCAAAGCTCTTAGTCTCCTGTGAGTGTTCTCATTCCCACAGTGTCTGTAAGGTCACAGTGGTTTTACACAATTCTTAATGACAGTTTCCTAACCAAAGCAACCTTGTTAATATCTCAGACTGATGGGTGGGTTGTGATTTAGTAGTTATGGGTTTCAGCAGCACCTAAGTCAAACACTGTTTATTGCTTATAGTTGCTCCTCTGTTAAATGGAAAATTATACTCTCCCAAAAAGACTAAGTTACTGGCTTTATTTCAACATGGTACTGACTGACATATGCCAATTTTCTTGTCATCATATTCAACATACCAGTATTAACATTTTCCTAACAGATGCAGAATTTTTATCACAAAACAAGTTTTAATAGCAGTTCCTTAGGGCTATGAACATGTTTTTGTTACGATAGGATGAAAAAAATAAAAGGAAATCTATATTTATTCATTATCATATATATAATTTATGTTGGGTAAACTGGAAAATGCTTTCAAGAAGCAACTAACATGAAAAGCATATTTGATAAACATGAATCCTTTTTATAATTTATATTCTGTATGTTTCTGCAATATGTTCTGACTCATATCAGACTTTGTTATGATTCAAATACAAAGATTTTTTTTAAACTAATAGTAAAAAACTTTATCAAATGAGACTAAAAAGATAGGAAGGCATTTAAATACATAAATGGAAATATTCAGAATTTTAGCTAAAAGCAAAGGGAGTAGAAAGTGGATATACCCTATTTCTGGATTTCATAATTGGAAAATAGGGACTTTGTGTGCACTCATTTATTAAGTTTCTAATCTGGCAGCCACACACTCAGTGCATCAGATCCTCAGTGCATCAGCAAACTTTTAAACTCCTAACTTCCTACTACCTTCAATTTAAGAACAACAGAAATTTCAAACCCCTAATTTAATTTTTTTTTAATATGAAAGCAATACACAACAGTATTTTAAACCCATGAAAAACATAAAAGCAAAGGAAGAATGAAAGCACTTGCAAAAAGCAGGGATACACTTGCATATTATCATTCTTGTAAGTACTTCATGTTTTGTGGAAACTGACTTCTTGATACTTTGTCGATACCTGGGGAGAGAATGAACACTTTCTTGTGTTCAGCAGTCCTTAGGCACAGCATTAACCCACTTGGGTCCCTGGGCTTTATGTCAGGTTAGTGGAACACTCCGAATCAGGCACTGTCAAACCCCTGGATTGGCTGCTGGGTGTAACCTCACACCCAGTGGTGTGCAGCCAGCCAATGACCATGCAAAATATCAGTAAGGTCATGGTAGTGTAACACACTCCTATAACTCAGAGATTACAAAAGACATTAAAATTCTGATGCCCCATTCATAAGGAAAAGATTGTAATGAGAGCAGAGAATGGCACAACATTAATTCATTGTGTGACAAAGAATATAATGAGAATGGGAAATAGTACAAACATAACTCATTCTTGTTACAGCTTTAAGATTGTAATGTCATGGTTCATATCACATACTTAGGAAGAAAGGTATGGTAAAAGAAGAGTTGCAATATTAAACATAGCTAATCTGAATGCAGCACACATTACTATAAATGCAATACAATAAAAGAATTGAAACATTACTTAGAAATGGTTTGCTAAAGATGTTATAATTTCTTTGTGCATTTTTGTTAACAATTGATTAATACTGTTGATATGAAGGTCTGCAGTGTGTGTGCAGTTATTAACAGAGTTGTCCTCAAAGTCTTTTTACTCTTGCACGTCTTTAAAAATCAGTTACAATTAAAAATAAAAGTATTGAGGACAGTATCTGTGTCTCTTGTGACACACATTATAGTCTGTGAAGACACAGGCAGTCATGTTTAGTCATTTTGTTTGATATAGTGGAAAGAAGTAAAGCCATAAAACAAGTAATGCATTTACCTCCTGAAATTATTGAATAACTTTAGTTATTGCTTGTCTACCACTCATTCAGTGATGTGTAATATCCTACCTAATGTAGAACTTTATTGAAACATTTAACTGATAAGACATTAAAAAATCTTTGACCATCCTTCTGAGAGTTTGACAAAGACTAAAGCTACTTGTGTTATTCATTAAGCTCTATGCAAGTTCACCAAATCAATGCATTTTATTTTGTTTTTAAAAGTAAAACATTACCTTTGTGGTTATTTCTGTTAAACAAAAAAAAAAAAAAAAAAAAAAGGAAATGTTCTCAAAGACACCACAAATACATTGAAACTCAGGGAATGTTGCTCAGGATATCATCTTGTCCAACTCCCCAGCTCAAGCAGGATGACCTAGAGCCAGTGTTTCAGTGTGTGCCTGTTGCCTCTTGTTCTATGACTGGGCATCCCTGAAACAAGCCTGCTCTGTCCTTCTTGCCTCCTCCACTCAGGTATTTATGTACACTGATAAGTTTCCCTCCCTAATTTCTTCAGTCCAAACAGCTTGATTTCTTAAGTTCTCTCTCAGCCCTTCCTCATGGGACAGATGCTCCTGTCCCTTCATCATCTTCATGGTCCTTCACTGAACCCTCTCCAGTGGCTCTGTATCTCTAAACACAGTACCCCAGGTGTGACCTTGCCAGAGCTGAGTAGAGGTTACCAGTAAGAAGTAGAGGAAACATCAAAAAGAGCTTGCTCTTGAACTGGGGCAAAAAAAATAAGAAAAAAAGTCAAAATATTTTACTCTTGAATTAGGTCTATCACTTCTTAGATCAGCTAAAAAGGTTAAGAATGTGGACTAGATCAGCTAGATCAGGGGTCAGTATGGGCCCCCTACAATATTATTGGCAAATTTAGAGAGATATATTGTAATAAAAGTAAACTGTAATTTCTTTTTCTGTCTTCTAAAGTGAGGGCTAAGATATTTTAAAAAATGTAATATTGTACTATGTGAATTAAACTTAGCCTATTCATTTGTTCAAAAGAATATTTCTTCTTGAAAATCATTGCTATGTTTTCAGTAAATCAGTTACAATAAGGAAGTGCTTTTATGTGGTTACTGCTTTTTCTAACCTAGGCGGATTTGTTTGATTCTGTATTTGTATAAATAAGTACATTCCAAAAAGTGGCAAATGTGTTTTTATGGTGTTAGTTACATTTTAGTATCCACATTACTTCTAGGTACATTGTCAAAATGAGATAGGTGTAAAGACCATGAGCAGAGGAAAAAATGTGATTGTGTGAGGGATGTTATGACAGTTCTGTATGCATAATACATTCATCCCAGGAGGCAATTCTGCATCTGTTACATATATTTATGTATTTTTACTTGTAGTTTTGGAGATATTTAAGATTTATGGTGATAGATTCGATCCCCTTAAAGACAATAAAAGGAAAACATGCAACAAGGGTATGATTTTGTTAGGGATTGAAGTGAGCTGGGTGTGAAAATTGTGCACCTGGTAGGCTCTGTGAAGGTTAAGGATTTTCTACTCTCAACACTTAGTAGCATTTCTGCAGTGGTTTTCAAAATACTTTCAAAACAAACCTCTAATAGATTTGATCTATGTGCAGCTAAAGTATGTTTCTGTTCATTATAATGACTGAAAGAGGGTAAGAAAACAATTGCTAGATGTTAAAGACTAACACAGGAACGATGAAGACATTTTGTGAGTGAAAAGAAAAATCCTGAAGTCTCAGGGAATGAAGAAAGTGATGATAAATGAAGACAACAACACAAGGGTAAAAAGACAGAAAAGATAAAATGGCTAAAGAGACGGACAATTTCATACAACCAACTGCTTGAAGAAACAACTCACTGTGTTGTACTGTAATGACATTTCCTGACCATTGAATTTTCTCTGAAGAGATAGATGAGCCTTCTACTGCCTTCCATTACACAGCAGGTATTTTTTAGTCTCTGTTATACAGGAGATTTCAAAAACCATCTTCGTAGAAAATTCCTAGATACACTTGGAGGACAAAGGATAATATATTTGCAGTTTAATTTTGACTCTTTGAAACAGTGACTTTTGTCAGCCTTTTTTGAGCATTAGAAGACCATCTACAGAAAGAAACAAACAGAAAGGTGTGCCTCAGGGCACAAACCAGAAAGAAGCTTCAACGTTCATATGTATGTAATCCTACAGCTGCCTCTTACATGGTTTTGAAGCTTCTCTGAAGACATCTTATACCAGTCCCTGTCAGACACAGGCTATTACACCTTGTCATTCCTGGAGTTTCAATTATTGTATATAAAGTCAGGAAAAACCCCAAACGCAAAACTTTAAAAATAGGGAATAGAGGGAACCCTTAATGTGAAAACATAGATCTGACAATATCTTCTTCCAAGTGTAATATTTCAAAGCCATTTTCATTTACATGAAGAGCAGAAGAAATGGAAATTCTTTATGAAATATAAGATATTCCACAAAAGTTGGCAAGCAAATTATTGGTACTAACTAGGTGATAAAAGCATATTTTCATATACCATCAATAAAAAACATCTAAGAACTCATACTTCCCTTAGCTGAAACAAAGAAGTCAAACAGTTAACAAATTGTACTCTGTAAACTAAATAAAATTTGAAAAAGAATTTTATATTAAATTAGAGCATAACACATCAATAATGTTACAGTGAAATAAAAAATTACATTTACAGAGAACGTGTGAGTATCCTGTTGTATTTATTGAGCTTGAGGAGCTTCAGAGTTGGACCTGTGTGAACTTCATGAGGTTCAGTAAGACCAAGTGCAAGATTCTGCACCTGGGTCAGTGCAACACCCAGTGCCAATTCAGGCTGGGAGATAAAGGGAGAAGGGCTTAGAGGTACTAGAGGATGAAAAGCTGGACATGAATCCAGAAAGCAAACTGTATCCTGAGCTGCATCAAAAGAAGCATGTCTAGCAGGTTAAGGGAGGTGATCCTGCCTTTCTGCTCCAGTCTTGTGAGACCTCACCTGGAGTGCTGTGTCCAGATCTGGGGTCCTCAACATAGGAGACAAATTGACTTGTTGAATTGGATTCAGAGAAGGGCCAAAAACAATGATCAGAGGGATGGAGCTCCTCTCTTATGAAGCCAGACTGGGAGAGCTGAAGTTGTTCAGTCTGGAGAAGAGAAGGCTTTAGAACAACCTTGTTGCAGCCTTCCAATACTGAGAGGGGGCCTATAAGAAAGATGGGGACAAACATTTTAGTAGGTCCTGTTGCAAGAGGACAAGGGGCAATGCTTTTAAACTAAAAGAGGGTAGAGGTTTTTTTGGTTGTTGTTGTTGTGGTTGGGGTTGTTTGTTTGCTTTTGCTTTTTTTAGTTTTGATTTTGTATTTCATCTTGTTGTTTTTTTTGGGTTTTTTGTTTTGTTTTGTTTTTTTTTTGCTTTGGGCATACTACAAAAGAATAGCATTTTCTGATGGTCCAACATATTTTATTGCAGGTGGGTGGAAAAACTGCTTTTACCCATTACAGTCGCTCTATAAGCAAATTAAAGTTAATTTTGTTACTTTTCAAACTTAATTTTTCCTGCATTTTTGCCAAATTGTTCCATTTATCTGTAGAAGATAAATTAACGTGTTGCAGTTGAAGACAGCTATTTAAGTGGTTTAAACCATACGCTTAATTGGCATGTTAAAAGTTAAAGAGTCAGAGTTAACTCCAGTACATAAAAATGTATAAGCACATAAACTATGGCACTCTATTCCACAGCTCAAGAGGCATCATGCCATCCACTTCATTAATCAAGGGTATGCCCCAAATTTTGACACTTGATGATTTACAGTCATCCTTTGTACATGCTCAGCTGTAAGAAGATACAGGTCTCTCTAGAGTGGAGGAAACTTAGGACACAGACATCAATTTTGAGACTAATTTAGTAAGCTCTTTTGCTTATTTTAGTAGTTGCATGGTTTCTTATCCTAATCAAGAATGGGGCTGCTACTTCTGACATAGTTCAAGCCACAGCTGAGAAATGTAATTCTAGTACTCAGAATAATTTTATCTTTATTATAGTCAACAGTGTCAATTATGAATGGCTCCTTATGAAGGAAGACACCCATTCTTTAGAAAATGGATTAACACAGAACCTGATTAGTAATCAGTGCAATGTTCAGGAGACAGCAAACAGAAATAAATTACTGTGGATTCCTGGGTTGAAATCTACTGGTGTCTCAGGGATGAAAGGCTGTCTGAAGGGAAAACACCAATAGAGAGTTCTAGTAAGAATAAAGAGAGAAAGAGAGCAGGGAAGAAGAGGAGGAGAATACAAAAAGAGGGAGGAAGGAGAGGAAGAGAAAAACAAAGAATTTTCCCATCTATTTGTTTTAAATTTTCCCCAGGACATACAACCTTGTTCAACAAATGCTACTTTTTAATTAAAGGGCCTTGAATCACTTCCAAACTCTTGCATTCATGTTTGTATCATCAAGTGTCCAGAATACTCTAAGGGGAAAGTAAAGAATTATTTCCCTTCCTCAGTGTCCATGGCAATATAAGTGCAGCATACTACAGTCGGGAGACCAGAACACTGTGGTGTGACATGGGTAGTCAACAGGTGATCCATGGGACTTTAGCTTCCAGTTCCAGTGCAAAACGTCCTGCCATGGACTAACTAACTCAGAATTATAACATAGTCCAACCTTGAGCTAAGAGTATGCTTTATTCACCAGCCTATACAGCATTGTAATGATACTCTTTGCTCTCTAGCAGAAGCTGTACAGTTTTCTTTGTGCTCCACTGTTGAGATAGAGAATAGACTCAGAGGAATAGAGATCTTTGCTGTTGCACACGGCAGACAAGGCTGACTCTTCTCATCTGGTCCGGAAGGGCCCTACCTACTAGATATATCTGTCCAAAAGGAAACATAATGGTTTTGAGTAAAAACTAGGTTACCATCAATAATAAGTGTTCGAGATGTTTGAAAGAGGTAACATCAGTCTAATCTAATAATCAGGCACTGAATCTCTTGTTAGAATATTTAAGTATTTTGTTTCATAGCTATTTCACACAGAAATAGTCTTTAGAGCTTTAACCACTAGTCTTGATTCCCTGCTCAAGTCCAATGAAAACTATTTTGTTAGGACCTTGGCATAACCCTCCTGGTGAGTGTATTTTTAAGCTGCCTTGTATTTTACCTGCACTGTGTAGGAAGGCTAGATGCTGAATGCATGGTCTCAGGGGTCTGGGGGGAGCTATTTCTGTACTTAGTGCACTGAGTACCAAGTAAACCACACAGGTTTTCAGAGGCAAATTGCCATCAGAGCAAAGGAAGGCCTGGTTGTTTCGCATTTGTAACTCATATGGCTTGCTGCTTTGCTTCTGATTGGCAAACATTGACCAGAGTTTGTAAACTACAAAGATTGCATTGAAAGTGGCTACCACTGCTGTAATTAGGAAAATTCAAAGCACTACAATAATCTCTGAGCAACTACAGGGTGAATAGTCAGGCTGACTAATATAAGCCCAGGAATCAGGTGTCTTCTTAAAGCCCATTACCATAGAATTCCACTTTAGAACTGTGGTTAGTTTCATCAATTCACAGCTTTATGATCTAGCCAATTAATATGAGTGATATCCCGACTTCCGCTCATAAAAACAATCTCTCTCTAATGCTAGTATAATTTGGAGATTTAATACTCAAAGAAGTAACTTTCTGAACAGTGAAGATGGTACTCTATAAGAGCTCATATACCATTATGCAAAACCTGGATCATCACGGTAATGAATACTCTTTTTGTAGACATTCCAAATAGTACATACCCCAAATATGTAAGAAACACTGAAAGTACATACAAGAATCAGCATCTGGTAAAATATTTGATGAATTATTTTCCTCAGACTCAATGAGAAAATAATGCAGCGATCTCCAGTTTCTCTAGATGCTGCCATAATATTTTATGCATAATCTGTTACAGAGGAGAATATTTGTTTTGTACATTCACTTCAGTGAGAGTCACACCTATTTATTCCAGAAGTGAATATGATATTGAATGAATCAAATCAACATATGTATAAAATTATAGTTATTTCAACTGAGGCCTTAGATATGATAGTCACAGATCTTTTAGAATACATATTAATTATATTGTCATTGTTTTTCATAGTTTCCAATTATATTGTGAGGGATCTCACAGTGGAGGAGAGATCAAAGCTATTAGAATATCAATACCAACCAGGGTTGCTGATTCTTTCTGTTTACTTGACCTTTAAAGAAAGTAAGATCTCCTTGGAGAAAGTAGAAATTCTAATATCACTAGGCAGATTCAGTAGTTTTAGTTTTGTTGAATTTTCTCAAACTATTTATTTGATATAACTTGAAAGTAAGGACAATCACAGCCTGAAGAGATTTTTTATTTTTCCTTTGTGGTTTTTTAAAGTTTCCATTTGATTAAAAGTCATTGTATTTCCTTGTGATGAGATATTTGTTTTTTTGATTTGGGAGATACAACATTGACATTAGAACATAACTTGCAAGACAGAAATAAATATGATGAAGAAGAAATAAGCATCTGATTCTTTGAAATATAATATATGTACCATTGTGCCATGGACAGTCATTTTAAGAAAAGAAAACGGAAAATATCAGAAATTTTTTCTCCACCTGATTATTTTAAATTTGCCGCATCTTAGTGTACAGATGTGTTTATATTTGTATGTATGATGGCTTCACCAAAAGCAGTGACATATATGCCTGGACATTATTTAGAGCGTCTCTATCCTATCACCTCTAATAGGACTTTTAACACTGATTATCTCCTGTCATTCTTTAATGGAGATTCTGATGACAGGCAGGATTCAGGGACACCACACACCTAGCTTTAGTACCTCTCCTAGACACATAAAGCTTGGGGAGGTGGTCAACACCCTTAGCTGTTTGTATGATTTCATACAATACCAGACAGGTGCATTAATCCAACCATGGAGCAAATATCTAGTTTGAGAGGTGTTGCAGGATAGATAGGTAGCAATTACACTTCAGAGAGGTATTACACCCATGGTCTTAAGCTCGGCCACTGAAATTGTAAAGGAAACATATTTTAATGATTGCTTCCACCAGCCTCAGGATCACACCAGGAAGCCTCTGGATCCTATGTGTCAGGATCCAGCCATCTTCAAAATCCACCCTTCACGTAGAGACAGTTTTTAGACAAATTAATCCTGGACAATGTAACCCAAAGCCTTCTAAAATTCAATTACTCTGTGGTACATGTTCTGTAAAGCGGTATTCACATCTCTGTCTTGTCTAGAGAAGCAATTTCTTCATTACTATTATTCAACTAGTATATTTGAAAAGGCAGCTTGGGTATACTTAGCAATATGGTTTCAAGTTCAGCCTTTTAGCTATCTGTGGGTCCTAATTTTAGATTATGGAAGTCTGCTTAAGTTAAAAATTCAAAATAAAGGACTTGGTTTGGTTTGTACAGTTTTTTTTGGTTTTTTTTTAGAAAGGCATTTGAAGAGCTATCTGGCAAAAAAAAACCCCAAAACAATAACAAACAAACAAAAACCTCACAGGCTTCCTCACATTAAAAATGTGTGAGGTAGTTTAAATAACTTGATACTCTTTAAACAACTTTCCAGTAAATTCTGCCACTTTTTTATTTTATGTTTTGATTTATTGTTCTGTCTCATCTTATCTAGGGTACTACTGTGACATACAATCAGTTATTCTCATTTCTGTGGGATTTTTTACACTGAGAAATTAAGGAATAAGGATATTAGAACTAAGTGATCAGCATGTTTTAGCTTTTCAAACTGTACATGGAATAGATTTATCTGAGCTTATATAGAGTAAGTAGGTAACAGACGGATCAGTCTGTCCAAAAATATCTGTGGTCATTAGAGGTCAAAACCTGGGAGAGAAAATCTATTTCAAAAAAGAGGCTATGCAGGTATGAGCTTCATCATAACCAAAAAAGCCCCATACAACAAATATCCTGCAGATGAAAAAAGCTATGAAACTATCAGCAAATAAGCTCATATATGCTTCATTTTCTATCTATACATACCTGTATTAAGTTCCACCCTTCTCCTGTTTTAGGGAATACCACACTCAAGGAAGAATCCAAACATCTTTGTAATTTTGCCAAGGTCAGAGTGGGTTCTGATTCATAATTTCTGAAATACAGATAGCAGGAAACAAAATATAAAAAAATTCCAGCAAGTATTTTTTGTTTGCATTGTGGGTTTGTTTTGAAAAATGGAAATCTGTTAGCAAGTAAGGTTATTAAGGTCTGAATAGTTCCTGTACTCAGCCACATCACTTGCAGCTACTCACACAGCTGCATATTATTTACACGCAGCCGCAAATATGTTGTGTTATTCTTTAATTTTGTCATACATATCTAATGTGCATTGACAGTAGAGAACTCAATTCTTGCACACAAAGCATGTGAAGTGATAGACTGATTTTCCCTCCTTCTCAGTAAGATTTTTCTCACATGAACGGATGTAGTGTTTAGAGGGGTTACATAAGCACAGATATATATATTGACATATTAAAAAATTATCACTTTTATTTTTTCTTATATTCACAGGAAGTTACATCTTCCTGCTCGCCTCTGCCCCACCAACTCATTTAATTTTCAGACCTATCTGATCTGGTCCATGTGGGAATCACCAGAGACATCACAGCAGCTTCCCAACCTCTTGGGAATCTGCTTACTTCTTTTTCTTATGCTAGTTCACTTTGTCCTCCAAGTAAGAATTCAAATGTCAATCATTTTTTGTTCAATTTCATGGGGTAGAATCACAAAAATGGCAACCAATCCAATTGCAAATTACTTGATGAATCTTCTTTGAAGAGTTGCCAATAATGCTAATCATCAAATGGTTGAATTCAGCTCTGTAGAAATGCATTTGTGAAGAACAGCAATCTCTGTGACTTTGACAAAGGAACTGCTGACTTGCCTCACTGTTTGTCTTTTGATGTGAAAGAGCAAATCGATTTATAGAGCTTTTGCTTGCAGATGTAGGATATGATTAGTATGCAGAAAGACCTTTCTACAGTGTCATTTGTTTATTTAGCTGTCTCTGCACTCAACCCTGATTGTGTATACTTAATTAATGTATACAAAGCTAAAAGAAATAAAATCCTGGAACCATGATCATAGAATACTGTACTAAATGTCATTCGTCACTGTGAAAATGCTATTTATATTTTATTGGCTACAAGGAAGGGAAATGCATACATTTAAAAAACTGTTTCAAAAAGTCCTTATGTTTGCCAAAAGCAGCCAGTTATATTTACACCAAAAAAGTGTCAATGAAAGCTGTTCAATTTAAGTAGGAGGTTCTTTTTCTACCAGTGTTTAAATTTTTATTCCAAACAGTTGTTGAGTCTTTATAAAAAGGTACCTCTGATGCCTTCCTGAGGTCAAAGTACTCTGTAAAACATCCTAAGAGACCTGAATCATCCCGTTCTTCAAGGCCTTCTGGTCCTGTTGTTTGGAAATTTTAGCTGAGAAAGAGTTTAAAGAGGAAAGGAGAGACACTAGAGACCTTCATGTCAATAATGAATGATCAATAGAAGTCACACACTAGAAAATTGACATTCAGTCAGCAATTCTGTGTTATTCATGCACATTTTACATTGTCTGTTCAGGTTTGTTGTGGGGAAAGTAGATACAGAAAGGCAGAAAAATTTAGAAATCACCAGAATACTAAATAATGGAATCCAGAGTGACATCTAGTGACATGCTGTATAAGAAGCATGAACATTTAATTACTGAAATATACTGATTTTACTAGTCATATTAATTACAGCTTTCCAGAGAAATTCCTTAAAAAATGTTATAGAAGTTTCTTAAAAAAATACATTCCACAAGCATTTGAGACCATTCACAATTCAAATTACTGAAATGTTTGCTTTTGTTTGTCACAAGCAGCAATTTATGTTAAAGCAAACTTTCTACAGAAACATTTTAGAAGTTTATTAACACTGATGCTGTAACTAGATTGTCAGTATGGATTCACCTTATAAACAACTTCATGAACTCATCTGCAAGACCTTTAACTCTTATGTTCTTCAGCCATGGGCACTGACTCAAAATCATAAGCTAATTAATCTATTCTGTACCATACATTTCAAGATGGCAGGCCAGTATCTACATGATATCTATCTACATGATCTACAAATTGTGTTTGACCTTCTGTTTTAAACTTTTTCATTGTATTAACTGCAGGATTCTGGTCACTGAAAGTGCTGTAAGGAAGGAGATTGCTATTAGAAAGTTGAAATCCAGAATACCCTGTTCTCAACTCAGTGTCCATCAAATACTGACACAGATGATAATGCCCTTGATTTCTATGTCATGAATAAGCAAGAGAAATCCATGTTATTAAAAGAATGAGATGATCTGTGGCTAGCACAGGTCTTTCCCATGAGAACTTCTGTGTTTTATAAACAAAGATAAGGTTTGGATGTTGTTAGAACAGTGTCTCGAGATTTGGACAAGTTCAGGCCTGGCCAATCAGGCCTAGGGGGAGGTTTCTGACTGACCAATCTGGGTGACCTCTGAAAAGCCTATATAGGTTGGATTCAAAATAATAAATCTCTTTTTTCTACGCTACACTGAGAATCCGGGTTTTTCTTTTCTGCTAGTGGCTCAACAGTGACAATGATCAACAAATATTGTGGAATAGTTAAATACTGCAAGGAATCATATAGAATTTTCCAGGTATACCTCTTAAATAATATAGAAATACCTTTGAAAAGTCACTTGCAAATTATGTTAACGATAGTATGCTTCCCTAAATAAGAAAGTGAAGAAATCACTCCATGGGACTAAAATAATTTTGTGGGTTGTAATGGATGAATGTAGAAGTTACTTTAATCAAATTTGCTCCTTTAAATCATATCTTTGTTCATTTTTCAACTTCAATGCATAAGAAATGTTTGTCATTTTCATATTTTCACTAAAATCATTGCAGCACAAAGAGGAGGCGAGAGAAAAGATATCACATATTAGACTGATTAAGCTTCCATGTCAGTAACTTTAAATCAACAAATCAATTAATGGGAGAGAGAAAAAAAAGCCATTTAAAATATTTGGACAAAATAAGTCTATATTTGTCTCTGGAGCTATCTTCTTTCTAGATATGAAACTAGAGTAAATTATCTTACAAGTATATTGCATTTATGGCTTAACAGTCATATGCTGGAGATATCCTAGATTTTAAAATTAGTTGATTGTATAGAGATCTCCATCACTATAGGCACTAGATTTCTTTCTCTGTTTTGTTATAGGTTTTCTCCTTCTTGCCCTGCATACTTGGGCTTTTATAACTTCCTTTTAGAGACAATTACCACTTTACTCAGGTGTTCATCACTATTTACTTGAAGATCTGGAAGATGCAAATACACATCTAGGTTGCATTTTCCTGCAAATATTCAGTTCTACAAATAACAAGCTTCCCACACTAATTTCAAAGAAGGAAATACTAAGTGATAGTTTTAATTTCACTGTACAGTGTACCAGTCTCTTCTTTTTTTCTTTTTCACTTTTAGAAATTTAGGAAAACTGAGAGTACCAAAGTCTTCATTGTCTTCTCCCTTCCTTATGCCTTTCTCAAGAAGTGTAGAATGTGATGTATTGGTCAGGTAAACTGAATTCAGCTGGTTTTTTCCATTAACATAAAAAAAAGTATGTATTATGCATACAATAAATTTTTACTTTTTGTCTTCATTCCATAGAACCCTCCATTCTCTGCATATATCCATTAATTTTCTTTCTTCTATCCCTTGAAGATCCTTGTCCCCATACTCTACACAGTAGACTCTCTTAATTTCTTCTCCCTACCTTTTCATGTGTTTCTTCCTACCTCACACTTAAAATCCCTTCCAAAATCCCTCTTTTATACCCTCACTAGTGAGAACAGTTTAACTTTAGCAGAAACAAACCAAATTACCAACCAACAAACTAGACACACGTCACAAAAGCTCAAATAATAACCCTCAAAAGAGGGCATTTCTTTTAACGATCTCTAATTGCTTTCAGTGCGATGACATCAGATCATAATTATTATGACTACCCTTCAACATTTTTCCCCACCAAGCTTAGGAAAATGTTGCCTTTCTTCACAGTCAAAAACATGAGAAGAATACAATTCTATCAAGAAACCAGGCAAAAAAAATGTTCTTTTCAGAAATCAGTGTATTAATTAAAAAAAAATAGAAAACATATTTTTTAGTTAAACTTCTCCTGTGGTTTTAGTGAAACAATTTTGACTTTATCTACACAAATGAAAACAGCTCCTGTTCTATTCTTAGTGCACACCACCTTGATTGTGACCTTCTTAACACATAAAATCTTTCACTTCCAGACTGAGAAGTGGGAAAGTTGTCAGACATATGGAAACACAGCAACAGTATTTACTACTTTCCATTTGAAAGCCCTGAATTGTTGGGTGTTACACATCACTTAAACCCTTTTACTTCTTTCATGTTTTTTTCTTTCCCCAACCTGCTCAGAACTCTCCTCCATCCTCTTTGCTCCTTTTCCATTTCCATCATCTCCACTGCATTTCATTACTTAAGGGCAATTCCTCCAGTTTTGTCCCAGGCAGTTGGTCTCTTCCTCTTGCTGTGATCAGTGCCCATATAAAACAAAGAATTTCTACCACAAAACAGGACTGACTGACAAATGCAACACAAAATTTGAGCTCCAGTATGCATATGATTGCAGTCACAGCGACAACTGGATTGTCCCATGAAATCTGAGACCCTCAGAAGATTTTCCTTTAATTAAATAGAGTTAATTCAAATATGTCATGCCTTGCACTTTCTCTGAAGCTTCTGGTGCATTATTTTTCTAAGAATGATGACCTAATTAAATAGATTTTGGCATAGACTCACAAAATCTGCACTTATTTCATTCACTCAGAAAAGAGTATAATTCTTTCATAACTACAGGAGAAAAACTATTTCTCAATACCTCTTCAGCACATAATGAACGTTAAACAGGAAATACCAGCTCAATGTACCTTTATTATTTTTTAGATGTTGAAAAGGCGTAGACCAAGACAAGGATTTATTAATGAATTTGGGTGCCTAATGGCCCTAGGCTTCTTTCAAAAACACAAGCCGGGAGAGAGATGTTCTCAGCATGTTTGCACAACAATCTGATGGAATCACTTCTTATATTTTAATCACAGTTTTCAGATTAATGACTGGCACAAGAGTGTAGATTTCCTGGACTGGTTTTCTAGTTCTCATTTTGGTATCATTACTATTAATGTTCTCCTAATTTTCCTTATTCTCATTAAGGTTGATAATCTCTCTCTGATCTCAGAAGTTTTTATGTCTTCATTCACAAGAATCAAGACATAAAATGCCACAATGCTATAAAACTTTCAAGAAAAGCTTGATTAACTAATTGTATGAGAGAAAGTGGAACCACAATCTCTTTCTCTGGCCCCGATTTTAACCAAAGTAGTTGCTCCTTTCCTTCTCTGTTTTAAGAGGATGTGTGTGTGTGAGCATGCATGTTAAATTTGTTGTGAGAATGTCTACCCAGCCGAGATGGAAAGTTGTCATGTCTGAGACTGCTGAAAAACATTGGGAAAAAATGGGAAAATCAAATAAATATAAGCCCCCCAAATTCATGGGTTTGCAAAAGCAGAAGACTGTTTTAAGTGTTCTGCTCTAGAAACAAACTTGCTCCCCCTTTTGATATCTCTCCTTTGATTCTTCCTCAGCCCTTTTAACAAAGAGGCAGGGGTAACCTTTAGATAAACTAGTCCCCATTTTGAATCATTGTCCAAATTACCAAACACTGGATAGAGACAGACAATATAATTACAAAAATCTTCCTTTTCCACACACAGAGGATAAAAAATTTAAAGGAAACACACATGCAAACACAATCACACAAATACAAACATTAGGGGAGCATACAGGTCAGGGTTCTAGTGCAAACTATGTTCAAACTGGAGAGGGGAGACAGTGGTGGATACTTTACTATTCCAGCAAAAAAGATCATGTAAGTCACAAAACACTTATACTGCCCCTCTTCCAGATCTGCAAAGGCAAAAATTGATCCATAACCAGAGAACATCTTCTGTATTTCACCTTGCTTTTTGAGGTGATAATTTTGCAAAACAATTTAGAAATCTTCTGTCTAAACCTGCTATTGATGCTTCAGAATACTAGTCTTCAACCAAAATAAATACTAGACTTAATAGACTGAAATTCAATATAATTAAAGAAAATCTGTAAATAGGCCTGTGTTGTAAAACATACCAGAACAAAAAGACTGCTGAGGTTTATAAACCCACTGCTGCAAAAGCAGTCCATGTGATTGCAAGGCTGGGCTCACCTCCTGCTGTTTCCTGTGCCCTATGAGCACCCCGAGTGTGGTGCTTTGGAGGCTGCCTTTGGGAGATGTAAAAATTACTGTACTGCAGGAACCAAGTGTAGCAGCATTTACAGCTCCTGGAGGACTTGCTTTTGTACTCTCTCTGACACAGCCATAAATGTACAGTTCCTCTGATAGAACATCCTTGGGAAATTTTCAGTTCAGATGGTGTTTCACATAATAAAATGAAGATTTTGGGGCTTTTGGATAGACAAGGAAAGAAATCTGAAAGAAGCTGTATTAGATAGGAAGAAAAGCTACACAACTTCTAATTTTACTTCTCATATCAGGGTGGGACACATCCAGTAATCTGCATACAAGAATTCTTGGGTTCATTTTATCCCAGAGGCACTTAGATCTTGGCACTGACCTTTTCTCCAACACAGATTTGACTCAGCCTTTTGACTATAAAAAGAAATTATATCTTCTCTGCATACCCAGTCCATATTTTTTCAAAAGCAAGACCAAGAGGAAAATAGAGCATTAGAAAATTACACATTAGACAGAGCATTTCTGCTAACCAGATAAATGCTTCCTTGGAATTATCTGACTTCTGACGTCCATATGGAGAGACTGGATGAAATTTACCTTTTTGCATGCCAGTGAAAAGAATAGCTTTTAATGCAGTATCTGATTGTCCTGCTAATGGTCCATTTCCATTTGACCATTTTATTGCACAAATGATAAAATAAAATTATCTCGTACTGTATTTAAGAGGAAGACAAGCCTTGTGAATTCTAAATCTGAATATTTTATATAGAAAGATTGACAGAATAGATGACTCTTTTAGGACACTTTCAAGGGAAGAGAATTCCCAGAAAAGAATTTTTCTTTTGAAGATGCTAAATACAAACAAATTTAAGACAGAAAAAAACAAATTAAAAACACATTGCTAAATAAACAGAATTTTTTCTTCCCCCTCATCATGTAAAAGTAGTTCCAATTTTGGGGATTTTAAGGGGAGATCTTATTAAAATATATCTGAAAACCTCTCCAGTACTTCCACAGATGCCACAGGATATTCTGTGCCCCAAACATGAGACAAGAATGATGACTTCAGAAAAACATTGTGTAGTATAATGGTGCCCTCACTCTTTAGCCTATATTATCATTCATTTCTACTTCTAAATGTATATAATTACATTTTAAGATGTTCCTTAGACGAAGCTTCATGTAATTGCTATGATCCTATTTAATAATGAATGCTTTGAGAAGCAAAACAACAGATCCAAATAAAATATCCCTCCTTAAAGTGTAAGTCAAAGGCTATCCACATGGAAGCTCGAAAAATAATCAGATTTTGCATTCCATCCTTTCAACAATACAAGTGCACTTTCAAATATGCTTTGTTGTTTTCTTTTAATTCACAAAAATTAATCTTATAGATGTAGATGCCAGATTTGCATTAATTAAAACTCCACTGTAGAAGCCAGGCTTAATTGCAATCAAATTTGCTTAATTATGCATGGCGAGAGATTCCCAATTGAGAAAGGTTTTAGTAAGGATTTTTGTTTTTTATACTGACAAAATAAATTGAAATTGTCATTTTTTGTGTTTTATGTAACACTTGTAAATAATTTGTGGAGCACCTTAAGTCTTCTATGTAAAGCAATGTTATTGCTTAAGTAATTATAACAATCTGCATTTTTCATTGTTAATTGTGGGTGTCAGCCTCATTAATTTTAATTTACAGCCTGTAATGAAATTAAGAAAATTTTGTGCTGATCTGCTGAAACTTGTCTTATAGAAAGTTACTTAATAAAACTGAAGTTCAGAAAAGTAAGGAATTTGTTCATACATTGTCAAGACAAGTAACAAATGTTCATTTTTCTCAGAAGTTTTGCTTCTAATTTTAAATCAATATGTAGTAAAGCAATTTGTGTCAGAAAGTTTGAGAAAGTTCAGTCTGCAAAATTTTCACTTCAAAGAGTAATTACATAGAATGTACACATAATATGCAGTTTTATTTATAACAGATAATATGTCATTGCACTGAAAAAATTTGTTGCAACTCTATTCTATTGTTCATCTCACAGGACCAATTTCTTTTCCTCTGCAAAAACATTGGGGTTTTTTCCTGCACATTTCTAAAACTTCCATAAACCATAATATTCCTAAATGAAACTTAATAACTTAGTCAAAAGCCTATGCTCACATTGTCTGTGGGCCCTTTACTTCAAGTTTCTTCTTAATATACTCAGTCTTTCAAACTTCAACCCTTCAAAACTCTATCCTCCCCTTCTTCTGTTCTTCTGAGCTTGCAGCAGCCCCAGCCATGCAAGAAAACAGAAAGATATGGCTTAATTACTCTGCAACTTTATTAATTTAATTTATCTGGGGACTATCCAGCAGCAATTTCTATAATTCAGGTAATAAATTTTTCATTAATTATTTTCACTTGTAGGAGGGTTGCCATTAGCTTTCATTCCCTCTGGTAGCAGGTCCTTGGCCCTCTGTGTGTGATCCACCACCATCTTGAAATGATAGATAGCAAGGATGGCTTCTCATCTTTTCACACTAGACTTTGAGAGTCCTGCTTCCAGTGCCCACCTCCTTTGGAGGAGGCTTTTGGATTTTGCCCTTTTCTAATGCTGGTTTTCTGTGAAAGTAGATCCTCGATGAGCATCTGAGATGGATTTTCCTTGGAGAGGCAGATGGCAGGAGCAGTGGGCTAGACAGCCTGAGCTGTACCCACTCTACAGATTAACAAGGTCAGGTAGTTGACCTGAGCTCCATTGACCTGCCAAGCTATCCACAGAGCTTTCATTTATCTGAATGATTGACTCCCAAAACCTGTGAAGGAAGGCAATGCTCAAAAGAGTTAGAATTCTTTTTCCTAGATAGTCTGCTAAAACAAACAAGGATCAAAGTTTTACACTGTATATCTCATCTCAGAAGCTCCACTTTACCCATTTTAATGTTCCCTGTGTTATTTCATTTTTTTCATTTTTACTGGAAACTCTCTAATTTTTACTGGATTTACTTGTCTTGTTTTCTTAATTGGTGTTGAGAATCATTTGTTATGATCCTGCTCACACTTGCACAATGCTTGGGCTCAAAAAGTGTCATATGATACCATGAAATCAAATGCAAAATATTTGAAGGAACAGGAATGGCTATGGGCACATTGTGGGGAAAAGCTGTTATTTTTCTGGTGTACAAAGATATTTTTCAAACATCTAACACATATAATAAATGCAAAAAAGTACAAAAAATATAATATACAATATTCCTTATGTACAATATTAGATAAGGTATAAAATAAATAGAAAGATTTTTTATATTTACCTGCCTTTAATAATTTCAATCTGAAAAAGTGAAAGCTAGGAGGATAGAGGAGGAAATGTGAAGATGTGAGAACACCTGAGCTTCGTTCTCCTCTTTGCTGCTACTTCTCCTATCCATAGCTGGCTACTTTAACGAAATATGAAAAAGGAAATCATAGCCTTCTGAAAGAGATGAGTTCCAGAACATATTGCAGGATTTAGCATATGCCCAGTAATACACTGAGATATAGGAACAGTGAAGCATATAACTATTTTAATATATCAGAGATAAAATATCATAAAATTTTTGAGGTGATACTTCCCTACAGAAAATTGGGGTGGGGCAGGGGGAGAGGGGGGAAGGTGTGCTTGGTTTTTCTTTTATTTTTCATATTACCCTGTAATGAAACAATTTTCAATGTGCTGTTCAATATAAGTTAAAAATATATAGCAAAATGTTCACAAGATTTGCTAGAGATGATAAAGTCCAAAGCAGATTGCCACTCCTCTGTTTGAACTAAGATTTGGTGGTCATAATGGATGATGGTCTTTTAGTGTGCAATAAAACTGAGAATGTAATTGATCTGATGTGTTATAAAATGTACAGAATTAAAACCAAGCACTAATAATCTAGGCTTCTAATATCCAGCACCTAAGCAGTTTTTCCTTTTTAAATAGAAAGCAAATGCTATTTATGCACTTCAGTGATTTCCTGAATTTTGACACTGTTTCTGAGGGCTGTGTACAGACCTGTGTCAATAAGAAATTAGTTCCAAACTACATTCAACACAATTTCATTGCTCCTTATGACCTTTCATGTCATCTTCTGATAATAAATGTTATTTCTGAGAGCAAGAGTAACAGTGAAGTACAAAATAAGCTGGGTTCTTCAAAAGACTGAAAAATATTACATGTTAAGGATATCTGCAGACATAAGTCTGATCATGAATGTTGTTTGGTACTCCCCAGAGTTCTAGTGAGCTGCCAAGATGTAGAGATGAGGTTTTTCTGATAGGAAAGGTATAGTTATAACAGTAAAAACAAAGCACATTGTGTATGTGTACAAACCACATATAAATGATGGAGCATTTATATGGCATAGCATGTAATTTTACATCTTAAAGCCAGTGTGGGTACAGGGTCGGGGGCAATGGCGATGGTTGCTAGCAACTTCTGGGCTGGTTGTACTGGGTTGTCCCACAGGCACTACCTCAGCCTTCCATTTCTGCCATCCTGCCAGTGGCAGCAGTTTTTCCTTGGGGATAAGTCTTTAATGTTTTTCCTTCTTTGTGGCTTTCTACCCAATCATTGTCCTTTCCTCATTGTCCTCCACCCCTCTGTTTCTCTAAGCAAGATCAGAACAGGTTCAGCTGCTAATTTCTGACACAACCAGATTCCATTTTGCCTTCCTGCCTATGACAAATCTTGTCAGCTCTGCATAGACAGGATGTATTTAATGTCTTACAAAACTGATAATCTCTAATCTTTTCAAGTACACCGGAATGCTTACCTAATAATTTTAGTGTTCTGCTGAGGTACACAGCAGCAAAATGCATAACAAATTACTTCTGAAACCCTGTGTGTAAAGTTCTCCTTACATTTTGGCAGGTACCAGTCTGGGGAAAAAACCAACATTCTTTGCTAATCATAGAATCCCAAATGGTTTGGATTGGAAAGGACCTTAAAGATCATCTCATTCTAAGGCTTCTTCCACAGACAGGGACACCTTTCACCACACCAAGTTGTTCACAACCCCATCCAAGTGGTCATGAACACTTCCAGGGGTGAGACATCCACAGCTTACCAGGGCACCCTGTGCCAGGGTCTTTTTGTGACATTTTTGTATATCCTGAATGAGTTAGTGTAGCAGAGTGCAGGTTTGTCCTGTTGTCAACAAATTGCTTAACAGTTCAGCTAAGATTGAATGGTGTTTTACTGTTCTTTTTCTTCCTATTCTCTAGTCAGGAGCACATTAATGACTGCGATAATGAATAACAGAAAAAAAATAATAACAGAGGAAAGGAAAATGAAAGAGAAAGAAGAAAACTAAAACCAAAGAAATGCTAAAGAAGAAGTAAAAAAAAAAGGAAAAATCTTGTTTGCAATGGAAGGACTTTGGCATTCTTATTTAATTATAAGTGGATACACAGGATGGAGTAAAAAGCTCTATTTCAAAACTGTGACTTAATGACAAGTTGATGTGTAATACTTTGCCTGAAGACCCAGACAACATCGTTAAGAGAGAGACAAGTAAATTGTAGGTAAGAAATAAAAATAAATGTTTCCACACCTCTGACATAACTGTAAAAGTTAAAAGGCTACTGATAAATTTAAGACAAATGACTATTGTTCTGGCAAAATAAGGAACCTTAACTCATTTTTGGATAAGAATTTTGCCAGCTTTTACAATTTCATTATTAGCCTCATGATATTTAATGCTTCTCTTAAAGACCTAGTTCCTAGATTTATACTAATTAGGAGGCTATTAATGTCAATTAAAAAATCATGTTTTCAGTCCTGATATCTAAGCAGAAAAAAACCCCAAACCATTTCCTAAAACTGTGAAAGATAGAAGTCAAACAAGAAGAACCCCAAACACGTAGTTAAAAAGCCCACAAACCAACCCAAACCTATAAATTCTGGAAGCATTACTCATGATTTCTCAGCATTTGGCAACATTATATTAATTATAATTAAGTTAGAGATTTATTAGGTATTAAAAATGGAAAAGCTGATAAGAAGCTGCTGCAATGAAAAGCAGAACATGCTGAAAATCAGCCAAAAGAAGGTGAAATTAAAAAATATTTCAATTTGAGGTGGAAACTTTTACTTTTTTAGTTGCTTCCAACAAACAACTCTGCATAGTTTTTAATGAGAAAAAAATCTGACTCATTTTAAAAAACTAGTTTTCAGAACCTGTCTTGTTCCACTGGCAACAAACCCAATCTACCATCATAATTTTCCAGTCTTAGGGAAATAATTGCTGAATATTGTAAATATTGCTGAATTCCTGTTCAGCACTATTTTAATCTTCTCAGGTTCCAGTAATTTGATACTGTTTAGGTGACATAAGATCATACTGCTAGCAAGACGACTTGAGCAGAAAGCTCTATTTTTCTTCTGTCGGTTCCACACTTTTTAGGAAAACGGTGTTAATTTAGGAATCACGCTCAGCTAGTAGCCAAAATACAATCCTTTACTTTGATCTCAAACACCCTCTGGTAAAACACAATCACTGAAATATTGGGCCCTGTGAACCAACTCTGCTTTCCTGCAGCACAGTCCATCCCATCCGGGGGGTGGATTTGTGAATGGTTATTCAAATGCTGGGCAAGCCATGAAGAATTCCATCCACGTTGTTTAGACAAAGCATACAACCCCTGGAGGCAGACTATATTAAGTCCAATGATAAATTAAATAAAGAATATGATCTCAGTAGTGTGTGCAGCTCTATCATTTCCAAGAAATAACAACAATGACCAGGTGCCTTTATAAACTGAAAAAACCCAAGGAGATTCCTAGATTCCTATCTGTCAAATGGGTATTTTTTTATGGTGCTGCCCCTCCTGTAATATTTTTAAGAAAAATCACTTCTCTCTGTGTTTAAATTTGCCATTTATATTGACCCTATACTGCGTCACCACCATCTGAGTGTCCAGACCTTAATTGCCAGGGCAGTACTCCAGGATTCTCTGAGAAAAAAGACTTTTGCTGTTGTGAAACCACAGTTGTTCCTTAAGTCCTGATTTGTTGGATGTGGTGGGCACAGTGTAAGTCCTTCAGGTCTATTTATCTCCCAGTGCCTGAAAACCCTATCAGATCTGAACCTGGCAAATATAATTCCAGGAACAGAAACTCCAGCCTGACAAAAATGTCAACATTGTCAAATTTTGGCAGCCAATCAGAACTTCAGTCCCATAGTCTGCTGCAGTAATGCTGATTGCTGCTGAGTGTTGCTGAGAAGAAGCCTCAAATCCCAAATATGAGGCACATATTCTGTATAAAGCAATCTGTAAATTCTGGCTGCCATCTGTAACACTCAGCTCCAGAACAATAGCGTCTAGGGAAGTCCTTACCATCAGGACATTGATTCAGGTTTAGTTGCCAGATTGGTTTTAGCATAATTCAACACCAAAACCAGCACATGGGCCACTCTCAATCCACCACTCATAGATTTGCAATCAGGACATTTTGTCTGAGTTTCTTGACCACAGTCCAGGGCAGACCACCCAGGGCAAAGCATTCTGCTACACACCGTAGGTGTGATTTGAGACCTAGCTCTCCTCTGGGCTTTTCACCAGGCACCACTTGCCTGCAATGGCTTGTTTACATGTCCCTCTTTCTGTGACAGAATGAGAACACCTGCAGCTCTGAGGTCCAAGGAGAGGACAATATTTCTGTACTTCTGCTGGCCATGCACAGTCCTTATTTCTGTGCAGTTCTGTCCCAAATTCACTCCCTAATCCTTCATTCAGCTCAAGAGGAGAGGAAGGTCTCTGCATTTTCCATGTTCCCTCTTTGGAGAGACAGAACATATCTTTCAAATCATTACAACCCTACTCATGAGTTTCTCATTCGACCTACCTACAGATACACTGCTTGGATATTGCTGCTCAGTCCTAGAGGCTGCCCTGGATCTAGAGTCAAAGAACTTTCCTTGAGGCAAACAAACCATCATGAGCTCTCCTGTTTCTTTCTCCCTTTCATCAGAGTTCTCCTGACCAAGGGCCCACCATGGGAAAGGCTAAGGTGACTGACCTATAACCATTTTGCTCTACCCCTCACAAAGGAAAAGCCTCAGCAAACAATGGTAACCTTGAGAGGGATAAAGTACTAAAACAGTGATGGGTGAGAAGACTTCCTGAGTGCTCTGACGTAATTTTTAAAAGGCAAGATTTTCAGAATAATTGTCTCCATTTCTTGATATGTATTACTAAAGAAGAGAGGGTAATGAGTGCAAGAATTGCCTATCTAAGAATGTATGTATGTATTTCAGCACAACTGAAGGAATAAGATGATAGAAGCTCCTCTTTCAGAAGCTATTTTATGAAATAAATACACTGGTTTTTTTGGAACTGAGTCTTCACAAAAACTTTTGGAGCCATCCTTCAAATTATTTGACTGATTGACTGAGTAGCTTAATAAAAATTTACACTCCACCCTTACCAATTGCCACACCTCCTGAGAACTGGAAAGTCTTAAGCATGATTCTGTCTCTCTCTTTTTTTTTTTTTTTTTTTTTTTAATTTGAGGATTTAGGGGATGTCTTGAGAGCTACAGTTTGTTACAGTGCCTGAAAATCAAATAGACAAAAAGGAGTGCAACATTTAGAGAATCATAATATATACGGCAAGGGAAAAACCAACAACCTTTCTGCAACTCAGAATTGTGCCTCTCTAATGCATTAGAAGGTTCTGAAAATATTAATAAGGCAGTAGAGGAACATGACCCAATGGACATAATTTACTTGGATTTCAAAAAGCTTTAGAAAAGGTCCCTCATAAAAGAATATTAAAGATAATAAATAACAATGAAGTAAGGGGCAAAGGCTTGTCATGGATTAAAAAGTGATTAAATGATAGGAAATAAATAGTTATAACCTCAAAGAAGAGATATATTAATAATGGAGTGTCTCAGGGGTCAGTACTACGATCAAGTTGTTTAATATATTTTTTTAATAATTTGAAGTAAGAGGATTGCAAGGTGGCAGAGTTTGCTGATGACTCTGTACTATTGAACAAGTAGCCACTTGCATAACCTCCTACTGATTATAGGAATCTAAAAATGTACCTGTACTGCTCTGAAAATCACTGGCAATAGGAATCCCTGTGAATACCAGTAAGGAACAAATTTCTCTGTATGTCAGCTGTTCAACTGTAGATCAAGATGGACACAGCAAATGGTTACATTCTGGAAAACCTAAGGTAGGAACTGAGACAAAGGAGAGTGTACATTTGGCCTTCCCTGTAAAATGTTTGTAAGACATGCCTTTGGTACATCATCTTAAGTAACATCAATAATTTTGTGCATAATTGAAGAAAACTGAAATCATATCTATAGCATGCAACAACCACGTTAATCCTTCCAACAGAAACTGTGTATTATTCCTTTCTCAAATTATGGATAGGTTTGAATTATTATTATCCATCATGGGTAATCCCATGCAATAGCTTTTCCTTTCAAAATACAAATCAAACAGAAGCACTTTTACCAGAACTAAAAATTCTGCTTTAGGTTTTTGTAGCTCTTCCACTCATCCCCATCAGTAAGGATCAGGCATCCCAAATATTAGCTGTTGGACTCACCTCAGACCTGACTGAAAAAGATGACTGTTTGCAGTGGAAACTTCAAAAAAGAGAGTTCTGCTTTTCAGCCTCAGGAACAAATTGCCCTATTCATAACTGGCTGTAGATTTCTATAAAACAAACAAACAAACAAACAACAAACAAACAAAAAACCAAACCAAAACAAAACAAAAACCCCCACAAACAAACAAGAGAAAAACAACCAGGGAAAAAGAGATGTTCTCAGTGCTAAGGACTAAAATAATGACCTTATGCTAACAGCAGGTGTTTTTTTCTAACTATAATTCTTCTTCCCTAAATATAAAGAATCAGACTTTTTATCTACCCATATCTTATGTGTCTCACATCCCAAAATGGGTTTGTCTCTTAGAGGAAAACATATCTAAAAAAGACAGATCAGGCTTCATCACTAGTAAATGTGAAACTCTGGATATATTTATACAAAGTGAAATAAAAAGTTTGTGATACTGAAAAGGAGAATTTATATTCCACCGTTTCTTCCTAAAGTGTGAAGAAGTAACAACAATCACCCAGAGAAAAAGCTCTGGTCAAACACAGTCCCAACCCTTCATACAAATTACATCCCTTCAGAACACAGTCTGTTTTACTCACAGGCACAGATAATAAGCTTTATCCACAATTTTGCCTCTTGTTGCAGCCTTTGCAGAAGAAAAAGCGTCCTAATATAAGGTGACTGAAGGAATAAGAGGAGATAATGTAAGCAGAGAAAAAAACATGCTATTATTGAAGTACAGTGCTAATCCATACTTTTTTAGAGACCTGTGCGAACATTTGGACTAACACAATTTTTATCTTATGCAATGCAAAATAATGCCAAATAAGCCTCATTGTTTAGGACACCAAATGATGGCTACCTAAGTTGCAAAGTATTTGTTTCATTATGTCTAAACTGCAAAATTACTGATTGTTTTGGGAGATAACCTGAAGTATTTGACAGTGGCTTCATTTGTAAGCAGATCACTAACTTTGAAAGGCCAGCCATTTAATCCATTATATGATTCTCTATTATTCCAAATATCATGGGAGAAATTCAGTCTATGCACAGGTTGAAACAACTTGCAGCAACTTAGGTGGTAGTTAAAGCCACTCAACAAGGGACCTGACTTTGGCTCATGTGTTTTACATGTCTGATGAAATGTATAGTTTTAAATGCATTAAGTTTAATCAGGCAATTGATTTCTGAATTTGCAAAAATAAATTATCGGATCTTCATGTCAGTCTTTATTTTTATTTTTAATAAGACATTAGATAAAAATTCTTGTTTATTGTCAGCTGGTGGATAATTACAGTATGTTGCAGTATAATCACAAACAAATATAATTACAAATATCAGGGGAAATTTAGGCTATAAGGCAAAATGAAAAAAGAATTTGACTGTGGAAAATTAAATTAATAAAACATTAAGGCACTAAAACGAAACCTATTGCCTCTTATAACTAAATTGTTTGCATAGCTAAAATAAAGAAACAATCTCAGTGTTTGCATTTATGAATGTTACATGGCAGTCAGCAGGTAAAGGAGAGAAACAGTGTAGTTAAGGTTATAGTCTCTTATCCATTTCTCCTACATATCTGAACACTGCAAATAATTTAACCCCAAACATTTTTATCTAAAGCAATAAAATTAGGGATTTATTACCTTACTTGTAGTTTCTAAGAGACAACACAACCCTAGGTTACAAATACAGCCATGATATTCCATGTCATGGCACATGCTGGGAACAACTTTTATGTAGAAGTCAATGAGAGCAGAATTAGACCAATGCTAAAAGCTCATGAGAATCCTTCCCAGGATGACTTCCTTGACACCGAATAGTGAGCCTGTAGCGAAACTTGGACTGGAATAACACTCAGATCATCTAAATCCCAGTTAAGTGCCTTCACCACATGACTTACTGAAGCTCCCCTAAATGAATTCATACATGTTCCCATCAGTTCTTCACCTGCAGACCCAGGAATTCTGGTCAAAAGCAATCTGAGGTAGCTGCAGTTATGAGTCATCTCCCTGTCAGCCCTCACCTGCCAAACATGTGCCTGAACTGACCCCCATAATTCCTAAAGGAGAGAAACAAATTCAAGTGGAATCCATCGGATCATAGAAATCAAGTTCCTTAAAAGACACTAGCTCACTTAGAAAGATTTTAATTCTTTTTCCTGTTAGTGTCTTATCAGTCAAATGCACAGTTCATTTTCATGACTGTTTGGTTTCTTGTGGAAATGGAGTACAAAAGAGTGCAGAAGTGCTACCTTCAATGCAAAATCATCTTTTTCAGAAGAAAAAGATTCACAGAAAGACAAAGCTTCAAGGACATTTTTTGTGAAAGTTTGAGAGCCACCCAGACCAGCTGTGACATCTGTACTAATTGAAAAAGCAAACGAGGCCACAAAGGACTGTTCTTTGACCATTTAATCAATTTTCCACTCAATGCATTGTTCGTTCTTAGAGACTTTAATGCTAGAATTGATTTTAACAGCCATTACCGAAATACGTAAGTCAAAGGTCTCTCAACCTTTTTTGAGTTTGACCAATGGGAATAAAAGATTATGGATATGCGAATAAATCAGCGGCTATGATTCAAACGCCTTACTAAAAACACCATGTGAATCACAGTCTGCCCATGTACTAATGGTCACAAGGGCTGATTATAACACAATGGGAGAAATAGCAAGATGGTGATCACTGATAATGTCTGGTCTGGACTCTGTGAAATTGCCTCTTAAACTTCCAATAGTGTAGAGCTCACATAGCTCACTTCAACACAGGGTTTTACAGCTCACTTCAATGAAGAACGAGGTCAGCCTTCAAATGTTTGTAAATACATTTGGAAATTGCATATTTTACTCAAGCAAGCAGAGGGGACCAGAAGGATGAATAATACTAAGATCACTTATTAAGATGCTTTTAGCTATGGCTAGTGGATATATGCCCTGCAAAACAGACGAAAAGGAAATATAGAAATATACCTTTCCATTCTACATTCATTCACAGAGGGGGAAAAGCCAGAAAAATTAATGCTTAAATAAATTTTCCTTCATTTTTAGCAACTTCCTTTAAAGAGAGAAACATATCTTATCTACCATTTGCATGCTACTGGTCGTAACTAATATAGTTTTAAGAAAAAGAGGTAAACTCTAGTGAAAACACACTAAAATAGATCTAGATTAAAAACCCCAAACAGGTCTTATTGTACTACTTCCAGATTTTAGGAAATTTTTTTATTCAGTGACAAATATTAGAATATAGAATTTCTGTCTCATAGAATAAAATTTTCTGTGAGGATAAAAAAGTGCATAAGAAAATTCTTTTTCACAGTACAGATATACAGCAAAAGGCAGCAGTGACTGTGGGTGTTACACGTGGTCAGTGACTTCTTTATCATCTCTGTAACATCAGCAATTCCCTCATGTGCTGCCTTCTCCTTCTTCTGTGTTTGGTCCTAATGAAACAGATTTACAGTATGACCTTTGCATACATGCATGATATATTGTGATGACAGCCACTCCACTGTGAAATATGATGCTATGATCTTTCAGTTGTTTCCCTTTGGAAGATGAGCCTTACATGATTAGATTGATAAGCATCAATGTATCAGAAATTGTGCCAAAAGAGCAGCTACTGGCATGTTGTACTGTAGGAACTTTAAGGATATTGACATAGTTCTAGAAAAACAACCTTAAGGACAAGCTGAGCCACAAAAATCAAATAACGTAATTGACAGGTTATTTGATGCAGTTCCTGGTTAAAACTTTCCTGCTTTACTGAGATACACTGACTTACAAAAGACCTTTGACACTCCACTGTAAAGTGTATGAATGCTTTAAGATTTTTCATCATTATCGTGCATGCCTGAAATTTGTTTGTGCTGTCAGGAGTTTGTCATGGAGTCCTCAATATTGCTGTAGTATAAAAGGGCATCCATCAGCCACATTAAATACTATGTCTACTCCTTAAGGAGATTACCTGTATCTGTGATATGTTGCACTATTGATACACACATGACATCCAATTTAGCAATCTGTATTTATACAGAGATTTGCATGCACCATAAAGCAGAGCTCTAATTTAGTTTTTCTTCTCAACTGGGAAACAAAGGAAGTGAGAAAAAGGGTGCTGATTTTTGCCATCTATATTCAGTGACACTGTTGAGTGTTATTCATTCATCTGAATGTTCATGTTGTTTTAAATCTTATTTTAATTTATAAAGGTCAAAGCCTGGATGGGCCCAACTGGTATAGCTGCTGTGCAGAGCTAGGTAAAATACCAGTCATTCCCTCAAAAATCTCTAAAGAGTCAAAACATGGATGAGACAGAAAAGCAGGTTAAGGTAGATTGCAAAAGATGAGTCAAGAGATAGAACAGAATGTGCACCTATGTATCCTAAGTTCACATGCCTTAATGCTTACAAAATTTACCTTTCAGCTCCATCCTGATAGGAGTCTAAGTTAAAGTTTCTGCATTACTTCTAAACTTTGGGTGTATTCCAGGTCTCTATGTGATCTCAGAGTACTCAATGATGTAAACATTTATACTAATTTTGAATCAGTGTAATACAAAAGAACTTTGTCTTATTTTGCACAAAACAGCTCTTATGACATCTAGTGTGTTGCAATCACAGATTAGTTTTCATTTCTGAATATTTTGGTGACATGTATAGCGGCAAATTGAAAAAAGCCAGGGTGCAAGCCCAAGCACAGACACAAAATTATATATTTCATTTGCTTGTTGGGGAAGTGCACATCACATCTTCCAAATGGAGCAAATTATGCTTCTTCATACTGCGCCTGTGCATGGCTTTGAGGTTATTGTGGACCAAGGAGGATTTCAGCATGTTCTTTAGAGGTGGCCAGTCTGTTCTGAATGGTAAAAAAGTTTGACTGTAGAGATGTGGGCTGTGCCATGCAAGGGCTTTTTATTAATACAGGCATAGCTGTAATGCTGGGCAGTAATGTCCATCCTATCTCTGATACAGTTTTGTAAAAGATTTTCAGAAAACACTGATAAGAGATAATATCTCAAAGAATACTAAAAGTATTTATATGGATTAACTTGGGATGGAGGCCCAACTTATTGTTCAAAGGAACTGCTAAACATTGGCATAAAAATACACTTAAATATGCAGACACTAAGACATCTAACAAGCTCTCCTGGTTTCCCATATGTAGTGAAAGCCTTGAGGTCTTCATTTAGACTTCTTCAGAGTGAGTAATTGCTCCTTTTTTAATTTAAGTAGTTGGAAGATAATGCAGCAGGCTTAGTTCTTAAATTTCCTGGTGAAATCTGAGTACTCTTTTTGAATAAACTTAATCTTAGTTTGAAAGATTCCATCATAAAATCAAGTGTGGTAACTTATAATAAGGGAGAGCTAACAACCCCATCTAAACTTCACACCAACACATATTTCCATAGCTGCTATTTAAACTGTTGATTCCCTCCAGCATTCAGTTACTGTTTTTAATAGCAGTGTACAGTCACACTTGGAGAGGAGAAAACATATAAACAGTACCAAAAAATCAAGTTAATGTTATTAGTTACAGAAGAACAACTTTTGAGAAAATATTGGACAGAACCTTGACCTTTCAGTCTGGATTCTTATAATTATGATGACAGTCTCTGGACCATGTGAATCAGTATTTCATTTTCTTAAGTACCTTGCTAACTTGTGAAATTTTTAACAACTCTAGATAACTAGAGGTACAATAAATTAAGGGGTTTTCATACATTTCTGGGATCCAGGCTGCCATTAAATAGGGTTATCTAATTATCTATTTTGTTGTCACTGAAATTCTCTCAATACTGTCATGTCAGTGGAATCAGTTAACTACGGTATGAATCTAAAATATTTTAGACATCAATAATGCTTTCTTTGCTTGTCTTCCCATAAACATCAGCATTTTGAGGGGAGAAAAAGGATTTAAACAGTTTCAGTTGTGCTATTATTACAACTCTGAACTTGTTAAAGACTCTTGGCAAATTGATTAGCTCTGAAAAGCGGGCATCCATCTCCAAAGTGAGAATCTGTAAATAAAGCTGCAGAGAGATCTGTTGAAAAGAATATTTCACTCTTGCTGGTTGCTGGAATACCCCTTCAGAAAAGGACAGTTCACCTCCACCTGAGGAAGCATGTTGGCTGCTCGCTCTGTTACAGAGCAGTGTCAGCATACTGGCAAGAAAAGAGAGAAAATCTGCTGTCCTTTTCATTTTTTGAGATAAACCCCAGGGCTTATTAGGAAGAAATAGAATGGGCAGTGGTACACAGTTATGCCGGTTTGATTAAAAAAAAAAAGAATAAAGAAAAAAAGAAAGTAAACTAATCTCAAAAGCAGAAACCACAGCTGCTATATAAAGTGGCCATTTCTATGCTCCAAAGTGGAGTCTTGGAGTCTTTATTTTCACAGGAGCTCTCAATCTAGTTCTGAGTATTCAGACACTACTAGAATTAACACAGAAAACAAAATGTTCCTTATCTTACTTCTAATTTGCTTTATAGTTTTTACAGTCTATTCAATTTTGTAGCTGTATTTAATAGTGAAGGTGTCTCAAGATGTCATTTTTAATAAAACACTGTATAAAATGCTGCATTGGCACTATATCAATTAAAGTTTAGAATAATTATATGTTCATGCTCCACTTCTGCTGGAAGCATTCCACACACCATTTATACAACAGTCCAGTTCTTGCTTCACACAACTTTCATGCTAAACTGACCACCATGGAGTCACTCATTTGTAACATGATTGGGTAAAGAGACAAAAGCCTCATATAAACCAAAGGGATGCAGAGATGTGTCAGTTGACAAGAACGTAATGAAAATACCAGGTAACATTTCAATTTTTTTCTTCCTTTCCTTTTGTCCTTTTAAAAAATCCTAATTTTAATATTTGTAAAAAACTAGAGACCTAATTTTGAATGAGTCAAAATTAAGGAAGAAAGGTTCCCATCTACTCTAACAGGATGCATGATGCAGGGTTCCAAGGCAAGGATAATGGAAAGATAAAAACGAAAACAGGTAGTGAGACTTGGGTTAACCAAGTCAGTCGAAATGAAGAGGAAGTGACCATAATAAGGCAGAGATATGCAGTTTTGAAAGGACAAATCAGATGCTGTGCTGCAAATTCAAGACTTCCACATTAGAGCAAACAATCATACTAGGGTTGGTAAATGTGCATTTTATCTTAATGTCAGAGATAATTTTTTCCATCCTTTGAGCTTTTCTCAAGCTTTTTAATGAGCTTTTCTAATTTATCAAAAAAAAAAGGCTATTTGGATAACAAACATGAATATTAAAACAAAAAGATGTGTGGTTTATGGAAGTTCACTGCCCAAATGTCTAAGCTCTCTATTGTGAAGCAAAAGTATTCATCTGCTCTTTCAATTGCTTGGTTAAAATGCTAAATTATTCCTGGTGCTTTGTAGCAGATCAGTTAACATTACTTTTAGCTTTATTCAGGCAGCATGTTCTAGTTCTTCTTTGTATACGAGGCACTGGCAGCTTGACCTTCCTGTTTATTCCTTTATAAGACCATTATCTTCAAAGTTCTGTGGCAGACAATTCACAATTTTCAAATGTTAATGTTAAAAGACCTAGATTTCTGACTGATGTCAAGCTTTATTTACACATTTTGAAAAGCAAAAAAAAAAAGTTTCTTATCACACTTTGAATGAATGAGCTCTAGACAAACAGTGAAATACAGCTTGAAATGTTTCTTTATCATATTTTTGAGAAGAACAAGATCACAACAGATGCTATCAAGATTCTATACTGGTGAGTAGAATCTAGGCAATATATATGTTGAGAATCCATTCTCTGAGAGCCAAATGACAGTGTGTTTTAATTTTTTTCTTAATGGAAAACTATTTGAAGGCAGGATTTAAAAAGTTCCATTGAAGGGCTCCTCAAAAGCTGTGCCTCTTTGTGTGGATTCAGATCCTAGCTTCACATACAGCATTAGTGGTGCTAACCAGACTGAGGAAATAATTAGTGAAAAACAACTCAACTGATGAATTCAGCCTTTTATGCTCTTATAATATATCTGAGCAGGCAGCAATTATTTGAAACATACACCAAATAGCTTCCATCTGTAATTTTTGATCACAGCTTCCTCTCAGTTTTCAGTGCTTATATCTCTATAGTCGTGATGGGTGAAACAAAACATTCAGCAGTGTTTCTGTCTCTGAATTGAACAATGCATCAGATGCCTCATGGCTAAAAATACTATTCCAGGGTATGGAAAGTGTGTTTTCCACGACTCTTCTGCACATGTGGGTTTGGGATTCACCTGTGACGGCAAGGAGCTATGTCCTCATGCCAGCATCCAAGCACTGCTTCTGGTGACAAGGGCAGAGGAGCCACCTTCAACTCAGAACAGGAAGGAGGAACTAAGAAAAAGTTTCATTAAAAATTTGGAGTTTACTGTTCCCAGCACTCTGTCAAAGAGACAGTTATATCAATTTGTATACTATTAAAACCTATGTACTTTGTGTATGTTATTCTGTTGCCATGTTTAATGCAAGTAATTTGACAGTGGAATGTTCCATAAATGTAACCTGGCTGGCATATCTAGGGACCAAAATTATATTGATTTATTTGTGGCTCGAACTGAAAGCTAAAGAGGTAGATGCTGACTTAGAAAAAAACAGCCCCATATTCAGTTCAGATCTGAAAACACAACCCTTATTTACCACACCATATATTCAGCTTTAATTTTTTGTTGTTTATCCTTTTTCTCTGCAAGCTGCAGCACTTGCACGGAATATAACAGTGAAATAGTGGGTAAACAGGCAGTGTTATTCAGTTTTGCTGGCTGTTCTAAGTGATGAAACTATAATTCTCTGGGTGATAGATAACAGAAGGTAATTTTATGGTTACTAAGAATGAGTTTGCATTTGTTGGGATAGTTACTACATAAATTTATAGATCTATTTTGTATGTACCACATTTTAAATTTTAGTGGCAGCACAAGGAACAGTATGAGAGTAACACAAGTAGTCCTGTCATGAACTCCTAGTTTAGCAGCCCCTTGCAAAGGTATACTGTAATTCAACATGAAATAGCTTCAGAATGTTCTCACAATCTTGTTATAAATCATGGTCTTTGGAAGGGAAGGTGTTATTAAGTTTGTTTTTTGATTTTCTTTTGCCCTTCCTCCATCATCTTATCTAGGGAGAGTGTTGAAAGGTAGGAAAGGCAATTCTGTACAGGAGGTCCTTTTAAGTGCTGGATTTAAGTGCCCTTTCAGGATTTAGCACTTTTCTAAGCTTAACTGACAGGTCACTTTGCCCCTTGTTATCTGGGCAGATAGACCCTGGGACCCTACAAAGACAATAAGATTAATTGTGGGGCAGGCAGTAGGATACTACAGCTTCAGATCACAAAATTCAGACAAGGCTCAACACCTGTCAAGCTATTATGACATTTACATTCAATAAATATAATGTCTCCAGAGAACCAGAACTGTTTTTGTTTAAAGATGGAGATTGGGCCCCAGGGAAGCCATTTTGTTGAACACGCCATTCTGTGGTGAAGAAATACCAGCTTTTGTCAAAGATTTAATTGTTGGAAGACCCATTAAGATTTCAGTTCAGGTTACAAATCTGAAGGAAGCCTGGACTGACAGAGGGGTGCTTGATTTGATGATCATGGGAGCAGAAGAGGAATGGAGGTGGTAGATGTGCTAAATTTGCATTTAAAAAGCTCACCTAGGAACATAGCAATTAGACTTTTAAATATAAAAATATAACTTCAGAGCATCCCAGAAGTATTCCAAAGTACTGAATTATGTAATGGCCAAACCAAGGACATTTCTTGAAAGTTAGGTTATCTGCAAAGTACTGTAACTGAAAGTGTCAGAATTCTGAAATGATCTTCAAGAGTTCAAACAGAAGTTTTATTCCATTTATAAAATTAAAATGGACAGTGTTAAGAAATTATTTTTCTTCAATTAATTGAGGTGACTTCTACCACCATGTTTCAAAATAAAATTCTTCTACTCAATTGTAATTTACCCACAAACAGCAAGAATACATCTGGAAAAAAGCAAAATAGTTGGGTGAAGAAATTGAGTGCTTTCCATTAGAAAAGTTATTCCAGGTCCTCCTTTACCAAAACAGATTGAAGTGATGGCATTGTCTGGTATAACTTACCTTATGGGAATAATTTGGGATTTTCATGGAAGAAATACTAGATGTTCAAGATAGCCTTATATA
Source organism: Lichenostomus cassidix (assembly GCF_008360975.1). Classification (NCBI taxonomy): domain Eukaryota; kingdom Metazoa; phylum Chordata; class Aves; order Passeriformes; family Meliphagidae; genus Lichenostomus; species Lichenostomus cassidix. The sequence goes on along the minus strand of NC_139479.1, from coordinate 50,226,180 downwards.
TTTGTTAAGAATAGTGATCATCAAAATTCTTGATAAGCACCTGTGGACCTGACAATAATGCAGAAAATTTACAGCAAGACATTTTTCAATGCCTCAGAGAGAGCATGAACAAGGAGCTGGAGCAGCACTTGCTTTTGGCTCCTAAAAATACTCAATTGCTTTTCTCCTTTTGAGAGCAATGGGGAGGTACTCTGCAATTGTATCTTAATTGTGAATGAAGGAAGCGAATTTACTGCCTACAGGAGCACACACTGGTGGAGAAAATGAATAGAAGCAAAGTCAGTGCTGAATCCCCTAAGGGCTGCACTCCCAGCACCCAGGGCTGAGTCACAGGAGAGCTGAGTGGGACCTGCTGCCTTACAGACGTGTGGAGACCCACGGGTAATGGGAACATCCAGAAGCAGCTCCTTACTCTGAGAAAGATTTCATGCTCTGCTTCACTTCAGCATTTAATCAACCACAAAAAGTTTATTGCTGTGTACACTCCAGTGCCAGAAACATTATCGCCTAATTAAATTGTTACATTGTTTTGCTATATCTAGCACCACGTCTCTTTAACTCTCTATTTTATTTAGCAGTGAGTTTGCTTTAATGTCTTCAGAATGGGATATTAAATTGGAGGGGTGGCTGTTTAAATTCAAGTTCAAATCAATAATGCAGGTAGCCTTTCACTGCCAAAGTCTAACTTAGGGCCTTTCACTTTGCAGCAGTCCTGTGCTCACATGTGATTTATGACTATTCCTTTTGGTGGGACATATGTTTCAAGGCCTTTTCACTTTTTAAGCTTTCTGTAATCAGTGAAATTTCTCTCTTCTGCAGTTCTTTTGGATACACTGCCAGGCAAAATTTCATTATTAATTTCAGGTGTCAAAAAGGCAAATATTTAGATACACCTGGTCTCACAAAACCTGAAATTCTAAATACATATCCTGTAGCCCCTCTAAATAGTGACTTTGTTATAAAAACCCTAGATTCACTTTGTGTTTATCCTTTATTAGTTTTAAGAGCTCTAAATGGATGATACTTAAGTGTTCAAATGCCCTCAAGGTTATTCCAGATATTCTGAGATGGTTCAAGCCATAAGGTTCTCATTCCTGCAACTATAAATCATTAGCTATGTTACATTGCTGCTATTTTATTATTTCATTTGCATAATGAAAATTACTATATAAATAACATTACAAAAAAGGCTTTATATCACAGTATAAATAATTACTACCTATTTAAAGGGAAGAGAAATGGAATTTTGTCACCTGATGGCTCCTAAAAAATGTTGCAATTCCCTTGTTCATAGTTGAAAAGTTTATTGTGTCTAGTAAAATTTAGAGTTACATAGATTAAAGGAAAGGAGGAAGTACATAAAAGTTGTTTGTCACAGGATTTTATTAGCAAGATTATTTTAGGGAGAAAATGCATGCTAATGCATGACTGATCAAACTCTGGCCATAAGCTGAAGTGTGGGGAATTACCAGAAAAGACAACTTTTATAACTTCTGCCAATAAACCCAGAAACTGAGGAATGCAGGATCCCTGTCAGAAATTCAGAGGATTATCCCTGAGCTCAGCATCCTCCAGGTTGGTAGATATGCCATGTGTCACACTGGTCCCCCCCTTCCCTACCACACAGACACCTATGGCAATGATGCTTGTTTGGCACTAACAGGGACAAAATGTTTCTCTTGCATAGTGGAGGACATCTTAAGCAAGCACAAGCAGAGGACCCTTTTGGTTGTACAGAAATATGCAATATATCCATAAATAAATTTACTGATCACATCTTCATATTAGATGATGAAAGTTAACTGATAAAATTTTGCTTTCTGCTCACAATGCTTGTAAAAAGGACCTGTTTCACCTGACCTCGTCACTGAGTGTTCACTTCTCCCCCATTAAAGAAATAAAAACTATGCTTTATTGTAATTTCTTTCAAACATTCTATTTAATTTATTCTCCATTTGTCCATAATGATAAACTAGCTATCCTATTTTCTAGAATGTAAGAACTGTGGCTTGGAGATAGTCCAGTCACTTTCTAAATGCACTGAAGTTATAAAAATAATCCCACATCTAAATTCTCTTTTTAAAATATTTGAGTATTAAAGATAGCTCTTGGCCTTGACTTCCAGAAAGAGGGGCAAGATGCAAAATTCTTATGAGAATCCCAGCTGTTTCTGAATTGTTTAGGTGCCTTCTTTAGTAGCCTTCTTTACAAATGTTAAGCAAATGTTAAAAAGGGGAATGCAAAGTCAACAGAAAAGAAAGCAGTTTCAATCACAAGCAATATTGTTTCTTCTTTTTTACCATTCCTTATGCCAAGCAATAATTATGGGATGGTTTTTATAGCTGTTGATCAGTCTAAATAAAGTGTCAACTTAGATTTGATGACAAAATTACTAAAATACATCAATCATCACAATTTTTTAAACCAAAAATAGTGTCAACATCAAATGGATGTTGACAAAACAGAGAGAATGTGTACAAAAATAATCAAAAGAATAGCAAGTAGTGAAAGTTCACAGCTCTCTCTTCACAAAATAGTGCTTAGTGAGGATTGCAACATAAAATAAAGTATTTGTAAAGAAAGGGCTATTTATCACTAACTTTTCAGTCTGGTATTCAAACATTGTCTAGAAAGTTAAACCAGAAATTTTGACATGAAATTTCTACCTACAAGTAAGAATTTCTGAGTAAATTTCCATTATAAGGGTAGTTAATAATCCACTAATTATTTGAATGGATTCTCCTCTAGTGGACGATATTGAATCTTGGCTCAAAATCAGCTTGGGGAGGAGAGGAGAGGAGAGGAGAGGAGAGGAGAGGAGAGGAGAGGAGAGGAGAGGAGAGGAGAGGAGAGGAGAGGAGAGAGGAGAGGATTCCAAGGTTTTTATTAGACGTCACAGAAGGTTGTCACAGTGGTCTCACTGGGTTTTCAAGCTAGGAGGAAGCAATAATTCAATATGCAGTGATAATGAACATATATTGCATCAAAATTGATAAAATGCATATTAAAATCTTTTTTGTGTTTTTTAAAATGGTTTTGATAGTGGATTTAATCTTTACAGAAAATATAACCTCATTTAGAAATGGACCATAATCATACAATTTAGTTGTGTACTAGATAGGCTAAGCCACACCTACTTCAATTGACAAATAAAAGAAAAAATGTTTAAAAACCACACTGAATGAAACAGTGTAGATTCATTGCCTTATCACTGAAAAAGGACTCACAATTCTCTATTTCTTGTATTTCAGAACTTCTATTTGTAAGGAAGGGAAATAACCTTTACTGTATTGTTGGAATAAAAGGAACTAGATGATTCATCTCTGTGAATCTGCTTGTTGAATTTGATGGATCATTCTTAAAAGCGACGTTGCTAATCTTCAGGTTTTCTTTTTTAGGTTATTCACAGATCAGTGGGTTTTCCGGCTAATACAGGTCCTGATGCTCTTCTGTCTTCACACATGGTATTCATCATATCTTGACAAGAAAAGACCTTCAGTCTACAAATAACCTTCACTGAAGTAAGACATGTAAGTGGGTTTCTATATGAAAGATAGATTTTATGGCTGAATAAAAAACAACTGTAGTTAAAAAGTGTCATTGCATGGCCCTATATGAAGATTTTTCCTCAAAAGAACTTTTAGTGTTTGTTGTTAAAAATCTCTTATGAACAAAAAAAAAAAAAAAGAATTTATTTTATCATTAGCTACAAATTCAACAGGAAAGGAAGATCAGCTGAGTATTTTATCATTCTGAAATGTGCAGCCTTTAAAATATTTAAGTATCCACATTAGTTCTTGTCAAACTAGCACAAAGCAGTGCATAATATGACCTATGTGTAAAAGCAGAACAAGATAAGAGGCTTTAGTAAGGGTGAAATATTCACAGTGTGGTTACTTTGTGCAACAGTTAACAATTTGGTTTCCTAACACTACATTATTACTATCATTATTATTATTATTATTATTATTTTATTATTCAACCTCAACAAAGTGACAAAAATAAAACATTTCTTTCTCTGTTAGCCAATTCATCATCAATACTACTAAAAAATAATGAATGCTTGTCAGTGACAGCAAACTTCAGCACAACAGAAACCTGATCACATTTTGTTGTCCCGTAGTACAGAATCAATTTACTTCTGTATCAGAAGGATTGGTCAAATTTTACTATTTGTTACACCACCACAATCCCAGTGAAGTCAACAGTTCTCTGACATTGCAGGTTAGAAGCAATTCTTCCTCAAGTGATTTACAGATTTCAAAGGGCATATAGAGAAAGAATCGGTCTCTCTTCAAAGAAAAGTTTGAAAAAAAAAATGTAAAAAATAGACGAACTAGAATTAGATCTAATGAAATTTAATTTCTAACATCTGTCACATACCAGTCCTATGAGGTGTATAAAAAGATGTTTTGATACATTTCTTCCTCATTAGGAAAGTTTTCCTCATATCCTGATGGGGAATACTAAGAACACCCTTGTTTGAAACACAGTCTTTTCATGTTGGATGTAGAAGCTTAATATCTTCATAACATTCATTTCTAATAAGTCAGCTGGATAATGGTCACTGGTTTCCAAGAAGGCATCAATGGGTGGGAGAAGAAGCATTGGTGATAGGGAGACATGTTGAGGCAGAGTGATCTATCTGAAAATCTCTCTCTCCTACAAACACACAGCAGCACACCTAATCTGTGATTGTACTAGGGCAGAATATTTTTATTTTCATGCTGAGTTGATAAGGAAATAAAATTTATGTTAATAACGATACAAATGTCAGGACATGCCCCTTCAAGAGGTAAATTCGATATTAATGTTTAATTGACTAAATTGTTGAGCAGAAAGGAAAAACACAAAAAATAAATGCTGACAAAACTAGGATCATATATTTTGATCATTTTCACAAGGAATTTCATATTATTATCTCTGTTGTAGATATCTGAAAAAGCATGCAAACAATGTTTTTAAAGCACTCTTTAAAAATGCTGTGTTATATCAAAACAGTTACAAAGAGTGAAGAGCAAACATCTATCTCTAAATGCCTCAAGATACAAGAGCAGCTCTAAGTGGGATGAAAGCAGTGTAAAACCAGCTATAAACATAATACATTCAGATAGTACCACAGATCTCATGTCTTTTACTTTGTTTGTTTTCTTGTTTTGTTGTTTAAATTATTAGACTTAGCTATATCATACACATTTGCATCCATTTGATTTGAAAAATTGTATTTTCTATACCCTCAAGCATCCTTACCAGGGAACTGGTAAACACAAAATACCATAACCTCTCTATTCAAAGCAGAGAGTGGTTTAAAAACATTTTAAGATCTTGATATGTAAACAATTGAAAAAGCTTAATAAGTTCATACACACATAAGTTCTTAAGCAAAACCACCATATAATAGTTAATGCTGACTGACAAGAGAAGGACCTCCTGGACTTAGACATTCCAATTGCTTCACATTTCTTAGAAAATCACTAATACTGGAATACCACTTCTGACTTCAGAGTTGAAGAGTTAAGATATGAGAAATTAATTCCTTATATGAATGCTACATGATTTTTTTTTTTTTAGTGTTTTGAAAGAAGCAGAAATCTTGAATCACATTTGAAATTTATTATCTCAAATTTCAATGCAAGGTCATTTTTTACTGAAGACTGATTGAAAGGTCTAAGGAACCAAGCCCTACCTTCAGAAAACATATTTGAAATTCAGTAATCAGTGTTAATGGTAACTTGGAATGTTATCAGTGTATTTCTTCACAATATTTTTTTTTCATTTTTAGTTGTTATTTACAACAAATCAGAGCAATAGGACTCCAATTTAAATTTAAAAGTAGCGTGCTGCAAATTTAGTTCAAAATTATTTTCTCATCAAAAAGCCAACAAAAATGTGACCATTTCTTGTGCTGGAGCACAAGCCCACCACATGCTATTACAGTAAAAGCTAGGCATTATTTCCATCTGGCTTTGAGCACACAGGATATTGTATAAACTACCAGAAGAGCTCTATTTCATTGTAATTAAAATTTAGTGTTACACTTAAGCAATAAGGCAACTCCAGGAGATGTGATTATCATGAGATAATGACCTTGGGGTGTTGCAACACAAGGAAGCAACCAAATGCCTCTAATCCTCCAGGGGGTATGATTATTTCAGAATAACCACACCCCCTGAGGTTGTGTGTTTAGTATCAGAGACAAAGTCTGTACTGAGAATACAAATATGATTTTGCAGGGAAATGTTGGGGGGGCTGGTCTAAGTAAAGTTGGTAATGAGGAGTGCTGAAACAGCAGTTCTGGATGAGTTGTGCTCTTCACGTGCTAATTCTAAAATGTCTTTAAGAACTCTCAGGACACATATAGAGCTGACAATGATGTCATACCTGTATAAGTAATCCTCCATAAATGCACAGATCTAATCTTTTCATCCTATTTTGGTTTCATAATTTCCATTTCATAATAGCAATAAACTGTGGTAAGCAATGCATTTCTGGGGGATTATTCTGCTTCTCAGGTGGCTGAAGTCACTCAACCTTTAGCCTCATATCTTTCAAGACATCTGAGAAGTGCAATAACTCCCCAGAAATGCACTGCCTGTCATGTCTTATTGCTTAATTACTTTGTACTTATCAAGTAGTTGCTCTTTAAATGAATGCAGAAGCACAGTATGTTTTACAGTTATGGTGTGTATAGGAGCAGTATAACACTGTTATGGCAAAACATAAAATAAGTAATTGTTACAGCAGAAGTACAAACAGAGGCTGCAGTACAAACTACCGTGCAAACTATGATGGCTGTGGAACACTTCACTGTGCCAATAAGTATCTTGTGTATGGTTAAATTACGTGACATGTTCAGCTTTAATAACGATGCAAAACAAGGAGCAGACAAAAGAGATACAACAGATAAAGCAAAACTAAACTCTAATTGCAGAGTTAATACTCCTCTTGCTATTGATAGCTTTGGGAATACGTCAAGATTTCTGAAACTAGTGAAATTACATTAGTAGTGATTCTAGAAATGAAAAAAAACAGTCAAATCAGTGTATAAACAACGAGGAGAGGCCACATATTGCTACTGATCTTCCTGAAAAGAAAGTGCCCAAAAATGGGACATGGTGAATAAAAAGCAGCTTTTACTTGCAGTAAAAGGAAATCCTGTTTGATTTTTCATGAAATCCTTAAAATGAAGATGTTATTCATAGTTGTGAGCCACAGGAAAGGATGTGGAATTGAAAAACTCCATCTTCACAATTCCTATGAGAACTATTGTTGAAACCATCCCAGCAAGTCACTGTAAGATCTCACTTCAGTTTCTTACTGGAGTGGTTTCCATCCTTCCTTTCCTAAAGCTAAAACTGGGTTCTTTGGAAGTAGATGTTTATCTTAATGAGTGAAAAAATAGAAGCCAAGAGAAAGCTGCTCAGACTTCAAAGGCTTGATCTTAGGTGTTTGACTAGATAGTCAAACATAGGTTCATAATCTATTTCTGAGCTACAGAAGGTCAGAAATAAAAGATTTTAAAAAATATTGGGAGCATGGCTACAGATATCATGAGTTCAATATATGTTTGAAAACATCTGCTTATGACAGAGACCACCTTCCCCTCCTGGTGGTGCTAAAAATAACGTCTGTCTTTTTAAAAGCAGGAAACTTACAAGCACATAGAACAAAATCTTCACGTGTTTGTCTACCAAAGTGTGGAGCCCTAGCTGTCTAGGAGGAGCCACACACAAAGATTCAGCCAGCCCAGGCATTCTGTTGCAGTTCAGTAATTCAAAAACAAGGAAACAACTTGGCTGCTTTAATTCAAGGCTACTAAGTTCAAAGACAGCCTAAATTATTGGGAAATAAAAAATATACATTTAGCAATGTAACAAAATAACATTTATTCACAACTGGTTTTGTCTGAGTTGTCTGCACCATGCAAATAAACTATTATAGAGAATAGATATGATTGCTAATACTGATTGTCTCATTTAAAAGTGCATTTTTATGCTAATGTAATGTATTTCAGTAACAGAACTATAATGATTCATTAAAGGAAAAATGCCTGAAATTAAATTTTATTTTACACTTACCAAATATCTCTCTTACAATCACTCCTTTTGGCTGGCTGGCAAAATCAATGCCCAGGCCTGCTCAGAGAGGTGTTCTTTCCCTTCAGAGAAGGCATCCCACTTAAAGCAGATTGCAGAAATGACCAACTAATGGACATATGACAGACATATAAATGCAAATACAACATCTCAGTGTTTCACAGAATTTTTTCCTTCATGTGGTACATAAAGAAGCAAGTTCCTCCGGGACAAAAAAGGCTGAATTTGGCCAAAAGAAATTAAAAGCCCCCTCATTACCCTGACAATATGTGACTGAAGAAAACCAAAATATATAACACACATCATCTGTGAATCTGTAGTATATAACTATGAACCCAAAAGAAAAGAGACTTGAGAATTTCCACCCAAACTCATACCCTAACACTATCTCTGTTCATTGCTATATAAAGACTAATTCATGTTCTAACAAGCTCCTTCACATTCTGCCTCCACTTTGATGCTAGGAACTTATCTATTAATGCTGAATACTCTTAGTGAGAAATCTTAATACTCTACCAGAGTAGAAAAAAGATTCACCATGCTAGCATCCTAATTTTCTTGATAGTTACTGTCACTGCAACCCTTAATTTAGAGCACAGAAGTGGCACAATGGTAAATTACGGCACTCTTCAAAAGCTTCACCTTCCAACCCCAGCGCTGTGATTGTGTCAGACTTTGAAAGAAGAAGAAGAGTTTATTTCTCAGTGAGTCTGATGTCACATTGAGCAAGAAGAAACACATGAAGTGAGGAGATTTGCAATGCCAGTGTACTAGTTCAGAGCTCGTCACTGACATATGAATTTCTGGAGCATTGTTCTTGGTAATTTTTAAAACTTGCCACTTCAAAACTTCTTGAAAACCACTAATAAGGGAGCCAAAATCTTGAATGTCATTTAGATGCAGATATATTTGCTTCATCTATTTATACATCATCTGTTTCCATTAAAAAAAAAAAAAAGAAAAAAAGAAAAAAGAAAAAGAGATGTTAAGGAAAGAATACTGCATACAGAAGAGCACGAAGAAGGGATTTTCTTCCTAACTGCTAGGGGATTTATTCTCAACTGACATTACTTGAATGGTGATGGCTTTTCATGTCTTGGGTAAAGATATGGAAGGTAGGGCAGAGATGAAGCTATGTAAAAACTACAAGTTGTGTTTCAAAGACTAAGATAAAAATTGTCAAAGTACTTCATTAACACTGTTTGATCTGCAACAAGTTCCAGAAATACTAAAAATCCACTCTGGGGCTCTGTATACAGGCAGTCACAGAGGCAAAGAAGCATGATGTATTATCCCAGAGGATGGCATCATTTGTATGTTCCCTGTGGACCTGAAAGGTCTTGTAACCCCCAGTATGAAAATGTTTAATTAATTAACCTACCTGAATTCCTCTCAGCTAGAGCCAAGACTTTAATATACAACCAGTGAGTGACACAGACTATATCAAACCAAGGAAATTCAGAAGCTAGTACCTAGGATTTGGTCTTCTGACCAAAACATGCCAGCACCTTTCTGCTTCTTGGACCCCAGGAACACAGAAAGGGGATTCATTACTCTCTCAGAGGGAAAAAAAACGAAAAACCATGCCAGGATGAGTGGGGAGGATCAGGGCTTTGGCATGCACAGCAGCACATTTCTGCAAACAGATTGTGACTGTCACGAAGCACTACCTTTTTTTTTCTGGCCTGTCAAGGGGCAGAGCAGTTTTTTGGTCCACCTGGCAGGTGGGAGCCAAGAGAGAGGCAGGGAAACAGACCAGATGGGTCTCCTGATCAATCAGCATTTACATAACTCAGTTCATCTGGCAGAAGAGCCCATGTTCCTCCCTGCCCAGTTTGACTAGAGAGGGAACTGGAGAAAGGAGGGGAATAGTGTCTCTGGAGTATTACAAGAGCACAGAAGGCAACAGAAAAAGACGGGGATATCTGGGAAATATCTTGTTGGCATGGGGTCACTTGGGGTACTAAGATAAGAGAGACTTAGATTGGAGGGAAACAGGGAATAAAGGTCCCCAGCAAAGCACTAGGTTGAGCAGCTGGTGTAGAGGGACTGAACAAACTGAACCCTTTAATAGTTCTGTTTTAAGCATGTGCTGCTTCTAGGAGTAATAAAATTTTAATGTTTCTGATATGAATTTTGGATAAAATAACTTGTCTGCAGACAAAAGTAGTATTTCTGAGAAAGTGGCTGTAATGTCTTCCAAATTGAGGAAGTAATTTCTTCTTATTTTCTACATCCAAATACTGAATGGACCTACCTCTGACCAGAAGCATGATCTGGATGAGGAATTGTGCAGTCAAATTAAAAAAAACCAACTGATTCAACTGAGGAAACAGATGAAGACAAGGGAAAAGCTGAGTCAAGTCAAATGTTGAAGTATTCATAGAAGATAAACAAATGAAGAATAAAAATTATACCTTGAGGAATTTGCTACAATATGGTAATTTGTGCATTCAAAACCCCTCTACTGCAAACTGGAACATCCTTCATCTCACTTGTGAAGCTTCTTACAGTAATTTTATTCAAGTCTTCACTCATAAATTCAGTTCAACATTTGTAAGCACTGCAGAAAACCATCTTGTTGCATTGTGAAATAAGTATACCAGTCCTAAAATAACAAAGAATGGTAATTTTTTGCTTTCTTAATGGTAGATAGCAAAAAATCTTGCTAAAATATTCTGTGTGTAAGACTATAAACCTATTATCATTCTTGATGCTTCTAACCCAGAGGAATTCATGTTTTATAAATGAAATGTTAGATCTTATTTCTTTATTGACTGGCAAAAGCCAGGTAAATCCCAGAAGAATACCTACAGTAGATCTTTTCTGACATGGGGCAATTGGCTGTTTCATTACAGGGAAATCAAACCAGATGTAACTTGATTCTTTATTACCTTCTTGTAGGGCAGAAATGGATCAATCTTTGGAAACTAGTACAGACAATAATTTAGAAGATAACTTGCAGAAAGCATGTTTTAGTGTTTAAGGCTAGACAAATTCAGGAAATTTTGCTTTAGAGCATTTAAAACTTAGTGAAAAGCACTGCTACACTTAAAATATAAGGACATTTGGTCAATACTTGTAAAATAAATTTTTACAACATTTTATTTCATTATTACTTTTAAAATACTTTATGGTGTGAGGGCTGGGAAATATTTAAACTTGTATACAGGAGTGTTATCTGATGGGTAAATCCACGTGTATTACATCCATATTAGGTAAGAATGACAATATCCCCAGATCCCCTCATTTAGACTGAGCACTTCTCATTTCTCTGTAGTCAACAAATATGGCTCATGCAAATTCCATCTGTAGTCAGTTGAGAACAAGGGATTTCCAGATAGTGAGTCAACACATGTGTTTTAGATGTATTTCTATGGATGAAATGAAACCTGCTTAGGAGAGCTTCCTTTTTCCCTAATCCTTCTTTAGGCAGACTTACCAAAGTTTATAATTAAGCTTGAAAAGTGGTCTGTATGGAAAAATTGAATCAATTAATTTAAGTGAGAAGTAAGATCAATTAATTTAAGTGAGATCAGCTTTACTGATTAATTTCATAAATATGTAGAGAAAATACATGAAGTGATGTTTATTATGCACTGACTGATACAACACTCAGCAGTGTACAAGCAAAATGTGACATATCAACAGCAGAATTACGTGCTTAACGTTAATAATTAGAAAAGTATAATAAATTTGCTAAAAGGAAACTCAAAAAGTTCAACAAAAGGAAATGCAAAGTCTCACTGAGAAACATCTGGAGTGGTGGCACTGGTACTGGCCTCTCCAGTGTAAGTCTGGAGCATGAACTTATTGAAGTGCAGGAGGTGACGGAAGCAAACAAACATTTATTTCACCGAAGTGGTGGTCAAACACTGTAAGAGGTTGCCCAGAGAGGCCAAAATGGAGAAAGTGAAAATCTGTCTGTACACAGTCCTGGACACCTGCTTGGGTAGGCTGGACTAGATAATCTTTAAAGTTATCTTCCAAAATCAGCCATTATTTGATTCTGTGTTATAAAACCTGAGTGTATTCACACTTTTCCCTGACCCCCAAAAATGTGAAAAAGAGCCAAATCATATTAAAAAGTCAGAAAGGAGCACTGTGTCCCACTGGGTGCCCTGACCTCTATACATGATAACCCAGGTGAAAATACACAGCCATTATCAAATATGTATCTTACACATTACTTTCAAAGCTCCTCTATGCCCTGAAGAGTAAAGGGATAAAGATGGCACCCATTAGATAAACCTCTTCTGCAAGGTATTTGGCAACAAGTCACTAAACAATGTTATTAACGATTACAAAATGTCACAAAGCATATGTTTCTAACCAAATCATGCTAACAAAATAAACTTATCCTGACTGGAAAGTGTAATTAAATACAGAACAGGAGCTAGTTAGAATTTAATCTAGTCCTGGCTTTTCCTCTGAGACTTGGTTGAGACCACACTTGCCTGAAGTCTATTTAATTCATTCTTAAAAATATCCAGGTAAAGGGATTCTAGACCACCCATGTCTAATTTGTTCCAAATAGTTTCACCAGCTTCAAGAGCTGGAAAACTTTTCCTTATACCAAAGGCCACCTGGAGAACTCTTTACAGTATTCTTATATATTGGCAAACAGTCATGATAGACATAACCCCTCAGTAGTCTCTGTCCTCAAATAACCAAAGAAACAAACATCCCAAACACCCGACCATTTTTCCTATTGAAATATTTTTCACCAGAGCTGTTGTCAGGCAATCTTCTGGAGGTCTACAACATCCCAGACATCGTGCATAGATGACTTAAAATATTGCAATGAGAAGGGGAGAAAATAGAGAAATTACTAGTAAGCCACAGAAAGGGATGTAGATGCATTAGGACACAATCTAAAAGACTTAGAGAATCAGCACAAGTGAAGAATGAGGAAAGAACAAATATTACTGAAAGCAGTTGCAATTTTCAGGTAGTATTTAATGCACATCTTGTCTTGATAACAGCAAATGCAGGACCTAAAAACTGGCACAGTACTTTCTCAACCTTTAGCAAATGTGGTGCATTAAGGTCTTTACTACACCTTTTCTAATAGCTAAAGGTCATCCAAGATTTATGCTTGCCAAAACAAAAAGCTAGGTTGTAAAAACTAGCAGTAGCTAGTGTAGCCAGGCCCACTGTTCATTTTCAGTTCGTTTGACGAAGTCATGAATCCCATCCAAAATGAGCAAAACAAACAAATAGAATGTTGTATATTGTTCTGGAACACAGTACAGCATTAGAAGCACATTGTACTGCAGTATTTGAAACCTGAATTTTGCAATAAGGCTCTTAATAGGCAGATTCTTCAGACTATTGTGAATGAAAAATTTTCATTTAATAAATAGAGTGTAGACATATGTTCTATATCTGAATAGTTTGCTTAAGAATAGACCCAGGTATTTCCAGTATTTTTTTTAACAAGTCACAATAAAATGAAGTCAGTGCTTTGCTAATTGTTGCAAAGAACACAAATAGCAGTTATTTCTCTACAATATTTTTCTGAAAATAACAGAAACAATCTCATATTCTCTCTGTCAGCATGAAAACCTTCCAAGCAATACTGAATTAAGAGCTACCTTTTGACAGCCATCTTCATGTAATATCCAAACCCCTTTTCACCATCACAGGTACAATGCATGCCTGAGATCTCTGCTTGAAGAAGGCACTGAAGTTGATTCATACCTTTGTCATGTCTGGCTTGGGGTACTGAAATTTATTATTTTAGACAAGTAAAGCTAAAATGCCTGTTAAAATGCATCTTCAATTTTGTTAAAACATAAATTGCTACAAATCTACACAAACTCAATATTTTTTATCAACCCACTTCTATAAGTGATTCCATTTACTTCTGGTGAAATATCACATTTATTTTAAAGGAAAGATTTCATCTGGAGAACCATACTAGTCTTGCTAATTTGTGTCTTTATTTAAAAGACTAAATTTTGAAAGTGGCTTTCAAATATGTAGTCATAAGCATTCACACGTGTAAGTAATGGAGTTTATAGTTGCAAAACTCATTTTGACAAAAGGGATTTGCTTCAGAAAATTCTATCCCGTGTGTAGGTAAGTGCTAGATCCATCATATGCAGGCAGAGATGACAATGTTTTTAAATATATAAACAAATATAAAAAAGTTTCCAGTACACCCATGGAGTCAGGAGTTTCAGAATTTGGGTTAGATTTAAAGTGGATTTGACTTCCCATGGCTTGGATGAATGTACTGTTCACTGGGTAAAAAAGTGGCTGGGTTGTTGAGCCCAGAGAGTGGTGGTGAATGGAACTAAATCCAGCCAGCAGCCAGTCACAAGTAGTGTTCCCCAGGGTTCAGTACTGGGGCCAGCCCTGTTTAACACCTTTATCCATGATCCAAACAGGGGGATTGAGTGCAGCCTCAACAAGTTTGCAGATGACACCAAGATGGGCAGGACTGTTGATCTGCTGGAGGGCAAGAAAGCTCTGCAGAGGGATCTGGACAGGCAGGATGCATGGGCTGAGACCAGTTGTATGAGAGTCAACAAGGCCAAGTGCTGGATCCTGTATTTGGGTCACAACAACCCATGCAGTGCTGCAGGCTGATGGAAGAGTGGCTGGAAAGCTGCCCAGCAGAAAAGGATCTGGGGGTTCTGGTCAACAGCAGCTGAACATGAGCCAGCAGTGCCCAGGTGGCTGAAAAGGCCAGTGGTATCCTGGCCTGGATCAGCAATAGTGTGGCCAGCAGGGCCAGGGCAGGGATTTTGCACCTGTACTCAGCACTGGTAAGGCCACACCTCAAATCCCATGTTCAGTTCTGGGCCCCTCACTACAAGAAAAAGCAAGGTGCTGGAGCAAGTCCAGAGAAAGTCAGTGGAGCTGGTAAAGTGTCCTGAGAACAAGTCCTGTGAGGAGCAATTGAGGGAGCTGAGGTTGTTTAGCCTGACGGAAAGGAAGCTGGGGAATCTTGTTGCTTTCTCTGACTTTCTGAAAGGAGGCTGTAGCCAGATGGGGGTTGGTCTCTTCTCCCAAGTAGCCAGAGAAGGTTTAGATTGGATATTAGGGAAAAATTCTTAATGAAAAGGTTTGCTCAACATCCAAACAGGTCACCCAGGGCAGTGGTGGAGTCCCCAGCCCTGGAGATATTTAATAGATGTGTAGATGTGATGCTTAGGGACATGGTTTAGTGGTGTGCTTGGCACTAGTGAGTTAACAATATGTCCCAATGGTCTTAGAGGTCTTTTCCAATCTAAACTATTCTATGATTCTTTGATTGTTAAGGAAGTAATTTCAGGACAGTACTGTCACAGCTAACTTCCTGTTTTAGTGGTTTTGAGGGAAACAATCTGGTAGTTTGTCTCAATTATTTTTTTTTCTCATAACCTTACTTACCATAAATTGCTAAAAACAGAAGTGGAAACTGTGCTAATCTAAACCAATTTTCTGCATGAAAACTGTAGATTTCTTCTCCTTATTTGTGCCTATAACCTAATAAAGTGTTATTGAAATAGATTGTTTCTTTTAGAAAGACACCTGACATTGATAAAAGGACTCCAAGTGATGAGGAATTTACCATATTCTGCACTAATCCATTGCAAAGCTGATTGCTCTCACTGTTATAAATGTGTGTCTTGAACCTACTCTTTCAACTGAAATCCCTTGCGGCTGCACGTTGGTTCAAGTAAGATGCCATGACTTGTGTAAGAGCTTAATACATCAATGACTGCTCCAAGTGCTGACAATACAAAATGAGTAAGCTTTCTCCAACCATCAGATCAGATACAATAATCTTGTTACAGAACATTTATGCTTAAATTTAAATTTATAAAGCATTGCACAGGATTTTAACCATGCTATTTCACTGACCATAATGGAAATTGTCTGACTGCATGCCCTACAAGCTGCTGATAAAATGTATGTGTTAGACACTAAGGGCAAGATATATGAAATGAATTGGGTGCTGCTGTGCTGGGATTTGTAATGCCTAAACCTTTAAGCTGCTTGACTTCCTTTCTGCTATCAAGGTCCCAGATTAGGTGGCCAAGACTCAGTGGGAATAACAGCCTAAATCAGTGGGAGCATATAGCTGCCTCTCAGCAGCCAGCAAGTAGGAAGCCTCTTAATTCTACCCATGATAAATCTTGAGCTATTGTTAAGGAGGAAATATATATCAAATAACATTTCTAGCCATGGTTTAGCAGCTTACTCTGCAAATAAAAATCACTAAAGATACCTTCTGTGCTTCCAGATCATGTGTCCAAGCACTAAATATACTTATTTCCTTCTGTGTGAGGGATGAGGCAGAAGAAAGAATTCAAGGGAAGGCAGTAAGGGTGATGGCTCTTTTACACAGGGGGATCTAAGTTAAGCTTCCTTTCCAGTATGTGTGAAATTAGAAATCAGCTGCTTCCCATGCCTGAAATAATCCCTACCACCTGAAAGATCAATCCAAGTACAGCAGACAACATCAAACTCTTTTCTAAACTGCACTACAAAGTTGCACATAGCAATCAACCTTCAAATTCATTTCCTAAGCCTGGTCACCAGCATGATGTTCCTGGTATCACCATTCTCTAACCTTGCATTCCCAAATAAAGATTTAAATACTACATTCCACATGCCTCTCAGTCTTTCCCAGTATCACTAAATGGTTGAGGTTGGAAGGGAGTTCTCGAAGTTACCTGATTCAACTTCCACTACATAAACAGGGCCACCTAGGACTGGTTGCCCACGACCATGTCCAAAGAGCTTTTGAATACCTTCCAGGAGGGAGATTCCATAGCCTCTCTAGGCAACCTGTGCCAGTGGTCAGTTACCCTCACAGTGAAAGACTGCCTCCAGATGTTCAGAGAAAACATCTTGTGTTTCAGTTTGTGCCTCTTGCCTCTGGTCCTGTCACTAAGTACCACAGAGAAAGAGCCTGGCTCCCTGCTTTTTCAGCCTCCCTGCAGATATTTATATACATTGACATGTTTCCCCCTGAGCCTTCTCTTCTCCAGGCCAAATGGTCCCAGCTCTCTCAGCCTTTTCTCATAGGAGAGATACTCCAACCATTGCATCATCTTCATGGCCTTTTGCTGGACTCTCCCCAGTGTATCTGGAGAACTGTCCAGTACTGGCTGGTACTGTCCAGGACTGAGAATCTCAGAATGTGAGGTGGTACTTCAGGAGTGGTCTCACCAGTGCTGAGCAGAGGGAAAGGGTCACCATCCTTGCCCCAGCAGCAAGCACATGAATCAATCCAGGATGCAATTTCCCTTCCTTTTGACAAGGGCACATGGCTGCTTCACACTGAGCTTAGTGTCCACCAGGACCTTAACATTATTCTACACAGCAGCTTTCCAGGTGAACAGTGTGTATTGGTGCATTTCAATTCTGCTGTTTCCATACTTCCCATTTCTCAAACTCCTGCATCATGTACAAGATGTTCTTTGAACCCAGTTACCTGAGGCCTTACTTTTGAACTGCATGTGTTACAGGAAGCAGCAGCAGTACCACAGCATCTCAGAGCTAGGACCTCCTGCTCTGCTGAGATGAGAGGAAGTGAGGAAAAGGAATGGTCAGGGGTGAGGAGAGGAATACAAGAGTAATGATCTACCACATTCAGCTGGACTGTTGGACAGGGAGACAAAACTTCACATAATAACTCACCTGGACTGCAAGTAATTTCATGCCCATATGTAAAAGACCTCACCGATAAGTGCCAGAGTTCTATTCTATTTCAACTCCTCCATTTACTGTCAAATTTAATGCCCGATTATTGTACAGAAAAGAATTTTCAAAATATATATCAATTTATTTATGTATTACACAGTAAATGACTCATTGTCTTAAAAAATCAAACATCCCTGAAGCATTGATTATCACAGTAATCAAAATTATGTTCATTCCTTTCACCACAGTTACCACTCACAAAAAGAGCAACCTTTTCAAGAAAAAACAGTGATCAGTACCCAAATTTATAACATAAACAGAGGGGTATAAGAGGACACTTTCACGTTTTAATCAGACAGAGGTAAATAAACAATTACAGTCCTGAGACAGAGACAGAGTTTCAAGTCCCTTGTCCCATGCCCCAAGTGTCCCATTTAGTATTGCAGATATAATGTTAGTCATACAGTTAAATTATAATTCAAAAGTGTGATCTAGTTAGGAGCAGCCAGGGCATAAGTTAGGAGACCTATTTGCTATTTCACATTCCATAATTTCTTTCCAAGTGAGCAAATCCCAAAACATGTTTGTCTCAGGAATAGAATTATGTATATCTATTTTTATTTATTAATAAATGAGATGTTACATGGTCAGTAATTTACTAATTATAAATATTGTTGGTATTAGAGGGAAAGCAAGACATATCCTGACTTCATGATTTACATTTTGTGATAATCCTTTCAATGACTTCATTGTACTGAGTGTTTAACAAAGAAGCATTCAGAGTGCACTACAACATACATGGCTGTAGTTTATGACCTGCTGACATAAACTGAATAATACATATCTTATATAATGCTGGTCAAAAATATAATACATTTGCTCTTGAATCATGAGTTTGCAGGCTGCTCTGTTAGACCCCTGGCTAGAGCACTAGAAGTTTATACACAAATTTGTCACCTTACACATCTTTGATATTAGATGCAGAAACTTATCTTGCCCTTTCTGTTTTGCACCTAAGAAAAAAAAGACTAAAATATGAAAGGTTAACGTTTTTTGCTCTCATTGTGTCTGGAGTGTGACATCCACCCTTGTAAGTAAGGAAGGGGATTCAGTCAGTGTTCAACTCTGTGTAACTTCACCAAATCTCTTACCTTTTTTAACATGACAAAACTGTTGTTCACTCAACTGTTGTTGATATGTGCTGATGACAGAGAGGTACCTTCTGAGGTGTGTGGATTGCAGAATTGCTGCATTTCTTTTTGCAAATTTTTGAGATTCTAAAAATTCCTCATGGGATATGGCAAAGGTGAAATTGAAGATTCCTGAAGTAACTCCATAAAAGTACACAAAAAACTTAATAAATCATGTGCGCTGTACCATGGTGCACCAACCTCCAACATACCTGAGGAATGAGGGACCTGACACAGCAATTCCAAAATCTGTCATTAGGTGATGTATCAGGGTCTGGGAGGGCGGCACAGGCCGGCTCCCCCCCGGACCGGGTCTCTGGTTCGTGTAAATCCCACCGGATCCGGGCAGGCGGCCCCTGAGGTTCTGCGGCATGGCGGCAGTCTTCTAACCACGTCAATTCAGCAGGAATATAGTGAGGCTAAGAAAAGAACTGGACTCCATCTCTGTTCTGGCAGGGAGGTTTATTTGGTGTAACAGGGAAAAGGGGGTTGCAGGGGAGGAGAAAGGGGGGAGGACAGGCAGGGACAGGATAAGGGCTGCCAGCCCAGAGATGCAAAGACCTCAAGCTGATCCAGACATCGCCTTATAAAGGGAAAGGAAGGGGAGGGACTGTCTCCCCCAGTGCCAGTCCCGGGGAGTCTGAAGGGAAGACAGGCATAGGTAACCCACCAATAGATTTTGGGTACAGCAGAGCATATTTCAAAATGAACCAATGGTATACAAAGCAGAGGGACAAAGGAGCACATGGAATCCTAAACCCCACGTTGATACAATTAGGCTCAGTTTTATGTCACCGTGTTACAAACCAGCTGAGAGAACTCTTTCTCCCTGTTTGTTAATAATGAAACAAACCATTTATGTGTCTCTCAAAATTTAACATTTGATTTGTTAAATGTCACAGAAGAGAAATAAAATGAAAAAGACATCAGTTCATAATGTATTCTTTAAAGTTTCATCATCCCATGACTCCGTGTTTCTTCATATTGACCTAATTTGCCATGACAAGAACATGGTCCGTGTTTCAGAACATTCCAAGTGTAGAAATTACTAAATCTTAGTAAGAATTGTATGCTAGCTTAGCAAACAGTGACATCTTTATTGACATTAATTTCACCATTAATAGTAAAGATGTATCATTAAGCAGACATAACTGTACTAAGAGAAACATGGTTTATTTAGGTACCTAACATTTTAATTGTCACAGTTGGAGGTTGATCCTGACTCATATGGCACTTTGACATTCTTTCTACATCAGACCTTAATGTAGTTAGTTGGGATCTTGCCAGATTAGCTGTAAATTCAGATTTTGTTAGGGCTGTCTGACACTCTAAGCAAATCTCACAATATGAAAACTTCAGCTGGAATTGGACAAGTAAGCCAGAAGGTTAAAATAAATCCATCCGCAGCTGTTATCAATGAAAATCATTATGCACTGACAGCAGAGGCTACTGCAGGAGTTTCAGTCATGGTGTAGAGAAGTCCACATCACAAAATCATAAATACAAATGGTAGAATCCTGTAGCCCTTAAAGATCTTAAGTGAAAAGAACTGTGAAGTTGATCAAATTAACCTTCTCTTTCACCTTCAAGGCAGCCATCCTAAAACAAGATTGAGGCATTCTGGCACTACTGTCAGTAAGGTTCTATTTCCATGTTTAATTATTCTGCAAATGCAAAAAGTTCTATTGCAGTCATTGCTATTAGGTGCCGACTCAGTAATATAAGAATTCAGAAAATGGAGGGGAAGGATGAGCAAAGAGGTGAAGATTTAGGTTAGATGTCAGATTGGAACATTCTGCTGAAATTATTGCAAAATACTCACTGGCAGAGAGAATAATAAATCTGACCAACGACATTTATTAAATCTATTCTCTATGCATTATTTATTTACAAATAATCACCCTCTAGATATTTAAGTATTAGAGAGACTCTGTTTTTTCCTAGAAAATTAATTAATTTAGCTATCCCAGTATAACCCCATTTATCCAATTTACCTACTTTTTTATTCTACAAGCTACCCGTAATTTGAGCTGTCACATTAATATATAGTGATTCTAGTGCACTTAATCAGGACAAGTCTAAAATGAAAAAATGGAGGGAAATGCATAAACATTTACAAGGTCATTTGTGAGCATACCATTTCATGAGTGAAAGTATCCTATGAGGCACACCTTAACCTTAAAAAGACAAGGTCAACATGAGTTTGCTTACTTGTTTATATCTAAATAAACTGGCACCAGTTTGCTTTGTTTAGTGCCACTACAGGGAAACTCCAGGAAAACTAGTGGTATGGCATATCCACGATGTTGACTATTTGCAACTTTTAATTTTCCTTTCTTTTTTCTTTTTTAAATTTTTTTATTTCAGGTTCAGTTAAGCAATAAGCAGAGCAATGTATGCACTGATGGTCTTGTGGAATACTGGTGACAGAAATTAGGAGCAAGAATTTAAAATTATTTTTAAAAAACTTAAAAGAGAAAAATTATGAAGAATTTGTCTCCTATGATCACTACTTATAGAGACTAAATTTTCCAACACAAGATTCTTGGTTATTTTCCAGTAGATTCTTAGTTACTTCAACAATTCTTCAGCATCACTTTCAGCAAAAAGAGATCTTTTCTTATTCACCATACTCACATCTTTGAGCTTTAGGACTAAAACCTTGCTGTAGGAGCCCAGGGCTTTATCACTTTCAGACTGTAGTGTGTAAGACACTACTCAGCACTACCCAAACAAGCAGAATTTGGTGAGCCTCCTCATTAAGTAACATACCTGAGAGAATACGTGAACCTTGGCCGCACTTGCTGTAAAATGACCAGAGCAAAGTTTGCAGCAGTAACTTGGAATCATAAAACTGCAAATAGGCATATTTCCGAGAGATCCCTTGTCCCTCACTCTCTGATATCACTGTGGCAAATCTAATCACAAGTGTTTGCACTTATACTGCTGTGCCATTAACAATGACAACATTTTCTCACGAGGGTTCATATATTTTTGATTTTTCAAAACTGTAACTATATGATCAGTTACCAGTAATAATTAATAGAATATTAGTAGCACAGACTTTAGTTCCTCAGCCTATTCAGCATTTGGCTACAGACCAGACTTTAGCAACAAAAGGAAAAATATCTCTTTTAGGCAAATTTTGTAATTGTTTTAGTTCAAAGTACAAATGTAGACGTGCCTTGAGATCTACTTTGCTCCGAGAGTTCCTTTCTCTCTTGATTAGACAGGATCTTGCTATCTTCAACCCTCTATTCTTCCATTTCTCATGGAGCTGGGAGCCCTTAACAGGAAGGTACAGACATTCCTTTGACATTAAAAGGATTCACAATAATTCCTTTCAGTCCTTTTATGCATATTTCTGTAAGATATAGTTTTAAAATTGTGTGTTGCATTTGGAGCATGAGTGCTTATATGAAATAATCTTTAAAATATAAGTAAATAACTCATCCTGTGAGAGCTAAGTAATTCCATACCTTGATACAGTAGTTTCATGCTGTGGATGCAGCCCAGCTGGAAAATCAGTTATAGCACGAGACTATAACTGCCATAATTCACAACTAGCATTTTTAACTAAGATAGAGTTTAAAATATCTTTACAGCTATAAACCAAACATTGATATTTACCATGAAGTCTCTTCATGCTGTGTCTCATCCCATCTTGTCAATCAATAGCTGATACAGTGTTAGTCTAATTATATACATTCAATATAATTATACATAGAATGTAATTATATTTTAAGAATAAATCCTCCTATTAAACATAACAATGCTTTAGCCATCGGTAGACTAAAGAAACAAAGCTCTACAGAGTTGTGTACAATTATTATTATCTAAACAAAGAGCTGAAATGTCATATGAAGATTGAGCACAATAAAAGTGATTGATATGTAATTTTTTTGAATTAGTTAAGATATTGTATGTTGACTACAATGCACTCTAGATACAAAAAAGTGTGTCACAGTGCTGCTTGAAGACATATATATTTTTCTGTTATTGATCTAACCTGTTTAAATTACACTATTGTTTTCAAGGAAAGCTTATAATCCTTTTTAGATGAGTGACATGTTTTCTTTTTAGGTTTAGTGCTTTACAGAAGAAAAGATGAAGCAGGAGTATCAGATCTAGGAAGCACATGCATCCGCTATTATCAGTCACCTAGCTCATACTTGTCTCCTTAATGTGGTTTCAGAAGGTCAGACCTGTAGCAGATGTATTACTCAGGTGACAACAGGAACATCAGCACTGATGCATATCACTCAAAGAAGTAAAACCTCTCTGCTTGGGCCATTGCTGCCCTATCAGGACACCACTGCAATGAGCAAATTGTTACACTTAGTCTCATAAATGTATATAAAAACCAACTGCCATCAGTGTATTTCCTTCAGACCTACAGAACAGATGTCCTCAGATGCAGACAAAGGAAGACTTTTGCAGAGAGAGGGGAAAAATATGTATCTATTCTCTAGGTTGGTGATACCATTTGAGAAGAAACCTTCAAGGATGGTGAATTTCCAAAGCATGAGCTAGACAACAATGAACACATCAGATCAACATTCCCAACACTATTCATTGCAGGGTGCAAAACCCAATTTAATTGTCAAAATGTCAGTACCTATAAGTAAATTAAGAGTCTAAGCTCCTGAGGTCAGTTGAACTTGGCACACATGAGGCTCTATCCTTCCCCTTATCAGCTGAAGAGAGAAAATAAGATGGAAACCATCTCGTAAGTTGAGATAAGGAAGTTTACTAATACAAAAATGAAAGGCTGCACATGCACAAGAAAAGGAAAAAACCCCAAATGTGCTATTCTCTACTTTCCATCACCAAGTGATATCCAGCCACTTCCTGGGACACAGGGCTTTGGCACACGCTGGGGTTGCTCCAGAAGGCAGATAGTGTAAATAACCAAACCCACCCCCCTGCCTTGACATCATATGGTATGGAATACCCCTTTGGGTCACCTGTCCTGGCTGTGTGCCCTCACAGGATTTTGCCTGCTCCTATCTCACTGGTGAGGGTAAAACATTGGAGAGGGCACTGATGCTGTGCAAACATTGCCCAGCAGCAGCCAAAGCCAGTACTGGGGTGTTACGAGCACCTTTTTCAGCTACCAATGCAAAGCACTGCACTGTGAGGGTTGGTGTGGGAAAATGAGCCCAATACAGTTCCCATTGTGGTCAGCTGAATGTTAGTCAAAACAAGCAAGGCTGTACATCTCACTAAAAATCATTACCTACTTTTGGGGTGATTTTAAGAACACTCATCTTCTAATTTTATTGACTAGATGAAAACTTAGGTACCTAACTCACATATTGGGCTTGCATTTAGAAACCTAAATTTAGATTTTTAGAATCCAAAGCTGATGATCTCTACAGGCACCTTCCAGTCTTTGCTATTCCGTGATCTTGTGGTTTCTCAGTTCCATATGCCTACTCAGCAGAAAATGACGAAACAATAAAACATTTTGAATGACTCAAACTTTTGAAAACTTTAAAATCATAATCGTTTCTGTGTATTATGCATGACAACTTAGAAATTTGCATTGCAACAGATGTTTAGCATAGGCACAGAAACATTCAACCTTGACAAGCAAAAATCAAAGTTTAAAGTACTAGTGACTTTCATATTCATTGTCCCTTTTTGTTTCTTTTCAAGCTTTAGTTTCCAAGTTCTTTTTTATATATTTTATCATGAAATCTCAAAAAGCATATTCAAGATGAGTAATTGAATCCTCTTGTATGTATCATTGTAGCCAGTTAGCAGTTAGTGACCGGTGAAGTAACCTTAAACTACTAGTTTAGAGGGCTTCACCCATCTACAAAGCACACTCAGAAAGCTGAAATCACTTCTAGCCCATCATACACCACTCTCACCAAGGGGTGTAATCCCTCTCCTCCACTTTCATTTATATCTTCAGCTCTCTGCTTCCTTTGAGGGTATACACCATTTCTTGGAGGTGCACCTTGGTCCACCTTGCACAAAACATCTTACACTGAAGTCACCTACTGAATATATTCAAGCACAGCTTTGAAAATGTATGCCTGTATTTTAAAGTGAAGTGAATTTTCATTTACAGCTGAAGCAAGATTTAGAGGAAATCAATGAAGCCTCCCTCAGCTGATACAAAAACAGATTTTGTAGACTTTGGAATAATCAAAGAGTTAACCTAGTTTCATTCCTTCATGAGTAAAACTCACTGGTAGGCTTTTATTATGTTAATTTTCCAAACTTGCAAAGCAAAAACTCAGTAAACTGAAGGTAACCAAAGGGGCTGTTTGGTAGAGACAGAAATGAACTGTGTCTTTTGAAGTGTTCTAGAGAAAATGTGTTCAGAATATTTAAGTCTCAAGTGAGTTACCAAAGGTTATTCATTCACAAGTGAGATAAATTCATACCTGTCAAATTGTCTGGATCCTCTGTGTGATCACTAGGGCCTCAAATCATTTATTTTTTTCCCCAGTGAAAGTTCAAGATTTTCACATATCCAAATTTAGTAGCATTTCCTGTGTCTGAAAGTAAATTAATTCATTTTCCTTTCATCTCACTTTCCACTTTACAAGACTAGTGTGAAGAAAAAAAAATAAATCCAGGTTGGCTGGCATAAATTGTTTTAAAGTACGATTTCACAGTGCAAACAGCCTGCAACCTCCTTACAGCAGATACTATATTTCTAAACAATCTTTTTAGAAAAATCCTATGCCTGGCAGTGATTTAAAATGAGTGTGTAAAATATAATTTCAAACCATTCCAAGACCTGCACAGACCTTGAAGACTTTTCTATGGTTTAAGCTCTTGGATGTACAAAAAAAGCATTTGCTTCTTGTCCACATTGATACTTGATCCAAAAGGAATTACTGGAATCAGCCTAAACTTGCATTATTGTAATAACATGAAGCACTGTTTCCATCATGCAAAGTGTGGACTATGTTTGGTATCAGTCCTGTGGACTGATGAAAATTCAGTGGAGTGAGGTTAAGGAAGGAACCGAGAAGTCAGCAAGAATAACAACTCTTACATTTTCAATGAAAAAAGGGATGGACAGGACAGGCAACATAAAAACTGTTTGCTTATGAAGTCAGAACACTAAAAATGGTGGACAGAAGCACTGACCAAGAGCCACATTACTGAGAGACACAAAAAGAGTCACAGACTGATATTGTGGATGTTTCCTGCATTTTCCTAAACTGTTCTAAATAATTGCACGTAATAGCAATTCAAAATGTAGGTGGGTTCAAGGTCACACACTGCATAGCCAAATTTTTGTAAAAGAATATTTATATTTTACATTTCTGACTGCATGGCAAATAGCATGGTAAATGAAATGTTATTTCATTTCAGAAAGAAATAAAATTAGGAAAAAGGTTCCATACATTTTTCACATGCTTCATGCTAGGTAAGTCAACACTAAAAAGAATCCAGAATAAAAAGTTTCTCAAATTACAGTTCTGGTTTGTATTTTCATATTCTGTAATTTTTACCTTTTTTTTTCTTAGGTGAATTATTATATTTCATAGCAATTGTGTCCTACCTTTTGCAATATTTGGCATCTCAGTCATTAAAATGCTAAGAAATTTTGAATAAGACAGTAGGGCAAAAATTTGAAAAACCTGCCTCCTGCCTAGATATGCAATCTCAGAATTCTTACTTTTCCATATAGTTTCATGGAATCCCAGGCAGTAAAATATCTTAAATAATGCATCATTCTATTCAATTTACATATTTCTGGATAAAAAATTAAATTCTCCCATCCAGTCAGATTGTTATGGTTCACACTTATGTATTTATTTATTTATTTGTTTAAATTCCATGAATAATTTTTATTTTCAAATTTATGCATCACTCCTGACTTAGGATATGTTGGTTCTGAAAAATGCAGCCCACATGTTGCCTGCTGTTTTGATGATGTCTGATTCATGGTAGGGAACAGCTATTTGTGGAGAATTAAGATAATTAAATAGTCAATCAAAGGAAAAAAAAAAATGTTCAGTCTCCCAAAACGGAAAGAGTAAGGTATCCCATGGTTGTACCCTGCATATAACTATATTGCTTCTTTGGATAGCATTTTGCATATTTACATATGTAAATTAGAATGTGGATACTAATAAAATTGAAATTATTCTTATTACTAATATTATTATCAGAAAGGAACTTCTTTATTTGATCATCCGTTATATGTATACAAAACCTCAAAAAATTATTTTCAAGGGTTCAGATAGCATTATTAGTGTACTAGCTACACTATTTTAATCTACTATTGTAGAATGTACAAAGCTGATCTATTTTGATCATACCAAGGGGAGAATCTGGCCCAATGGGGTCAGAGGAGAATGTAGCAGCATATGTATATTGTATAAATACAAATAAAATAGATCACAAAGTACTCACAAAATGCCAGATACTTTAATTCTTAAAAGGCTTAGACTTTCAACCCCTTTAGAAATTATGAAATGAAGAATAACAAAAAAACAACCCCCCATTATTATCCAAGCAGAAGTGGTATAAGATCATTTATCTTGATGGATGTCACCTTAGAGCACATATTATCCCTATCTCTCAAAGTGTTTTTTCCCCCTTATTTCATCTCTGACATTCATTGTAAATTTAATGATCCACATACGATTTGCTGGTGTCTCAGTCTGGTGTTTTGAATCATGAAACTAGTACTAAATTTATGGCACTGCAGTACCACTTAGTGAATCATTAAGCAGTACAGTGATTTTAACGATTTGGATCATACTGGACCTCATCACTGTATAATGAGGTTCCATTTAGTGTAAATTTTATGTAAAAATTCAATTTGCAAACCAACAACATGAAACTACAACATTTTTTTTAACCTGACATTGCATTTATTTATCATGATTTCCATCAGTGTTTCACATGGGGAAAGAATGCTTCCTCATTACAAAAATAATTTTTTACAGTCCTTGCACCACTGAGAAATATATACTTTTGGATTGGTATTTTTGTAGAAATCTATTCTAAAACAAAAGCCTCTTGAGGGCTTAGATGTGGTTATTAGAGTATGCTGAATTAGACTGTGGTATTACTGATGTGGCTGAGCACTTGGAGAAGGGATTCTTCAAAGAGCTCCCAAACTTTTCACTGCTGCCCAAGAGGATCCACCAACACAGAGGGGAGCATTCCTTCCTGCCCAGCTCAGTAGCATTGGGTTATCACATTACTTTTTCTATTATAAACCCTGTTTCTCAAACCAAAGACTTTCAATGCTGAATTGCTTCTCTAAAATTCACTGAAGGACAAACTAGACATACATAACCAACCCAAAAACAGATTCCCCATTTTGAGGAGTTTTTCACTGTAGAAACTGTACAGGGTACAATAGAGCTAATGCACTGTTAGAACTAGCTCCTAAAAGAAGTTTTCCATTTGCTAACTAGTAATTTTAGACATTATTTTCAGTAAATTTAGCTTTTCAAGTTGGTTTTCATCAAACAAAACCAATCTAAAACATTCACAGATAATAATTGGGTCATGGTCTCTAATTCCATTTCACCTAACCTCTTGGTAGTATTAACTAATCTGGTTCATTCAAAATCTTAAACCAGAAGAATTTTAATGGGAAGAAAGCACAATTCCTGAAAAGAATGGTGCTTTTTCAGTTCTTCCAGTCCAGATTACATGGATTTAAGGAATTTGATATTTAATTAAGTCATTGAAGACCTGCAGTATTTTTGAGGTGGTGTAAAACAATGGGGACATACTAAAAAATCCTTACATTAATTGGTTTGTAAGTTCAACAGCACATGGCAGCTCAGACCCTGTAAGTTCTTTGCAGATGCCAAAGGTAACAAAAGGGGTGAGTAGGATGAGACAGGAGTGTTTTCCTCCAAAGGAAAATCAAAGCAATGCAGCAAATCAAATGCATGTCAGAGGCAAATAAGGATAGTGGCACAATAATTCTAGAATTCTTAGAAAAGCTCGTGTTACAAAACATCCTATGATGGTGCAACCACTTTTCTTCATGATTACCCTACTCATATGCCCATTGCTAGACATAAAAACACAGCAACTTTCTGTTAAAGAATATCAATGCCGAAGAAATATGTGATACTACTTACCTGTGCATTTTTTAAATGGAGAGATAGGAGCTCCTCTCGGCCTTTTAGCTTTCTTTTCCAGGGTGTAATTGTAGGTGTAATATTTTATGGAACCAGGAACATTCAGTAATCTGACTTGAGCGACAGTAAATCTTGCTATAGAGTTGTGTCGTTGCTGTGGAGTTAGAAAGAATAGTAGATGAAATGCAACGTAAGATCTCTAGCAAACAAAATCTACATTTTTAAAAATTCACAATTGAATCAGTATTTGTAACAGTGTTTAGGAAATAACAAGGCTTGCTTTCATCTAGCTGAAGGAATATGCATGTGCACACTCTCCTATATGACAGATTTAACAGCACTCTCATTCATAGCTAAACAAGTACCAGAGCTAAACAAGCTGAGTTTGCTATGGATTTGTGTGTCACAGCTCATACCCTCTCCCACTACAGATGCTGCATTTCCAGTTAACATTTCCTGCTCAGGGAAGGCACATCTGCTTTGTGTGGAATCTCTGATGTCTAGTGATGGTTGACCAATGGTTGCAATATTTTCTTCAAAAGGGTCACTACTGGGGCCCCTTTCTACGACTTTGCAATCTACATCACATATTTCCACTCATCTGTGATCCATGAAACCTATACTCATGTGTGAAATTTGGTCAACTAACTAAAGGATGTTGAGAGGAGCAGTTGAGGCAAATAACCGAACAGACCTAGACCAAAATAGTATAAATACAGATCTTTTTCCTTTTTAAACAAAATTCAAAAGAACCAAAAACCCTAGAAATCTGGGTTAGCAGTTTCCTAAAGTCTGCCTTTTGCTTAAATTAGGTGGAACACTTTAATTTGCTTTTGATGTGGTCTCAACACTTTATAAAAAGATTTTTAACATGCTGTATCAACTACCACAGTCAGAGCATTCAAATGAATTGGCCTGCAATTTTTCTGTAAAGTGGATGTGGCAAAACCACAAAAAGGCTTTGGAATATCAAAAGAATGCTTTGATTATGGCATGAGCCAGAACCAAAAACTTTTAAAAGACAAAAAAATTATTTTCCAAGTGAGACAGTGCAAACTTTGCGGGTTGGCAAAGGTACCCCAACATTCACCTCTGCCTGACACATTGCAATTACAAGCTGCTTGTGCTCGTTTCCTAATAAAAAAATGGGTTTGTGAATGAATAAAAGTCTACTCATCCATCAGTCCTGGCCAGCTCCTAGCCATTGACAAAACTCTGGTCAATTTATCCAAGCTTGATAGAGTAATAGAAGAGCCAAAGATACTTAATTGGAGCAAGTCTTTTGAGAATCAGCAGATGGGCTACGAATGGTCTCTGTAGGTAGCCATGACCCTGCTGCCCTACCTCGCTTGTGCTGATGGCCTGCTGGCTCATGTGCAGCCTGGAATCAGTGAGCCTTCCATGGCCACTTGCCCATTCAGGAGTTCAAGTGTATGGGAGGTGACTGTGGGCCCTACAGGATGAGAAAAGGAGCTTATAGGAGGTGTGAACTAGAATTGAAGGTGGTGCAGTAGCAAATTAAGTTATTTTATTAAGTTAGAAGATGGAAGATTTGCATCCACAGGTGACTAAAAATCTCCACAACTCAATGAAAACTTATTTCCTCTTTTTTCTGATGTCTTACCAAATTAACTTTACATAGTAAGAAAACAAGTGATAGAGTACCCTTTGGAAAACAGGAGCTGATGGTAGCAGTATTTTATTTAATAAAACAAATCCCTTATTTTATTGCAAAGGATTTCTCAGTTGATTCAGACTACCCAAGGCACCTGGACCATACAAGCAGTGTGACCAATGCAAGCAGTATTCCTGACAAATAATGCCTTGAGCCATTCTTCGGCAAAGGTTAGCTAACCGACAGATTAACGCAACAACCTTCTGCTGGTTTCCTGAACAGCTTTGTTCCAACTCACACAGAGCACACAGTTCCTCCAACACAGATATTATACATCGAAACACATACCAAATAAATCTTCAAAGCAGAAAACATGGCACTATTCACAAAAATATTAAATTATTTTTGTAGCATTGGTCAATGAGAAGTTAACGGTGTTTAGAAAAAAAACGTACCATTATTGTCAAAGGAAACTTGTGACTCTGGCCAACAGCCCAAAACATTTCAAAGGTTAATATATATTTCAAAATATTTCATGTATAACAGAAATTTTAAGGGCAATTTGAATTATCCATCTCATAAATCAGCTTTTTTTAAAATG
This sequence comes from Lichenostomus cassidix, assembly GCF_008360975.1. Classification (NCBI taxonomy): domain Eukaryota; kingdom Metazoa; phylum Chordata; class Aves; order Passeriformes; family Meliphagidae; genus Lichenostomus; species Lichenostomus cassidix. The sequence goes on along the minus strand of NC_139479.1, from coordinate 50,194,945 downwards.
TTGGTTGGACTCTATCTCAAGTTTGAATTATTTCTCATGTGAAGTATAGATCAGTCATGTATAGTCTTTATTTTAAGGGTAAAATAAACATTAAAAAGTTTCAAAAATGCAGTTTCTAAATGTGAAATATAATTTTTGTGGCTGTGATTTGGAAAAAAAGTACCCAAGCTAACCCTGGAAAAAACCACACACACACAAATCCAAGGTTTGTCACAGATGAGCTGAGGAAAGAATGTATTTGAATACTTGAAAGTCTGTGTATTCTTTGATTTCAGACAGCTTTGTTTTGCCAACTGCATTTTAAAAAGCATTCAGAAAAAACAAACACATACAGCTAAGTTGTTTTTGGCATCTTACCCACAATATGACTAGATAAAGTTGTATTTGTCTAAGTTTTTATTCAGTCATTTGTTATAATAACAAGTAATTCTTCTGCTTAAAATTAAAGTTGCATGCTGCTGTTTTTAAAGCACTGTGCAATGTTTTGCAGCCTAGTTATCTGGGACTATCTACATATCAGGGCAGCCAACAACATAGTGTTTTATTCGAGATCATAATATGCTTGGCATTATATGGTTTATTTATTTATTTTAATTTGACATTTAATTCTTGTGTAATAAAAAATCTATATCATAAAACCAAAGAAAACTTTCCCACTGGAAGGATTTCCATCTTTTTGGTAATTTTCATTTTTTCAGGATGTTTCTCTTTTCTACACACAACAGCACCAACCCTTTTATGTACAGTGCTAGCTTTTAAAACATGATCTTAATTTTATGTTTTGGTAGCAACTGTAACAATATTTCAACCATATCAAAACAAATAACAAGCAAAAATTTGTTTGACAATGACTTGACTAATACCACCAGAAAGCCTGAATGAAAATGACAATGAAAAGCAGCATCCTGCTAAAGAATATCACCATCAGCCTAGCAATCTGTGGAGGTGTTTAGCCAAAGCAAGATATTTAAATGTCTTATTTATAAGAACATGTGGACTGCAAAAGAAATATTAATTTTATTAATTCTTAGGTAGTAAATGAAGTTCCTGTACTTAAAGGCCTTGTATTTTTCCATTTACAGATATTTGCTTTTTACAATGCTTTTAGTTCAGGTACTTCTGCTCCCTTCTTTCTCTGTGCATTCTCCATAATATAAGTGGAAAGTAGCAAAATAGACATACATTGCATGGTTTTGGCACACATGTACAGGTGCTTGCATTTAGTCTATTATATTGAAATGGTAATGGTGGAAAACTTTTGAAGATAGCCCAGTTTTTATGAAAACCTCAAGGAGCCTTAACTTAATGGACAAGATAATATAGTTAAAGAAACTGGTTTTTATATTTTTGCTAGTTATTTACTTTGACACTGAGTACTAAAATTTTCTTTTTAATATTAAGAAACCTTAGATACAAGATGATTTATTTCAAAACTCTGAAATTTATTGGTAGCCTATTGTTGATCTTATCATTCAGATTTTAAAATATCTGATCAGGGATTTTTTCTGCTCCAACAGTTTTAATTTTGCAAGCCACTGGACCTTAATGTGAGCTAATCTCTTCACCTATTTTGTAGGGGGGTGGGGAACCTAAGTAGGATTTTTTGTTTAAAATAACGACTTTATGTGCATGCACAGCAATTACTGACATTTCATAAAGTTCATATTGCTGTTCTGTACATCTTAAATGTCTGTATCAGAGTTGTATCAAGGAAAGAAAACACTTTGAAAATAGAGCCTGAAATGAGATGCTAAGGTAATACAGGAGTGAGTCCATTTTAATACCACAATTTTTTCTTTATTGCATTGTGTTTTGAAGAGACTTGAACATAATTGTTTTCAATTTTCCTCCTCTTTTACATTAATAGTCTGTATCATAGTTTAACCACAGCCAGCAACCAAGCCACATACAGCCACTCCCCCATCAGTGGGATAAAGGAGAGGATCAGAAGGGTGAAAGTGAGAAAACTCACGGATTGAGGTAAAGACAGTTTAACAGAGAAAGCAAAAGTCATGCAAGCAGAACACAATGAGGAATTAATTCACATTTTCCCATAGGCAGGAAGTGTTCAGCCATTTCCAGGAGAGCAGGGCCTCATCACACCTAGAAGAGACTTAGGAAGACAAACACCATCACTCCTAACATCTCCTTTCTCCTTCTTCCCCACAGCTTTAAATACTGAGCATTATGCTGAATGTTCTGGAATATTCCTGCGGTCAGTTTGGGTCACCTGTCCTGGCTGTGTCTCCTCCCAGCCTTCAATTCACCTCCAGCTTCCTCCCCAGCAAGGCAGTAGGAAAAGCAGAAAAGGCTTTGGCTCTGTGCAAGCCCTGCTCAGCAATAACAAAAACATCTCTGGATTATCAACCCTATGTTCAGCACAAATCCAAAACACAGCCCCATACCAGCCACTGTAAAGAAAATTAACTCTACCCCAGCTGAATCCAGCACGCTGTGCTAAGGATATTCTGCCATGGAAAGTAAACATCCTTTCTTGTACTCTGTGCAGAAACTATGGGAAGAGTTGCAATAGGAGAAAAGAGCTATATGTGTCCAAGGAACACTTAAAATAACAGGAAATTTTGGAACAGACAAATAAGAGTAATTTGAAAAATAAGAAAAAGTGCTCCAAAATAATAACTATAATAGCAGCTGTAGTAATGGTAAACTCAACCCTGAGCTCTAAGCTGCTTTTCTTTTTCATGGGATCTGCAAATTTGAAATGTCATCTTATAATTCTTCTGATATATTCTAATTGTGCAACTGTCAGAAAGGAGAATGTTCAACTATTTATAAACATAATTAACCAACTTTCACTCTATCCACCTTCATGATTTTGTAAATTTCAGCTGTATCACCTTTAAGGTTCTCTAAAAAGTGAGTCTCTCCCCATAAATCTGCCACTCTATTGCCTAATTCTCTATACTCCTAAAATTTATTGTGTCCATCCATGGAGAGGCCAAAACTACCCAATATACTGAAGATGTTGTGCTCACTAAGTCTTAGCCTGTAAGAGAAAGAGAGCTTGTTTTTCCCTTCATTACCTTCTTTGAGATGACCAGCATTTTGAAAGCTTCCTTGGACTTCTCCTGCCCACCAAGACAATGATTTAAGTGCTGTGGTTTAAGGGATGTTAAAGCAGACCTTACCCTAGAGCATCTCTACCCAGCCCAGTTCAGCGCCTCAGAGCTCCAAACCCTCTGTCCCAGGGCTGGACACTGCACTCTCACCGGCCAGGGAGCCATAAGGCTAGCTCTGGTTCGTCTGCTTCCACAACCGGCGGTGATAAAGGAGGCGAGGAGGGTCTATGCGTTGTGTCCATGGAAGATGTTTATTCACATGGTGCAGCAGAGGCCAACGACCTCCCTGAGGCAGAGATGCCTCGAGGGCGAAGGCCTCACATGCACAGCCACATGTGGAGCATAAACACACGTGGAGCATAGACAGCAAGATGGCGGAGGGTAAGGGGTTTTATAGGGAAACAGAGAGGGGCAGGGACAGCACACAGGCCCAGTGACCTCTGGGTACAGGGGAGGTACAGGGGCGGAGTTAGGGTACAGAACCAATAGGGGAAACCTGAGGGAGTGGCCAGGTCTACGTGGGGTGAGGGAAGGCAGGACAATAGGTGACAAGTACAGTCATTAAGAAAGGGGTGTGGGGAACTATTATCAGGATATTTAAGGACTGACCTTTTCCATAGCTGTGACTTCCAAGTTTGTGCTCAAACTTTACTTTTCTTAAATGCTTTAAACTTATCTACATTAAACTTCATTTGCCATGTTTTTGCCCACTGACTCAGATTTTTAAGGTCATTCTGTAGTTCCTTGTCATTGGTGTAACATTTCACAGAAGAAGGTACCATCTACAGACTAAGAGACTTGGTCGAGTCCTTTTTCTGGGTCATTAATGAAGTTACCAATAAAACTGATACAACCAAATATCTGTGTAGTACATCAGTATGGATTTATCTCTACTCCAAAAAGGGTCTAGTAAGGTCCGTTCTTTGTTTAATATCCTTCAATCAACTTTCATAAAGGAACCTTTCTTCCTATCCTTTGTCAACTTAGTTTCTTTAAATGGTTAAAAAGTAATCAGAAATGTTTGAGTATAGAAAACTTTCAAGACCGATGAAGTGAAGCTGATGTATATTTAATATAAATAGGTATTGCAAATTCCAGAGGTCTGAGGGTGTTTTTAAAATCTTTTTTGTCAAAAACTATAATCTTGGCAACTTTCCCAGAACACCAAAATAGAGACAAAAATTTCCTACATTAAAAAGAGTTGCCACAAATAAAGGAATTGTGTGGAATATCATTCTTTTATTTTAAATGCACCACATGTCCTCTAATACCTATGCACAATGGGGTGCAAGTTTAATGACTCACTTATTGTGCCCCTGTTGTAATTAGATATTAGAGGACATATGGCATGGTGAGGACTTAGCAGTGAATTTTCTTGTTTTGATTGTTTTCTGCTACAGGCATAACATTACTTCAGTGATGATATTGTTGAACAAATTAATTCACATGTTGACTTCTATAAACTGAGATTCCTTCCAGTTTATACAAAACCCAGATATGTAACTAGCATCAACAGGTGAATTATCAATAATAAAGGGTATAATCACTTCAAAGTGGTGTCATTTCAGACACCACTGTGAATGCTGAGTTTATGCTTTGAATTATGGTCAGAGTTCAGCAGTCATTGGTTATGGAGTAGCTTCTCTTTCCATTTCATTATCTTCCCCTTTTACATGTATCCATGCTCAACAAATGAACATCCAGCCTCACACCTTTCTTCCTCAATTCTTCCCCTCTTACTCAAGTCCCTGAGTTCTGTCACTTTTAGTATCTGTTCTCTTTATTCAGTGAGTCTGACTGGGCACAGGCATCTTTCATATTTTATCACAGGAATTTGTAGTTAGCCATTACCTGGTACAGGGATGATGCAATTGTTTTTTAAAAAGTTTTATTTTTGCAGATATAAGCAAACTATATATGGATAAGTTATTAAAATTATGAAAAGAATAAATTTCAAGATTCTATAAATGCACAAAAATATTTTAATAAATGACATCAGACGGTTCTACACATGTTCTATAAACTGTTCTATACATTACTGCTATAATGTAATTCTTAACTGATTATATAAAATTTATTGCTAAAGATGGCACATAAGCATGGGGCAGGGATATTGTTTGGGGATTTTTTGTATGCCTGATATCAGACCACATAACCAAGTGCCTTTGTGCAGAGTGGAGTTCTTCTGGCAAGATAAATTTGCCATGTGTTTTAGAGGACATATGGTATCTCAGTAATTCATACTGCACTAACCTCCTAAACACATTAAAACATTTCTTCTTGCATGACAAAAACTGACATTCTGTTTCCTCAGCTGGTAATGTGGGGGACATTACTAACACAGAGCAGTAGGAAACTGTGTCAGCAGCACGTGATATTTCAGCAGTACGCACAACAGGCACTAGTTTTGCCAAGAGTCATGTTTTTATCATGAATCTTGCAATAGTTAATTTTTTACCCAAAGTACTCATTCTTGAACAGCGTAAATAAATGAGACCCTTAGCTTGTGTGTATTTTATGAATATGTCACTATCTTTTCCAGGGGCACTGAAAACATGTTCCTTATGCCTCCAAGAAGCTCATCATGCAGAGAGGAAGGGACAAACACTGATTTTTAATTTTTATATTATCTTGTGTTATTTACTGTTGTTTAATATCTGTGGAAGGAATGATTCAAAATCTTTTCATTTGGGGATTGGTATCATTGTGATGAATCACAGTGCTGCAAATCAATACGATCTTAAAATTAAAAAGAAAGCATTAAATTACTTCAAAATTACCATAATCTACCAAAAATATCATGGGAAAAGTCAAGGAAGAGAGAGCAAACATTGAAATCCATAAAGTATTGTCACTGCTTCTTTTGATTGACGACAGTTTCAAGAGTGGCATTAATGTTTTTACCCATCTTTTCAATTTTCCTTTTAGAAAGGATTCTGCAAATAACTATCCTTGGGGGTACAGAAATGTTAGAAAATTTACATTAAAAACTCTGTACAAATGTCCTACATTTTATGTTGGATTTGTCAGGTAGAAGTTGCAGAATTGTTAGGTCAGCACTACATTTTTTCACTAAGAGATTATCTCATCACAGAGAACTTCTCCAAGTCCCCATTCTTAGTAGCACTCACAGTTGCTTGCCCCTGTCCCAGTGAGTACTGGGAGCAGATCACAGTGTAGTGAGCCTCCCAAATGAGCCATGAAGATTGATAAAATACGATCTCAAGTAGCTGCCGGCACCTCCCTGTCAAGCTTACTAATGAGTGCTGTGTTACTGCTCGAGTCAACTGTCACATTATCTCCAGGCTAATAAACGGATCCAGTGACAAACAATACACAAACAAAAAGGAGCTGATAGAGGATCTTTCCTTTTAATTCCTACCCTGCATGTCCCTAGGACACAATCAAATTGTTGGCAGAGGTGATTTTCATGTTGCAGAAGGAAGTTTTTCATTGTTCATTGCTTTATGCATTTATTTATTTTTAGTTATGAGCAACAGAAGCCAGATAAGTAAAAAAAAAAGTGGTTCTTTGTTTAAAAGTTAAATCCAGTGAATACACAATACTTTATAAAGTCGGCTGTTCCACAAACCAATTTTCATGGTTCCCACGGTTTCCTGTTTGTAGTGATGGCTGGAAACAGATATGCCAAATCTCAGGATGAAAATCTTAGCTGAGGTATTCCCTGCACTACAGAAAACAACAGAAAGGATAATTACCTGCAAAAATTGGGTCACAGAAAAAATTAATTTCTGAGGACTCATGTCAGATTTAAGGAATGGCAAAGTACCTGCATAACCTTAATTCAGCACCTTAGTGAGGGCCATTAAAATAGTGTGAACATTAGCAATTCCCTCAGTTCTCCTCCTGATGCTATCTACCAATCAATGGACTTTTGTAACATCAAGTATTAGATGAAAGCAAATTTTTAAGCAGCTGTTGATGTCACTTGTAAATTCTACATCTCTGGAACATAATGGTGTTAATTTTGGAAGATACTATAGCTCAGAAAACTCTATTACCTATTTCTTTGCTCGTAGATTGTACACTAAAGAAATTTATCACAAATTTATTGTTGCCTAAGTATGCAAATTCCCAATTAAATAAAAAATGAAACAATAAGAAAAAAAAAAAGGAAGAAAAAGGAATAACTAACGAACAAAGTCAGAAAACACACTATAAAAGCTACAAAAGTGAAAACAAAGTGTACTTCCTCGAGACGTCGACTCCAGAGGGAGTAAGATGCCTGTTTTCCAGTTGTGCAGCCATGTCCCATAAAACTGAGGGGTTTTGCAACTCAGCTACTCTGTTTAAGGCTGTGGAGAGAAATGGCTATTAGTGCTTGCGAGCTTTCCTTCCAGATCTTCTATAAGTCCAGGCACAGCTTGTCTTCTGCTTTGCCCATGCCAGTCCTTTCTTTCCTTCTTGCTATCAACCTCTTCTTCCTTTGTCCAGTTCTGCTCAGGTTCCCTCCAGCCTCATTCCCCCTCTTCTGCAGTGATTCAGACTGCTTCTGAAATTTGAAAATGTTGGTGCATTTGTTGAAGAACTGATGTGACCTTCCAGAAGGTTAACTTTGGATGTTGAACACAAGTTAAAAAGACCAGCACTTTTGCCCCAGGAGTGGTCCCACATTCATCTAAGCACTAGAAGTAATAATGCTTTATTCCAAAATATTCCAAAAACATCAGTTGCTTTACTATAGATGTATTTAAAAGTACTGCTTTTGGGTACACATCACATGGAATTCTGAATTGTCTGAAGATGTTTTAGAATTTACACCAAGCAAGAAATAGAGGAATATGGGTTTCTCTAGTTTTCCATTGTCATGTGATGCCTTACTATAGTGATTATTGTAGAAAATTAAGTCTTGTCATTTTATTGCAATTGTTATGCATGATTTTTGGTAGAGTTTCACTATTCTCCAAATCACTTGGATATTTCATACAGCAAAAAAGAATTTGAACAATAAGGGAGTTCACCAAATGTACAAAAGGTGTAAAATGAGTTTTTGCTGCAGACAACTCTTTATCCTTATTGCAGGCAGAAAAGGTTAATATAGAAGAATAAAACAAATTCTTATGTCTTCAAATATCTGCAGAAACCAGTATTAGCCCTTGAAATCATATCTTACCAATCTGGACAGAAACTCAAAATACAATTTAAACTTACAAGAGAGTATGTTTTGTAAGTGACACTTCATAAGCAACATTATTACCAGAGATGCTTTAATGTATGCATACCTGTTCACGAACACTCATGTGTACCTACAAGTGGCTGCCTTCCAAATCCAGGCCTTCTTCTCTGCAAAAAGCCTAGTGAACTGTATTTTAAAACTGAAGTGCAATAATGAATGGAATAATGTGATAGCTGAGGCATTCACGTAACAACATTGCACATAACTCCATGTACTTATACTCAGTGCGTTAGGGGAAATCTCCTATGAAAGGGCAGAGTTTTACTGCTAGTTTCTTCAGTTCTTAAGGCACACTATTCCTTTAATACTGCCCCTATTTGTGTTATAATCACAAATATCACAGGTAAAATATCAGAAGAAAATGGTGCTGTTTATGCTGCCATATTCTTCTTCACATTGATTACAGTAGAGAAAAAATTCTTACAGTAGAGACAAAATTCTTACAGTAGAGATAAGGAAAGTTATTCTACATAGTAATCAATACAATTTTGTGTTTCTTCATCCTTAAATGCTTCAAGTTCAGGCTATTTATATAGATTATCTATAGATTTCTGGACTTAAATAAATTTGTCTAAGCTTACTTGAATTTTGCCAGAGGTATAAGTTAGTAAGTGGCTGTTATAAACCTCCATCTACAAGTTACCACTGCACATCTATTTCCAAGCTGTAATTGCTGGAAGTAAATTTTTGTCCAAAAAATCACACATACCCATGTTAGCTACTCAATTCAGTTCTATACATCTTAGATCTCAATTCAGTTCCTACCAGCTATGTGAGAGAAGAGGTTGTCAGCATGGTTCATTTTTAAACATTTGTTGGAAGTTTCAGCATGATAAAACTTGGAAAAGAAAAAGTCACAGTTTTACTCCCCTGAAAAACATGGTCCAAAATTGCAGTAAGCCACATTTTGCAACACAGTGGGAAACAGTACCATTGTTCTAGAAATGATTCCAACACTTCAATTTTCAACAATTTGATGTTTCCCAAAAAGAATACATGCAATACAGCAAATAAATAGGTATCTACATAAATACACATGAACAGCAAATTAGAGCTTTGTGCATTTTCTGTCTGGAGAGCTTGCTTTTGTTTTATAAAAATGACTCATGAAAGCCAGGCTGCTTCTGTAAATACAATGCCACAACAAATAGTACTGCTGGCTATCTCTGCTTTGTTTTTATGTCCTGCCGAGAGTGACATCTGTGTGCAAATTAACAACAGATTTGTGTAAGCTAGCTGTGAATGCAATATCAGAAACTTATCTATAAAATAATGAATATAATAATGATGTGATATAATTCGATTTCAAAACAATCTTGTTACCTTCCAGGTGTATACATTGTTAACAAATCAGAGTGTTAATTACTAACTTCAAGTATTATGCTTGGGTTTTTTCTGTCTAAAGACACTCTTTGACCTGCACACAATGTTTTTGCAGCTAAATGGCTGCTGCTAAGGAACTGACATACACAGAAATGTTTAGGGGGGAATTTACTGTGGACTTCTAATCTGGTCCACAAGATGAGCATAAATTAGCAGCTGGAGCTCCTTTGGTGGCTCCTAGATGACATTCATCATGCTAATGTCATCCCAAAGGGAATCCAGTTCACACACTCTGCTCTGCAATACCAACCACAACATAGAAAATGGGAACAATTTAGTTACTGATGTCAAAAGCGTACTCCTGATCTGAATTGAAACGTTAATGCAGTCACATCTACTAAAGTCAGCCAATTCAAAACACAGTCCATTCCCAGACCCAGAAAAAGTTTTTTCAATAAATAAGACTGTGAATGTATTCTTCCCAAAAACACTGATAATTGATTTGTGTTTTTAAAACTCCTGAAATGCTAGACATACAAACCATTTCCATGAAGGTGTCTAATCCTACTTGATATTAATATGAAGTCAGCTTGTCTTAAATGTCTAAACGGTGAGTGGAGCAGGAGCTGGAAAGTAATGCCGCTCTTCTGCCCAGTTAAAGCCCTGCCCATGGCAGTGAAAAAATAATTTATACAAGGCAGAACTTCATCTAGAGAACTTGTATACCATCTACAAAACTTATCATCTCAATCAGGAGCAACCAAAAGCTAGGAATCTTTAGAGGGATTCAGCATTTGAAGGGTTTCAGAGGTATTTATGACTAGCAGGAGTAGCACAGGAATCACAGGAGACCTGTGTGCTACTGAAGCCATGGACAGAGGCCTGGCAGGACATCTCCAGACACCTAAAGTGACATTAAATACCTGGGAACTCTTTTAGTGTCACATGCAGTGCCCTCACAGTCTCACTCAGCTATGAGAGGAGTTAACTCAGAAGAGAGATGTAACACCTGGAGAGTTGAAGTTTGAGAGAGGAATGTTCTGCACAGCTTGTCAGAGAGGACAACTTGCTGGGAGGGGACATTTCTTCCATTCTTTATGGCAGGTGCAAAATTTTCACTTTAATTTCCTATTGTCTTGTTGAGTTCACTAACCCTTGAACTAGTAAGATAATAGCACCAAATCCACTGGCTGCATTTTCAAAAGAACGTGGGGACCCAGCTATTGCTGTAGTTTTGGTAGAGACTGACCTTCCCCTGTTAAAAACGTCCACCAGTGCAATTCCCCTTAGAGAATGTGGAGAGAGGGAAATTCAATTTATTGATCCCAAAAAAACTTAAACATGAAAGAGACAAAAGACAGCCCATCCTGACAAAATAAAAGCAATCATAACCTGAGTTGGCAGTACTATCAGGCCTCTGCTACTGAAGTCTGAAGCACAAAAGTATTTCTTCAAGACTCAGGCAGAAGGCAGGACCAGGAGAATTAAGGTTTGTGGTTGAGCTGGCTAGCTTTCTCATACTTCCTTTTTCAGGTTTCCAAACTTAAGTTGCTCCTCATTTACTGCCAATGACACTAGAGGTGTGTGCAGGGATGTGGTAGATAACCATCAGGAAAATCATGGCTCCCAAATTTTGTCTTTACTAAGCCTCCTGCCCCTAGGCTAATATATTATCCTGAGTTTAAGTTGCTCACTTCTATTGTGCTTCTTTACTGTTTTCTCATTATTTTCCCCTTCATGATTAGCATGAAATAATAATTTAGATTATGAGTTCTTTCTGAAAATATACCTTCCATTTAAAATACCTAAACCTTTGATAATTATGAATGCACATAGAGCAGCAAAGGGATGCTTATTCATGATGGCATGGTACAGCTATTAATGATACTCAGAGGACTGAAAATTACCATTTCAGATGTGTCCAGAGCAGTAAACTGGTAAACAAGTCTGCAGTTAGTGCTATGGATGGTTTGAATCAACAAGGGTGAAAAGATTTGGTTACTCTGTGTATTAGTGTTAATAGGAATAGATTATAGAGGAATATTTGTGATGTGACCTTCTGTGCACTAATTGAAATAGTATTCAGAGTCAGCAGTGGAGTAATCAAGTTAAACACTGAATCATAAATCATCATGAAAAGTGCTGTCACAATTTAGCCATTAATGCCCTGTATTGCTGGGCAGCCTTACGAAAATATCTGCTATGCCGATCTTTAGGTTAATAGGAACAGAAATGGCATTTAAAGACTATTTGGATCAAATCTGCTCTGAGGTTGAAAGTGTTACTCTGTTAATTTACTGGTAATTTGAAGTGATGTAGTTAGGGTTAGAAGCAACACAGCTGAGCCCCACACAGTTAAACAAAGAGTGGTAGGAGTTTGTAAAATATTTGTTTAATGGCTATAAAATGCAATGCACAACTTTAATATATCTATAGGTATGTACCTTGCCTTTGTCTGTCAGTTAGCATTTGGTATGGAGGTCAAAATCAAAATACATAAAAGCTTATCTTCATGATATGGCTGTGCTACTATAGCAGTTCAAGGATAGACTTCTATGTATTTTATAAATAGATGGAAATACCTGATTTTACTGTCATTATGAAAGCTGAGGGTCTTTTAACAAAGGATTTGTATAAAACAAAGTACTTTGCATTATTTTTTAAAATGTAGAGTTTTAAATCTTGTATTTGCAGGAAGGAGAAATAAAGCTTAGTCTCCAGAATCAGAGATAAATAGAATTTCCAAAGGCAGTAAATTTCTTTAGAGTAATTTTGTGATTCAAGTTTGATCAAAATAATAAGCATAAGAAATATCACAGCTGGAATGATGTATACTTTTTCTAATAAAGACCTATGTCTCAACATTGGCAAAGCTTGTGCTAATTTGATTACTTAGACAACTAGATGTATAATGTTGGGGGGGCATCTATTTATCATTATTTGCTTCAAATATTGTTAATTAACATTAACATAAATTACACCAGGCATCTGGTACAAAGTAACTCATTTTAAACAATGAGAAAAGCCAGTCCTTTAAAAACTTCATAGATTTTTGTTTTAGGAAAGAATGAAAATGTACATTCATATAAATGTGTGCCAAATGCTGGTATGACACACTGACATCTGGAAGCAGCAATATTCTATACACAAATTTTTCGTAAAAAATCAGCAAGTATGGCTTTCTATAAAATGGATCTATTAATGAAGAATGAAGAACAGTGGACAAAGTTTAATAATAGATTGTAAAATGAACCCAACTGTTTTACTAACTGCAGTTGATTTCCATACATTTATTTTTTGCTGGCATGTGCCTATGACATTCTCCACATTATTGAGATTAAATTCTCTTCTCCAGTTTACTGTTGTAAATTAGATTAATGTTATCCTAGAAATTCCCTAAGTAAACTGACAGCAATATTTAGCCATAAAGTTCTAGGAGTTTGTATTTTTAATGGTAAGTGATAAAAAAAACTCAGTTAATAAGAGAGCTACAAATTAATAAAAACAAACAATGCATTTCTAAACATAAGATTACTGGAAACACCTGCTAAATAGATCTGCCATAAAATATATTCGAGTTTGCAAGGATCTGACATGGTTTTGTGCACAGCTCAAGGAGACTTTGACAACTGATTTATTCTTAAGTGTCAAATCATATTGGAATTTGCTGTATTTTCAACATCTGCTTGAATATTTTCATTCTTTTCAAGTTCAGATCTCAGATACAGTAAAATAAATAACAGATAGATGTGTCATGGGAGGATACCCCAAATGTCTGTGTCTTCCTAGGCCAAGAGTTGAGGTACAAAAATTTGAAAAAGTTTCTTGCAAACAAGTGTGACAGCACACTATGGGGAGAATTACATTAAATTACAGTTGGTAGAAGAGTAAAATGTACTCTTTCTACTAGCAAAGCAATGACATTTGGGTAAGCTAGGTACTGGTTCACAAGGCAGAAACCAATCTTTAATTGCCAAAAATTATAAGTGAAGATAAATTATCTTGTATTCTGTCACCACATTGTTATTTGCTTTGCTGTATTCTTCCAAAGGTAACTTTTAACACATATTAGCACCTTTTTAAGTACTTGGCCATGTGATGTGAAAAAACGGAATGTTTATGTTTTGCATCATTTAATATGAAATCTTCCAGAATTTGCCTCTACAAATGTTTATGATATTTTCCAGGGCATTGTCTAAAAAGCCAAACAGCTGTTCCCAATTTGGATACAGTGTAAGCCTAAATAAAATTAGCAGAAGAGCTTATTGCCTCATAGAAAATAAATTTCAAAGCACTAGCTGTATCTGAAAACCTTGATATTTTCAATATGTTTTTATTTAGTAGCACAAAGTTTATTTCAATACAAAATTTTGACTACAGAAACTAAATTAAAAGCTCACTGAAATCTATTTCTTAGGATCACACTGCTGCAGAGAAGCACTTGCTTTATGATAACAGCTCTGGTGGGCAAGAAGAAATCAATGTTTGGAACCGTTCTGTAGGTCTGGGCAACAGAAGCTCAACCCCTTCGTTCCTGCAAGTCAGCTCAACTGGCAAGTGAAACAAAAACTGGCTTACCACAACATAAACTTCGAGGAAAACTATCCTTTGTGGCCTTGACTATCTCAAGGTTATACTACAAGAGTATTTTTGGTTCAGGATATGATCCCTTCCACCCAGAAAGTAATTTCTAGACCCTTACCATCTGGGTGATACTAACAAATTATATCTGATACCGTACAACATAATTTCTTAGAACTTTAAGTAATAGGAGATTCCGAGCAATTTATTTCACAGGGTTTTATGAGAAATTGCAATTTATTACATTTTCTGGATATGTTCATTTTTAGCAGTTATTGCCAAATTCAGCCTCAGTGTAAAAGGGTATAATTCTATTGAAGTCAGTGGTGGTATATCAGTGCTGCATATTCCCTAGTTAGACAATGAAGCTGTAAATAACCAAATACATCAAAAATAAAAATTGATTACTCTGCTTTATGGTCTCTTAGACTGAATAAGTTTATGATTTAAAGCTGTGTCATAATAAAACCATGCTGTGAAGAAATCAGAGAGAGAATACAACATAATGGGCCAAATCTAGTGTTCAGCCAGAACAATTACATTAACTTCCATAGAATTGTGCTCATTTGAGAGTTTATTTTGATTTTAAAACATGGGGGAAATATATCACTGATCTGCCTTCTTATTTGCCTACGAAATGGCATTCTGTATTTTTAATGGTACTCTGTATCTGCTTTAAATTTAAACTTCATTCCTAATCAAAATTGATTAATAAAAAGAGCGAGTTAGAACAATAAAAATGTATTTCATGCATTTTGTGTACTTGTAACAATCAGTATATTAGAAGCCCAGACTTGTTTTAGGAACACTTTAAAATAATGAGGTCTTTTGGCAAGAGAAGAGCCATGGGCAGAAAAAGCCAGTTGTGTTTCCAGACTAACCAGCAAGCCTTCAGAGGTACAGGAAGTGAAAAGCTGCCATCCACTAAGAGCATTTGTCATCCCTAAGTGTCCATGGTGGCTTTTCATTATTTGATTGAGATATTTGGTGGTTATTATTTTTACTACTGTTCTCTTTTTTCTGAAAGTGTAGTATTTTTATTTATTCATTATTATGTTTATCGCATTTAATAATATTCATATTCTTTGTGTTTACCTACTACTCAGTTGCCAGTACAACCTGTACCACCAGATAGGTTCATTAGAACAAGAGCTAGTGCCTGGCTTCACAGGCATTGAAAATTGCTCTAAATTATTCACATAGTTCTAACAGGAAATCATTCTTATATATTTATGCGTACACAAGTGTGTGTTTCTATATATAAATAAAACCAAAATAAATAAAAAGTCAATGCAATATAGATTACAGCTCAATGTTCTGCTTTGCTAAAATCTTATATAAATCCAGCTTGCACAAATTAAGCAGGTGCTTTGAAATTTATGTATTTAAATGTAAATTGTGTATTATTATGCACACACAAATTACATTTTCACACACTATACAGTTTACCTCGTTTGATGCTAAAAATATATAATTTCATTCAAGGTAATGGTAAAGTAAGGGAGACAAAAGACATATATGTTCATTTAAATTGTTAAAGCTCATTTTTTTTCTTAAGTCTGAATTAAAAATCTCCTGTAGTGACCCTGTCTTGCACACTATAATACCCTAAAACTTCTAAGTCACTCAATGATAAGAGGCTGATCTAAATGCTTCCACTGCATTAATCAAATACCAGGTCTAATTAAAAGAGCCATGCACAAAGCTTTTTCAAAATGTTGCTCAGGTATTGCAATAATTTCTGATCACCCAAGCCTGGAAGACAAATAATTAGAGCTGCCAGAGCATTCTGATGAGTGATGTCAGCATCTCCAAGTGACCTTCCCTCCACTAATTAATTTTCATCTTAAGAAAAGAGACCCTGTTGTTGCACATTATTAATTGAGTTCACTAAAAGATGCGCCTGATTAATTTTTGTTGATAATACTTGTCATTCTATGCAGCAGCTGTAATCATTCTATTGGGTTTTATTTTTTTAAGTTGATCTAGGTCTTTTACAATGTGACTGATACAGTATCTTCCATGCAGAATATTGTGTGTAAGGGCAAAGTCTATAATATGAGTACACAGCTTTCACTGCTGCTGAAAGTTTAGGTCAAGCAGAATTTTCTTGTCTAGTTTGCTAACTTATTTTCAGTTGAGTTGATAGAAAATTTTCCTTCTACCTCCTGGGACTTCATTCAGTTTCACGATTTAAGGGTTTCTTACCTTTTTCCACACACTCCCCATCTCTTCCCTGTTTTGCCAGCCAAAGTGCAGTGTGTGACTGGCTCAGGAAAAAAGCCCAGGAACCAAGCTAGTCCAGGACAAAAGCAATGGTCAGAAGGATGACAGCAAATGGAGCCAGAGTGCATAGCTGAACCTTATCCACAACAAATCATCAAAATGACAAATTTGGTCTATTCCAAGCAGAGCTCTCCAAAGCAATGATCACATCTGTTTTGTGAGGCCACAGACTTCAGCACAAACATAGTCCCTGTGGGATTTTGGGGATGGTGGGAAGAGGGAGACATGTATTACCAGGTAGACAGTAATCATGATGCGACATCTCTTTCATCTGTTAACTAAATGTGGCTACAGGTGGAGCAATGAATAGACTCTCCTAAAATTAGTAAATAACAAAGCTACAGATGCATAACTGGGTCTTCCATTTCCTAATCTCAGTTTCATTGGCTACTTCGAAATTTGGATCTGTCAAAGTCCTCTGAAACTCATCTAGTTTACTCAGTTAAGCATTTGTAGGACTAGGGAGAGATGAACACAAGGACAACCTGCAGTTAACACATTTCTATCTCTTCCTTAGGTCATACGTCACAAGTTCATGTAATTTCTTACAGCCCAGACCCATGCAGTTGTGCACATGGAGAGACCCACATACACCTGAACATGCTGGGGTTCTTAAGTGCTTGTGAATCCCATGCCTATAATGAACAGAGCTGAGCATAATGATGTGTAACAATTTGCAGAACATTTCCAAGAATTTTTGCAGGAGGTGAAATGGATCTCCTGTTAAATGATCTTAAAATGTATAGGCAATGTAAGCCATGAAAGTATATATATTTTTCCCTACTTTGAAGAGTATTTTAATCATGTTTTAATCAAGATAGCTGTGATTACCAATTTATCAAATATCAATTTAACAACAAAGATTATGGAAATTTTCCCCTAGTCAGTGAACAAAATATGATTAAAAGAGTTCTTCAGACCACTGTGATGAAAATATGCATAACTCTATTCTTCAGCTATGTTCTAGCACATGAAGGGACCAACATATTGTAAAAGCAGTAGGCTATCTAGTTATATTTTAAAAAAGGAGAGTTATAAGTTGCAGTAAAAAAATTGTTTTGCAACAGATATGAAGGTGTCTTTTCTTAGACATTCAAGCTTTCAAGACATTCTGCAATTCAGACTGTGATAAAAGCAGCACTGCACCTTTATTTATCTTTGCAAACATTCTTTACTGAGCAGTGGGGTTCCAAATTTTGATTGACATGTAAGTTATAAAATTATCTAAATGTGGGGAAATGTTTATTACCTTAGAAACTCTAAGTTCCCAGGTATGTACTTAAAAACTAGTACCAAATTTTAAATTTGGTATTGTTGTTCCAAAAAAATCTTCTCCAAAAATAAATGTTGATTTCTTTTTGTCCTTTTGTCCCCCAAAAGCACTATTACTACAGCTGCAATAGCAGCTTTGATTTTTCATTAAAGAAGATACTGATACATAAACAAAGAGAATAGCAGAGACATATTGGGTTCTTCTCATTTTCTTTGGTTTTTTTTTTACTTTCTTTAGTTGGATACACAAACACAGATCCCAATGATTAGATCCCATTTGCCACATCAAATCGCTTTTCCTTTATTCAGGATTCCTTTGATATTTTCTTCAAAGAGATTCACAAAACATTTAAAAGACAAAACAAGCATCTTAACATAACTAAGCTACTTGCCCCAAGACCTGGAAGGAAGATGGAGAAATAAATGTTTTGTTGTTTGTATTCTTAAATACTTTGCTAGAATGAGGATGAGGTCATATGCAGGGAAGACAGCTTCACAGAACAGATTGAAAGTACCCTTAAACTACTAAAATGTTCTAATATAGTAAATATGTATTTATTAAAATTGTTAATTAAAAATATATTTATTTTCAAATATTTGTCTTCATAATACGCATTTCTGATGGTGTAATCACCAGGCAGAAGTAGTGGGTTCAAGCATTTTCTGGATTGATTCTGAAGTGCACACACACACACATATACTCTACTTTATTCGACAACCTGTGGAAAAACAGATGTCTTCCTGATCATCCCCAAGAGGTAGTGTTTCCATCATCATACACATTGACAGTGTATAAAACAAAGAACAAATCTCATAAAATATAATTACACATAAGCAATAGATTTAGGTGTTATAAGTTGCTTTCCCTTTTTTCCAATGTCTTTAGGCCAATGCTAACATTGCAATTATGCCAAATAACTCCAAATAGCTGAAGGGAAGTCTTCAGTTTCCTTTACCTTCTTTTTGTTCACCTGGATAAGCAAGTGGCTGCAGGATGAGTTGATTCACTGCATGGTGCTCAAGTGCAAAACCAACTCTGAAAAACACTCTTTTTTTGTTAATACAGGTTTTTTCCTCTCAGTCTGCTGAACTAATTCATCTTGCTGATACAGACGTTTGATTCACTGAAGTGAAAAAGGAGAAGTCCATGGCACAATGAGGGCAAGAGAACAAGGACTGTCCCTTTCAGATGCAGCTTGACATTGCATTACTCACAACACTTCACATCCTCAGCTTTACTGTAAATTTTGCCCATGTAAATATCATTGAGTGATGTTTCTTTGACAACCACACTGCACTCGCTTTTCACTTTGGACTCTGTAAATGGGGGATTTCCAACCCCACTGCCAGCTCCAAGAAAGTCAGTTATCTGGTTTTGCATAAAGAGATGCCCGAGATGGAAATCAGGTCCCAGATAAAGGTGGCATTTACGTACCCACCTAAATTATGTATCCACATTTGAACTAGATGTCAAAATTCCAAACCTACTCAGTGTAGGATGAGAATTCATTAATTTCCTCAAACAAAGGTGTTTGGGGACACCATGAGAAGCTCAAGACAACTGCCGGGATTGGCAGATATGGCAGATGACTTATGGGAGACATACACTCGTGGTGAGACAGCCAAGGTCTGGTGAAATATCTTGAGGTTACTCAAAAGGCATTAGATATCCCTGTAGAGGCCACTGACTGTAGTGATAGTTTGGGTAACTGTAACAGGAGCTCAAACATCTCAATCCTGTTTGACTTAATTTTGATATCAAGTTGTGGGCTGAAATCAATCCCACTTTGTCAGCCCTAAACTGGCAAATTTCTCCAAAAACTTTTCTCCAAAAGCTTTTTATGGCATCTTCTCTAATCAATACACCAGGTTAGCATGGTGTAAGCAAGTCATATAATGCTGATGCCATCTATCTCAATTTTTATATTTTACACCTCAGGGTCTTACAAGTTACTGCTAGTTCTGCTTTGTTGTTTCTCACCATCTGTAGCTACAGTACTACCCCTGGCTTCTGTCATCAAACCGACTATTAAATATCTTTGCCTTTTAGAACTGTTAGCCAGTCAAGAGAACTTCAGAAGATATCATTTAGCTCTGGTTACCTCATTTTAAGAAGCAGAAAACCTGCCACTGCGAAGAGTCAAAGTGACCTATGAGAAACTGACCCGATTCCCTCAAAGCCAAGAAGCCCAACTCTCTGTTCACCTATCTCCCCAGAATTAAAGCTGGAGTGTAAATACCAGCAATCTGCTTTGGAAGGCTTAAAGGAACTACCTCATCAGCTTGCAGACCCATTTATCAGCCTGAGTTGTACATTTTCTTGCTCCTGTACAAAGTGACATGAGCTAGTTGAAGCCACTGAACCTCACCATTACTTCCCCCATGAGGAGCCCAGTCCCTCCATACATTTCCCCTTGAATTGAATGACAGGAAAAAACACATTTACAGACCACAGAAAGCATTTACAAAATACAAGAGAAGTTCAATCTCTTCCAATGTGCTTTGCCAGTATACATCCAGCCTTGCAAAAGGGGCAGCTTTCATTTCAATATCCAAAAACAGTCTATCTAATCTGTGTACCAACATGAGTCTTTACTACCTGGGCCCCTAGATGTTTGAAACCACTGGCAGTTTCAATAAAATATAATCTGGTAAACTCCTCAAGTTTACATTCAGGTGGAAAACAATCAGTATTAATGCCTGTATGCAAGACAATTTTATGAAAGGGAATTTATCATCTCCGTTGAAAATTAGAGACACCACACTGGAGACACCTGAAAGGAATGCTCCAGCCACAAGGAAAACAGTTCCTAAGTTGCTGGATTCCAAAGTATCCAGGCTGGAGCCAGGCCTGTAGAAGGTCTGTAGAAGGCTGATTTCACAGGGTTTGTCCTGACTCCAGATGTGGGGACTGCTTTATTTTTTACAGTCCCTCTGACCCTGGTGAGATTGTCCACATCCTCAGTGGGTGAGACCAGCAGGGTTTGGCTCATTGGTGATGTGGGTTTTTTGTGTGACCAAAAAAAAAACCAACACCAACTCATCGTATGCTAACACAAATATGTGTCAAGAGATGATTTTTGCCTGTAGCTGACCTGGGCTGATTGAAGCTATGACTTATGGATGAGAGACTTTGCTGTCTATTACAGACCCCCAGTGTTTCTCAGTCCTTCAAATAATGTCCAGCATTAGCACTAGGCCAATGACACACAATGACAAGGTTTTATTGCTATTGTAGACTTTTCCAATTTAGAGAATTCTCAGAGTCATCTTCATGTGTATCTTTATGCCAGCTATGCATGTACTTACACCACAGTATATGTGTAATTATTTTGGATGATATAAGATTCCATCAGAAAGAAGATAAGTTGAAATTACCAAATGTGTTTTCATCAATGACCTCCTATTAGGCTCCAGAGTCACTGGGTTAAATGTCAATGATCTGATATCTATCCTGGAGCAGAGCCATCTCTTTATTCACAGAATATCTACTATTATATCAAGTGCAAATCAGAGCAGCTGTTTTCCCATTTATGAGATTTATACAGCCATTTAGAGAAATTTTTCTCATGAAACCACTGATAATATCGTCTCAATAGTAAAGTGAATGCTTTTCTTCCAAGCTAGGCAGAAGTTTTGTGCATCAGCAGGATCTTTCAGAGCACGCTGTCTTGTAGAAATGAAGATAAATATGGGCATATTAAACCTGTCTTTTTCCAAAGAATGATTCAAATGTCCTATTAAGTTTTCATGTTACCTTGGAGGAGGGAGAAGGAAAAATAACACCAACACCACACCCTGACACACACACAAAAAGCCAACCAATCAAAATCCTCCAAAAAAATGAACCCATGAAAAACCCAAGCTAAAGCTGTCCCAGCAGAGCTGAGGAAAAACTCTCTGTCCAGTTGTTTTGGTTTTTTTCATAACTATTCTTACAAAGTCCTCAAGATGAAAGAGAAGGCCAGACCTCCCAGCAGATTCTGAAATAGTTTGACTGGCCAGCTGATGATTCCCATTTCATCCAGAGCTGGTTCCCTTCCTCCTGCTGATCACTGCCTCACAACTGTGAGACTCCTGCTGCTCATCTCTTCTACCCTCCTATTTAGAAATACAAAAATGTGCCCTGCCAATGGCCTTTTGCACTTCTGCCTTTGCTTGTCTTCTAGCTGTGGTGTGTGCAGTGGTCTTTGTGACCCCTACCCTTTCTCTGTTTTCCTTTACCTCTCTCTCAAAGATGTTATGAGAAACAGAGAGCACAACATGTGTCTGACATCCTGACACATGGCTCTGCTGGCCTCTCTTTTACTCCCTGGGATACAGCTCCATTTGAATTTCTTGCATTCATGAGCTTCCTAATCCTTGCTCTGCAGAGTTCATCATATACCAAACTCTTCCTATTCTCACTAAGGGAGATATTAATCTTGTTTTCCAGAGTAAGAGAGTTCACCCATTACCATATAATGTATTCCCTCTCCTGGGCACAATAGATAAATATTCCCAACATTTCTTTTAAAACTGACAATGAAAATATGTTAAGAGCAGAGTCAACTAACACTCAATGGCAGCCTCATTAAGGTCTCAGAGTGGAGATGGAAAAGGAGAGTCGGGAGAAAGAATGTTAAAAATCTTAAGATATTAATAAAAAAAGGTTCCAGACAAGACCCTCGTGCCATATAATGCTTTGTCACTCATTATGTTGCAATCACATGTGTGAGGAACAAGCTCATCATCTACATAAATTTGGATTACAGTCATGAGAAGACAAGGACTTTAGCTGCATTTCTAAATTTTAACTATTTCTCTTATAATAATAGAAGGGTTCTATCTGTTTTAAAATTGTATCTCGTCCTCCACACCTTCTGGGTCTATGCAATACCCTGGGGGCTCACATTGTTGGTTTGGGGTTTTTTCCAGGCTCATTTCCCAATTGATTTCCATTTGTTTCATTTTCTTTTGACGTATCAGAAATCATCAATCACATAATTAAAAAGGAGCTGAAGAATCATGATTAATTACTATCTAGAGCAAAGGAAAGTTAAATCTCCACAACAATTGAGTATGTTCTGTAAAGGGCTGAATAACTCCCCAAGAATCCAGCTTAACTGGTTATACCAGCTTCAGCTACTTTGGAGGCAATGTTTACAGGGATGTTTTTCTTCTCATAAATTTTACTTCAGAGTTGTAAAGAGAAGTCATCAAAAGTCAAGGTATTATTGATTTAAAAAGTCATTGTTTCTTTTGGCATCTTTATTTTAATTCGTCTTTTATTATACAATTGCACAAAATATTTCAATTGGAAAAATCACCACATTTTGTCTATGAGATGGACAAGGTTCCACAAATGAGACAGCTGTTCTGTGTTTTCTGCTGGCGTCATATTTCAGCATACAGTCCCATACCTCATTTATCAAGCTACATCCAAGCCCCATTTAAAAAAAAACTATCATTTTCCTTGATAGGATTTGTTTTTATGACAAATTTAAAAAGCATCAGAAAAGCTCACAAACATGAATAAATGCATGTATGTTTACAACACTGAGGGAGGCAGGAATGCAATCTTCATTTTCAATTGTTTGCTACATCGAAACACAGTGTCTGCTTTATTTCAGTGGTCCTTTTGATAGCAAGTGCAAGGAAGAGCCTTCCCTCCAAATGCTGCAGCTGCACGTTTTTCAGTAGTCAAAGACGTAGCAGAACTTACAAGATCTTACAATCTTACATCTCCAGATACTGCATGTGTTTACTATTACTTACAAAGCATTTGTAGTAAAAAATAAATAAATAATTTTTGAAGATCCTAAAAAGCCACAAAATGTGACTTGCTCCTTTCCAAATATCAGCTCCTAGTAATCACTTACTAACATGAGACATCAGTCTACAGATATTATAAGACTTCATCTTAGATGAAGTATTTTAAATATAACACCCACTATCTGGGTTTTTTAAGATATCTGAACATTTTCTGGCTTGATATCCTTTTAGAAAAATTCACTTCTGGACAAAGAGCAGCCCAGCAAATTCAGGCCTGGTATAATAATTAACTGAAAATTGTAACTTAGAATTGGACAAAGATGAAATTTAGAAACAACAGGATTGGCTAGAGTGAAGCACGGATTTAATGATGCCCAAAAATAATAGCTTTGTCCAGGGAAAATTAGAGGCCTCTATGAGGCATTTAATCTCCACAGAAGTATGTGAAAGAACAGACTATTTAACTAAATTCAGTCTGAAATGTAGGTCCAGTTATATTAAAATACAAAATTTCCAGAAGTGAGCTAAGTGGCAGAGCCAGGACGTAATGAATCTTTCCTCATCCCACAGTCCATGATGAAACATTAATTAGCATTTTCAGTCCACTGCCCATGGCTATGTTGTTAATTTTACAGGCTTTTGAGTAACTCCTCTGCATCAGTTCTGGGTGGCAATGTATCTCCTTGCAAGACACAGAGTCAAAAATGCTTTTTTAACTCAGAGTTTGCATGAAAACCCAGCTCAGAAGACGAGTTACCTTTTCAGTTTACAAATACTGAATACAAAAACCACAGAACTAAAAGTACTGAAACTGTGCCAAAACAAACACAGGTGTTTAGATTTGTGTTTAAGACACTTTTGTACCTCAGAGATGAAAAAAGAGCACCGATTTCAAACGTGTGAAAGGTGGTAAATGCACTAAACTTCCAAGAGGATTAAAGAGATGGTTATGAGAAACGAAAACCAGTGATAGGGTGTATGACCAGAGTGGTGTGAAGGGTTGCTATGGTTTCAGACATCCAGTTCCATAACTTGGTGTTGATGTTTATATTGCCCCATAAACAGGTAAGTACAACATATGTAACTGAGTTAACTTCCTTGGTTATCTGGAACCATTCTTTTAAACTCAACTTACATTTAGTATATAAAACATTGCCCTAAAATATTCCCTAAATAATACAACTTTAAATCTATTAGCACTACCTGGGTAGTGCTGTTCAAACTCACAAAATGATCTATGTATTAACTATGATACAATCTTGTGCAGGTGATTGTTGTCCAGAGTAGTTTTGTCAGACCTGAAGTCACCAATTTGAACACATCATTTTGCTTACCATCTTCTGCTCCAGACAGTCTCAGCAAGCTTCAAGGCTTTCCCATATTGGATGCTTTGTGTGTTTTGATTTTATTAGATTCCTTGTTTGTAAATAGAAATTGGCAACATTTCTCATTGTTTGAGTATTCCATTGTGTGCACAACTAGAAGAAACAACAAGCAAACAAGCCTAATCACATTCCTGAAAACATTGTATATTAGTTTTATTACAGTTGTACTAGAGACATGGATAATAGAAGAGGTCTTTACATCCATAAATTATATTTTTTTCAGAATGTATTATGCTTTCAGTCTAACTTTTATATTTGTATGGGTATGTTTAAGTTAATACTGAAAATCAAATGCCAGGTCCTAATCTGAATTTTTTATAAGCAATTCTTAAAAAATGGTGTGAAATTTAATGTCTTCTGCACATTTCTAATTGTGACCTAAATGAATAACCATATAATTAAATTTACATAATTTGATTTATATAATGACCTCTACTATTTTCTACTGTTAAGCATTTACAGTAATACTACAGGATATTGTATTAACCTACCAGTGTGATACTCTTTTTTTCCTTTTTTGGGTTTTTTTTGACCTTTGTGACTGCATTAAAATCTGCCCGTTAAAGGGTAGAGTGTGATTACAGTTATGGTGTTGTAAATTTGGGACCATCATTTGAGTGACAGTGAAGTTTAACTGTTTAACTGAGTACCCAATATCACTATAAGAAAAAAAGCCCAATTACAGTAATAAGACATACAATATAACTAAAACATGGCAAGAGTCGAGACAAACCCAGCTGTTTAAAGCTCATTTCTCTTCTTCTCATGCAAGCAGATCATTAGAGAAGTCCGAGTCAGTGCCACAATTTTATCTCACACATCAACTCTCTGATTAAAACATATATATGGGCTTTGGCATCCGACTCAAATAAGGCTATTCTTGCACTCTCATAGAGGGAACACAGGCACCATGGGGGTGAATATACAATAGACAATGAGAAATGACATGATCCATCAATACAGGCGAATGGGGCAAGGATGTATAGCCTAAAATGAAAGGGTCACAGTAACTCCAAAAGTCCTATGTGGATCTGTGAGATGAGAGACATCCTATAAGCCATTTACTAGGGCGGCATTTGAAAGAATGCACTGCACAGGGTTCCTCATTATTCATTAGGGCTGAATCCTCATTCATTCTCCTTTATATGCCATCCTGAATCTGCCCTACAGAGTCTTTTACAGGGAAATAACAATAAACTCTCTTATCAACAGCTTGTTGTAGCAGATACAATACATGGGGTACTGAGATCAAAAAGAGCATGAAAAGCATTTCTGCCAACATCGTACAAAATATTGAACATCTGCTGTATCTGGGATCTTGGGAGTTGTAATTATAATTTTTGAAATCTGCACACAAGAGTTATAAATATTAGAACTGTAGCCTGTGAAAGCCATGAAATATTTAAGTTGTTTGGCAGGCTTAAGAAAAACTCATAAACTTAATTTAAACAGCCAAACACTGTATTTTTACAGGTTTTACATCTTTCATGTCATTAGTCATATAAATTAAAGCAACCACAGAACAGCACAGAAGTTGCAACAGCAAGTCCTGTGGGTAAAAGAAAAGGGTCAGCTTGAGATTTAAGACTTTCACCAACACTTCACCTTTCCACTTACCCTGTGTTTCAATTCTTGTATTGAATTTGTCATAGGTATTTTTAACGCATCCATTATTTTATTGTCTCTTAAGTCTCAGTAGTGTGCCTGATGCTGTACGTGTGCATAAACATAGTGGGTCAGATTCACTGGTTACTTGACATGAGTCCAGTGATGCAAAATAGTCCTTAATCCACCCTCTTTATCCTTTCCAGCAAGGATTAGGGCACTTCTAAGCCAGTGGTGAGATGCTCAGGGTCTAGCCCACCCTTCCTGCTCTAAAGAAGCAGGAGACAAGGCAAGTACATGGCATCCAAATGGTGATCAAACCTTAGGGAGAGGCAGGTAGCTTGCAAAAATCAGTGATGAAAGGCATTGAGGAAGGAGCCTAGACAGCTTGGCAGGAGACAAGGAAAAGGTACTGCCACACCTAAAAAGGTTTCATGAACCAGAACAACATGATAGTAGAGGGGGAGGAGTAGGAAGAGGAGCAAGAATCATAAAGTTGTGAATAGGGAGTTTTCAGTCTGTATCAATCTTTTAAACTTGTTCAGACACATCAGAAATGTGCTGGATTAAGATGAGTGAAAAAAAACCAACCAAGTTTAAAATCGCAAATTAGTAAAAAATGCAACAGCCAGATTCACAGAAGCTAAAGTATGAAAAGACCCAAAGGCAAATTCTCATTTGTACAGTGTCTGCTCCACCTGTTAGATAGCCATATGCTACTAGCAAAAATGGAGCTCTGCGAAAGGATTCGGGGATCGCCAACTGTGCCACCAAAAGTGAAGTAAAAAGTTCACTTGAAAACAAGTAAAGCAGAAAATGTGAGAATGAGGGCCAAATTTTGCTCTCCATAAATCTAGTATACAACAGAGAACACTGCTGTACAAGAAAGTCAGCTGACATCAGAGGTGTTACAGTGGATTAGTGTAGGGGAAACAAAAGAAAATGGGTCTCAAGGGGCACAAAATATATACAACCCACTCCCAGAAATTCTCCTTTGAACTGCTGAACTGTGAGTAAACAGAAAAACACATCCCCATTCTTGACTTATCTAATAAAACATGTATCTAAGTGCCAGATGCCATGAGACTATGAGATGTTAGGGTAGCTATTAGTTAATTTAATGAACCTAATTATGATCTCACTTGTACATATTTTACACCAGCATAAGACCATTTGATCCATTCAGGAAAGCCATTCCTGAACTGCACTTTGTGCTACACTTACCAGCAGATTCCCTTTTCAAAGGTTCTGTAACCAGATTGAGGTATACCATAACTAGAGAGGGATCATTGTGATTTAGAGGCTTTCATTTAGACTCTTTTCCTGGCTGCCATTTTAAGACTAGATGAAAATGTGTGCCTTCAATGTTCCCCGTGGGGCAAACATGATTCTTCTTTCAGATAGTCAAGGTGTAAAAGGTTTTCTCATGTTACATAGGAGTGTAACTACCTTAGCCAAGGAAAATAGTGAAAGGCTCTGGAGTGCCTACCTCATTCATTGATAATAAGGAATCTGGTTTCTGAAAAAGGTTTGGAATTTAGTGAAGCTTTGGAACTGTTTTTTCTCTGAAGAGCAACACAGGTAGGCACAGTATGCCTGTGAATCTGAACTTATAACTATATACCCCACAAAGAAAGCATTTTACAAGAATCCTCTTAAATCTACTTAGTTCCAAACACACAATTTCAAAAAGTGTCATTAAACTGTCCCAGTTTTTCATGCTTTCATTAACAATAATATTTGTGTTAGGGACTACAGCACAAAGAGTTTTCACTGTCCTCATTTTCACGTGAAACACTAAAAAGAGATTTTCTATTATTCTCAGCATAGGCAGTTGTAAATACAATCATACTCCTGGTATACAAGAATTTTAGGGAAAGCAGGTATGTCCCATTTCCCTGACAGGTAAACATACACATGCATACCTCCATCTAATGATGAATACATCAGTCAAGAGTCATCCAATCGGTTTTTGCCATTCTCATTCTTTCTTCCCAAGTCCTTCCTCCAACAACTGGAGTTTTTTCCCTGTCTCATAGATGTGCCATTGAAGACAAGCTCAGACAACTCTAGAAAGGAGCTTATGTTTTTTTCTTTTCTATTTCTTCATTCAATTTTTTTGACATCTACAGGCAACAGGAACAAAAATCCAGGAAAGGTTGTGCCTATCAGAAATTAGAACCTACAGAAGACCCCTAAAACACAAGCCTTAAGAGACATGAAGATAATGACAAGCTCTCTGTATCTCTGAATTTTCAAAGCTGCATGCTCAGAAACTGGCCAAGCTCTCCAGCCGGTGTCTGGCAGAGAGACAAAGCCGGTGTTCTTCAAACAGCAGATCATGGTTTTGCATCTGTTTAATAACAGGCCAGTATTGAATTCCCACCTCCACTTTATTTCTGAAAAAATTCTTCAACAATGTTTTGATTAAAAGTTAAGGTCAAGTGAAAACAAAAATCATAGCTTTATAAGATAAGCAGTAACATATTTCTAAGAGAAAGATAAGCAGTAACATATTCCTAAGAGAAAGAATAGAATACAATTCAAACTAAAAAAAGAGTCCTTCTGTTTTCCTGCCTAAAAGTGCACAAGAAGTTGAAAATACCACTGTGAGGCTTTGCAGACAGCAATAGAGTGTTTATTTCAAATGGTAAAGGGCTGTATTGCTAGACAATTAGTTCCTCGGTTTTGCCACAAATATTAATAAAATGGTAGCTATGGTGTCTGCATCAGTCATCTCTGAATCTTAATAACTCTTGTTTTCACCTACATTTCTACAGCTTTGCCACGAGGTGTTTGCAAATAACAATTATAAAGATGTTAGGCCTACCTAGCAATATCCCTAGAGTTCAAGCAAGCTTCAATTGACCTTAACTGGAATACAAGTTCTAGTAAAAAATATAAAAACAAGGGTACCATTTTGATGCCTAATAAATTTTTTGTTTTAAAAAGTGACCAAAAGGAGATAATTCATAGCCACTTTGATGTGACAGTGTTACTTAGCTCAAAAATTAACCCAGAATATACTGAATATAGTATGAGGTCCACATGGACTCTGATTTCATCACTGGCCACACCTGCCACATTTTAAACAGTTGATATTTCTCCACTGTTATCTATTCATAGATGAAAAGAGATCCCATCCCCAAAGGATAGGTTTTCCTATACTAATAGCAACGTTGAGTGGGCTATACTGTCAGGTGTGTTGAAAATCAGTTGTACTGCCATACCCAAAGGGTAGTGATCAATGATTCAACATATGGCTGCTATCCAGTAACAAGCACAGGACTCCAGGGGTCAGAACTGGGGCTCATATTTTTCAACATCTTCATTAACAACACAGATGATGACACAGATTGCATCCTTGGCAAATCTGCAGACAACACTGAATTTAAAGAGGGTGGCTGACACGATGAATGGCTGAGCTCTGATCAAGAGGCACTTTGAGAAATCTGAGTACTGGACCAACAGAAAACTCATGAAGCTCATCGGGGAAACTGCAAAGTTGTATGCCCAGGTGAGTAGCCCCATGTTCCTGTGCACACTGGGATGCAGCAGTCCCCTGGACAGCTCCACAGGTGTGTAATGCTGCATTAGTTTGCAGGAGACACCACTCACACAAGGCAGCAGCATGGTTCAGATTGAGGAAGGTGCAGGAGGAGAGCATGCCCTGCACTGTGCCCTCTGCACTGAATGCAGCATTCAGTGTATGCCCCCAGACCCAGGGTGACATGCAGAAACTGAAGGAAGATTCCAAGTTGGAAGCAGAGAGCTACAAGGATGGTCAGGGTTGTACAGCTTGCAGTTCCTGAAGGGAGAAGGAGGGGGTGGGCTTGTTTAGTCTGAGGAAGAGGATGCTAAGGGATCATCAAACAGCAACCCACAATTGCCTGAGGAGTGGTTAGGAAGACAAGGAAGCCAAACTCTGTCAGTGGCAGACAAAAACAAGGGCCAAAGGCCACAAGTTGTGGCTTGGGAATTTCCAAAGGGGCATTGAGGAATAAAATGTGTGTAGAGGGAACATGTTGCCCACAGAGCAGTTATGGTCTTCAGCACCCAGTGAGGTGCAGTCCTGGAGCACTTCAATTTGCATTGGATGACCACAAGAGCTTGCTTCCAATCAAGAGCTTTGTGACTCACTGTTGTTTCTGTGACTGCTGAAAGTGTGCATCAGCTGGGGAGACTGCAAGCACCTTTGTAGAACTCAGTGACAGCAATGTTTTAATCTGTGTTTAACTATTAAACATAGGAATGTCACTTAAAACTGAGGGGGACAGGAATAAGAACAGAATACTTCCACTGACACTGGCTTGTCCCTGTGACTTGTGCAGCAAGTTGTTTCTGTCCTCCATACCAATAATCTGGGGACTCTGCAGGGACCATGGGCACACAGTATACATGCACAGCATGTATGTACTTCTGAGGAGGTCTCATGTAATACTCTTAGTCACAACAAAGCCATAGGAGTTCAAAATTACCAGCCCTGTTATGACAGTGAGGACAGAAGCAGCAAGCTGACAAAGACCAAAGATAGAAAACCCCGTGCACACTTCAAGGCTTAAAAAAATAGAGCCTTACAAAACACATAGAAAACAGACACATGCACACACAAATTCCCTTCTGATCAGGTTAGATTGAATGAGAGTAATCATTTTAAGTGCCCAAATTGCCTGACACCACATGGTGCTATCAGAAGCATTTCCATTTTTATCCAAATCAATGTCACTATTTTTCTGTAAAAATCAATGTAGAAAATAGAAGCAGGGGTAGAGGAAGATGCAGTTTCTGAGCCCAGTGGAAGCCATCACATGGCAGGATGACTATAGTAACTAGATGGTTGGCTTTAGCACCTGAGGCATGTCCAACAGCTTCTGACAAGGGGTACTGAACAGTTAGAAAGAAATTCTGGGTTTGCACTTGGATTAGGAAAATCTGCTCTTTCACTGTTTTTGCAATTATAATCTCTCTTTTCCCCAGTTTCATACCTAAAATCATGCTAGTCAGTCTTGTGAACATATCTCTCCTTCGTATTCCCCTAACTTGTACTAGACAGAAAAGTGACTCTAAGTGAAAATTGAGTGAGTGTCTGTCTTGTAACACATGTAAGCAACAGACAAATGAGGGTACACTTGGTGCCAGGCTGCAAACAGTTGCTGTGAGAGCACATACTCTGAAATTCCAGTTAGGAAGTACCCTTCAGCCTAACCCCCTGCCTATTAAGAGAAGAAAACTGAGGCTCTCTCTGCAGACTCATAATATGACTTGTGGAAACTGAAAATACATTAAAAAATGACCTTTCCAAAGATGTTGTAAACCTGGCCTTCTAATATAAGGAAAACGTCCAGGGTATTTTTTCAGAATCTCTATGTTCTCCATCTTGATTTTCCTAGAAAATAATTTTAACATTTTCATTTTTGGGAGAAGAGATGTATACCAGCACATCTTTATTGAGGACTTCACTTCTGATTTTCAGAAGGACCTCTGAGTAAGACAAACACAGGCTTATCAGGAGCAATCGGGAATATATAGACTTTTCCCAGAAGTCCAGTGCAGCTTGCATCCCCAGATCACATCACACAGTCACTGTCCAGCTGTATGATAGCTATAACTGAATGGGGGCCAGTATAAATCCTTAAGAAACTCACTTTGACTTAATCAAAAGCCAGACTTTTTTCTGCCTCAGCAGTACATCCTCATCACATTTCTTGACATGTTTCAAAGAAAAACTGTTATTGAATATACAGCAAAATATCCAAATCATAAGAAATTTTCCTGTCACAACCCAGTGAATCTTAATTGGAATACCCACATGATTTTGGGTTAAAATACCTGGGGGTATGTGCAAACAATACTTCACCATCATTGCCTTGCAGGTAGATCAGAATATCCTGCTGCAATTTAGCTAGTGTCAGGCTTCTCAGAAGAACAATCTAAATTCTCCAGATAACTTCCCCATTAGGGGATTGCTGTTGCAAATCTATGTAACTGAATAAGGTTATTCAAGAAGCACCACGTTTTGATAACAAAATCCTTTGTGATGATTACCTAATAGCCAGCATTTGTTCAAACACTTTTAATAGACCCTTTTTATCACATGCAAAAAGAATTTCAGTGCTAGTTCAGTCTCCTGTTTCATTCTGTCATGAATCACTTCTTAGAGACATTTAGAAGTCAATAATCCACTGTAGCTTTGATGACAGGTGATTAATTTCTACATTTTAGAGACATAATAAGATTTAGCAATAAAAAGGCCTTGAAGTAACCTACCAAACAGCTTTAATCTCAGCCTTGGGACTGTTGCTAAATATGAATGCTTGTACACAAATGCAGATGATTTAAGTTAGGAGGTTTTATTGCAGACTTCTTGCCTTTTCGTGTTAATCTTGCTTTACAATCAGGCTATCTATACAATCGGTTTATACTGAATATTGTTTCTAATGCAGTACTTGGGGAAGGAAAGTAAGATTATTTACCCACAAGGGCTATATTCTACTAAAAACTAGTTTTACATGCTTTCCATTATGTAGCTTACCCACACTCTTTGTGTGGCAAGGTTGGATGGGTAAAAAATAAATTAACAGATCTACAACTAGTCAGTACCGGCCTGCACAACCACACAGAGCCCTCAGGGCTCAATTCATCACTGAGTGAAACTGGTGGGAGTATTTTGTTAACTTCAGTTGGCAGATCACTGTAACAGACATACTTGAATAAAGGACCAAATTCCAAGCTCTCCAGACATGTGCTGGTAGTAAACATAGAATACCTATATAGGTCCTGATCTAGCATTTCTGAGCTCTTCCAAACACTGCCTGGATTCTCGTCTTTCAAAAGTGGTTTTCTACTGAAAACAGTATCTGAAAAAACTGAAAAATTGTTCTTTTAAACTCCCAGTCTCCTGTGTTTTCTTTATATCCATTCAGGAATACTTCATTTTTCTACTCAAAGTACTTCAGTCTGAAACCTTTGTCTATAAAACACTAAATCTTCACTGAAATTCCCTCAGCCAGGAATCTCAAGATAAATACACAAAATGGTTCTATGGACTACATCCCTCCAGGAGAAGAAGAGACACTGCAGTAGCAGCTGCCTCAGAAAACCCATTTGCAAATGCCAAATTGTGAAGACTTTCTTAAAGCAAGTGGGGGCCTAGGGTGCCTAGGTTAAGTTACTATTTGCTAGTGATCTATTTGCTTTCATGTGTAAAAATAGACTAACAAAAAGCCACAAACAGCTCTGGCAGCTGGGGAGACAAAGTGAATGCGCCCCTTTCTCCTTCTTGCAGGGTCTAAATTTTAGAGTGATTGGTCCCTGGGAGAAAAGGTGATAGAGGAACTAAATTTCTCACATCTGAGGGCAGCATTAAAATGCTGAAGAACATTAAATGTATTGTGCTGCTCCTGCTCTGTGTTTTGTGAAGGGTGAAGCACTAGCAGAGAATGGATGGCTTCTACTTTTCTCAGTCTCTCAACACCTTTGGGGATGGATGAAGTAGAAGGACAGAACTTCCACTCCTGAAGAAGTGCCACCCTCAAATGTCATTTAAGCAAGCCCTAAAGATGGGAAAACTAAAGAAAACAAAAGCAAAACAAAACACATGTGACAGAAGCAAAGGCAGCAGTAACACCTCCTTCCTGTCAGCAGACTTTGGGGAGGAGGAACAGAGACTTTAACAATAATGACAAATGGTGTTTTATCAAAGACAAATGGTGGCAATATTGCATTTCACTAGCATCTATTAAGAAGCCATTTGAATTTTTAACTCATTTAAAGTAAAGGAGATTTCAATGTCAGAAGATGTGGACGAAGATGTTTAGGACAAGTGCTCAGTGTGGGGATAATTGCAAGGTTGAGAGACATGGGTGACAGGGACCAGTGATGGTGGCAGCAAGGATGACAGCAAGAATTCTATTTGAGAGTATAGGTGGTAATTTTTGGCTAAATATAAAGTGGAATCTGTGAGAAATCCATCTCCTAGCCATATTCCAAACCTAAATGAAGGCAAGACAAAAGAGTATATGTTTTCCTCCTTTCTTTCCCAGTGGACTTTGGTTTCCGCTGAAAGAACTCCTAAGTTTCAAATTTCAGTTTTAGTCCAGATTCATAAGTGCTGAAAACCTATTCTTCTACTTTCTTCATTTTACTTGTTAAGTAACAGGAATGAAAATTCAGCTTTGCACGTAAGAGCTTGAATATAAGAACCTGACGGTTAAGAAGTCTTTATTACCATAAAAGTTGTGCTAAAAATAAAATTAATATTTTGCAGGCCTATAAAGGAAACAATATTCGGAACAGCAAAAGTGGATAATGAGGGAAACAGAAAGAAAACACGCATATGCGAGTAGACTCTGAAGGCAAAGAAAGCTCAATCCATGATTGAAACCAAAGTTGAGACATGATGTAAAGCTGGAAGGAAAAATGAGAATCATAGATATCCAAACAGGATGAAATAAACAGAAATCCTCTATGCATTTATGATGTGTAAAATCATAACTGTTTTCACAAATACAAAATATACTGATTAATTTCCCTATTTCAGAACATAATTTTGGATCTTCAGATCTTCCATTATTTGTATCTCAGCAGGGGAAAGAGCTGCTTCTACATGTAAAGTAGCAAAATTGTGTGTGAGGACAAACACATATTGAGGAAATGAATCATAGCAAGAGACTGGACAGTTGAGGCAGATTAGATATATCAGACAGCGAACGGCAGATTGAGGTACCGCAGTGGAGCTGCCTTCACTGCAGAGCACAGGAAGAATTATTACATTTATGCATTTTCATTTCTACAGGTGGGGACCTCAAATCATTCTGTGGGTTAGGCTCCTAGTATCTCTAATATGGTCCTGCTGTGGCACACAGTTGATATACTTCTGACTTGCCAAAAAAACGCACAAGACATGCTTAAATCTCTTCATGGCCCTAGCATGAGACATTAAGTTTGAGCTGCTTGTGAATCCAATGGTTATTTCGGGTTGTTATGTCCCAAGCAACACATTAAATTTTCACTTTCAAAACTTAATTTCTCTTTATAGACTATGATCTTTAATTCTTATGCGTATTTCTTATTTAGACCTTGATATGAAGTAGATTGTTTGAACTATGCAAAGGAATTTCTTGTCAATTTCTCTGATGAATCAAATGATGTATGATAAAAATTGCCCAAACATTCTTTTTTTTTTTTAGATCTAAGGGATGAAATCCTTACTCTATTAAAGTAAAAGAAGATATAAAATGGCCTTTTTTAGCTGTTAAAAATTCAACATATCTCGCCATTTTGGGATCTCTCCTTTTCCTCAAAGCAAATTACTAATCACAGAAAATAACCCAACAACTTTGTGGCTAAGTAATTTTTCAAGGAATTGAAGTTCTTATCTGCACCTTAACCCAGTGACCTTCTTTTTCAGAGGAACACCTTCTTGTTCAGAGGAACATTCTGCCCACTGTCATTTGCGAAGAGTCTCTTTCACAAACATTTTATGAATCTTCCACAGTCAGTTCTACAGTTTCAGTTTCAGGGGCAGAGTGGACACTTAAAAAAAACAAAACAGCACTGGCTTAAGCCCTTTTACACAAATAAGCAGTCAGAGAATAAATTTCAGTGAGTTCTGTAACTTTGTTAAATCTCTACGCCATTTTAAATGGTTATTTCAGGTGCTCATGATCACTTTTGGCTATTCCTGCTAGCTAATCTCAACACAACTGCTCTAGACTACATCTGCTGCAGGCTGCAAGACCACCTTGTTATCTTTGGTATGGGGACTATGATGTAAACATGGTTTTGCTACAAAAAATTACTATTTCCTTTTTCTTTTACAAGAAAACAATTGCAAAAAAAATGTTTACTCAATTCTTCCTCAGTCCGAGGACATAGGCAACATGTTCATCCCTATTAAGTTTCTAGGAAAAACAAAAGCAAAAATTTAGGAAAATGTACGGTTTTCCATATGCATGGATGCATTTTCTGCTTTGAGAATCCTACAAGTAAGTATACCTTTGATGTTGTGCTGTTGTGCTTCTTTCATGGCACTATGGATAGTAAAAACTGTCTGGAGGACCAGGCCCAGGGTATTGTGGTGAATGAAGTCCCATCCAGCTGATGGATCAGTAGTGGTCACTAGTGGGTCTCTACTCAAGGTTCAGTATTGGGGCCAGTCCTGTTTAATAACTTTATCCACAATCTGGATGAGAGGATAGAGTGCACCTTCATTCAGTTTTCAAGCAACACTGGGTTGGGTGGGAGTGTTGGTCTGCTGCAAGGCAGGGAGGCTCTGCAGGGGTATCTGGACAGGCTGGGTAAATGGGCTGAGGCCAGTTGCATGAGGTTCAACAAGGGTCTTGCATTTGGGTCAAAACAACCTCATGCAGTGTGACACACTGAGGGCAGAGTGGCTGGAAAGCTGCCCAGTGGAAAAATGCTGCCCTGTGTCCAGGTTTGGGTCCCTCCACCACCAGGACATTGAGGTGCTGGAGCAAGCTTAGAGAAAGAACTGGTAGCTGGTGAAGGGTCTGGAGCACAAGTCCTATCAGGAGCAGTGGAGGGAGCTGGGGTTGTTTAGCCTGGAGAAAAGGAAGCTCAAGTGGGGAGACCTTATTGCTCCATACAACTGCCTGAAAGGAGATTGTAGCCAGGCTGGGATATCTCAAATGAAAGAATGAGAGGAAATGGCCTCCACTTGCCCCAGGGAAGGTTTAGACTGGATATAAAGAAAAATTTTGTCACAAAAAGAGTTGTCAGGCATTGAAACCCGGGGCAGTGGTGGAATCACCATGCCTGGAGATATTTAAAAGACATGTAGATGTGGCACTGGGGACACGGTTTAGGTGTGGACTTGGCAGTGCTGAGTTAATGGTTGGGCTCAACGATTTTGAAGGTCTTTTCCAATGTAAATGATTCTACTTTCCAACGAAAGGGCTTGAAGATCACTTCGAAGGCAGGGTGCACTGAACATGAGTTACCAGCTCTTCAACATTAGGTTCAAACAGAGAGCAGCAGAACAGTGTGTGAAGGAAACCACGTGCTTCTGTGGATAGAAACCACAGGTGCTCCATCAGGAAAAGCACACAATGTGAACCACATAGCAGACTGGTATCGACTCCAAAATGCACTGCAAGTGTTTGATAGGAAGCACTGATCACAAGGTGTGTGCAGTACTCTTCATGCTGCTGTGCTCAGCATCTCCAAACTAACTCCAGTGTCACCCTTGACTGTATGAATCACAGATAACTGCATGTTCAAAATGAATGACTTGGCTGAAACAGGAGCTAAAGCAACGAGATACCAATTCCAGAATATGGTTTCTTGGATTGGGTTCTTTAACACAGATATTTACACATCCAACATACCAACTTGCCTACCTAAGCAAACTTTTTCAAACAATTTCACACTTAATTTATTGCTGTCTATCATCCTTTGATTTCCTTGCATTTTATTTGCCAGGGGTTAAATATTGGCTGACTTGATTAAATGGCAAAGCTCCCACTGAATTCAGCATTCTTAGAATTTTGTCCAAATTGTTTTCTTATCCATGCATTCTAGACTATTTCTTTTTATATTTCAAAATATATTTTTAAATAATTTTATTTTATTTCCTTCTGATACTTGAACCACTATAACATTCTTTGACTTTATCATCTGTACCATGCTGATTTTCACATGCCATCTCAATTTAGCATTATCTGTGAAATCTATGTGTTGTCATGCCTTTAGAAGCATCAGAAATCAAAGGTAAACCGCCCCCCATTATTGGAATAATATAATATTGTAACCTATCATATCACTAGTCAATTACAAAGGAACAACTAAACTTGTTAAAAACTGAACTTCTAGAATGAAGTCCATTTTAGTCCATAGTAAAATAATTTTAATTTTCTGTTAGATGTAATAGCAGGCTGAGCCTGTCACTGGAACAAGGAGGAGAATAGAATTTTGGTATGCTGAGAAATTGCTGTATGAAGAAGTTTAATATATACATCTGCTGCTGAAACAAATGATGGTGGCTTCTCTGCAGGCCAAGTCTAGAAAAGCTAATGTTAGCAAGATGTGCAAGACTAAATAACAGGCATAAGGGTCACGCATCTTATTAAAATCAGTACTTTAAAAACTGCTTGCTTTAAACATTTACCTTGACATTGTAGATTATCTTTAATACCAAGCCAGCTCTTCTTCAGCTGACCTCTATTTGAAGCAGCTAAATCCCAGATATATGATTGATTTTTGGTCTTCTCTATTCAAAGAAAAATATGAAGCAAAAATAAAGCTGCAATATATTTAAAATTTATGCTTGCAGAGACAGACTTTGGTGAAATTCATCCAGCTTCATTTTGTGCTGAACAAGATGAGAAGATTGGACAAGATATGTTTTGAGAGGACCTTTTCAACACATAACCTAGATGTTTATAATTTCCGATTTAATAATTTCAACTGTTTAGTATAACATGTTTAGTAAGATTCACAATTTCAGGGTTCTTTTTGACTTGGTGGAACTATTTAAACTGCTGATGTTCTCTGCAATGCCTACCTTTGAGATAATACTATCTTCTTTGTAATTGTTGTTCAAGTTGACATGAAAAGGGAAACAGGATTCATGCAGAAATCTGTTAATTTAGTAGCAAGAATGATATAATTTCATAAATCATTAATGGTCCAGTACTGTAACATTCTCCCGCACCCAGAATTTGGACACACTGGGAAGATAAAAGAGAAGCACAAAAATTATATACCTCTAATAAAAGAGGGGTTGTCCAAAACCTGAAGTTTCTCTAGATGTCAGGTAGTAGCACAACAAAATACTTACTCAAAAACTAACTCACAAGAAAGAAAAATTGTCAGCCATGAGTCCATTGTCTTCCCTTTCCAGTCAGTTCAAAGGATTCAAGCAGAAGAATTTCCATGAGCACAAAAGAAAAGTGAGCAACCTAAAAATTTCAGCATAATATTTTAACAAAGTTTACTTTTCTGTCTTTTGGTTACTATTGAGCTCTTGATGCTTACTAATAAAACTTCGGTAATATCAGCACTAAAGTTTCGTTTTACCTGTCAGCAGATAAGTAACAGTTTAGTAATGCCTCAGGGTGATTGATGGCAAAGTAGCAAAAAATAGCTAGTACTATAAACCCTATTTACAACATGTGAGAAGAACCTTGAAAAGATAATACTATGGATTACCTTTGTGTTATTTTCTATACTTGTTATAAAATTTGTCACGGGTTCTTTAATTGTCTCATTTTCCATTTTTTATGGTCTTTGTCATGACAATAAGTTTTCACATAACTCACTGTCTGCTAGATTGCTTCAAACTATGCAGCAGAAGTCTGAATGCATTGGAGATGCTATAGCATGATCATCCAGCTCTTCAACCCTTGTTCACCTAGTTATAAAATTTGTGAAAGAAGAGCGATAGAAAATTTTATGCCCTCCAAATGAGCACCCATTCCCTACCTGTTATTTTTACAATTTTATTCCTTCTCTTTCCCTGGGTTGTCCACTTAAGGACTGGCTAATTTGATCACAGAGGGCTCAGACATGTGCAGGCCCCTTTGCAGTAACAGTGAACCCCACATTTTCCACTACAGCCCTCCAGAATTCTGGGGTTTTCTCACAAACCCAAAATATCATAAAATAATCCAATTCTTCATTTTCTTTTAATGAAATCCAACACCCTTAAAAAGAGTTAATGGAAGGGGGATCACAAAACAAGCTAGAAGCTTAGTAAGACCCATAAACCCCATTTTCCCCATATCTATTATAATTTTTAAGTCCATTTCAAGTTGTTTTGGGGTATGATTCATGATTTTTTAAATGCCCATGGTTGGCAGTATAGATGATTATTGAAAAGGGTTGATAAAGACACTAAAATCTTCTATTCTAGCAAAGATATTGATGACTCTGGGTGCAGCCTGAGGAACATCCTTAAAGCCTATCTGGCAAAGCTCATGGAAAGTGCTTTCTTCCCTCTCCAGCTGGCTCAATGACTCCATTTCATCCTAGAAAATTGTAGCTTGGCCTCAGTTATTCACATTTGTCACATTTTTCCAACAATAAAGCAACATGATACTTGGGCATAAAGATTTCAACACCTGAGTCCAAAAGCTGTGTAATAACACACATTATGTATTGCTTACATTACACAGATCACTGCAAACACATTTTATTTTTCTGCTGCTCCCTAATTTATTGTTCAGATTTAGGTACATTAAAATATCAAGTAAAGCAAAAGGATGAAGATAGTTTTGTTCTTTGGCACAACTGAACTTTCAAACTTTCTTAAACATAAGTAGACTTCATTTTTCAGAAGATTTGGGGCAGTTCCAGAATCATAAAGCAGCATCCACAGAAAGAAGAACCAGCAGGATTTCACATTCTTCAGTCAAATGTGAGTTCAGAAATCTTGCACAGAAGTCAGCCTGTGCAGAGATGGAAATGGTGCAATATAGTCATTGTTTTGGAAAAAGGAGCAGACATTGACCAAAAACACAGGTTGAACCAGCAGGACAAAATTTTTTACTGTCTGTGGCCAATCCACTTATTAGCTCTCAAGAGAATTATAGTTCCAGAATTTCCCCTTCTGAGAAAAACCTGAAAATACAATACAAAAGCAACATTTGTATCTCCAGCAAGCAAGTAAGTTTTTCAATGTTCAATGCCCAAACATCAGCTAAAGTAGAAAACAATATAAATAACAATAATAATACTCCATAAAGAAGAACAGATTAGTTAGGATCACCTCACCCTTGCAGCATGTTTACACAGGAAAGCAGGGAGCTAAGTGTCATCCCTTCCTCTCCTGTACTGGCTAGTATGATAAGTAGTTAGGTCAGTGATGAGAAAGGAGGTGAGATGCAGTTGGAGTGGATGGAAATTACACATTTAACAGCAAGTATTATGTCTCATTGCCATTATTTTTATCATGTAGAGCCACATTTTAAGGGACTTATAACAGAATGATATTTAGGCAAAAAAGTTCTTTGTTACAATAAAAACGGAGCTTTCAAAAGTGTCATGGACACAGAGAAAAGAGGTCTGAGAAAATGGAACATATGGGTCGTGTGGTTCCCCTGTCACTAGTTCCCATGGCTATTGCCTTGTGCCCAGAGTGCCACACCTGGAGTGTGGCCTGTGCTGGATGGCATCTTCAAGGTCACAGCTTGTGGCTCTGCCCAGCCCTGCAGTCCAGATCTTTCTGGTGGCACAATGCATAAGAATGCTGAGCAGCAATTTTAAGGCAGTGAAGTGCCTTACCTGGGAGCATCTGCAGTTGGATTCCTTTGCCTGAATAAAGCAAAAATGTCATGATCTTAAATCACCTCTGCTAAAACGTAACTCTGTGAAGGAATTTGTGGGGTGAAATGGCAAATGAAAGAAAATAAATTATATTTGGGTGCCGAGAGAAGATCAGGAAATTCTTTCAAAAGGAGGAAGGAAAAGAAGCTCCTCAGCTTTTACCCTCACCCTGTGACTCCCAATATTTGCACATGGAACTTGGATGTTACAAAGGAGACAGAAATTCTTAGCATGACAAGCAGTAATTTACATAAATTTGGTCTCCCAAGAGCTGACTTTGAGGAAATATTGCCACATCTATT
Source organism: Lichenostomus cassidix (assembly GCF_008360975.1). Taxonomy (NCBI): domain Eukaryota; kingdom Metazoa; phylum Chordata; class Aves; order Passeriformes; family Meliphagidae; genus Lichenostomus; species Lichenostomus cassidix. The sequence continues at coordinate 50,152,875 of NC_139479.1, read as the reverse complement.
TCTCATATTTTCATCTATGTTGACTGTAGAAACTGCACTCAGTGTTCCCAGATAAAAAGTAGCAATCCAAGACCATAATAAAGGGGGGAAAGAAAAGGAAAACAAAAGCCCTTAGATAGTAAAGTATGCACTCATATATTCCATTCCTGGATATTCAAAAGCAAATTGGAAAACAAATATATATATAACTTTTGTTTGAATTTATATTTAGCATTGCTAGGTTTTATTTGGCAATGAGTATTTGGCAGAAGTTTATCAAGCCAGTTATTCAACAAGCAAATCCCTTATCTTGAACACAGCCTCAACTTCTTAGTTCGATATTTTGTTCCCAGCAACAAGATGGGAGTTTTAGTTTGCTGTACATTTCACTTTGACCATACTGTAACAGGTCTGTTTAACAGAGGGGGAAAAACACAAGGAAAATATATTTGAAATGATACAATGAAGCATTGTTCCCTTAGTGTCATTGAACATGGGCCAACTATAGCATTCCGGGGTAAATACAGAGCTCTGACATTTAACTCTGATATTACAGAGCAATGTTTTCAAAGAGTCACATGCTTGGTAACTGTAGCACATTTGCAATTGTCTTTGAAGTTTAATCTCAGTTCATGCTACTAAAGAGCCATGAACGTTTATTTTTAAGTTGTTATATAAAATGTCTTTTTAAAAAAATTATTCAAAGAAACATCTCCAAGTATGAAATATTTCAAACTGAAAGCTGCTAATTGTGTAACTTCAGTATAGTGGGACTTTTTTAAGTAGTTTGTTTGTTTGTTTATTTGTTTGTTTTTTTGTGCAAGAGAAAAAGTGTTTCTTGGTTTATGGCAGTTTTCAGGTTTTATTTTTAAGTTGTTTTAAGGGAAATAGGAATTTTAAGTGTATCTATTGTGAAATACAAATAAGACTAGAACAGATGATCCCACTAAGCCTAATTTTCTCAATAAAGCTCTGAAAAAAATTATAGTGAAACTATAAAGAGAAAGGATAATGTACTATTACTGAATTGCTAACACATGCCAGTATTGCAGTATTTGGTTTAAAAAACCCATTTTGCTTAACATCATATACGTCTTAGACAAATGAATTCACTTGGGATTACTGTGGGATTGGGGTCTGATCAGAGCAAAGCCATTTGCAACCTTCTGTGACAAGAATTACTGTGTGTTGCTACCCAAACATGACCACATCTAATGCTTCCATTGAACTGCTGTAATGTGGTCACCACTGCTGAAACTTCTCACATCCTCTGCCTCCCACTCGTCTCTGCTTGGCATCGCTCTTCCACTTCATCTCTAACCTCACCAAAGAGTGTGTTTAGAGTCACTATTGAGAATTTTCTTTCAAATCCATGTTAGATCTCTAAAATTGCCCTCTGCTGAAACTCCCAGTGACCTCAGTTTCCTCACTGGTAAAACTCACAGTCAATCTTTGTTTGCTCCTCAAACATCTTCAAATCAAGTCTTCCCTTGATAATCCAGTTTGCTGTCCTAGTCCTCTTACTTCTTTGATTGCATGGTTTTTTTTGTTTGTTTCAGTTTTTTTGTTTGTTTGTTTCTTTGTTTGGGGGATTCTATTGGGTTTTTGTTTGTTTGAGGGTTTTTGGGGGTAATTAATTTTTTCTTTAGAGTCTCTCATTCAACCTCTAACTTTGGGAATGGAGAATGGTTACAATCCCTGCTACTCTAACTTTAAGAAAATCCCACACACAAATGCAAATTCAATGATGATGTTTATGCAGTTAAGACCTAGCCAGCACACTGGGCTGGTAAGTCTGGCCAGTAAAACTGATTTTCTTCTTTTCAACACAACTTTCTAAGTTTCTAAACTCTGTTTAAAGGGCTAAGACATTCTTGTTCTTTCTTTGCTATTCCTTTTCAGCTTCTCTGGACAGTACTTCAGTATATATTTCAAATATCATGCTTATCACTCTGGTGGAAGTTTTACTTAAATTTTGTAGATTTTCTATGTGTATCTTCTTAAAGACACAGACTTTTTAACGTATTCAAACAATTAGGAATTTTTGCCCAGTGTTTAATCCTCTCAGTCTTTGATTATGGCAACATTTCATGACAAAAGCAAGCCTTCCGTTTTCCAAGGCTGTTTTTTGGACCATATAATCTCTTTTTGGAAATTCTTCCCCTAGCTACATCATTTACCACCAGGGCCCTTCATGGTCTAGCCTCCACACTATTTTTTCCCTCTGTATTTCAGAGTGTCAGCTCCCAACACCAGCCAGTGAGCAAAGCCTGTGCCCATCATTCATTTGTTGCATCCTCAAACACTTTGTTTCATGCTACCCTTCATGCTTGGGAGCTCTCCATAAACATCCACCTTCAAGCCCATTTGCTGCAAGGCCTCTAAAAGACCTGGCAGCATTTAAGTTGGCAGAGCTGGCAACACTTCTCATCACACTGACTTATAGTTTCCTGCTACTCCCTCATCTGTCTATATCAATCTGCTGTGTTTTTTTAGTTTTAGATTCAAAACTTGAAATACCCACCACCAACTTTTTGTTCTGATTTTGTCCAGCACCTAGCACAACTGGAATATGGTTCATGGCAGTGGTTTACAGCAATTCAAATAATAGGGACAGAACATAGCTTTTTCATATCTCTGTGAACTAGTTTAAGTTGTACTTCATACATTGCCTATGAGATTATAAGCATCCTATTTTCAGGTTACAGAACACATGTGCTAACATCTCCAGGGATGGAAAACAGACTAATGCTTCTGGCTCTCAATCCAGCTTTGTATCTTGGTAATCCATCCTACTTGTTAAATCTGTAGGACTGTTAATTAAATTTGTAAGGTACCAAAGGGTGCTGATTGAGATGAACAAGGATATCAGTCACTGAGGGATGGGCTCAGAGGTCTCCATCTCAGCAGAGTTATTAAGTAATGTTGTGCTCTATGTCTATGATAAAAACTGTCAGGCAGCAGTTTGGTGGCAAAACACACTACAGAAGTAAGATTTCTCTGAGATAAGCTTTGTTCAAGAGAACCACCCAAAGTGAACTTATCGGATTTATTTTAGATTTGATTAGGCCACTATCTCTCAATGGATATGAGCACTTGCAGGTCATAATGAAAGTGAAAATTTTGATCTTTTTTTCTTTTTACCATTTTGAAACACAAAATCTCCGGAAGAGATAGGCAGCCTTACGTATTGCACGAGGCAAAGAAGAGAGAGCATCAACTAGAATATACCAGTTATTTCTAATAAATGCATCAGACTACTTCCTTGCTGCAAACAGATTCAACAAGATTAAAGTTGACTGCAATTTCCCAAACACTTTTATCCAAGCTGCAGCATTAACTTACTGTTTTCCTCATTTTTGCCTAAAGCCTAAGAGCATTTTGCTACTAAATCATGTACATGAACAAAGTTAATTGCATTTTTAAGTCTTATTAACATACAATTAACTCTGAAATTTGAGGATATTAAGGCTTAACTTACTTTCTACATTCTAAAAATATGAAATAAAATTGAACATTTGTGAGGACAGGCATTTTCAATTTGAATTTTGTGTCTAAGAAATACAATCACATCAGGCAAGGAAATGGGTTAAAAACGTACTCATAGCAGAGTATTTTCATTCAGGAGTTTATATTCCTTAGAAAGGTAGACCTAAATAGCTGTAAATCTGATTAAGAAGTTAATTATGAGGGAAAAGAGCTAAAAAGTTAGGAGAAGAAGAAGAAATATCATTGATTTGACAACGATGGCTGCCAGAAACAGCTTGCAAATCATGGAACTACACAGGGACGAAAAGTTGACTCTAAATTATGGTGAGACTGGGTCTCTCTAAATCACTGGGGAGCAAAATTATTTTAGTAGGCCTTTAATTTTCAGTTATTGAAAGTCAACATGATGGCAAATAGTTGCAATGTTTTACAGCAGACCATCATGAAAGCATTTTATTTTTCACTTCCCAAAAATGTATGAAAATTTCAAACAGAGGTGATAATCAATCATCTCACCAATCATACAAAAAGCAGCTCCATTCCCAAGTGAGGTATGGATTCACAGGATAATGAAGGAGATGCACAAAGTCATCTGCTCAGAATATCTTACAGTCATAATGCCTTTATACAAGGACTCCCAGGTGCTGGACCAGTCATGAAGATGTTTTACTTTAGCAAAGGCAGCAACAATAAGAAAGGAATATTCACTAAAACCAGCAACCTCTTTCATCCTTACCTCCCCCTCTCCACCCCTTCCCCCCCATCCCACTAAAATGTCATTTTCTAAATACAGAATTTCCGTCTTGGTCAGGTAACTGCTGGCTCTTGCACTAAAATAATCAATAGCAACCTAATAAAATGTTTGCAGTACCACACAGGACAAAATTCCTTCTCCTTTTCACTTTCTCTCTCCAGACATACAGAATCCTACCTACAGCTATGTCTCTAGTTCCCAAAACAGCAATAAATACTAAGCATAAAGGTGGCAGTAAAGTTTTGCTTTTTCCCAGAGCACAGACAAATATCTCAGGTCCACGAGCATTGGCTGTTTGGAGCCCAAAATCTCTCATGAGAACAGGGCCCTATCTTCTGCAAAATTTCCCTTGTGTATCCAGCCAGTGAAAAAGCTGAAGACAGCAATGCTGTCCACCTTCAAGACTGAGCTTTGACCCAGAGAGAGGGGATTTACTCTGCTGGTGAATAAAACAGGGCCAACATAAAAGCTCAAAAATTTTCCCATGATTTTTCCGATTGTCTGTTGCCATATACTCTGGCTCCTTCCAGGCTCTCATTGGTCTCAAGGATAACACACAGGAGCAGCAATTACAAGGAAGCATTTCCAGTATTGTTTTGGCTATGGTCACCCTTTCTTAGAGGCAGAGAAGAAAGAGTATGCAAACCTAATTTAGCCTTTTGGGCTGTCTGAAATGCTACTAGCACTAAATGATGGAATTAGGAGCTGAATCTTTCACATCTCAGTCAAGTTAACCTGCCAAAATGTCCCTGGCTTGCTCTAGAACAACCTCTCAAGCCAAGCTGAAAGCAAAGCCTTTGGATTTGCTTAGTCCTTGACCAGATTGTTTGTCCAGATTGGCATGACAATGCCAACAGAGTGTTTTGGAGACATACATACTGTCCAGATTGGGCAAAAGTGACCTTCAGATATCTTTGATCAGCTTTAATGTGGAAACAATTCCTAGTTGCTATGAGATTGGACTCAGTTTTGACTTGTAACTAGAGCTATGCAAATGATTTTGGCTCAATAGGCTCAAGCTCCAATCTTTTATCCTCTTAAATCTATTTTTTTTAATCTGCATTCTTTTTTTTTTTCAAAAGAAATTATTCTTATCCTAAAGAATTGATGTCAAAAAAGAGACATAAAAATAGCATTTTTTTAAACTTTTTTTTAGTTGCTGTTTAAGTTTTGTTCACCAAATTAAAAAACAGTTTTTTGCCTTTTTTCAGAGAATTTGTTATTTTCAAAATTATTTTGTTTGAATTTTGCATATTTCCAAAGATAATGCCCCCCTCTTTTCCAGAATTCTACGTTGTTTTGGAAGAGGACATGTGTGGTATTATTAAAGGTGATACAGCAAAAAAAAGGTCTGCTGGTAATTCTCAGGTCCTGTCAATGTCGCGAGCATGATTTCTTTATATTACTACTCTCAGTGACACCATTTTTACATTTATATGCTTATATGCAACCCACAAAGGATCAGATAATACATACTATTTAGATAGCAAAATTGAGAAGGAAAAATTAAATATCTGTTTTTCAGAAGAGCAGGCTTGCCTGCAAAAACTCAAGAGAGGCTCAGAAATATGCCAAAAACTTGGTATCTGAATACAGAAATGACTATTCTTTTTCAAAATATATATTGGAACCTCAAGGCAGGAGAACTCATTTTCACAATACATAGTATATGTATTTCCTAGCAACAAAATCAGGATGGCAATGTACATTAAAGGGCACAGGATAATATTTTGTCCAATTTTAGCTCCAAGCACAGACATCTAAAGCTGCTGCTTTTTTGTTGGTTTTTTTTGTTTGTTTGTTGATCGACAAATTTTTGGCTTTTGGGATTTTTTTAATGAAAGCCCAAAAAAGCGCACAAAAGAAATCTTGTGAGCAAAAAGACAAAAAATTACTAGGATGTCCAAAAGCAAAATAATAGGGTAATGCTGGCAAAACTTATTGCTGAACCAGTTCCCTTCCCTTAAATGAAACTTTACAGTGTTTTAGTTCCCTCCCCACTTTATGTAAAAATGTGAAGAAGGAATGACCCTAACTAGATCACACTCTTCGAGAGTCTAAATCCCTCTGTTGGATATAAGGACTCTTCAAAGAGGATAACCATAATGCAAAATGAGGTTATTCTGGATCCAATTCAAGGGAATGAGCCAAGCATGATTAGCACCATAAGGCTGCATCTACAGAACATCTTGTACAAACAGTATTAGAAATATTAAGTCAGGAGGACACAGGAAAATACAAGCACAGTGATTTTAGGGAAGCTGACATTGATGGGAATTAAGTACTACAGAACATATTGATTCAAATTTCATAACAGTGTTACAGATATGCATAATAAAATTCCATAGGTCAAATCTACTTCCCCAGATTTGGAAGTGCCTACAAAAGCAGCAACAACAAAGCAAAAAAACCAACAAAAAATACCCCAAAACAAAACAAAACACAAAACAAATAAAAAAACCCCAAAACAAAACAAACAACAAAACAAACCAAAACAAAACAGGAGAGGACAATTAGTCATCAATAATGCTGAAAGGACAAAGGTTTGTAACCTCTTTCTTCACCTCTGTCTTTACCAGCACTGTTGGGCCATCGGCCTTTGGAACAAAAGCTCAGGTTGGTGCAAAGACAAATCCACTGTCAGTGAAGGAAGAGTTGGTTTGTTAACTGTCACAGCAGTTTTTTTTAGGAGCTTGACCACTAAAAAAAAAAAAAATGGAGACTCCCTTTTTACACAGAGACACATTGAAAAGATGAGGGGTAGTGGATACAAGTTACTCCTGGGGAGATTGTGACTGGACAAAAGAGAAAAATTTTTCACAATATTAACAATCATCCACTGGAATAATTTCCCCAGGAAAGTGGTGGATTACCTAACATTGGACAGTTTTAAGATTCAGCTGGACAGGGTGCTGAGTCAATATGTGGTTTTGCTGAGAAAGTTTGGACCAGAAGATCCTTGAGGTCCCTCCCAACCTGGTGTTCTCTGAGTCTATGAAAAAAAATTAAAAAGTAAAAAAAACCCAGAAAAAACTAGGTAGGATTTAACATAAATATTGCCATTTGCAAAAAGGCATAGTTGAAGAGCTTTCATTTTTTTTATTGTACTGTGAAGTTCACTGTGTTTGAAATCAAAGAATATTATTTCTCAGACATTATAGTCTCAGGCTCTGCCGTCTCTATTTCATAGCATAGATGCCTTTTCCTCCATGCCTTCTTCTGGTTAGAAATGTTACCCACATACAGCTTGCAGCCAAATTAATTTTCTTACCTTCTACCAGTTCTGGCCTCTACCAGTAACTGCTTTAACTCGTGCAAATGACAATCTTTACACAGAAGCTGCCAGAACCTCCACTTTTATGCATCTTGCTCCACTTTGTACAAAATTGTGCTATGTCAACATATATATTTCAGTGAAGCAAACCTATTAAAAATTAACATTGTTTTATCTACTGAATGAAAATATTTCTTACATTAAATGTTTAAATAGCCAGTGAAATTAAGTTCAACACTTATACTAAGATGTTTTTAAAGCTTCAAACACAAACAATCATAAGAAAAAATGTTCTTGTTTAATCTACAAAATAAGTACATTTGATTTTAATTATCTGGATAATGACCAATCAAGTACATCAGGCACATCTCTTCCAAGAGATAATGAAAGGAACAGAGGAGCAAACAATATCCCTGAGAATAGACCAACACATTCTGACTCTAAGGATGACTCCAGTAATGAAAATCTGTCTGCTGCAAATGACTCATCTTCTGAGGACTGCATTGAAGACGTTGAAAATCAGGATGATGCATGTGAAAATGAAATTATCAATATGAAGATGAGGAACAGCAGTCTATCACTGAGGAGCTATTTGATAATAATGAAATTGAGGAAACAGCTAGTGGGACAGAAAAAATTGAAAGCAGGGAAAATGTCAGTGATTATTGTGAATCAGTAACTATTTCTTTAAATGTACGAGGGAGATGTAGAAGACAGTAAGGAAATGCACTAAACAATGATGTTCCTGATGCCATAATGAACTGGAAGGACTGAAGATGTTAAATTAGAAATAAATAAATACAAATCCAACAAAAACCCTTGTTGATGAACAAAGACTTTTAGCACACTGCATTCAGATCTGCACAGCAGCACAGCAACATTATTACTATACCCAGATCCCAAGAGGGGCTGAAAAGAATGAATCCATGGGAAGTATAGGTGCTTAGCCTCCCTTGGGATTTGACTCTTCATTTTCACTGAAATCAAGATAGACTGTTGACTAGACAAGGAAATAATTTTCTGCTTATCTTCACATGAGCTGTAGGTCCTAGCAGCAATACTGATGAAAATGTACCTGATGAAACACCACCACAGGAAACTAATGATCATAATGAATCCACTTCTGCTGCTGAAGTACAAACATCCTAGAACATACATCTGTTTAAAAACAAAAACAAACAAACAAAACCCAAAACCAGCTGGGATTTTTTTTTAATACAAACAAGTATTTTCATTACCAGTGTCTTCCTGCTTGATGCATTTACTCATGGTCCTTCTTTTTACCCTCTTTAAACACATTTTTCATAAAAGGTCTTTAAAAATATTAATGTTTCTATCCCTCATTGTCATACCTCCACAGAGATTTCCAAAGACTTTCACTTTCTACTGTCTCTGTCTAATTGTCATTGTGTAATGGCTGATTAATCTCTTTCTTTTCCATCTAAAGATAATCAGTGGTTAACTGGTATAAAATATCAGTTCCTGAAGCAGTTAATGCTCTGTCAGACCTATTTTTAGAAAATTTTAACTTGACCATAAATGATCACCTTCATCTGATTTTAAACTAGAATTATTATTTACAATATTCTGTTAGAGAATTTTAGGAACCAAAATAACACAAAATTGTTACTGAACTTTTAATCAAATATGTCCTTCATAATTTCATAGCAAGTGTTGCTTTTTTTTCTAGGCTTCATCAGTGTTGAAGTGTTGGGCCATATTTTATTTTTTAGACAACAGGATAAAAAACAAACCAACCAAAAAAAAATATTCTTTTACACAACACAAAACTAAATTGTGTAACTCATATTAGATGTTGCAGAAGTCACATCAAAGCAAAGCCACATTAAAACGTCATTTGTTTAAAAGCAATTACATTTAAAAGAAGGGAAGAAAAGTGTTTTAGAACTGTTAACCATTAATGCTGCAGGCAAAATCAGCAACTGAAGACCCAACACATGCATAGGACACTTTGCTAATGGCTTATCTAATTACATGCATTGAAATTGTGTGAATGCCAAAGAGAATTTTTGTAAAGCAAGAATTTTATCTCCAGATGGAAAGAAGTAAGTCAGCTTTTTTTTTTTTTTTTTGGAGGAAAGAGAAGAGCTTTAAACTTCAACACGTTTTAGATATGAAAGCCAGGTTGTGTCTCAGCATAAGTAAGCGATGAACTAACAGTTAAAAAGGGTCAAGAAAGCTGGAGCTGTAATTGAGTATGTGTCTAATGGTGATTGAAGCAGCAAGGACCACTAGGAGTGTAAAACCATCTTAGAAGCCAAACCTAAGGAGACAGTCAAAAAAAGTGGAGATGAACAAAAGTTACAGCTGTAGGTGTAAACAATGCACTGGATATAAATGAGAGATAGTGTGAATAAAGGAATGAAAAGTCACAGCAGCAGCAAAAGTGGCATTCAACACATGGGTTTATATGTGGAGAGGGGAGATAAATGTTTGCTGAGAGATGTGTACAGGTAGTTGATTTCAGAAAATGTTACTTCTCCCCTAGGATAGGGAGATTAGAAAATAATAGAAATGGGTAGTAGAAGCCACATGGACATTTCAGGAAGATGCTGAGAATCTATGGATGACCACAAACTTGTGAGGCCAAGACCAAAGATCTTATAAATTGGGAATTTGAGCAGATCACAGATTGGACAGAGAAGAGATAGAAGAACATGAGGAAGACTAAAATGAAGGGAGAGCCTGGCATGCACCATTTAATTTCTTTTTTATTTTTATATAGGCTACTGGAGAAACAGATAGATGTGGTACCAAAAGTCCAAGGAGGAAATATCAAGCCTATGATTAACAGAACTGACTGCTTTGGCTCAGTTCCCCTTCCCAAATAATGAAAATATTTATAAGATAGCTGTCAGCTTTTTTACACTCTTGTCTGAAGTTCTGAACAAGAAAACAAGTATTACTTTTTCCCTTTTACTTAAAAATATCATGAAGCTAAAACAGTGAGGGCAAAACTCTCAATTAAATTTTTCAAAATATGTATGCATCACATGAAAATGCAAAAATAACAGATGGGCTGTTTCTGGACAAGCAAAGAATTCGAGGGCAAAAAAGGGATAGAGACTTGTACACACATATAGCAAAAGCACTGATGTAAATTGATGCTACCTGGTTACTGTGTGGTGAAGTATATTGTATTTCAGAGTATTATCTGTATCATTATTCAGGTCAAAGAACACATTTAAGGTATCTTTTATGATTCTTGGGCAAACTTAGATGAATAAAGAATGAGCTGAGTAGTTTTTGATACTGCAGATGTGTAAAAATCAAAGGAAAAGAGCTTCCATTCACTCCTTTGAGCTTTCAGGATGCCTTTAGGTCTTTCCACTAGCAGACAGAAGTCCCTTAGAAGGATCAGAAAACAATATACCATTGGGAGCAATTTGATATCTGTAATTCAGTTGGTCTTTTAAAAAAAACCCCAAACTTTACTGATGAACAAATTTAATGCAAAAATGCTTAAGATAAAACAAGCATTTTAGATCTCTTAGTTTTGCAAAGTCAAGCATACAATTATGTTTTATTTGAAATAATGCAAATTATCTTACATTATCAAACCAGCTTGGCTATGTAACCAAGCACTCCAAGGGCTTGTCTGACTATCATAGACATAAGAATAGGACAGAAAAATTGTCAGTGCTACCCCACAATTTTACAGAATGCAAGCAGACGAAAAATATTCATGACACCTGTGAACACTGCTTTTTAAACTAACTCCTCTTTAATATACAGAGGACTCATGCAAAGACTGCAAAGCAATCCACACTTAGTATGTTTTTAAACATAACCAGTATGTGCATCAGGAAAGAAGCATACATAACCAATGTGTACATCAATAGCGTTGAGGCAGCAATCTGGTTTTAGGAACACAGGACTAGGAGGGACCAGGCAGGTCCTCGTCCCAGATGCCAACAGCTGTGGGCAGCAGACACTAGGTTGGAGGAGCTCTGCTGAGCCTCCACTCCAAAACCACCACACCCAAGAACAAGTGGACTCTGCTCTACAGCTGTGATAGCATTTTAGATTGCATTAAAAATTTAAATTTTGAAGTTTAAAACCTTAAAATACCCTTCCTATAGAAAGACAATGTTATTTCTTAGCACCTGTTCTGCAGGTATGAAAGAAGATGACTGCCTTCAGGAAAAAGAAGAAAGATCCTGTTAAGGTTTCTCAGACACATTACACTGTTACTATTGTCTCAGTTTTGTCTTTACTTTCCTTTGTTTCCTCCAAAACAGTAGGACAGTTTTTCTGTCCTGAAAAGTAAAGAGGAACCTTCTGAAGGGACTTTGCTGAGAACAGATGATTCAGTATTGCAGTTTTGCCTCTTCAGGCTTGGTACTCTTAAAAAGATCTATCTCAGCTAACTTCAGCTATTAAAAAAATTAAATCTGTCACCTGAGGTGGCTACACAGCATCTTCTCATTAACTATAAGGAAGAATAGCACATTCATAGGGCAAGATAAATGCATAGGATAGGTAAGAAAGGGGACTCTTTGAGAGCAATCTTTAGGGGGACAACATTTTTGGCCATCTGCTGAGTAGTGCTGGATTCCAGGGTCTTGCAGGGAATTTCCAAACGTGAAGGGGTGGTGGGGACGGGGAGTAACCCAGTGTGTCCCTCTGTCATATTGTTTTATTCAGACACACACACACACACACATAGATGCAAACAGAGGGTAGCTAATTGTGCTCAGCAAACACAAGACTGCGAGAGACTTTGACCATAATTGTTCAGCAATACATTACTGGGGGGAGATAAGGAGAACAGCTATAACTGAATTTAAATGGAATTAACACCTGACTTTTGAACACCTACGAAACACTGAGCAGCCCTTTGAATGTTGATGAGGCACCATTTACCATGAGGTGTAGCCTTCCTCTTCCCCTACCCCTCACAGATAAAGCTGTGCTCCATCTCCTCTCATAGCCTAAGACCAGCCATTGGAAAAACAGCTAACCTTTGCATTCCCAGTTCCAGTAGAGAGTGTTGGATGGGCACCCGAGTGATGGTAAGTGCTGTTCTGGAATGGGTGCCTGTACAGTGCAGTTATAGACATCTTGCTCTTCCTTTTGTTTTTTCTTTTTTTCTTTTTCTCTTTTATTGTCCTTTCTTTCTCTTTCTTTCCTTTTCTCTCTCTCTTGCTCCCTGTACCCACTGGAAATTTGGCATCAAATGGCTGAGAAGCCAAGTCTGAAAGCCTTAGAGCTGCTCCCTATTTAACTGCTGCCGTCAAGACCAGTGAAGTAGAATAGGAAGGGAAACAGGAATTTCCCCTCCGAAGTTTTGCTTTAGTGATCCTGCCATGACAGCACTTCAAAGAGAAGCTGTTCCTTCCCCTCCCAGGCCAGCTTCCACCCTCAGCAACTCTGCAGAGCAGCTGGGCTCATTAAAGCCCTAACAGCACAGGAAATGGCACAAAGAACTAAATGAAGTTAAGCACTTAATTTATTTATTTTGATGTATGAATTAAACAACATTGTCATAAATCTCGTAGCAAGTCCTGGCCACATCAGAAAAAGAAGCCAGCCAACATTTCTGAGGGAAAATTGAAAGTCTCTTTAGTTCTCCAGATAAGAGTTTTTCTTTGTCAAACTTCATCCCAAAATCTGCTTCACAACAGGCTGATTTAGATCAAGGCAAAACTACAAAGGGGAAAATCCCTACGGAGAAGACCCCAGATCCTTTTTAAAACAACTGGGTTCCAAATCTGGACAATAGGCTAACAAAAGGATGCTACCTCTTTAAATAGGAATTTTAACTCATCCCTTTCTAATTATTCATGTAAATTAAATTCTACAAGTGAAGAAAAATTCATAAAAGTCATACTTATTCATCTCAGAGGGAGATCTGGCACATGAATAGTGCCCATAACCTCAGAAGGTGAAATGTAGAAAATATCACAGGCAACTCCCACCTCAAGTTAACTGAACCAAAAAAAGGGAGAATCTTGATGTGAAGGAGACTTGAAGGAGATCCTCCCTAATCGCTTCTTAATAGACTCACAGTCCTGACACAGGAAACAAATCAGAAATTCTGAGGACATGTAATTGTTAATCACTAGCATTCACTATCAAATTCAGTCAGAACTTAGAAGCACAGACAGTGAACATTGTCACACTGAAAAATAAGACTTATTGCTAAGGGTATTCACAGACTTCTGTAGCGTACTAAAGCAAAAGCTCCAGCCATGACAATGCCATTGTATTTCCATAGTTATTTATTTGCCTCCAGTGAAGAGAGGGTGGAAAAATCATTATCAGTTGTAATCAATATATTTCATAAGCAATCTTTTTCTGTAGGATTTAGCAATATTAGATTTATAGTTCTAACCTGTTCAAAATACTTATTAGACTTTCAAAAGATGAAACAGACTGAGCTTCCTTGGGAAACAAAAAATGACCAGAAGAAAGAAATTGAATTAATAGCTCTTACCACACCACCACACTCTGTATTAATGAACATTGTGTCAGAATGACATTGCAACTTGGAAAACTGAAATTCAATATATTTTTTTTCATCTTTCATCTCCTAGAAAAAGAATAGTTGGGTTGTATAAATCAGCTAGAATGTCTGCGGAATAAGCCATGAAACTTGACACAAAAATGGTTAAAAGTATGAGAGAAAACTATATTAAGGATAATTAGGCACGTGTTTACTCAGTGCCAAACCAACAGACCCAAACAGGCCTCCTTTTCATTAAACCTTCCTGTCCAGAGGCATGAAAGAATCCCACACTGGGGTTTTCTCTGCCCAGAAAAGCTACACTAACAGAAGTGGTGTAACCCCTGGTGAGGTTTCCAGATCATGTATGGTTTGTTGTTTTATTCCACTAAGCCTTTCCAGTATAAATAGAGCTTATCCTGACAAAAGAGTGCTTTACTTGCTAAAACTTCCTAAGCCAGGTCTTCAAACAGGAGCTCTATTAGTGAATGCAGGTTTTTTTCCTTTGGTGTTGTCACTGTCTCTACTCTTCACCTCCTGTCAAAATTGAAATATTGTGAAAAGTAAAATTCCATTCTGGACAGCACAAAATACAAACCGAAATTGCTAGCATAGCCTTCAACCTAGTGTGAATACAATCAGAATATATGTGTGTATATATATGTGTGTGTGTGTGTGTGTGTGTACCAGAAGAGCTTCACTCTTACAGAATACAAAAAGATTACTCTTGTACAGAACTTTCATATCTGTGTCTGTCCATCTAACTTTTCCATACACATATGTATGTAGACACACACATTTACCATACACAGATATGTAACTGTATCCACAGCCAAATTGCATCAGTGTAAGTGTACTCACAAAAAATACAGATTACCCCTCCACCAGGTAACAGAACAACACAGATTTCAAGTGTAAGCAGAGCCTAACACAATACCAGAATTACAATGTTAGTCAGGGATGAAAGTTCCCGGAAACATCTTTCTCTTTAATTGGGCAAGTTGCTGGTTTCCCTTCAGTGAGTTTCCTGACAGGAACCCCTATCCTCAGAAGGTTTGCTGCTTACAATTGCCTGCTTCAGCCTCTCCTTGCATCTAATTGCCAGCTTTCTTGTGTTGCAGATAGAAAGACTGATTACCAGGTGTAAGGGATGGGATGGATTTTTCCCATACCAACAAACTTCTCTGTGTAGTTTTGGGGTTTTTTTAATATGTTCTACTGGTCTGGTTTTGTTGGTATTTAAATGAGCATTACTGCAGCCTTGGGCAGCTCTGCTGGTGAGGAGGTTGGAAGGGTTCAAAGGGCTCTGCACCCCAGTAAGACACTGGCAGGTGTATAGATATAGATATAGATATAGATATATAGATAGATAGTTATAGATACAGATATAGATATATTGATAGATATAGATAGAGAGAGAGATAGATAGATAGATATAGAAGTAGATATAGAAATAGATATAGATATAGATATATAGATAGATACAGATATAGATAGATATAGACAGAGATATCAGGACAAGGAACATGTTTCTGCACCTTGGCAGGTTCATGTCTCACTGTGTCTTCTGCCCCTGCAGAATCCCTTGTGAGGGATCAGGGGAAGTATGGCTGTTACTACATACCACATTAGAACTTATTATTCCCAAGAGAGATCCAGCTTTGCCAGCAACATTATCTGGTTTTACTCCAGGGAGATTAACAACTGTTAAATACAGCTATAGCATCCTCATTTAGCCAAGAACCACATCTCTTACCAGGTACAGACTCAGGGCTGGCTCTGCTCACACAGCTACACCTTCATAACATATTTCTTTTGGAATTTCAGGGGATACTGAAGCTTTTCTTTGTGACCCAGCTATTCCAAACTCATTTCTGGAAGGTTTATTTACCTCTTCCGTGGCACAGTGCTGTGAAGTATAACTCCATGTGAAGACAGGTGGGTCATGCAGGAGAATAACCCACCCTGGGTAGTCTGGGTGCTTGCTATTCTTGGAGCCTTGCAGAAACTTGTACAAAATCCTCTAAAGATTGCTAGTGAAAAGCTGAAATTCCCCTCACTATGACTGATAGATTTCACAGGCATTCCCAAACTCATTCAGAACTGGCTAAACCTATCCAACAGTAACAACATTAACGTGGCATACTTTCCCAGCACAGATAAAAGCAATATTACTGAGAGGTCAACAAGGTAGAAAAAAATTTATAACAGTAAAATATTAAATTATGTCTGTTGCAACAGCCACAAAACTTCACAAAATTTTTTCCAACTATACCGTATAGCTTAAGTTTCTGTTGCAGGGATTTATTCCAGTACAGTTAGATGACAGATCAAAACTGGCCTTACAGCTAGTTACAAACTTAACTACGAAGACACTAGTGTGCTTCCATAATTAGCCCATCAAACAGGGAATGTACTTGTCAGCCAGTGAATGCATATACAATTATTCAGCAATGTTTAAAGGAGCAAAGGAATAAACATGATCAAAGAGCATCCAAGAATTAGGGATATATCATTTTAATCTCTGAAAATTGCACTACACATCAAATGCATGACAAACAGAAAAAATAACAGACAAATCTGATTTATAAAGTTTGAATACCACCTAGGGGTTATGGTGACATCATGCAGCAAAAATAAGAAACTGAAGATTAATTTTCACCTTCAAAATTCACCAATTTTTATTATCTGTACATTGAAATGGATCTCAAAACTATGTCTTTCACACCCCTCTGACTCCTTTGTACGGTTTTCATTAACTATTCATATCCCACAGACTGGGTTTCCAAGCTGTTGAAGGAAGTCACAACCTATCATGGTAACTACAGTTATTTGGTTGTCTCCACATTCTTCGATGCATATTTTCAGTTGATCATGAAACCAGAGCTACTTTTCCTTATTGCTGAAACTTAGCTACTTTCAGCAGAGCTCCTTCCAGAACTTTTAGGTATGTGTGAAACACGGTAAATATATGAGTGATTTCTGTTGTTTGATCATACAG
Organism: Lichenostomus cassidix; assembly: GCF_008360975.1. Taxonomy (NCBI): domain Eukaryota; kingdom Metazoa; phylum Chordata; class Aves; order Passeriformes; family Meliphagidae; genus Lichenostomus; species Lichenostomus cassidix. The sequence continues at coordinate 50,135,909 of NC_139479.1, read as the reverse complement.
GTTAAGCAGCTCTCAAACCTCACAACACTTGTCTGCTCCAAGTGCTCATACCTCTGCACAGGTGAGATAAGCTGGCACAGTCTCTGTGGGTGCATTTCCTTGCAGAAATGCACTGGTTCCTGGCTCGTGCCACATGGTATCAGCCTCTAGCATCTACACAGATATGAAAGACTCACACAACAATTCTCCTTGTTATCAGGTGTTTGGATCTTGAGCTGTTCGATTGAATTACATCAACCGTGGTGTATTTACACCAGTTGGATACCAAGGCATTTGGGTATTTTTTTGAGCCACAGAAATCTAGAAAGAACAAAGAGGGCAATCCTCAGTGCAGCCCCGTTCAAAAGCAAAAACACTGGCACGCTCTTTATGTTTGTTTTTATGCATGTTAAAGCAAAGCAACCAGCAGGCAAAAAGTCCATCTACATTCTGCCTCAATTTTTTATTTCATGCTAAGATTAAGATGTGACTGTCGCTTGTCCCTCCTACTCTTGTTTTAAGTGGGATGAACCAGCTCCAAACCTGGTTTGTATTGCACCTCTCCAGGTGGCAGGTGGGGAAGGAGATCCATGCAGCCAGAAAGGACGACCTAGATGAAACAACAGAATGGGACAGTGTAGCTTCTGTACAGGGCCATTAACAGAGTTTTACACATAATGATATTTATGGACCACAAGTCCTTTCCTTGTGAAGCTTCTATGCCTCAAGACTGTAAAAAAACATTCATAGAGATAAAAGTCTACAGTTAAAGAAGATGCTGACATATTGTGTAGTGGATATCTGCCCCTCATAACTAATGCAGACCTGAAACAGGACCCCAAACTCACCCAGAGTCTTTCAGATGAATTTTGTAAGCCCTTCACTTCCACCTAAAAAAAACCCAAACAAAACCCAAACAGAACCCAAAAAACTCCAAACCCAGACTCGATGGGCTTTTTAAAATAAAACCACTAAAAATGACAGAGAACAGAAATGAAAGAGTTAAGAAACCACTATGATCCTTGCCCACTGGCAGGATGTGTTATTTTCTTCAGGCTTGTGCTTTGGCCAACAGCCTTTATACTGCAGAAAGTTCTGTGTGTCTTCCCAGGTCCTTGGGAGAAGTCTGGGGGAATTTCCCCACTTCAGTGCTCTGGCTGCTTGTCAGCTTCCTGCTTTCCATGGGCAATCACCATCCCAAGCACCATGCAGGTGCCATCCCTGTGGTGCCTCTCACTCTCTGCCTGCCAAAAGCAACACCTGGGAAAGTTTTCCCAGAACTTGCTTCCAGGGATGAGCCAAGGTCTCCCTGTTCTTTAAATGGCATCCCACAATTCCTGTGCATCCACCAAAATAAAGGAAAGGAATGCCTTTTTTTGGCTGCCTTTCTTGGCTGCCTCTTTAAAAGGAAGATGACATACATTGATGAAAAACTAGCCAGCAAACACATCAACCAGGTGCCATTTATCACAGGTCTTCCTATCCTCAAGTAACTGACAATTCAGCTTTATTCCCTCTCCTGCCCTGTAGCTCACCATGTGCCTCAAAGCTCTCTGAAAACAGGTATTGATCCAAGACACTGCAAGGATAGAGCCTTTTGAGCAGCTCTGTGCCATCATTTTTCCTGAGGATCTGAAAACACAGAAAGGCTGGGTCAGCTCAGACTGAGACTGGATTTAACCTGGGCAGGGGCAGGAGTGGCAGTGTCTGCCTCAGCTGAATACACCCAGGACAGTTCCTCTGAAGACTTACTGGCATGAAATATTTGCTCTCTGCAAAGGTGTATTTTTTTATTGCTCAGCCACTCTCAACTAGATTAAGGTTTTTTTATTACCTTTATCAGCTTAGTATCTGTCACTTTCAATTTTACTGACTCATATTTAAGAATAATGCTAATTATTTTAATGTGTTTGCTGTAAATCTAGCCTATGCTAAGAGCTGTAAGGCAAATCATTTGCAACCTGCATCTTGAATTATAATTAAAAACAAATGCATTGTATTGTTTGTATTGCAACACTGTTCACAAACCAGTGAGGACTGGGATGTGGCTGTAGAAGAATTATACCAAGCACATAAGAAGACTGTCTTCCTATCTCTCATTAAAACAAAAACAAAAAAAAAATTAACAAATGGGTTGAAACTATGACAGGTCCTAAATTGTTGTTGCAAACATCTTTTCTATCAGACATGCAACATTAAACAAGGAAAAGGAAAAACCATCAACACAAAATAGTTGATATAGATAATTTTCCTGATGATTTGAGTTTTTTCCTAAATAGATACACATAATGTAGAACTAACAAGTTCTATAGTAAAAAGTTCTGTGGTAGTTCTAGTAGCATCTACTCACTTTTGGCATGCAGGGGCACTGGCAGCAGACATTTCATAAACATTTCTGAAAATTAAAAGCTCTTGAATTTAGAAAAAATAAATCAATTCTCTTCAGATTTTCCAGAAGTATTTTCTCTAGGCTTTCATTTTTCACCATCAAAGTTTCAAATACAAACTATTACTCCCTGGGTTAAAAAGAGATAAAGTTACTAAAATTTGCAAAGATATTGCAGCCAATTTGTAGAGAGATTAATAGTGTGTGCAGTAACACCAGATTCTCAGAATAAGGCAAACTAAGAACTAAACATATATAATTTACTTACAAGCTGGAAACTACCAGCTTAAAAATACCAGGTTAGAACGAGATACCAATGGCATCAAGTCACAAAATCTTTCCATGATGTTTTAGGGATTGGGTTACAGAAAGGAACAGTTGGAAAAGCATTCTATAAAATGTTAAGCCAGTAAGAAAGAGCAGTCAAAAATAAAAGGTGGCTATGGACAGGATTTTGTCATTTGCTGAGGAATTAAATACAAGGAATCAATAGCACAGGAGTCCTGCTTTCCCTATTTCTGGTGTCATCCAGCTGAGAACCTCACAGCTATGGCTTTTCCCAGAATTCTGGTACTTGCTGTTATCACTTTATTCACAAATTTTAAGACTAATTTTCAGTGATGCACAGGCCCTTCTCTTCCACAGCTGTTTATAGTGTGTTAGTCTCTACCTCTTGGACTACAGAAAAGCAACCTGACTTACAGTCTTGCAATAGGCTAATGTGATAAAAGAAATCAAAACAAAAACCCTGATCCTTAACATTTGTGCCAGAAAAATAGAAAATAAGTAGCACTTTGATAAGTAAAGCAATAAAACAATGTGTTTCTATTAGTCACATTTACCAAGGGACATATTTTTGGGTAGGATATGCATCTGTACCACTGTATTATCATTCCCATGTATGTGGGATCTGTTGAGTTGAGAGGAATATAACAGGAAATTTCATTTTTTGCTGTTCTCAGAAAAGTTTTAAAATGTTCCTCTGTACAGAGGCAGTCATGTGTGTGACACCACATACAGATGTGCATATCAAGAAACTCAAATCTCTAGATTTTATTGTCTGAGAAAGATCATATCCACTAATTACTTATAAATCACATTACGCTTGGCAAAAGTCTCTTGAAAATATTTTAATCTTCTTTTGAAACTTATGTATAGCTTAACTTTCCATCCTGCACTTACAGCCCTAAACCTGGAAGACAATTCCTACCTTGCTTATATATATCTTGGAGAAATAAATATCAAGAAAATGCCTATGACAGTGTCCCCAAACAGAGAGATTCTGAAAACAACTCACTTGATCCAGAATTTCAGACAGTGGGACCTCAGAGGAAAGCTCAGTGCCTGAAGATCAAAGGGGAAAAATATCCTGTAGAAATAATTTTGTGGTTTTGGTGGCAGATTTATTACATTAGTGTGGTTCAAAGTCTCTTTTCAGACCAGGCTGGCAACAATGCCAGTGCTCACTTTCACAGATGTAGAAGTGTCAGTGGATAGCCAATAGACGTTACTGCTGGTAAATCCTGTTTGAACTGGGTATTGACATCAAATACTTTCTTGTTATCCTGGTAAAGATGGGGGACACCTGACGTGCAAGACTGAATCTCCCCAAATGCAGGCTAACCAGCACATTAGTTTCCCCCATAAAGCCCCACCACCAGGAGAAGTGTTTTTGACAAGGTGTCCCTAGCAAGTTTGCTAAAACCTTCAGTGATCTCCCCAAATTTGCTGTCTTGTCTAAAGAATTTCACCCTACAGAAGAGTCGAGGTCAGTCACTGTGTCCTCAATGAAGCCTTAGAGGAGAAGAAGCAATAATTTCTCTTCCCTCATTCCTTCCTCTTCTTTTTCCTTTTCTGTTTTCGCTACTCGTGAGTACTAGGGTATACATGATTTGTTACTTCCACTCTAAAGCACAGTTTCCTTTTGTTTCTTTATCCCACAATCAATCAGCCTGTGAAAATAACTCTGCTTCCAGACCAACACAAAATTACTAGAGTAATTAATCTTGTTTCAAATTCTGGCCATCTGTACAGAATCTCAAAAGACAGGTGCTTAAAATTATCTTTGAGAATACCTGTGGAAAATATACTGATCATCCAGCTATTTGCATACCTACCACATTAAACACAGAGAGGGGGAGCTTTGAAAATTCTGGCATAGATTTCAATGCTCTCTGCAATAATCTTAGATAAATTGCATTCTGCCTGTGCTTCAAAACCCCACTTCAAACACTTGTGCCAGAAAAATGCTGCCATTTTAATTCTGAGCAAACAGTGGATCACCTGCTGAGTCCAATGTTAGGTCTAAAGTTTTCTCTCATTTAAAAGCAGTCTTCTGACTTAAATATAAAATCAGTGGCTTACACAGTGAATCATTATAAATCTCTTGCAAGCTTTTAAATCAATCAGTCAAGCTTAGAAAGCAGTGATTTGGAGAATCATAGCTCTGAGGCTTTGGGGCCTTTTTGTACAAGAGTAATAAAAGTAAACCATTTTGTAGCTTTTAGGAATCGTGGTTAGTTTGCTTTTTACTTCCCAAGGAGTACCCAGGTTTGACTAAGTAGGTTTACCAGAGTATTTGGGGGGGAAAATCCATTATTTATTATTATTTTTAAACCATAAAAGCAAGAATAACACACAAAACATCATTTCTGTTCTGCTTAAACATAAAACTTGATCTAAAATGATCCTTTATGCAGAAGATGTGTTATTTTCTGGCTGATCAAGAAGACTGAAAATTCTAAATGCTTTTCAGTGCAAGGGTAGCCAAACAATTGCTGCACTTGTGGCAAAAGTACTGCCACCTAGAATTAAGGACTTTCCGTAAATACAACACTGTTTCCAGCTGCTCTAAACTTTAGCAAAGCTGAATTATGAAGCTGTAACTTTCTATGCCTCTGCCTGCCTATAGCATGTTTGTCAGAGAGAAGCAGAAATTCAGCCAAGGAATTTGGGAATTTTTCAGAATAAGATTAGAGAAATTTTTTTTTATTCATGACAACTGCATTTGACTATGTACAGCTTCCACAAATTGTCCCATTTGTCTAAGGACCACTGGACACCAATTGTGCTTTTTAGTTACCATCATAACCCCTGAGTCTTGGATGAAAAATGTATCTTTATGACAAGAGGTATAGTATTTGATTTGCTCTGTCTCTGCTTACTTTTGTGTGTGCTTAAACATATAAATATATATGTGTGTGTGTTTACATTATTTATAGATATGTTTGTATATGCATAGGCAAATACATATACAAATAATATTGATGTATGTGTGTGTATTTATTTTCTTTTTTTATATATTCTGTTGAAGAGTTGTGCCTAAGCATTAAAAAGGAAGGCTGCCTGCTCAATTTTTTCTGCCATTTCCATGCTGGCGGAGGTGAAACTTCTGGAAAGAGAGGACTTCATCTTTCCTGAGGATGAGATTTCTTTCCAGGAGACGTTTTTGAAGCAGTTAAAGGTGGGAAGACAGAGATATATGCAGAGTGAGCTGGAAGGCCACTGAAGAAGTGAGGGAGCTGCTTACAGTGGGGAGGGTGAAGGAAGCCACATCCAAACTTTAGGTGTGGCAGAAAGCAGGATATTTTCCATGACCCTCTAGAGGGGTTGCATGGAGTTTGTGTAGGTTTATGAGGACACTAATCTTGCCACTCTGGAAAGCCATGATGGAGAAAACTAAGAATCAACCCAGAAAGACATAATATGGAGAGTGATATTTATTTCTTTTACTTTCAATGGTGTCACTGAATATACTTACAAAGCACAGATTTATTTTGGGGCAGCTGTAATTACATATTTAAACGAAACCGAGCTTTACTGACTAGAAGCCCAAAGGTGCATCCTGGCACCTTTTCTACACTGCAGCCCCATCACAAGGATCCAGCAGATCCAGGTCTTTTTGACTCTCACTTCCAAAAGCTGGAGTCTTTGCTGGGATCTGCACCTGTTCCTCAACTGCTGGCAGAGCTATAGGTTCCTCAATTTCGGTGCCCAGCTGGCTCTCTGTAATACAAAAGAAGGAAGAGAGAGACTTTAGGGATCTGTGAGTCATCTTCCTCTGCTCAGCAGCACAAAGCACCTTTGGCTGTGGACCTGGAGGTCTATGCTCTGTGCCATATTCCTCACAGATGTGTCTCAGGAGGAAAAGAGGCACCAAAACCAAAAAATCACAGATAATTGTTTGATATTTGCTGTGATTTTTCCTGACGTGGTGTTTGTGATGATGTGAGGAAACCACTCCAGTGCAAGAGAAGCCACAAACAATCAGCACAATATTCCACCCGTTTGGGTAACCTGCCTTTGATAACATCTACCACTGGTTAAATCAAGACATAAACTCACTAAGAGACACTTACAAAATTTCCTCTGGAAAAGAAGTTTTTTGACCATCTCTGATGACTTGCACTTTAAGCTATAAAATCCACAGGGACAGGCACTGTAAAATTATTTTATCAAACACAACAGTGCACGTAATAATTTCGTGCAACTATGCTTTTAAGTTATATTATTTCAACAAATACCAGGTCCTCGGCTCCTGCCTACTCTTAAGATAATGTGTTTCACATATTGATTATGCACTGTAGAAAAGAACATTTCCTTTGATCCATATTATTCTTCAGCTGCATGAAGAGCTCGTACATCCATGTGCAGTGCAAGGTAGGGGAACAGCCAGCCCATCACCTGCACTTCTCTTGGCTTCAGTGAGACTGGGAAGTGCTCAGTCCCCTTGAAAACAAAAAGGCTAATTATGTGACTTCTTGTGGATTTAGAAGCCCAAGCTTACATATTCTATGTTAAAACAATTCTGCAATTAAGCATAACCCATGATTTTCATTTGCAGTGACTGGGCTCCTCCTGCTTCCACATCAAAGTCAGAAGCTATTCTTGCTATTGTTACAATATTGCATAAGTTATGCATGAAATTTAACACGCAAGCAATATAAAACTTTTTTTTTTTACATAATGGCACACAATGTGTATAATTGACGGAAAGAATATCTCTACATTTGGTCATTTGCAGATCAGATCTAAGGCTCATTTTGTTCCTAACATACACTTTGTTCCAGCAAATTTTGCTTGTAATTCCCTGAGCTTTGTGCCTTTCTGCCTATGGTACTGCATTAACATACTTTTATTGAATTATATTTCTCATTCATGTTAACCGAAAAAAATTAAGACCTTGCAGCAAACTAAATTCAGGTAGATATAACATCATAGGAGCAGTGTTTGAATAGAAACATGAATCAGGTAATAAATAGCTCTCTTTGATCATTGTTTTTAAAATCTCTTGAACCATACTTTGATTAGTTCTATTTAATATTTAACATCTGGTTAGTCAATTTCAATCTGCAACGAGCGCTGCTGGAAAAATTCTATGCTGACTAAATACATTTATAATACTACAAAGCTGACATGTAATTGATTTTAGTTCCCATAAAAGGATTATGTTAACATTTCTTAATCCATATATTAGGGTTTCGTGAAGTCCAGTGAATTCACACTAGGGATACTAAGTGTTTATTCCTTATCAATATTTTATGTAAAAATGATAGGACTATATTTTAGCCTAAGTACTGCTTGCTAGTTTTTCCTCTAGAAAACAGCTAAAATGCAGAAAATTGCTGCTGTAGCATTGGTGCAGTGAAGGACTATTTTGTGTTTTCTGGTTTTGTATTAGCCCAGCAGAATCCTACTGCACTGAAATTTAACACAGCAGTAAACTACCAAAGATTGTTTCTCATTCTGCTGAAGGAGTATGATAGAAGTTTGGGGTTTTAAAATTTTCATAATTGAACAAAAGACTATTAAATTCTTACCTAGACTTCTGATTTAGCAAACACAGAATTTCAGATCAGTGTGAGTTTTGCCAATAGCTGCTGCTGGCCATACTGAGTTGTCCAAGTTAACTTGGGCAATTTGGTAATCCTGTTTATTTCCAGTCTAAAAGAATAAGTACTATATTAATAGTAAATTTAAAGCCTTTATGTGTCTCGAACAAATACAGAACTCATAAATGCAAAACCAAAGGTCTTTGGCTGTCTGAGGAGACTTTATTTTAAAAAAAATTTCTGTCTTTATTTGATCAAGACTGTGTTGCTGTTCACAACTGTAATTAGAAGTATGAGATCAGGCAGTGCAAGCTGCTGACTAAATCTCCTCTTTTGCCACAGTAAACCCATCCCTAATCTAGAAGAGTAATTCCAAAAGGGCTTAATTCAAACATTGGTCCTAAAGTGAGGAATGAAACAATATCCATCTCATTATATAATATTTGATCAGGAACCAATATTTTGCCCCAAGGTCAAATGCCATTTATGTACACCCCTTCACAAGAAATTATGTTACAGAGAGGTGGTTGATATGTTCTAATTTAGAGTGGGGGGCAACAGTATGTGAATCACAGTAGCATCCACACAATTTTCAAAACTGATGCTCATTTATCATTCTCTTACATGAAATTTACATTTGCTTCCCCTGTAATACTAAATAAATCACAGCAGGTTAAAATTGCTGGTAAAAATTAAAAATATTTTTGCCATTTCCAGGAAAAAATGGAACTGCACACAGTGGTTTTTCTCCTTCCACCGGCTGTACTGCAGTAAATCTGGATTTCCATTGCTCACGAAGTATTCCATTATATTTTCCTAGCTATTCCTTTAGATTAAGACTAGCTTACACAAAGAAGTGTCATAAATCGTGAGGGATTTGATGAAGACAAACCTGGAAATATTAATTGTGAATCCCTAAGTTATGAACTGAGATCTCAGGTCAGGCCAAGTGGTACCTTTGGCCCTTAGAAGCAAGGGTGCCTAGATTACTTTAGTAGTACATGCTTGTGTACTCTTGGACTTCCAAGCACTAGATAGTGGTCTTGTGCCCCTTTCTCTAGGATTTAAACATCTGCTTTCCACCAGAGCCCTTCAAAAGGCAATAGATTTTGTTTTTTAATCTTGGTCCTTGCCCTGTGTATTCCTCACAGGGAAAAAAACAGGCATCTGCTTGCAATCAAGAAATGAATTTCTGAGGCAGAAAATTACTAAGCAATAAGGACATTCCAGAAATTAGTGCTTCCTAGAATCATAGATCCTATTTTATGTTTCCATAAATTATTTTCCTCTGATCTTTTATCTTCACAAGGATACAGATTTACAGCATTACAGTAATATTCATATGAACTAGTAGGCAACTGCACTTTAAACCACTTGTTGATGTAAGCCTTCCCTCCCCCTTGAGCTACTCACACTAATAAAAAAGGCAAGGCTTTCACTTTGGCTTGTCCAGGGCATCCAGAAATTCCCTCTGCTTAACACATAAGCAACAATTTACATATTTGGGCTACACATGTAAATGAGTATTGCACAGGGAAAAGACCAAAATGTCCATTCCATTATGCCAACTGTTGGCTGTAACCCAACACAACAGTTATTATGTATGATACACAAAATTTACATTATTTGTAGCATTAAGAACACTTGAGCAACATTGAGGCATTTGTTTTGGAACTAGGACTCTTCAGCTCTGAGAAGAGTGGTTAATAATGGAAAGAGTTTATTCCTTAGCAGAAGTGCTACATTGTAAGCTCTGAACACTCCTTTTTTGAAGCTAGCATATGGCATATAAATGATACATGACTTTGGGCTGTATTTCCATGAAAAAAGACTATTCCAGCCTCTGTTCTACCTATGAAATATTATGCCATTATAAGTTTAGAGAATTGAAATATAAATATATGATTAAATGTGTCTGTACATTGTTCTCCTACTAGTGTTACTCTTTTCACAAGTCCTCAGTATAAGGTATGGATAAATATCTGTCTTTTTTACAAAACTCTTCCCAGTAGCCAGTCTGAACAGATCTGATATGGTTGCTGTGTGAGGTACCTAAGCTCAATGCAGAAAGTCCTTCACCCACTTGTTCAGCAAAACAGCCCCTGAACTGACAGAAAACCCCTAGGAGGGATATTTAAATCTTAAGTAAGTGGTCAGGTAAGTGCCTGCAGAAGCAAAAAGGACAGATAGCATATTTGGTATGCTAATAGAAACCTATTTACTGGAGGAAGTGACAAAAACATCAATCAAATCAGAAAGGGCTATTAAGAACCGTTAACTCCCTTTCATATGAGCAATGATTTCCATTGGGAAGTAAATAAATATTCATGACAGGGAGCAGTGACAGAAATTTCACCAAAATTACACTCTGGCAAGGTTTCCACACTAGACAAATCTTTAGGAGAGGCAGTTGGCCTGCATGTTGGAAGGGGATTGAGTATTTAGAGAACTTTACACAAGTCACAGGAAATCTGTTTCTGTCTTCTCTTTTCCTTCCTTGAAAATCTGCTGTAGGTATTGTATTTCAATATTGCCCGGTAAGTTATCCAAAACTGAGATTTTTTAAGGATTTAAAGACCACTTTATAATCACTAGAAGCCCCCACCCCCTCACAGTTGTTTTTGTACCTTCTCAAAAATATCCTTTTATTTTTCCAAATATAAAAAATCTTGCAGAAACTGATAGTAGATCCCGTAACCTCACACTACTTGAAAACGAGGTTTGAGCCAAAATCCATTTGAAAACAAGGCTTCCATCAGTTCAGGGGCTTTCTATGCAGAAAATTCTGTCTACAGAGCTCTACATTTATCAACATTACAGAGTAAAAAAGGTTATTATGCATTTACAATATCCCATAACCAGACAGGAAAACAAGAACTTGCTGGCTTTTCCTATATTTCTGTAAGAAAGAAATAAATCTATGACTCTTATTTCCTCCTTTTTAAGCTGGCACATGGGAAGGCAAATTCTAGCTTTGTATATCCCTTTTCCACCTGTTCAGGCAAGGAATACTTTTGTCCTTTTCTAAGAAAAAAAAAAAATCAATGCAGGTTAATAAATATAACAGCTCACATTGCATTAGCGCATTAGTAATGTAGCCTGAAATGAAATAACCTACTTACAAATATGGCAGCCTTCCATGCCAAGTTTCAGCCTGGAGCAAATTTTTATGGTTAAGTTATGAACCTCTAAAATGATGAAATGTCCTTAATACACTATCTTAAATGTCTCCATCTTTACAATTTACTCTTCTTTTTTTTTTTTTTTTTGCATAAATTAAGGGATACTTTTCAGATATCTCTGCAGATTGGTTTCTTGCAGGGAGTTAGCTGGTAAGAATAAATGCTTATGCCTTGTCTCAGTGAATGGAAGTGATTTTTGCATAGAAAAGTGGAATATTTTGCCTGAGATCTTAAGTGAAAAGAGGAAAAGGATACCCTGGCTCATTTCCTTAAAAGCCATCTCCTTCTTTATCAAGATTGCATGTCAAAATCACAGGAGGAAACAATTTCTTCACTTCTTTCTGCTGAGAGAGATAGCAGTTTGAGGAATAAAGAATTTATTTTTTTTTCTGTGAAGACCCACTGATCTTGTAAAAGGATCTGGGGATATTTAATTTTGTACTTTTTTCATTTCTAGATGTATTGTAGGGGTTCAGATGTAGATCTCCAAAACTGGTGACTAAAAGGTGAAAACACTTGTAGAACTTCTCTGTAGAATTTCATTTCAGCTTGTCGTTGGTGTATAACAAGGGTCAGGGACTTGAAACAGGCAAAAGTAAGATTAAGAAAAAATATGGTGATTTTTATAGTCTAAAGGAAAAAAAAGGTTAACACCAAGGGTCCAAAACCATTTAGTCACTCAAGGTAGGCACCAAGATTCACCTGAGATGCCATGTAGAAAGCTTACAGAGATTACAGGTATGACAAAAAAAATTTATGGAAATCCCAAGCTGGATTTACAGCTGGAGACTAAGCAGAAAACCCAGACTACCTCATGTGACCACAGTCTCATGCTCAAGCAGCCAAATTTTGCTCTCAGGGTAGGATTAAGTTGGAGATCAGATGTTCCATATGTCAGTGTCTACGTTTAGGTTCTCCTCCTCAGTGAGGAGCTTGATTCAGCTCAGTCTAAATATCAATATCCAGTACCATTTGAATTGTCTCTGTGTTGGAAGAACCAGAGGCTCTTCCAGAGGTGCTGATGTCTCCCTTGGGTCCCATGTCACCTCTGCCAGCTCTGTGTGCTTACCAAGGATGTCTTAAATGGCACAAGATGCCTCTTTTCAGACAACTGACTCTGTCTTATATGTCTGAGCTCTCTGTATAGTGAGTATAGGTGTACCCCATAGAAACTGAAGACCTGTTTGGTTTACTCTAAAATAGACATGCCAGGTGAAATTCAGTTGCCTAAAGAAAGACACTTGTGGCCATTTTAGAGGTTCTCATGAATCGGAGACATGCTCCTAGGGCTGCTAGATATGACACACAACTTTTGGGAGACCTGTAGCCTCCCAGGGCAGCAACTAGAATTAGATGAAATTTCTCACAGTATCTAAGTTCAACAGTATTAACTTTTAGGCATGAATGTCATCATAAGCTTTCTGTGAGTGGCAGACTAGACACCACACCCTGTGGCTCAGCTGCTCACTCAGAGGTATCCCATCCCTTTCGAGGTGTTCTTGGCATGCTGAACATTGATACAGGGTGATGGAAATTGCACAGAACCTATAAGAAACCTTTATTCTTCTGCCACAGCTGCTTGAGTCCAAATTCTGAGGTAAATCCCAGGATAACTCATGTAAATGCACAGCTGTGTGTGGGCATCTGATCCTGGTCCTAAATCTCTGCAGACTGTTAAGGACATCTGGAGGAGAGGTCTGGGATTTTGTTTGGTTGGGGTTTTTTTGTTGGTTTGTTTCTTTCTTTCTATCTTGCTTTGTTGGTTTTAGGTTTTTTGGGTTTTTTTAATATCTACAAGAATAAAATCAAGCTAAGAGTAGAGGACCTGAATCTTAGTAGCAAGAATCACCCTGAATACTGATTACATGCTAGGGAGTAGGGAGGCTATGCAATGGGAGTTCAAGAAAACCTCTGCCTCTCAGATGTGGAGGTGAAGAGACATTAACTTCTGCACATTCAGTGAATTTGAAAATTACTATAAGTGCATCTAGCCATTTTAAAACCAGCCTCAAGTGTCTGCTTTATTTTTTGTGTGCATCCTAGGCAGCAATTGGCATTCACATGGGGTATATTGTCCAGTTCAGCTGTGCCAACTGCAAAAAACACTGCAAATCTGATTTGGATGACAGTCTAACACCAGTTGTGCTCTGGTTTTGACACAGCATCATCACACCTCAGTGAAAAACTGTACCATGCATGCAAGTTCTTAAAGGTGTGAACCAAAGCACATTAATTTGCATAAAGTGGTATCATTAGCTCTGCCCCTAAAAATGGCATTATGACCAACTTGATCCTCAATTTGCTGGTCATTAGCAAGTATGGTCACCAAATATATAATGTATCTGTATGTAATCACATTACTGCAGCTTCTCTTACCCTTTCAAGTGCTATCACATGATCTCCTTTGCATCCACTTCTGTTTTGTAAAACGTGGTTGTCTCAAACACTGTGTAACTGCTAAATCATTACTTGGAGGAAGGCACCTAGTCTGATGTCTGTTTATTGTCCTTATCAATATGCATTTTCAGGCAAGGGATAGAGTTACTTGATGTCAGCTAAACATCAATACCATGTCACAAAACAGTGCTTCTAATTGTGGTGCTGCATTAAACTATAGTATAAAAAGTTCCATGCATTTCTTTGAATAATATGTTGTGAAAGCTCTCAAAAATAATGGGGTATTTTATGAGATCACCAGCCAGCTAAAATTTATTCATTCTGAACCCAGTGATATGTGGGCTTCAGGGACTGAGAGCCAATGCTGATGAGTGACTGAAGTTTATGTCTAATGATTGTGGTTCCAAGTATCTCTGTTCTTTCCACACTGACAGTCTATATCAAGACAAGAGCTGACTCACTAGTCAAAGTCAACCACATTTGCCTTTTGACCACTCTACAGTTCAGCCTTTGTTGTTATGGAAGCTGTGAGATGAGATTAGATTGCTGTTTCTCATAACATAAATAAAAAATGTACAGCTATCAAAACCCTTCATCTTCAGTCAAAGGTCTGAAAAATATTATAGTTACTGTAAGGTTTTAATAATGTAGATTTTTGGACCCTTTCTTTACAAATACCTACCTTTGAAAATATAAATAAATGTAGACCAGTATATCAGGGTTGAAGTTTATCTCAGTTTTTACAGACACGACAATAGACATATGAATTGTAGGTACTTTTACAGCTTAGTATTTTCAGGACCTTTGGAAATGAAAGAAATGGAAGTGCCTGGAGTGAAACTGTAAAAGCGGCTGTCAGAACTAAAGATATAGAATTAAATCTATAATTTTGTGACAAAATCAAAAGGACAGATCTGGTCAGAAACTAAAACAACAATTCATTAATAATTACCTATCTGATCATATTCAAATATAGTTTGAAAATACTGTGGATGGATTCATTTGCATAGATAAGTCAATCAATAACTATTTATTGCACCCAAGTGCTGCCTGAGAATGCTATCCATGTAAAAACCACTTAGGTACACACCAGATGAGAATCTGTGACCATATTACAGCTAGAATCTGTTTGGATTTACAACCAAAGAGATTATTCCCTGGCTGGATTTAGCCCAACCCAGGACAAATCTTATCTTTTTAATGGTGTGGTTATCAGAAATTATGTTTCCAATATAACTTCAAATGCTGCTTCATGATCTTTCTTAATGTTGGCTTGAAGGAACATTTTCTATGCAAGTGTTTATTCGACAATTTTAATAACTGAAAAATTAACCATGTTTTAGTCAAAACACAGGGTGAAGATAATTTCTGCAAATTTAGAGTACCTAGCTGTCCAAACTCTAGTGACTATGGCCCCATTATGAGCTTCTTTAGGAACCTAGTAGAATGTTGTGGTTGTTCAGATCACTGGGTGCAGCTGTAGTCATTCTTGTCCCCTGTGAGCTGTAGAGCCAAGACTGAGTCTCATGTTTCTGAGCAGGAATGTGTGGGCACCACTGGGGGTCAGCTTTCCCACCTGGCTCAACATCTCTGCTCTTGCTGTAAGATAAAATTGGGCTGATTTTTATCAGACTACAGGAGGGACTGGGTGACCTTCACCACTGGAATACAAGAAATGGGCTGAAATGGATTACTGTAAAAAATGGAAGGTCACACAAGTAAGAACTAATAACAAGAACTTGGATTCTGAGCTGGGAGCTTACAAATTAGAAATGACACAGGAGAAAGAGCAGGTTATGTCAGTCAGTCACAGAATACTTATGTGTGCCTGTGTGTTTCAGCTGCAAAAATCCTGCTCCTAGAACACATCACAGAATCACGGAATATGCCGAGGGACCCACAAGAACAAACAAGTCTAACCCCTGCACAGACCATCCCCAAGAGTCACACCCTGTGCCCTAGCGTATTGTTCAAACTCTTCTTGAACTCTGTCAGGCTTGGTGCTGTGACCACTTCCCTGGGGAGCCTGTTCCAGTGCCCAAACACCCTCTGGGTGAATAACCTTTTCCTGATATCCAGCCTAAATCTCCTCTTACACAACTCCAGGCCGTTTCCACGTGTCCTGTCACCAGAGAAAAGAGATCAGTGCCTTCCCCTCCTCTTCCCCTTTTGAGGAAGTTGTAGACAGCAATAAGGTGTCCCCTAAGTCTCATCTTCTCCAGGCTGAAGAGAAGCAGGACTTTCCTCGCATGAAGCCATGCTGGCTGTGAACAATGACTGTGTTGTCTTTCAGGTGTATTTTAATACCTCCCAGAATAATCTTTTCCATAACTCTTCCAGGCACTGAAGGGAGACTGACAAGCCTGTAGTTTCTGGGGTCCTTCTTCTTGCCCTTCTTGAAAAATGGGATGTTTTCCAGCTTTCAGTTGGGACCTCTCCAGATTCTCAAGACTGCTCAAAAATCATCGAGACATGTTTTGTGACTACATCAGCCAGACTTTGAGGATCCTTGGATGAAACCCATCAAGCCCCATAGATATGTAGGAATCCAGCTGGAGAAGCAGATCCAGCACAGTTTCAGGGTTGACTGGGAATTGATCATTCTTCCAGTCATGGTCCTCCAGCTCAGGGCACTGGGACTTCCTTGGTCCACCATCCATGTTGAAGACAGAGGCAAAGGATGTGTTAACACCTCTGCCTTGTCCGTGTCCCTGTTTGTGAGGTGACCATCCTCATCCTGTAATGGCTGATGTTATTTTTTCACTGCCTTTTGCCATTAACACATTTGTAAAAACTCTTTTTAGTGTCCCCCACAGTTCTGGCAGCTTCAACTCCAGTTGAGCTTTGGCTGCAAGAATTTTCTCTCTACAGTGGCAAGCAACATCTCTCTATTCTTCTCCTGACCTCGCTTCTACTGGGCATGCACCTTCCTTTTTTTGCCTTAATTCCAAGAGAAGATTCCTGTTCAACCAAGCCTGCCTTCTGCCTTGCCTTCTTGACTCCCAGTATTTGAGAGCTGGATAAATACCAGGGAAGGCATATCCATCAAATATAGGAAAATATTAATGTCATTATACACCATTCACATGTCACCTGGAATACTATCTGTGGCTCTGCTTATTCAGGAAAGATGAATTCAGATAGGAAAAAAGTCTAGAGAAAGGCTAATAGGAGAGTCAGGGGAATGAGAAGGAGAGAGCAGAAAGGAGACTAAAGCTGTGGTCTCGTGTCCTCATGTCACTTTTGCCAGCACAAGCCCAGCCATGTGCTGTTCCTGACTGCACATTGCTGCCCACTCCTGTCAGGGAACTTTGACCCCCAGACCTGCAGCTTAGCACCTTGGGAATTCACCCAGCGAAAAGAACAGGGTTAGGAAGTCTAACATGGGTGTAATCTGTACATGATTGAATTTAGTGGGAAGTTGAAAGATCCCTTATCCCTCTGAGTATTGAGCTTTTGGAGTTGCCCTTGTAGAGAAGGAGTGAGGGCAAATTTTTTACCGGTTTTCAAGGCAGCTGTGGTAGGATAACAATTAATACTACATGGCACAGTACTCTTAAAAGCAAGGAGATGGACAGAGGACTGTCACTGTGCCTTCCAGTCCTGTGTTCTTTTACCAGTCTCATACTTGTTTCTATGTATATGAAAGACTTCAGAGATGTATGTCATTTTTTATCTTTACTGCATTAAAAAAAAAAAAAGTAATAGCACAGATCTAGAAGAGAAATATTCCTCCAAAGGAAGAAGAATGGATTCATAAAGCCTGGCAAATTACAGTCATTGACAAATTAACTCTCTCACTGAGAGATCAATATCAAGATTGTGCTGTGACTTGGGCTCCGTTCCATGTGTCCCACAAAAGGGTAAAACTCTGCTAAACCATTCTTTTTTATTGTCATTTTAAATAAATGAATGACAATTTTATCATTCAGAGGACCTAGCAGTAGCTAATTGATATTTAGGTCTCTGCTTTCTCACACTAAACACATAAATGTGTGCACACATGGGTGTTTGTGTGAATAAATGTATATGAAGTTGAATGAGAATTATTTTCATGAGAACAATCCCCATGGTGCACAATTGCTATTCTACTGAAAAGGCAACTGCTGTGTACTGGTTTACTTAAGAAATTTCTGTAACCATATTTATGAAAGCAATGTAGAAAAGACCAAACATTTAAAGAAAAAGGTAGAGTTGAGTAATAGTGCATTGAACTTACCAGTTTGGCCCAGTATGTCCCCACTGTTTTGTCAGACCAACCTCAACTTGCCAGAAGATGTCACATTCTTGTCCACATCAGAGTTTCCTAGCATATACACCTATATATTTTTGCACTAATGTAATTCCTATTTTCCACTTTGCCAAAACATTGTACCACTATTGAAATAATGTCCATTACTAAACAAGCAAAACTCCACACAGATCCCAACCCCTGAAGAGAAAAAATCAGTAGTCATCCTTTCAGCAAATGGATAGAAAAAGAAGAGTGTACTTGATAGTAGTCTTCAGACGCTTTAGATGGCTGGTATTTTAAGTCAGTCATAAACTCAGCCTCACTGGCCTGTAAAAGAGGAATATGGCTGCTTTGCAACACCAAAGCAGTGCAAAATAGATAGAGCACATCAGTGGAAATGGTCCCAGATGTCTTAAATAATAAAATAATATACTAAATGCTTTGCAGTGCTAATGTGCCTTGTGCACACAGATCTCAAGGCACCTTACAGACATTAATGAATTAAGCCCTGTAAAGTGGGTAAGTATTATCCATATTATGCCCAAGGGGAAACTGAGAAACAAAGATGTAAGATGATGGTCCAGGAAGTCTGTGACAGATGTGGGAATAGAACCCAGGTCTCCTGGTCCCCACTCCAGGGCTGGAGAAACAAAATGCTCTCCAAATTCATCTGTCAGTTATTTTTTAAAGTAAATTTAGTCCTTATGAAATTGACAGCCCCAAAGACCAATGTGGTCTGTTAAACCACAGGACAGGTACATCACCAGCACTGGCTGAGCACATCTTTCCCACGCTGTCTCAATAATAAGTGTCAACTGCACTTCTTTGGAGACTGTGGGCTGCTCTTTTTGCATCCTGCCCATTCAGCTCTCTGATTCCTCCATAGAGTTTATTATACTGCATACAAGGTGGAGCTTGTTCCATGTGAGCTGGTAATAATAGCTGGTGATAAATATTATTTCTTATTCAAACTAAGAACCAACAGGCATTCATCGACACTTCTGTACACTGTGCAGCCCACGTTTATCAGGCTTGATTTTTGCTTAGAACTACAAAAATCAGATGTCAAATGCATCAAAACTCAGTCATATTATTAAGAAACTGGACTGGGGGGTTTACTGTTGTATCACAGTCCGGGAGGGTGGCACAGGCCGGCTCCCCCCCGGACCGGGTCTCTGGTTCGTGTAATCCCATCGAATTCGGGGCAGGCGGCCCCCGAGGTTCCGCGGCATGGCGGCAGTCTTCCAACCACGTCAATTCAGCAGGAATATTGTGATACGAAGGAAGAACTGGACTCCATCTCTGTTCTGCTAGAGGTTTATTTGGGGTAATGGGAAAAGGGGTGCAGGGAAGAAGAAGGGGGAAGGGAGACAAGGCAAGCAGGAGACGCTAGCAGCCCAGAGATGGAAAGACCACGAGCTGGTCCAGGCTCTGCCTTTTAAGGGGAAGGAGAGGGGGCAGGGGCTGGCTCTCTCTGAGCCAGTCCCAGGAGGACAAAGGGTAGATGGGCAGGAGGGTGCACACCAATAGGTTTTGAGGTGCAGCAGAGCATATTTCAAAATGAACCAATGGTATACAAAGCAGAGGGACAAAGGAGCACATGGAATCCTAACACTCCACATTGCAACAGTTTACTTCTCTCATCACAGATTTGAACTCTATCACAGTGGGCAGCTAAATTAATGCCAGCTTTACCAGCACTATCACAGGATCATTCAGGCATCAGGGGACCACAGGATGTCTCTAGTTCAAGCACCTGCTCAGAGCTCTGACCAGGTTTCTCAAGGCTTTATGCAGTCAAGGCTCAAAAATTTCCAAGGCTAGAGACTGCATGGCCTCTCAGAGCAACCTGATCAAATTTAGCCCCCTTGCTCAGCAGAAAGTTCACCAATGGGGTAGGAGGTGGTAGAAGCTCTACTTGATGCACTTCACCAGTTTCAAATCCATAGTGTTTCTGCACAATGTTTCCGTGTTCTTATTTGCATCCTGTCCTCACCAGCCTTGCCTTTATACTGCCTTTTGCACTGGAATTGAGTTATGAGTCCCAATTTCAGCCAAGCCAGTCTCCTGATACATCCACCAGTTTACCTGAGCATCAGAGTGGCCCATTCTTGAGCTTGAAGATGGTTGCCCTGAAACACCTGCCAGCCTTCCTAATCTCCTTTTTCCTTTATTGTCACTTCCCACAAGATCTCACCCATCACTTTCCTGAGGAAATCAAAGTCTGGCTGTGCTGAGCCTATGGGCTGTACTCTGCTACTTGCCTTCCTCACTCTCTTTAGGGTGCTGCAGAGCACTGTTTAATAGGAGCTACACCCAAGATTGCCACTGATTGGCACATCCCCAACTGCTTCTTGCACCAGGGCAGCACCTCACTTAGCATCTGTGTTGTCTCCAGAAATGTTCTGGGTTGCTTCTTCCCTATCTGTAAGTTTCTACAAGTCCAGTGTTTAGGGTTTCTGATACAGGATTTTCCAGTAGGCATTTTATAGACACATTGGAATGTCCCAGATGAGCAGTACAGGCCAAAAAAAGGTGAGTTTGCAATTTGGGACTTAAATTTATAACCCTCCCTCTCAAAACCAATTCTAATTAGAAGTATGGTATTTTTCAAAATGAGATTAATTAATGGCACCATTTCTTCAGAGGTGTTCCTGACACATTATCATTTGAAAGTTTTGATTGAAATTAGATACTGTCTGAAAAAAATCATTAGCTATCAAAAACTTAAAAGTTTGATGTATAAGCCACTTGGAAAAATTTTAAAACATCCATTGTGTAAGATGAGCATGCTTCAGTTTAGAAATTTATGCTGGTAAGTATGTCTCACTCTCTGGAAAAGCCACTCAATTTACACATAAACCAATGGTACTCATAAGAAAAATTAGTCTTTGCTGAGCTGGGTTGGATTAAAATCAGTGACCTATAGGTAGAAAGCTTTGTACATTGTTAGTGATTCCCCAGGGCAGCCTGGTAAACACTAATGTTATGCCTTCTAGAATGAAGCTTGTTTTCTGGAAAGATGATCTTATTAATTCATTTTTTGACCTTTATTAAGCACTCAGGCAAGGTTGTCCACCCCCTGGACACGAAGGTAATATCTGCTGCATACATTGCTCTCAATGCCACACATGTTCTACAATTAAATATTTCAGCCTCTTCCTAAACAATCCACTACCATTAAGTAGTAAACAAGCATTGCAAAAACAACATTGGTGTAGATTGCTTCCTGAGACTGTTTCACAAGTTAAAAGTTCAATCAATTTTCCAGGGAATTTTTATTAATTTCGGGTGGAGGGTGGGGTGTACACAGGCACACCAAAACATTCTGGCAGTCATAGAAGATTTGAGTTTTTCAAACTTAAAGGGAACTGTAACTGCATGGAGAGCTAGGAAGGAGAGCAGCAGTCTGCTCTGCTTTCTCAGGAGCCATCGCTTCCTAGAAATACTCCCAGACTCTGGATCTCGGTTCTTCATCTTGCTGAACCATCAGAACAGAGTTTTTTGTGGTTTTGGCCCAGGTCAAACGATCTTCTTCCAGACATTCCCAGGCATAATTTAGGAGCTAGCAAGCACTAAGGACCATGATTAAGTGGTAGCAATTTACATGTGGCTACCCCAGAGGGTAAGGATTTTAACAACATAGAGGCCAGCCATTCCATGCCAATTAGTCTTGGTGCCAGAAAGAAGTCCTAAAAATACATAAACTTTACCATTTTAGATTTGGTCTTGTGAAGACATAACGCAGACTTCTCTTTTAAGGTTGCTAAAGTATTTAAAAGGCAGAAACATTTTTGTTTTCTTTTGGAAGCATACTGAGGACTAGGGATTGCAGACTTCACAGGCAAGCTTGATCATCTGTAAAAATACAATCTGAAGATTTGGCTTTAAAACTATAAGTGTTCATCATGCTTTTTTGCTACGCACAATGGTCTACTCTATTAACAAAAAGCTGTGCAAACAGCCTAGTTTCTCAGCTTATCTAAATCAACACACTTTGTTTCAAGGTAAAAGATAGAACAGGGTGAAGATCTGAAGATTTGTGTGCTGCAAAAGCACATTATCTGGTTTATTCCATTTGATATTAATTGCAGTACTGTAAATGGCATGTGGGTCTACTATCCTACAAGGCAGAGTCTGTTTACAGATTTAATTCAGTGACATTGTCAAATTCCTATTTTTCTCATTTGTCAAATGTGTGAGCGATAGTTACCTAGAAGGATATCTAATAATAAAGATTATGGAGGACATAGAATTGCGTAAAATTATTTTGGCTTGGAGCTCAGTGCAAGTCAACCTTGTGTGCAAATTAAGGGATGAGAAAGAGGCATTTTCATCCAGAATCAATTATCACAAATGATCCCACAGTCATAGCCAAATTCACATTACTCACAATAAATTAAAAATACCTGGCCATTCTTTTTAAGTGCATATAGTTTTAGAACTAGAAAAAAAAAGAAGGAGTTCAAGTTCAACACAAGTAAGGAAGATTCCATCTTACTACTGCCTCTACCGTGCCCTGCTTTCTTCCAGTCAGAGCCTCAGCTTCCTGTATCCATGTCCCATAGCACCCCCCATGCCCATTTTGGTGCCTCTGCTCCTTAAATGTTTCTTTCCTTCACTCTTCAGCACTCCTGTTTTTCCTTGCCATTTCTCTACAAGCTCTTTTCTGTCAATCCTCCTTGTACTTAAGTCAAAGATTCAATAACAGATCTTCATCCTATTCCTTCTTTTACCCTGAAACAAGGTGTGTTGATTTATACAAACTGAGAAACTAGGCTCAGGACTTTAAAATTGTTCCTGTAATTTTTTTCTCTGAAAACTGAGAAATTCCAGAGAGGCTGGCAGCTAGTGGTCAACATGAGGTGTAGGCAGTGAAACTGCTCTTGGATAGGAGGATAATTTCTGGCATAGTTGCTCATACTAACTGCAGTTTCATAATATACAGCTGGGTCCAGGAGCAAATGTCAGAAAAATAATTCTGTGACCATTTGCAAAATTACATAGAGCTTAAATAGACTTAATAGGCACATGTACTTCTTATATTTTCATGGAAACTAAACATGAGTTAAGAAGGCTAATGCCAGTTTGCTTGTGTTAATGCTTGAGGAAGAAGAGGTTTAAGCCTATATTAAGGATGCAAACATCTAAAGCACACAGATTATTCTCTACAGTTACTGTGTCAGGAGCCATAGACTGGTAAATGTAGAATTAGTAAAGTGGTAAATGGAATACATTGATTGCTTTTACATAACATAATACAAGTTAAAATAAATGGTCAGTGTCCTCATAAATCTTTGCTAGTGCTTTTCCACAAAGACAATTAAATAATATAACAGCACCCTTCACTGCTACAAGCGTGCAGTCACGAGCAGTGGCTTTGTGATGAAAGAACATCACATTTTAATTCTTCACACAGACACTAATTTTTAGTGGTCTACTTTCCTGTAAGAATGACACTTTGAACAAGCTAAGTAGTAAGACCAAAAATGGAAAGTTTCTGAAGTTTTTAGTCTTGCATACTTGATGACAGATTCAAAATCCTAGTGTTATTTTGAAGCCATCCTTTTGTATCTAGGACACAGGAACCAAGAGAGGGAAATATTGCCACACAAGCTACATAATCAGTCTGTGCCATAAAACACAATTTGATTTTAGGCATGAACTTGCCAAAAACCTTTCCTAGTTAATTCAATAAGACCTTTCAAATCACAAAGAATGTTAAGCAAGTTGAAAAATGTGTCTTTGAAGAAACTGAAATGTAAATATTCCAGAAGAAAATGAAGAAATATCCACAAACAAATTACATTGCTGAAAAATTATTTGTTTAATTCTAATTAACACTATTTCTGCTAGCTCATATACAGCTGGGTAAGTAGGGAATACTATTGATGCATGCAGAATTTCTGCTTTCAGTAAGAAAGTATTCCTGTACCGTGTTCCTCAGCTAAAAATAAAAAGAGACATTCTTTTGTTTAGTTCTGGTTATTTCTCTATGAGAAATACACTGGAGAAAGGAAAGTTGTTTTTAGAACAGCATTGAGGCAGAAGGAATGGGAAAATGTAAGGGAAACTGTTCTCTGATCTTCATATACAGCAATTGGATGCAATAAATTCCCTGCTGTTTGAGCACAGACAGAATCTCAAATGCACATATACTTTTGCTATTAGAAAGTATAAACCAAATAGTGATAAACGATGACTATTTGTTGCTTAGATTTATTTTCTGAGTAATATAACTGGGTGGGAAAAAAAAGGAAAAAGCAACCTAGTATTGAAGGATGTATCATTTTTAATCTCAGTGCTTTGGCTACTGCCAACATCAGATAGAGTGTCGTATTGCAATAATTCAAGGATCTCTCTATTAGTTTCTTAAAGCCTTTAAAGTAAGGGAAGCTGTTACAGCGGGAAATGTTAGGCACATCCTCTAATTCTCCTCAGGTCTGGGACTTAAATTTATTTTAAGGGGAAATTCAAGGTAAGCTGTATTTTACTTAAATGCATTAATCTTTTAAACTGTTATTGTTTGATACAGTATCCAGTCGTGGGTTTTTCTTCTTTTTTCAAACCCTGCAATAAAAATTGCTGTTGCTCCCTTCTGCGGTTCAGCTGTATTAGCAGCAGCATATTACAGCTGCGAGCTACTGCCTAACATCACCAACTTTGGGAAGTGATATTCTCTAATTGCTCACATCCAGCACTTACATGTGCACTGCACTCAAAAAGGGTTAAGCATCTGAATCCTCTGGAACAGTGTTTTCTAAGCAACAACAGAAAAATCATTAGTGTGTTAACTGAAACAATGCCATACTTTTCTCTCTATTGTTTAACCTTTTGTCCACATTACAAATATCTCAGTGTAGTTCTTATCTTTGACCTTGAGGGACTGTAGCTTTATCAGTGCTTCCGTTTAGATCACAGATGACCTTCAGCTGATATCATTGAGCCCTGACCTGCCTCAGTGATCTGCTCGCACAGAATACATATGCTGAACAGTGCTGGTGTGTGCAGTAGGGGTAAGTGAATTATTTACAAAAATTTGAGTTGACACCTTTTATCAAATGTGGAAAGATGAAGACAAAACAGCTGCTATTGCTGTCGTAAGCAATCTGCTGGTGATTGAATAAAAGTGTCAAGAAAATGGCTGCTTGATGGCCTTTTGTTCTCTCTCATCCAGCTTGATGTTAGTTTGAGCTGTCAGTTAGGAATCACGGCACAGTGATTTATCAATAGGCTGAGTGACCTTCCCGTGCGGCAGGCGCTACCGCGGGCAGACAGCACCCTCTGCTGCGGGCGGCTCTGCTTCCCAGCGGGAGCGGCAACCCCAAACACCAGCCGCCTCTGCTTCTCTTTTCCTTTCTTTTTTTCTTTTCTGTTTTTTCTTAATTTTCTGCCTTAGTGTCTTTTTATCAAGGCTCGAAAGGTTAGCTGCGAATGCTCAAAAAAAAAAAAAAAAAAGAATTCTATAAACTGCGCTACGTATTTCCAGGCTTTCTTCCTAACAAAAGGGAAAGCACCAAGTGAATCAGGCACTACTATTCGGGCAAAACAAACTTGCAGCGATCAGACAATGGGACGGGGAAAGGCAGGGCTGTCAGACGAGGCCACTCGGCGGGTTTGAAACGCAAGGCTTTCCTCGCACCGCCTCATTCCCGCGTTACTCGCGTTTGTTCCAAAGCTCCCTATTTTGCAGCTCGCAAATACTGTCACGCAATAAAGTACTGACTCCCACGCAGCCACGCTGCTTTGTGAAACTTCTGTGCCTAAAGGAGCGCTCGGGGTGTTCAGCGCCATGCCCTCCTCTGCAAGCAGCTGCTCTTCCCACCCAGCGCACCAGCCTAGGAGCATCTCACCGCCCTCTCCGACTTCCCAGCGGCAGCTGGTCCCAGAGGGGATGCTGAGCCATTGGCACAGCAGCCTGGGCTGGGTGTATCCCCTCCGTGTGCCCCGCAGCCCAGCAGGGCAGCCCCAGCCCAGCCCCAGCCCAGCTCCGCGCTGCTCGCAGCCCCCGCGGTGCCTACAGCCGCACGATGCATCACCTGCGATTATTGGTACCTCGTAATGATTATTAGCCGCTTTCAAAGACATCCGCATAACAAATTGCTTTCTGGAACAATGTTCTCTCTTCCAGATTCTTTTCACGCGTTTCTGTTAAGATTAAAATTTACTCAGCTTTCCTTCACCCATTCCCAGAGAATATTCTGAGTTGGAAGGGACACTCGAAATGACCTTTTTCCCCCTGAGTTTGTGGGACCAACATTCCCATACTGCATCTAAGCTCCTTCTTTTGTTTCTAGAGACATGATTTTTGCTGCAATTACCAGGTGAAAGAATAACTGTCAATACTCTTAATTCTTTTTTATTAAGGCTAAAATAATAGGCATAATATAATGACTGATATTTTTTCTTGAGGACTCTGCTTTTCATATGCATATGCATGCGGACAAAACACACAAATTGCCTTTGCTTTTTCATAGAAGCGAATTAAAAAGGGAACTACTGACTCAGAAGGACTAGTTTATTTTCTCTATATGTGCAGAGTTGAAAAGTATTTCTGTGAAAAAAGTTTTCCTTAAAAACTACTGTGATAAAACAATGATTAAATATCCCAGCAGCTGTCACTACTGAGAAATGAGTTTTTAATTTTTCTCTCTTTTGTTAGTTTTTCACAGCAGTTTCTTCTTTCTTTTATTTATTTAATTATTTGATTTTTTAATTGTTTCCTTGTAGGGCCCACAAGTTAAACCTTCCCATAGCCAAAGCATCAGGTTCAGCTAAAGTTTAGTGAAATTTTGTGAGTTTTGTGCATATTCATCCATATTTGTCCAGGCCAGATCCTGTGGTTAAATCCGCTCAGCAAGAAACTTCCACTGGCACAAAGACTCAGACTCCAGGGCCAGCACCAAAGAATTTTATCTTGATCAAGGAGAGAGATCCTCTTGGTAGCACACAGGTGACTGGCTGGCTGATGAGGAGAATAAAATTCAAAGGATATCCTTGGAAATCCATTTAGTATCATAAACTGATGGAATGCTAGAAAGTCAAGAAATATTTTACCTACAAAAGGACAAGAATTTCTACATCTCTGTCCAAGGCAAGTGTAGTCAGTGGCTGAATAAGAGGTTCACACTCATGTAATTTCTTAAATTCTTTTCTGAAAAAAATAACCCTTTTTCCCCATTAATTTTTCATTGCAGTTTCACTCCTTTTCCCTGCCTTGGTTTCGTGGGCATGATTTCCTTTCTATCACTATCAAGTTAGAGCCAATGCTCTGGAATAGTAGAGTGATGTCAGTGCTAATCTGACAGAAGTGAAATCAGAATAATGTCCAGCATTTTCTAGGAACACATTTGAAGCTGTCTTTGTGCTCCCAACATGGCTACAGTGCTGAGAAACACCTTGCTGGCTTGGATGAAGGTTACCGAACTGCAAGTTGTGCGTAGGTCTTAAAAGCAAAGTTCTTTGGATCATGAGAGCCTGTAATAGGACATAAATGGACATTTCATCTATAAAATGCCTGCTCATACACTGTCCTCACACCATAGCTAATGCATCAAAATCTGAAATGGGTTCTGTGTGACAATTTATTCCCCTGGTTACAGAAAATAATGTCTTGTAATATCAGTAGATTTTCTGTAGTACTTATGTGTTCTATTAAGATGTCTTGCCAGCTTGTACTGTGAGCTTTATTATCAGTTTATATTATTTCAATAAAAACTGTTATTATAGTTTGTATTTTCTTGTGTTCAAATGTTTATTCATTTAATTTTCTTGTTGCTTAGGTGCTCACTTTATTTCTCTCAAACTTAATAGCTGGGGAAAAAAAGGTGTGTTGAATGCTCCAGTTGCAAAGATCAGCAAAAGTATAGAGGGCATGTCTTTGGTGTTTGGGGTCATTTTCATAGGGACAGTGTTCATATTTTTAATGAAGATATTGGTTATTTGCATAGAGCATACGTAGCATCTTTTATTGAAGGATCTGAAACAACTTTGAAAGCATTCCATGAGCATAGCTTCCTGAGGAGATGAGGAGTTTGTAGATGGCATGGTGGTACTCTCTGTTAAGAAGGCTACCCTGAACTTCTCCAATCAAGACACTGTTTTTCTTGCAAGAATTTTTAGGATGAAAATTTTGGTGCCAATAATTATCTTCTTACCCTTCCTCCGTTTTATTTCTCCCCTTTCAGCTGACATCTTCCACATGCAGATGCACAGCTCTGGAGGCTGTAGGGAAACTCTCCCATTGTCTTTGGGATATGACATATATGTTCTCACAGAATGTCAAAATGCATTTCTGCACTGGATAGGGGAACTAGGTGAAACTTCCCATTATCTCTTGCAGTCTGAGGCTGTTGTTTTGGACTGTAAAACACAGCCTGCAGGGACATGGTACAGCAGTTTTGAAGTGGGGTGAAGAGAGGATTGTTTCAGGCACATTCCCAACCAGACATTTCTGGGGGCATTTACAAAGCAAATAAAGTCCAATTTATCATTGCAGTGGGGATTTTCACCCCCAGTAAGCCCACTTCAAATGTGAGTGTATTTCAAATCCCTGAAACTACGTCAAAAGTGCTTAGAAGTGACTAAGATTTATCAGATTAATTCCTGAGAGATTCTATCCATATCAGGCATTACCCATCACAGCCACAAATGGCTTTTCTTGCAACTGGAACTGAAATTCAGGTTATTTAAATGGAGGTATCTACACTGCAGTGATACGTGTGTAAGGAAGGAAACATGGAGACAAATAGGATACAGACTATGGGAAAAAGTATTTGGAGGGGGATGGAGCAGATCTGGAGATAGGGATGCTGGGAAGGCAGTTTGGGAGGAGAGTTCAGACAAGAAGCTGCATGGTGGAAAAATGGGGTTCATGCATCTGTTATTGAAAGCCCTGAGGGAAAGAGACTGAGCATGATTTGTGGAGACAATGGAGAGCTTGTGTTAAAATTTTGTAGGAAAGTGCAGCTTGGAGGAAGAGGGTGACTCAAGTCCAGACCAAGTGTGAAGCCATGCATAGTTTGTGCCCAAAGTATGGTTCTCCTAGAGAATGGCAGGAAAGCCAAAACTCTTAGATCTGATGAGAGCCAGTGTCTGTGAAAACCATCACAGTGTCCCTACAAGGTGTCTGCATTTTGAGACTCTCTTTATTTGTATGCCCCACGTAACTCATGATGTATTCAGTGAAGAGGATGAACCTGCTGCGCTAACAAGACAAACACAGTCATCTGGTATTCCTACCCATTAACTCAAGTGGCTAATGTTTTTGTGATTGATGTCCACCATCTAAAAAGCACTACTGATGGCTGTTCATATGACATAAAGTGACATTTCTGGGTGGGATTTTTTTTCAGTTTATTGTCTTAGAAATAAACCAAAATGTGGTAAAGGAATTTTATGAAATTCTGTCACTCAAAAACTGTGAAACATCAAAATTAAGATTACCTCAGAGAACTCTAATTTGCCCCTGCACCTGCATTTTAAGAACTCTTTAAATTGGCATCATCACATTCTATCTTTTCCCCTTGCTTCATTCAATTCATGTTAAGGCTAGTGCTTAGTTAACAAACTGGTATTCAGTATTGTTGCCTCCTCGCTGATCAGCATATGAACCAGGGCCTTACTGCACACAATTCAAATCCTGCTCTGAACACAGAATTATTCACCTCCCCAAGGGCTTCTTTGTAAAACTTTCCTGACGCCTCTGGGAGATGAGTGTCATTATTCCCATTTTACAGTTGGGAATAATGGTACAAAGAATGTGGCGCCCAAAGTATTCACCAGTTTGCAATGTTCAGTTTAAGAACAACAGAACCAAGTATTTATGAGCATGTAGCATTCTACAATAAAATTACAATTTACTTCAATTTCAGTTGTGAATGCTTATTGCTTCTGTAAATCAGACTCCAGACACCCATAACACAAGAAACACACAATTATTGACCACCTGTTCAGTGACTTGCCAAGCATCCCACAGGAATTCCCTGACAGATGCACAGATAGAGTAAAATTCCCTATGGTTGCATTCAGCTCCCTTAACCATGACACCTTCTCTCCTTTTGTTGCAATCTCTTATCTTGGCCACTATGCATGGGATTATTTCATCAAATCTGAACTACCTAGAAGTTAGCCCTGAGTTGGTCATCCCTCTTGACAATAGGGAGATTGGCTGAACCACTACACCTCTGTAGGCATAAATTGGATGGGAGAGGAGGTGCCCATCCTTTCCCACTGACTACAGAAAGATTCCAGACTAGCTTAATAATAAGCACCCAACATCTAGAAGGCTAATTTATAATAAAGTAAATCCTTCCCAGTACTTTCTGTAAGAAAGTAAGTAGACAGCAGCATTATTCACAAAAACCTGATAAATGCCCAGTGCTCAGGTTCACTTTTTAAACTAAATACAGCAAAATTTATGCTGGTGGAGTATATAAATAAAAATAGTCTCATAATGCATATGTCCAGTCAGGGTAAATTAAATCAGAATTATTACCAGCCTCAGTTATCCAACCTTATATCAGTCTGTACAGCTTCTGAAGGTATTTTAGTCATATACTTGCGACGTTGGTTTTGCAAGTAAAGCCCTGCTTAACTCAGGCAGGACATGTCCTTGTCTCAGTCCTCTTTGTCATCACTTATGAACATTACTGCCTTTATTATCACATTTTGTGATAACAATAAAGGAGCCCATGTTCCGTATCTTAACAGAGGGTGGAATTCTCAATCCATAGAGAATCAGTTCAAATTCAAAGCCCAGGTAAAGTCTTTGCTGAAGGCTTTGTGATCAGCAACCCTTAGATAATACAGGATAACTGAGCTTGAAGCCAAATTTTGGGAGGTCTAGCAAATCAATTCTATCATTAGTGACTATGCTCTCTGTTTAAGTAATGGAGAGAAAGAGATGGTTTTAAAGACCCTCAGAAAGTAACTCTGCATACCTAAATCTATGCAGCTGGATCTTTACCCCAGAGTCTGACTCCTAGAATAACCAAAAGCAAAGTGCTTGATCCAGTCTTGTCCAAGTGAAAATCATGTTGAGTCTATAATCTTGGCACAACACTGAAATCTGTCAATAAATTCTGATGCTTTGGAAAAGTCTACCTCAAAATGCCATAAAATTCCAACAAAGTCACACAAATCAGTAGAAAAGTCAGCATAGCCTTGATAAAAGATTACAGATGAATGTTTGGAATGAAAGAGCTTTCCAACTTCCAGCAAAAGTCAATGTGTATTGCTTATTTGTCATTACCACTCCTCTATGCAGATTTTGAAACGTGGACAATTTACAGTTGCTGTATCAAATTTCTTAGCCAACCCCATGTATTTCCTTTGTACTTTCACTGGTATGAAAGGAGAGGGTGCTCTCCAACAGCAAGATCTTGGAGCAGTGGCACAGATGCAGCAGAACGGCTGCTGGTGTGAACCTCTGGTGCATCTCCAGATATCCACAACTCACTGCACAGCAACCAGGTGCACAATATCAGCTGCACACCTGTGGCGAATCAGTTATAGAGAGTAGTAGACTGCAGCTGCTGCTATCTGCTGTGGGGAAGAATGCATGTTCATACCCCCAAAACAAGAATAATTAAGCAGAGCAAAAAAAGGTAGGAATGCTGGTATAGTGTTCAGAGTGGGTTCCAGCTGAGTATGTGCAAACACAATGCACAGAAACACTCATCAATTTCTCACTGATGAAATCCCCCAGCCTGAGTCTTCATATATCAGATCAGTGCAAAACTTCATCAAACGCAGGAACAGAGACAGGTAGGTCTTGTCAGGATTTACAAAAGACACAGGAATACAGCTCATATCCAATACAGCATTGTCTCTGTGTGCTTCATTTATTTTTTCTAAGACGTTGTTCAAAAATGTACAGCCAGAGTCATCCATTTCATGGATTAAAAAAGTGAATCTTTTCCAAACTGCAATATTTTTTATTTCACATTGTCTTCAATCTCTAGTCTTCAATGTGCAGGGATAGTTGTCTGCCCTAAATCTCATGTACGTATGCATCATGACTTCTTCATAAAAGAACAGCAGAATGTTGAATAATATGTAAATTTTATGTTGTAATGAATTGGGTCCTAAGATCTTTAAAGGTCAGGCACCTGATATAATACATCATGTTCTTTAATATCAACTACAAAATAACCGTAATAAATTTTGCCAGTACCATATCCTCACACACTGTTACCCACAAAGAAGCACCAAAGGAAATGTGTCATTTGTCAAAACATGTAGGGAAGGTGATGTGTGTACAAGTAATTTTAAAAGTATTGCTAAGGTTAGGCATAGTTATACAAGTTACAAGGTTGACTTTTCAGGGAAGTAGCACATTGTCAACAAGCCTGTTGCTTAAATTCCCTGGAAGATTCATAAAGCCACAAGGCTATTTCTTTTACAGTGAATTCACATCTAATGAAATGCCTGGGAATTAAAACTAGCTGGCAGAAGCCAGACACATGGCAAATCGAAATTATTGCTGTTGATGTAGAGTTAACAAAACAAGAAGCTGTAACTAAAAAACCAGTTCATTTTGTCACAAATTCAGTAAAGCCTGTCAGAGCACTCTTTAGGCCCAAAAGTTAAACATGTTTAAATACCTCGTTGAACAGGAAAATCATAGACATATGTTTCAATTTAAGCACATCCTTAAATGTTTAATATAAGAGGTATTGAGCAGTTAAGTTCAATAGGCATTTCCTTAGCAGAATATCTCCTGGCAATATTAATGCTAACGGGAGGAGAGATGGACAAAAATGTGAAATGTGCACCAGACTTTGGATACTGTGACAACTGTACCCAGGATTCCTTGGGCACACCAGAGTGTCAAAACGGATAGGGCAAGCACAAGAAAAAGTATGTAGCTCTCTGACAAAGTTTGACAAAGATAATATGTGACCTGTGCTTCTTCACTGTCTGCACAGGTAGGCAGCAAAGCCAAGGACAAGCAGTACACATATTCACTGCTTTCCTCTCTGGCTCAGTTTGTGCCTACTGTTCCCATTTTTGAAATGCAAAGACAGTGAACCGGTTACAACCTATGTGAGTGGCCAAATCACCAAACTGTACTTTGTAGAAATAATACAATATAGGAAGTGTCCCTGACCTTCTAAAAGATAGCAAAAGGAAACTCAGGATCATGTCAGCACGAGAAAAGATGTGTCCAGCCATAGGTAATGCCACTGATAAAGCTTTGACACTTAACTAAAGGGAACTTCTTTCTAAGTCAATAAATGGTTTGTTGCTGTACTATGTCCCCATCATGCAATTCTAACAATATGGCACATGATCCTGGTCTTCTGCTACACTCCTCCTCATAGGACTGTCCTTTTTCCCACTGACACAGGGTAGGATTGAGATTCTGCTTCACATTCACACCCTTAGATTTAGCCACATCCCATGTAGCATCTACTTGGGAGTTAGGTGTCCAAGCTCCAGTTATCACCAACAGAAAGGTCTGGGCCTCCATTCATTTGCATGTGTCGCAGCTTCTGGTGCCACCTGAGTCACTCTGAACATCCCAGTGAGCCTCATGCTGCTGTTTCAGAAGTTCTCACCTGACACAGAGCTGGGCATGGATGATGCAGCTGACTACCCTGTGAGCTCAAACACCTAGCTCTTGGACAGATGTCCAAGGAGGTGTAGACATTTAGAGAAGAGAGCTTTGAGGCACTCCCACGCTTGCTACTTTTCTTTGATAAGACCTGCTTAGCCAAGATCAAATTGTCCACCAGTTATAAATAATGGCCTCCAGACAGACTGTCTGTTGCTGGGAACATCTAGAATGCCGAATGCCAGGCAGGAGTGGTGAATGAACAGGCTTGATTTCAGCCCTAATGAACAACTGCTTTCTCATTAACCATAAAACAAAGCCCTGATGAGAAGGTCTTGAACAACTAAACTTAGGTGGAATGAATGTGATGCTTAATTTTATCATTTCTTTGTTGCCTCTCATAATGTATTGTTATAGTTCGCATGATTTCTCTGGTGCTGTGGAGTTACAGGCATGGTCAATGGCAGAAAAAGAAAGAGAGAAGCCCCACTGAACAGGAAGTGTGGAAGGGAGGTTCCCTTTGGCCCTCTTGCAGCAGGAACAGACAGGCCTGAACAGAAACAGCATGAGAATCAGGGAATAATCAATGAGATTTCACAGTCTGTATATTGGCCAGATTATACTTACTTACCTTGCAAAAGTCTTTGGAAAATTACTGTCTAAACCTTTGCAGCATTTTACAGGGGATGAAATGTGCAAATTGTTCCTTTTATACATATTTCCTAAGATACATTCTCCCTTTGATACCAGCACATAACCATCATGTATTAAAGAAATAAGAGATTTCCCCATTAGTGTAAAACAGATGTATAATATAGGGTTAGCACCTGAAGAATATAATTTTAATTTTGCCATTTCATAAAGAAGCCTTAATTCATAAATGTTAATGACACTGGGGAGTAACAGTCTTTTCCCTGGAGAAAGATGAGACCTTATATCATATTGTATATTATTGGACACAGTTTCAGCTTGGGTTTTATTGTCATATGCATTTGATGTTTTTTTTAGAGTTTATTTCATTATGGAAAATATTTTAATTTACATAAAAAATTTAGATTTCAATATACATGACATAAACATAATTTTTAACTACTTAAACCACTTCTGTTAAGGCACTGCAGTTTGCTCTCAAAGAGTGTGTGTATACAACACATTTTTTACTTACTAGTGTTGTTTATCACAATGTGTGATGCACAGTCTTCTAAAACTCTTTCTTACATTTTAAATTAATTCTAATATAGGTTTATCAGTTCCTTGTTATGGTGCAGAACTTATATTAAATTCTGTGATCCATAAAACCTTTTTTTGAATGACACATAGTTTAGTTTTTCATTTAGAGGCTATAAAAGTGTTCACAAAAGTTATGTTGGAAAAAAAATGATTGAAAGTGCTAAAACACTGTACAGAATATAAAATCCTTTCATAGACTTTTTATGACACATGAAACATGAGTCTTAAAGGTTTAATGTTACTGACTTTTATACAAGGCTTTTTAATTCTTGATTCCAGTTATGGTTCTGCAAATGAACTGTGACATTAAAAAGAATCAGGCTGGAACTGCCTTAGCTTTCTCTCTAGATGAGTTTCTCCTGGCCATGAAGGGTTCACATAATCTGCCCCACCCTGCCCACGTCTGGTTAGCACTAACTTGCTATAGCAGCAGCCAAGTGTAAATCCTGCACTGCATTAAATCTGCCTAACACAACACATCCTACTCAAATTTGTCATTTAGGTTAGGTGGGCTTATAAATTGTTAAGAAGGGTGAAGTGTTACTTAATTTCCCTTTCTCTTAATATTTAATAGTGTGCTACAACAATTGGGCACGTGATTTAATTGACTGAATACAGAACCAGCGCTGATGTATACTCAAATAAAGAGAGACAAAGCCAGTTATTCCATTATTTGCATAGGGGTGAAGAAGCTCATGCTACTGGGACCAGTGGAGGAACAGGCTCTTACACCTTCTAAGAGCTATAAAGAAGCCAAATATTCACCCACAGACTACTCCCCCAGCTCAGTAGATTTCTAGGACTCTCCAAAGGGGTAGTGTCACACATTTTCTGGGCCCTTCTGTGAGTGCATCTGTTGCTAGAAGATGTTTGTACTCAATTTTTTCTCAGCCAAATGCAGACATGGCCCAGCTGTGGGGCTTCCCCAGCACACCCAGTGACCTGCAGTGCACACACCACATCAGGGACGACTCATGGGGGCAGGAAATGCAGCCTTCTTGCTCTCCTAGAAGCCAGCTCTGCGCAGACACCTTGGATAATCCTATTTTGCCTGAAAAGCAGATCAGCTCTGTTGCAAGGATTTAGGGAGGCCTGAGAATGACTGAACCTGGGCTTTCTTTGACCTGGATGTTTGCAGCTGCCTGCTTCAACAGGTTTATCTGAGCAAGTTATCTGAACAAGTTTTCTATACAATCAACAGAAAGAAAAACTATGTGACTAACCCCATCTTGAAATAAGTATCTTACACTAGTAGAAGGGCCTATTTCTCTCCACAAAAGCAGCTAGGATAACTAGGTCAGGTACAGATTTATATATTGGTACAGAAAAGGGATGTTGGCCTTTGACACTTCAGCCTGACAGCAGCCAGTCTAGAGAACACTGCAGCAGCAGACTGTGCCCAAGCAAGGGCTGTGTCATGCAATTTTTCTCTACCATTGGCATATATACAACTAAAATTCCTTTATCTCCAAACACAACAGCCCTGTGTGTACATCTTAGTGAGAAGAACCCTCAGCTCATGCAGAACTCTGCCCAGCTATCACCAGAGATGATAGATATAATCTCTAATGATGATATATCTATCATATAGAGCCCAAGTTCTTGTGGCTCCTTATTTGCATAAGTGGACAAGATGGGTGATTCTGGACTGTGCTTAAGTCTGTTCAGTTTATTTGTATAGGTACAGTCAAAGGTGCAGGTGGAGAGAAATAAGATTATTCAAGATTATTATTTCATTGTTCTGTATATGAGTCTCAATAAAATTCCAGAAAACACAGAAGATTAAGATTTGAGTTTTTAAGTAATGCTGCATACCTGGAGAACTGCCCATTGCTAAGTTTCTGTGGTT
Organism: Lichenostomus cassidix; assembly: GCF_008360975.1. Lineage (NCBI taxonomy): Eukaryota > Metazoa > Chordata > Aves > Passeriformes > Meliphagidae > Lichenostomus > Lichenostomus cassidix. The sequence continues at coordinate 50,099,262 of NC_139479.1, read as the reverse complement.
TATATCACTACAATACATACAAATTCTGACCATAACCTAAGTCCATATAGGCTATGTAGTAGGTTATTTGCAAGAAGGAACAGAAAAAGGAGACCTTGAATCTGATAAAGCACAGAATAATTTTTAAAAGACTATGTTAAAAATCCTGTTGTTTGATTTCTAAGATTTAGAAAACACAAAAATAATAACAGAGTTTTCATTTTTACCTATGTTTGTCAGATGAGTAAACCTCAACTGCTGTTAATATGTAGGGATTAAAATACAGGTACTTCTGGTATTTTGACTTCATACTGCAGCCACTACTCTACATTGTATTTCCCACATTTGACAAACCTAGTTAAAAAAACAAGAGTAGGGCAATGTCACAAATATTTCACTGAAAATTTTCTTTTGCTTTTTGTCCAGGATACGTTCTTCTGTGTGTTCTTATTTCTGCTATCCATGATTGTAAAGTAAAAGCCCTTTCAAAGTCTTCCATAAAAATCAATTTGCAAACACATTTTAAATAATATTATTGGTTTAGATTTTAAAATTATATCTAATATGTTAACTATCTCACAGTAGAAGAAAATGTATATACATCCAAGTGCAAAAATTATTAACATCCTGATGGTCCTTTGCGCTGTTTTGTGCCTTTAGCTTGCTAGTTGGTGCAAATGTAATATTATCAGTAGATGGAATTATGGGCTGGGACTTAGTACCAATTTACTTAGGGGCTTGATGGCATTCAAAATATTTGCTGTAGATTCTTGTTCATGCTTGCTTTATATTTCATTACAAAATTATCACAGCTGTAGTATGCACACTCAACAAATTTCAGAGTATGCCATACTATAAATTATTGAAAGGGAATCTCATTATTCTCTACAGGGTTCAAAAACCTCAATGAAAGTTTTCTGGATTTTTTTTCTTTTTAAATCCAATTATCAAGGGGTGAAAACACATTTACAGCAAAAGTTAATAGTGCATGATTGTGAAGCAGCAATCTAGTTCATGAGCACTCTGTCCAGCAAATGTTATGAGCAATGTGATTCAGCTGCTGATGAAGAAAAATCCAATGCTGCTACCACAGTACATTGATCTATTCTGAACTAATTTTATAATTCCAGGGTTTACATTGGCCGCGCTTGAAGATTTGACAAGTATATTGAGGACAGACAGAAAAAAATTGTACATTGTACATCAATATTAGCATCCAAATTTTGTTTTCATTTTGCTTTTTTAAGGTTTTTTATTTAGATTCCAGCTAGAGAACCTACTTGAGCTGAATTTGTTGGAAGACATTTTTACAGTGTGAAGAAGAGAAGAAAAGAAAAATAAAGCTGTAAAGTGCCATGAAAAGCTGTCTGCTACAAGAGCAGTATTTCTCTCCTGACAGAAAAGCTCCATGTTCTTTTTCCAAAACCCCTCACTAAACTCAGAAACATTGATCCAGACATTTCTATTGCTTCCTTGCTCCACAGGTTGATTACATACCTCACAAAAACACACAGCTGCTGTAAATTTTCAAACAAGAGAAAGCATACCACTTATCCACACCACAGTAAGATGCATTTTCACTTTCCTTAAGCTTTCCCACCAACCATTTCCATTCAGTCTCAGGACAGATTAAAATATTAGGTAATGTTAAGCTGCAATGTAATGTAAATACAAATTAGAAGTAAGGCCTTGCTATCAAATATCTGTAAAAGCAGTCCAGTAATTAGAAGAGTAATTTTTCATTATGTGTCACAAAAAGTGACAAAACTGTGCTGAATGAACCAGGGTCAAAATTTGGATTTTCTTTTAGGGGGTTTTTTTTGGGTTTTTTTTTTTTGGGGGGGGCTGGGGTTGTCATTCAGTGCTTGGATATAAGTTCCTGTCCCAGTTTCAAGCACAGGTACACTGTGAAGGGGGTTCCTTTTTTTACAGTGGGTCATCTTGCTGTCTGAGGTCTCCCTTTTCTCCTTGTTCTGTCTTCAGGACTTCCCCACTTCAATGCAGACTTTTGGAGCTTCTCTCTGGAAATAGTCCATTTACTCAGAATAAACCCACACTCAAAGCATCCTATTAATTTTTCCTTTTTTTTCAATGTTGTTCTAATACATGACTTCTGAGGTGAGAAAATAATATTTTCTCAAGCATTTTGAGGAAGGGAAGAGTAGAAATGAAAAGAGCACTCAGACTAGCATCATCTTTTGGGCAAATGTGTTTACAAAAGAGCCAAGGCATTTTTTTCCTCAAAAAAATCCAAGATACCAGAATCAAAATAATTGTTAACTACAGTGAAAATGTTTAAAGGAATTGTAACCAGTGGGACTATATAAGAGATACTGGAGTGGGACAAAAGACATTTTCTTAAGCTATTGAATAAAGGTAGTGATAAAGGCTAGGAGGAAGAGTGAAAAGATGCAGAACTACCAGACAGCAATTTTTTTTTTTTTTTAGTTAATTCCTTGCCAAAATTCAGTAAAGGTACCTAACCTGGAGGAATGCTGAAAATAAACACAGAAGGAGTGCCACAGAGATGTAAAGAAGAGCAAAAGAGAAACATTAAAATAGAAATAACAGCACTAGTAAGGAAAGCAGAGCTAGAAGGAATGGCATGAGTTAAGTACAGTTTTCTGATATACCAGGGGTAGGTACTTGCTACTGCCTCCTATGCTTTCAGAATTCACTTTCGTTTTGTGTTTCTTTCCTTGAAAATTTTTTTTACCTCTCATTTACATTTTCCGCTTGTTCCTAAAATTCTTTTCAAGATATATAATCTTTTCTACTACATTGGGACATTTTTCTAGATTTCTTCTAATGTTCTTTGTGTAAAAACTCTAATTTATATGTTTTTAACTAAAGGAAATTCCAAATCCTGTAGATTTGGCTATCTAAATCCACATGTAAGTGACTTAATTACCTTACTTGAAATATTAATTTGTCTTTTTTTTTTAATTAAGATATCCAGCCACAAATATACTTCAGCTTTTCTTTCCATTTAATTTGATTTGAATCAAGTTGTGATTGCTTGATCCAAAACCAGTTCTATTTTTATCTGAAAGAAAGTCTAAATTAACACTTCTCTTAGTTCAGGAAGAGTTGGTGATAAAAAATCTTCTAGTTTAAAAGTATCTAAATCTAGTATTACATATATGAAAAAATCATCTCATACTCAGGTAAAAATATATTAGATGTTACTTACAGCAGTATTGTGGTCCCATATTGCCCCACTTTAGTCTTTTTCATAACAGATGAGCAGAGCCTTAAACAGAATTTTCAGATCAAAGGACATTTTTTTCCTCCTAATTAATAGTTAAGTTGCAGGTCACTTAAACACAAGAATTTTGTGGATGCCTAATTGCTACCTGGGTTCAAAAGGCAAATGGACAAACTAATGAAGAAACTATCAAAGTCTACCCAGTAAAAGATATGACTGTTACATCTAAAAGTCCCTGAGCTGCAAGTCAGTGAAAAGTGTGCTGGGCACACATCACTGTGTGTAGTTTTCTAGACACTTCCTGTTGTCTGTGTTGGGACTGGGCTAATGGGAATTCTGTTTCAGTGTGATACAGTCATTCTTATATTGCTATTAGCAACACTTAATCTAGTACAGCTTGCCTTCTTTCCTCTGCATTGGGAAAAAACCTAACTCACACTGACTGAACTTCTAATAATTTCTTTTTCTCTTACTGCAAGAGTGGATTGTACACAATACAGCAGAAACACGTTTATAGCTGACTCCTAGCCCCATACCAGGACCTCCTTTATCTTTGGTTTTCTATGATTCTGGACCAGATTGTTTCTTCTCCCTGAAGCACTCTCTCCTGGGATCTGCAAAAACATATCCTTCATGGGGGAGGCTGGACCAGAAGGGTCACAGATGTGGGAGCCAGCTAACAAGCAAATATTTTTTTTTGCCTGGACTCTGCACCATTTACTCTGCCTCCTCAATCTGAATATTTTTCTATATGATATTTTAACTTACATGTATAATTTTAAATGCTTAAACCCCCCCCACAAATCTATTATTAAATATGAAGCCTGTGAAAAGCTGTTGTTGGCTGGTGGGATTTCAATCTTGTCCATGGTGTTGATCTATTCTGCCTGCAGAGGGAATTAAATTAATGTCAAAGTCGCCTGGCCAATACATATCTACGTCCACAAAATGGAAAGCATCTTGATTCTTGCAATAGTAGCACTGAGCTGACTAAAATAATATCCTTTTCACTGCCATTATACTAACACAATATAATTGGGGAATTGCTAGTGTCCCTATATTTAATTTTAGTGCCTCGGCAAATGATCCTAATAGCCTAATGGCTAGATGCTGCTGTTGCTAATGCTGTTCAATTGACTAGGTTTCAAAGTGTATCAATGAGTCTTTTAAGTATCCACTAGAGCTGTAAGGTTTCAGATTACAGCTCTTAAACTATATGTGATCTCTAATGAAAAAAGGGGGGAAAAAGGAATTGATAAAGCAAGCTAAGGCAGCAAAGTCAGCAAAAATTGCACAGGCGATCTAACTTCACTCTATAACCGGCTGAGCACAGAAATTACATTTGGTCACTAAATAATGCACCTGGGAAAGTAAGAAACAATGCAAATAATAATCCATTTTTTAATAATTAAATCTGAGCTTGGTCACAATGATGGTTTTTTTCATAGACTATAGGTATAATCAGGGGATTTGTAAAAAAAAAAAAGCCTTGTAACTTTTTATGAAAATTAACGCATATCTAGTATTGATTGCGATTTGTGCATGTTAAAACAAGTCTCCTTGGGTAAAATATTCTGAAAGTCAATAATACGCTGTAATCTCATGTGACACTAATAAAATAACACAAATGACAATTCACTTTTGTTTACTTGTCTCCTCTTTAATGGATTGATACATTTTGTAAAAAAAAAAAGAAAACTAGATCCTGGTGCATAGTAGGCATATTTCTAAAACAGTTCTGATTGATTTTTTGAGTCATTTTTGAAGAAACAATCAATCTCAAGAATTCTTTCTTGAAACATATTTTAATGGCTGTTGATGTATGTTGTGCATATCACAAACACCCAAAATGCAGCTCTGAAGGTCTTTATCCAGCAAACACTTTACACATGCTTCCTCCAAGCATTTGATTTCTCCAAACATATAAGCAGCTCCAGTGAGGCACAGCTGATTTCACAGATTTCAAGTTAAGCATATGTGTTTGCAGATTCTAGCCTAAAAGATGCTGAGATGTCACAGAAAACAATTCTGTCACAATCAGAGTTTATCTGTCTGCAATGCCAGCTGTATTTATTTCAAATTACCCCAAATTAAAATTGCAGCTATTACCATTCCTCCAGAAGCTGTACTTTGCAGCTTCTCAGAAAGAGAATAGGAAATAGTGAAAGTGCTGTCACAATAATGCTAAGAACTCCATGTATTCACTGAGACAAAATGAGAAAATGTGAAACTGTTCTTCTGCCAAAGACAATATTCCATCTCCTCAGTTATGGAAGAGAGTGAGAGGAAAATAAGCTAGTTTACTCCACCTGTACAAACTGCTAAAAGGAAGGAGAGTTTCAAGGTGTTGCGATGCTTTTGAATTTTGTTGGTACGGGTAAATATTTTCACAGGAGTAATCTTAGTGCTCTCAGCTGATATTTTGATGTTCACATAACAAAGCTAAGAGCTCACTAAATGGCAGAAAAATAAAGAAAAATGGGGAAATGGCACCAACTTATCTTTTCAGAGCAGAGGTGGATTTGGAAGAGTATTCACTGGACCAGAATGCAAAGTGCCGTTGAGTCCAGTAGAAACATTCACAGATCCGATGTATGGATGAACTTGCCACCGTTTTGCACTGACAGCTCCACACACTTGGTTTCCTATGACTTTGTGTTTGGGCTGTCCTTATTCCCCAGTTACTGAGATTTAGATTTGACTCAACAACACTGAACTGAAAACTGGCTAAACAAAGCAAAACTATTTCCTCTTTTAAACAGAGTCTCCTGTGGTTTTTTTTTTTTTGTTTGTTTTGCTGGTTGATTTTTTGCTTGTTTGTTTGTGGTTTTGTTTTTGTTTTTTAATTCTAAGAAAAATCCCTGCCTTATAGATTTTCTAGAACAAAAATAATATTGTCAATACCTGGTGATTCTTTAATAAAAATCAGGAATGTTGCAAATAAACAAGAAATTTATTAACAATTTATTACCAAATCAGAATACTGCCTTTTTTTTTTTTTAAGTTTATTGCTTGTGAAGAAATCTCAGAAATTCTTTCTAGTCAACAAAAGAAAAAAAAATTATATGTAAAGCATAGCAAGTTAACAAATCACATATCCTCAAAATTCTAGTTTAGACCAGTTAAATTCTCTGGCTAAACAAGTTTTCAGTGTTGTTACCCTGTTGTGTAAAGATCTATTCCACAGACAGGTTAACCTTTATGCTTTCTGCCATCTGTAGGTATGCATTGGCTGAAATACCTTCCTACCTCTTCCTGATTCAATTTAAGGAAACAGATTACTTGAATTACATTACCTATTACGTCCTTTGCTTTGTTTTTGCTTTAAACAGCCCTGCTTCTAGTCTTAAGCTCCTAGAAATTCCATCCGGCCCCCCACCGCTCATTAAAACAAACACTGCCTATTTTATTATTTGCAGTCCTGCCATCTCTCTGCCGGAACAAAAGGGTAGATTGTCTGCTGCAGGAGACACCTGGAAGGTGCACAGAGTACAAAGGCCAGAATTCAAAGGAGTTCCCAGTGTATTCAACAAGCAATTACTTCTGCTTCTGATGGGCGACTGTCATCTTCAAACACGAGGCATTCTTTGGAAAGATTAGTCCAAATTACATTTTATTACATTGGCCTTCTTGGACGGCCTAAACTTCATCTCGTTCTTATTCTAATGGAATTCAATCAAGGGTATTAATATATTGTTTATGACATGTTTGGAGTTCTTGTGTTATCAGCATACATTCATGAGAGGAGCTTCAAACAGTATCAGATAACAGTGAGCTGGATGTTGGATGTTGTACAGCACAGGGGATTTTATCATCTTGTTGAACCAGTGGCAGTGATTAAATTAAACTGTCTGAACAAAGCTTTTGCATGTCAGGCTGTTGAATGGCAAAATGAAAGAGTGACACACTTCAAAGATCAAGGAGAGAGAGAGCTGAAAAATCATATTTACGTAACTTCTTATTTAATATACTGATTAACTGAACCATTGGCTGCCTGAGCTTTTACTAGACAATAATCAGAACAAAACATTTTATGCATTTGAGCATCAGTACACTACATGTGAATGCCAAGGTGCATACAAAGTTCTTGTATCATTGTTTTCTCATCATTGTTTCTGTGAGAAAACACACTGAATATTACCAGATTTTCCCTGCCATCCTTCAAAAAAATTTCAAGAAAATCTGATTTACACAAGTTTCCCTTACAGCTTACTCATCATGTTTGTGAGGTCCAAAGGCAAAATTCTTACATCTTCTCTAAAATGCGCAATACTAGCATGTATCGTTTCACAGGCACCAGTAGGACTGTTTGTGGGAATAAAAAGTGTTTAATAAAGTAAGGGCTAAAATATCCAGACCCCAAGCTCTTGAAATGCAATGTAGTAAATAACTTATATTATCTTTTCATATCAATTAGGAGAAAAAAAGAGAAAAAAGTGCTAATATGGAAAGACTGGTTGAAAGAGGAAAAAAACCTAATTAAGGACCTACTATTGTTCCAGATTGTCTAGTTTCTGAAAGCAACAACTTTAGACAAATTTCATTTGTATATGTGAGAGCTTTTAATGTGTGCAGCATGATTTACAGCATAGCGTACAAATTGCTGATATATTTGGTATGAGCTCTGATATCTTCTCTCTACCAAATCTTATGTAAACAAATCCTGCTACCATTTCATCTATTACACTGCAATCTCCATAAAAAATGGCTGTCTTAATAGGAGAGCCCTAGATTTAAAACAAATAGACTGAACCAAAAGGCAATTTTTGTTACAAGGTCTAGCTGAATCTTCACAGAGGATGGATTATTGGCTAGGTATCCATTTTTTTAAATATTCATTGCTAACATAAGTCAAATTTTAAGAAACATCAGAATTATTTTCCTTCAGTTCTCTGCAGAACCCAGAATAGGCCTTGGCCTTGTTTACGGTGTTAACATAATAGGAATTATCATTTCTTATCAAAAATAATTTCATCCGATTACTTTACTTTGCACATTTAAACAACCTTTAGTATGCTTTCTGCATAAATAAATAATTTTCCTCTATTTATACAGCAAGATTAATTTGTTTTCACGGGCAAAAATGAAAGCATTCTCATTTTTGTCAGAGCTGTGACTTAAAAACCATCTTCAAAACTTCCAGTGTTTTTATTTGGTAGTAATATTCTTCCTTCTTGTACAGCCATAGTGCAATGACATCCATTAACATTCAAAACTAGAGAACACTTTCAAATTCAAATCCACTTGAGATGGTACAGTAACAGAAATGGAGCCTGAGGGAAACAATTTTGAGAATAAACAGAGGACCAACCCATTAGAATATTCCACTGTGTATATCAGTTTTTATAATTGGTGGTACATATGTGTGCATACATGTTTGTATTTCATTGCAGTTCTATGAATAAATCAAGATTTAATATTTATGGCAAACAGGCTAGATATTAGATGTTTCAGTGCACTGCAGTGTTTGTGCAATAGTACAAAGCACCTAATTATCTGGTGTAGATTTAAATATATCTATGTGTGTGCGCTTCTTTAAGAAATAAACACCAAGTTACTTTGCAGACATACTAGTTTATGTTAGGCATTTCAGGAACTACAACCTATGATTTATTACATGTAGAATTCTTACTTTAGCTTTCTCTTTTTTCATCATTAAATAGCACTGTATATGAGAAAACTATACATAGTGTATGCCAAATAACATAAAAAGTTCTACTTGCTTGGCAAACATAACTGGTTAATTTTCTTTGCAAAAAGGAAATACTACATATTAGCTACTTTTGAGGCACGGACAATCTAACTAAAATAATGAAACCATTTTACTAAATAGCAAGTCTATTTAACTCTTTTCCCAATATTTTGATTTATTTTTTCCAATAATTATACTTCAAATGTCTATATATCTAAAATGCCTACAGAAAAGCTGGCTTTAGTATCATGCAAGGTCCTAACTTTGCTGAGATGAGCAGCATTACAGTAGAAGGAACCAAAGAAGCTCTTCTGTTAATTTCAGTTCTGCTACTACAGAAGGCAAAAAAAATGGGTCTCATTTTTTATGTACATGTTTATGTAAGACAAGGAGAGTGTGACTCAGGTTCTATACCAAGTTACTACATCCCTCTGTGTTGCAGGTTTTTGCAATCTATAGACTAGAATTAAAAACGCATAGTAGTATTTACACAGGTAACATATCTTTTATTGTGTCTAAGCATAAATATATATATATACACACATTGCTTTGAGGCTTATTCTTTTGCTTGCCTAATACAAGTGTAACTCCCTAGTAAGGAGGGTGAAAGCACTGAATAGCCATCAGATTATAACAATAGTTTATCATTTCCCCTGGTGTCTTTTAGTAACTGTGATTTACTGAGACTTTTCAAATAAGACAGCTTTCAGCTATTTGTAGTGTAAGGTCCTCAGCACGTGCACATTTATTCATACAACCAGTTGCACTGGACTCAGTTAAAATACTGTATTACTAATGGTAGTTGTGTCTCCAGGAATGAAATTCATCTGATTGATAATAAAAGGCTGTGTCTAATTTAATCTAGCTAATTAGCAAATTAATATAATTTGATTTATCCACAAAACAAGTCAGATTGTGCCCCAAAATTGTGTCTCTCCACCAACAAACAAACATGCCTAAGGCTACTCAGCAGTAGACCTCATTATGACAAACATGAAGTTAGACAAGGTGAATCTTCAAGCTAAGTATCTGCAAAGTCAGGTTATAGCATGAGGAAAGCAGGTCTCCATCACAAACCATTCAAGTGCATGGGAATTCTATTGTAGCTTGTAAAGTAAAAATAAATATATTCAATACAGGATTGCAACCCAAAGCAGAAACAAGATGAGTGCTTTCATGTGCTGTATAGGTATGAATGTGTATGGTAACACGCTGAGATATTTGTACTTTGTAATCAACTTTTCTTAAATAGGTGCACTTCAAATAATTGTAGTTTATTAATTATGTTCTCAGCAGCAAAATTCATACTGTGTTCCTAGATCTAAAATAGAACAGTGTTGTGCTTTGGTGGTATTATTCCCCATGGAAATGTGTCAGGAAAAATGACATTTAGTCTTCATTTCCTGTATTGCTAAAGACTCCCAAACCCTAGATAAAGTCTGGGGAAAGCTGCTTGTGAATTCCTTTCCTTACCATGCCATTCCCTACAAAATCATGCAGATACAGGCTTAAATGGTTCCATATTGAAAGTAGAACCAGCAAAGAGTGGAGTTCTGTTTGTCCAGTAAAAGCCTCATTTAGAAAAAAATTATACGACGACTTTCTGTAGCTAGAGGACACATTATTTCAACTAGAATGCTTGAGGAGCCCACTCCCATTCCTAATACCTAGGAATGTATTAATTATTCTTAAACATGGCTATTAGAAGCGTTAGCACATCAATATAAAGCAAAGAAAAAGGCAGTTATAGTGTGCAAAAGGAGCAAGGCAATATTTTACTGCCTAAACTATGTGCTTGCATTAATAGTTGTGGTCAGAATCCATCATCACACATCAATGCACAGCAGGTCGTATGGGAAGGAAGCACTACTCTGACTGGCAGCCATAGCACGGATCAAAAGACCAGAGTGATATGCTAATTTGGTTTATGATGAATAAGCATGTCAGCCACAGCATTTTATGTAAAACAGAACTTGTGAAGTTTTGCAATCAGGTAGACACCAAAAAGGAATTACAATAATCCACATGGAGGTGACAGAAGTACTACATGGATTAACATTTCAGCTGTGGCCTGAGAAAATGTTATCCCCAACCCAGCAGCAGCAGGCACATAAGTGAGTAAAAGGTGTAATGAGGATGGCATGTAAATGACCACTGAAGAACAAACAGAGTAAGGTGACTATGATTATCTTTGGCAAGGGATACAGGGGAAAAATGTAAAAAATGCATCTACAGACAAACAACTCAAGGAATCTACTGAAGTATTTACATGTGTCTTTTATCTCCATAGCATGTGAAACACCTTTGTACCTTTATCTGAAGGCCCTTACTCATCAATGCATTTAAACCAGCAGTTTGAACTATATCCAGGAGAGCTACAAAACTCCAGCCAGTGCCTGGCAAGAGAAAGGACAACTCCTACTACTCAGCACAGGGCTGCAAGATGTGTTAGCTCCTGAAATGTTCCTGAGAGGAATTTCCTTTTCATATATGGTTTAACACAGTGTTCTAATAACAGTTCTTACTTCTTTGCAGAAAGATTACCATCAACTAAAGGAGATGCAGCAAAATCACTGGAGTGCAACATGGCTGCCTTCTTAAAAATGGAAAGTCACAGTGAGAGCGTGGTAAGCCAGTGAACCTGGATTGAAGTGGCTATCAGTAACCTTCTAGAAGCAATTAAAATATTTGTACATATAGGAAACACTGGCAGCACTGGCTAGACCTCCCACCTTCCAGCGAGAGAAATGGTACTCTATGCTGCTTAGAGGGCATTTATTTTGGACACAGCTTTAAAACACAAAGTCTATGTTAAATGTATATGCTAATGTTCCTGTGCTTCACTTTGTATGAACAAGGATTTTCTGAGTGTTGATAAATCAAATTATATTTCCCCAATGAATTATGCTGGACATGTATGAGTCTACTCTAAAACATACAGGCATGTATGTATATGCATATGTATATCTATATCTATCTATCTATCTATCTATCTGTCTCTATATCTATATATCTATCTATATATCTATATCTACATAATCTATATCTATATCTATCTGTTTCTATATCTATATCTAATCTATCTACATCATCTATATCTATATCTATATCATCTATCTAAAATGCAAAGATTATGCATTTTGATAAATGTGGATAGAATTTCTTTTTGCTTAGCTGGGATAGTTTACACCTGGACAGGTGTTTTATGGAGACATTCCCCATGAAACTGGTTATCCTTATTCTATTGAATGCAATCAGGTATTTTAATTGAGAAAATTATTGCACATTCAGTGTCAAGTACTTCAGTGGTGTTTAACCAGATGCTAAATAAGTGTCAAATACCAGGCTTCACACTTTGAATATGTACGTTGCAAACTAAACATTAAGCATGTACATGTACACTCACATGTACATAACCAGACACAATCCTTGTACTGAGAAGCAAATAGACACATAATGTATAAGTGTACAGGACCTACACAAGTCAACTGGATTCACAGCTTTACTAACACATGAAAATAATTTTATAGGAAATATGCAACCCATAACCATTGAAGTATGTATAGCTGCAGTGGATTCAACATATTCCTAAAAGTTTTGCTTTTTATTAATTTACTACAATTAGTACTTTGATAAGCAAATGAGTGTAAGAGATGTATGAGCTTTGTTACACAGCCTCATAATTTTTGTCCCTGTCATTATCAGTCCTCTGTCTTGCTACTTTTCTCTGTGTGTCAAATTTGAAATTGGCTTATGAAGTTTCTCAGAACTTCCTCAGAAGATGCATTAGATTAAAAAACAATTATCACTCCCCTTTTTCTTCTTGATTTTGATAATGAAATATTATAAATGCCCTACCTTTATGTCTGACTCAGAGAAGCAAATAAAAATGTTTGCCTCACATTTTTGTGGCTCGGGACGCTTTAAATGTTGCTATGCTGTGCAGGAGCTGCTTAAGCTTCTCACTCTCCAAAGGATGACTCCTACTTTCAAAAAACATTTTGGACAATTGAAGAACGTCATAGTCTTGGCCACCCCTTAGGACACCTGGTTCTTGTGAGGTTTGTAGTCTGAGTGTATGTTTAGCTTGTTCATAGGCAAAACCTGCAGACTATCACAAAGCCTGTGAAAAAATATTTAGCTTGTGATAGATTTTGGCTGGGCTACTGTAAGGGAAGTATACCTTTCAAGGCCTATTTGTATGTAATCTGCTCTAGACAAAAGAGTCAACAAGACACTTGCAACAGTGCCATCTGGTGACTCCCATACAACAACAGCCCTGACAACAGGATTTATTCGCAACAGCTGCAAGTTTGTAGCAAAAAAGATATCCACAATAATCAGGAATGCCTTCATTTTCATTTTAATCAGTAAAAAACAAATGAATTTCCATACTTGGACACTGTCTGTGGTCAGAGAAGTGCACTGTCTACTTTCTATATTTATAAAGAGCAGCTAAAAGAATAAGACATACAAAATTGTAGAAAACAGAAATATTAAAATAATTCATCATATATTAATGTACACATACTTGGAGCTACAAAGGAGCTAGTTATGCACAGTTAAGGAAAATAGTGGGATTAAGGAAAAAAGCAAAAGATCTGGAGTCTAGTGTTCTGTATTCAAAACTCTGGAGAAATTAGATAATTCTTGAATTAGCACTTACATTGTACTATTCTTTTGAAAGGGAAACTGTGATGACTCAGGTAACTTAAAACCAGTAAGCATCACAAAAAAAGCCAGGGAAAATTAATGGAAAAGCTAATAAGCTGATGTGGGATTCAATTAATACAAAATTGAAGGAATGAATGTAATTAATGATGGTCAACATGGTTTTGTAGAAAATAGGTCTTGTTAAATAAAACTTACTTCATTCTTTGATGAGATTATTAATTTGGTTTATAATCAAGTCACCCCTCTCCCTGTAATTGCATGCTTTTGATCTTTCAGGGGAGTTCTGACTTTAGAAAACATGACAGCTTTTCATTTTCATAATGGCTTACACAGAATCGATAAAAATTTCTTTCGTAGATAAATCTTCCAAAATTCAGTATTCAAAAGCAAAGACATTGTTGAGACTTGATTTTTATAAGGAAAGGGCACACACACAAGCACACATTGTGGCCATATTACACAATGGAAGATCACACACCAGCAGGAGAAACCATGCTGGTTTTTGCAGGGTGCTGTAACGCTCTGTAGCTGAGCTGATGCTTTGTTATGGATAACCTGGAACTAAATTTTAAAAAAATTGCTGATATGGTTTGTAGTTTACATAAAAGTTGGCAGAGTGGTAAATGTAAAGAGAAGGCAGACAGAAAGAGGGTTTTGAACAGTTCAGTTAGGTGGACCAATTTCAATGAAAGCCGTTTTAATGCAGACATATGAAAAGCTAAGGAATTGGCAACAAGTTGGGCCATCCTTGAAAAGTGGAGGACCAACTTCTGTGAAACAGTAATTCCAGAAAAGACTTAAGGCATTGCTGAGGAAGCATTAAGCACAGGGAAATGCGACTGTGATACTGGAGCAAATCAGATCGATCTTATCTCCACACAGCACAGGTGAGATTGCTATCAGACTGAAGGGAAGGGGAAAACCCCACAGGTTGCAAAGAAGACCAGAATGAGTACCAGAGAGAAAAAGAAAAATGTTTTACAAACAGGAAAATCCTTTCAGCTTATCAAAAGGAAGATAGAGTGGTGACTTGATTATAATAGCTCCCTCAGGAGAAAATCCCACACACTAGAGGGTTCTTTAGTTAAGAAGGAAAAAGCATAACAAGCAGCTGTGTACTGAGCTCGAGCCAGATAAATTAAAACAAGAAATAAGGCACACAAAGTTTAACAGTGATGATTAACTATGGAACAAACCAACAAAGGAATCTGGAGACACTATCTCTATTAATGTCTTCAACTAAAGAATAAATGTCTTGTTGGATATGCTTTATCTAAACACAAGTTATTGAACTCAATAGAGAGGTTGTTGGGTGAAATTCAAAGGCTTGTGAAATACAGGAAGTCAGAGTAGGTGATCTAATGGGAATATTTGCAAAGACTAATCTTAGCCTCAGGATACTAGTCTCCTTGGGTTACCTTTTTCAGTCAATAGAGAGTTTCCTTTAGAGAGCAATTCAGAATAACTTTAGTGCTCTCTTTGTCCCTCTCCACTGAGAGCTTGCCTCTCTCCACTGACTGCAGAGAAAAACAGAGGTTAAAGGATACCTGAAATAATCTGGGGTTTGTTTTTCTTTTCCCACAAAAATACTACCACCATAAAGTATAAAATTGCAATTTTATTAAATGTTTGGGAGAGAGCTTAGTGGATTAACTGTGGGGGGTAGTGGAATGGAGATAGGGACAGTTTTCACTAATTAACCCTTGATAACCTAATCCCCTTATACCAGGAGATACACCTTGTCCCTGGAAGATTATAATCTATGGAGAGAGGCTGGAGATTAATTCGGCACTTCTATCCTACCCCTTTAAATATCCTACTTTAGGAAATCTCCATCCTACCTTCATTCCCCTCTCATTTTGGAGACCAGTGAGAAGAAGGAGATTCAGACACATACTTGGTGGACAGAAATTACATCCTTGCCAGAGGGCAGATGGGAGTACTCATCCTGCCTCTACCTTCGATTTTCACTGCTGGAAATGGTAGGAATTATTTTAATTCTTATGTAATCTATCACATCTAATAAATTTGACTATTTATTTGGTATTTATTTTGAACTGCGAGCTGCTGTTGTATTCATACATCCATGAGTATATCCTCAACAGGGAAGCTGTATCTTCCTACACTTGTCGGTGTATGTGGCACCCTTACCTTGAGTGTG
The DNA here is from genome assembly GCF_008360975.1 of Lichenostomus cassidix. Classification (NCBI taxonomy): domain Eukaryota; kingdom Metazoa; phylum Chordata; class Aves; order Passeriformes; family Meliphagidae; genus Lichenostomus; species Lichenostomus cassidix. Next base: position 50,083,548 of record NC_139479.1, on the reverse strand, counting down.
CCCTCTTGTCTTAAACACTGCAGATTGCTGAGGATGTGCCAGAAAGTAAATAAACACAAAAAAGGAAAAGCCAAAGGGGCTACAAACTACAGTGGGTGACAGAACTTCCTTCAGTGCAGTTTCTAAGGTGGTTTATGTAAATTCTATTACTCTGAATGAAAGGAAAAAGATGCCACTATCCATTTGCCATGCCGAAAGCTCTCTCCTCTGTGGCCATTTTACTACAGGTATATCCCATCCTGGTAAAATTTAAATATAAAAAATACAAAATGTTAAGTTCTTAAACCTCAATTCTCTCACTTGTGAGCCAAAGTCATGCAATCAATTGCACACTTTTTTATTCTGCCTTCTGGTTTTAAAATGTTTTTAAAATAAATCAAATGGTCAAATTGCAACAGTCCTTCATTAAACTGGAAATTGATCCTAAAATACTATTAGAATCCATGCAAAACTAATAGAGGACATTTTATAGCACTGCAGCAGTGGTTGCAAATGTTTGCCTGCCATCTAGTGGAATATGCAAGAGTTTCCAATAATACTTCTATTTATTCTCCTACTTTGCCTTTTACAAATATTGGAAGTACTTAAAAAAAATTACTGACATAAACACGAAGAGCATTTATGATAATGGTGCCCTCTTAATAAAATTATTAAGCAGCAAACTTTAATTGTTGCACAGACGAAATAGTCATTTTTGTGGATACCAAAGTACGTAACACAAACAGGGATACATAAATGAAGAAGTTTGTGCACCAGGACAGAGAGCAGATTTGAGCATACAGGATATTGCACAACTCCACTTTCTCTGATAGTTGTGCACATATGACAACCAATAAAAATAATTCTATCAAAACAATTTCCAGCAGAAAAATCTGTCACCAAGAAAACTATTATTGAATAGTGCCTGATTATCTTGAGGAAATATTGTAGAAATGACTGGTGAGAAATTGGAAAACATTGAAGCCTGACCCCCTCTAATGATAGAATTAAAACTGAGAGGAGAGAAGAGAGGAAAATAATGAATTGTGGAAGATGTAGTTGGCAGAAAACCCAACTCACAGAAGATAAATGGAAGCACAAGACATAGAACAACAAATTATAACACTACACTGAATGAAATCTTTGGAGTTTTAGTAAAATAATTTTCTTTTTTTATTTTAATTATTGTTATTTTTTAATGTTTAAATGAAGGAAAACAACCTATTTTAACTGGAGTCCTCCCATATGAAAGCTAAAGGATTTTCCCAAACAAAATAATATTTTTATTTCCCCCATCCAGTCACAGTTAAGATGAACAAAGTCCATATTCCCTGTTAATTCATGTGCTCTATTGCTATTTTCACTTTCATAAAACTTCACAGAGTGCAAGTCAATGCTGAGTTTGGCCCAACATGTCTAAAAATGGAACAGCTGCTGTAAAGTCATCTAATGAGAGCAGTCAGCCACTGATTGACAAAGACTGGCAGGTATGTTACTGATATCATGCTTACCAGTGAAATGCATAGCCTGAAATACCATGCTAAAAATGCAGGCCAGATTATCAGTCTGTGTATGCACCAGAGTTATTTTTCTGCCTTTAATGAGTGCAATCATCATGGCATAGAGGAATGAATAGCTGTGCATGTACCTTGAATTGTTCCTAAGCCTGTGACAGGTTTTACCTGAAGTGAAGCTAAACAAAACATTCCTTTTTGAATTAAAAAAGCACTTGCTCTGAAAAGAGCCTGAGTTTTACTTCAGTCTGTCTCTGTATATACAATATCATTCAAAAATCAAAGAATATCCTGAGTTCTGTCTAAGAGAATAGTGAAGCTCTTCTTCACATGTCCTAGGAAATGATTGTCCAGGTGTTTTTGTTTGTATCTTTACTTCAAAAGGTGCAAGACTAGTGTATGATTCTCCTTTAAATCCCTCATTGAATCTTATATATGCCAGAGCACTGTATTTGCAAATTATTAATATTTTTCCTTATCATTGATCTTGCAGCATTTATGTACCATTAAATCTCAGCCTTTATGTGCAAGGTGCACATTATTTTAATATCCTGGGTTTTTCACAGATGTGAATCAGAAATAGTAAATAACTACTGCTGCTTACTATAGTTTTGAATTCAACACAAGTTCACTGGTCACAGGATTCAGACTGTTTCTCTGTCCTTGATTAGCTGTCCCCTCACAGAATTGTAATTAATCCTGTTCACAGCCACATGCCCCTATGAAATGGCTTGGGAAGAAAACCAGGGTGTGCACCAAGCAGCTTTCCAAGAATGCAAGATGAAACGCCACAAGGAGCTTTTCCCATAGCCCAGAACAGCGGCATGGAGCGAGAGCTGATAACTCAGCTCCTTCGAGCCACATCCTCACAAGTTACAACAGGCAGCAATGGCAGGAGGGGTTGGCAGCCTTATTGTCTTACCAGTGCCAGCTTCAAGGCCAAATGCCACGGCAATGTGACCACCTAAGTCTCTCTTCTATTTCCTGTCTGTTAAATAAGAAGGTAACTGTTGGTATCTTCAAACATACTAATTCAGGATCTGGTGTACAAATAAAATAATCATAAATAAATTCAAGCTGGGATGCCCCTCAGCCTCCTCACCCTCCTCACCCTCCTGAGACCTCCTTCCCTACTAAGGGATCCCCCTGGCTGCTTCCTTGAGTAACCACAGTACAGTCTGTCATCATCTTCACTCCTTTATTTTCCATCTCCTTCGCTGAAAGTTAAATTTGAGCGCTAAACTCCCACTTGCCTTAATAACGACACCACTGAGCTCTTTCAGAGATCCATTTTCATGAGCTGGTCCCTTCTTACATGTAAAAGTTGGAGGTGAGAAAATAAGAATATTTATAAAGTGATAATAAAAGTGCCTAGACTCAATATATTCCAGATTTCCAGTTCAGATAATTAATAGTTGTGGTGTTTGGGTTTTTTTGATCAGGTAACATTTAATTATCTTGGAAACCAGGCATCCATTTATCTTACTGACAGGAACATCACTGATAGTCATCCTAAATATTCCTAATTTTCTTCACATTACTTAGAGCTATTTTATACTGCCCTTCACATACTCTGCAGGCAAAAAGAACTGCTATTGCCAGCCTCTCTGACACTCTGCAGAGAGGTATTGTAGAGTTCGCCCCAGCAACTGGATTAAAAAATGTTTTTTATAAGTATATTTGATCTGATTTTAACAATATCAAGCAGTAGCCAGTTGTCATTTCCCTAATATGCCACACCAAAGTTAACTTACTTTCACTCCTTCAAAGTTGTGCCTTCTTTTTAAGGTTTGATTTCTCCAATATCACCTACTGGATCTGGTTTTCTCTGCCAGGTTAAAAAGATGTACCCAAAAGAGTTCCTTTATGTTCAAGGGCATGACTACAGTCATTACATCTCTTCTCAACTTCTCTTTGAGAACATGCATGCCCCTGAGTTCTTTGAGACATCTTCAGGCTTGTTGTCCCATCCCAGAAGAGTTTTATGGCTTCATTTAAATTATTCTTGTACTTTCCAAGAAGTGTAAACAGTGGGTCTGGAATCAATGGATAGCACTATGGTTTTACTTCACTATTTCTTCTTCATACAGCTATTTTCTGCAAATAACACAAACCCTTCCTACAACTTCACAAAAACTTCACAGTAAAGTATCTCTTCACAATGCTTCAAAAGTCCTTCTCAAATTACCATTTTTCAAATAATGAGATTTTGGTTTCAACACTTTTTTAAAGTTTTTTTTTCAAATTTCACTTCCAAGATAAGAAGGCACCAAAACAAGGAACAACACAACACATTTGTGCTTTTACTGAATGATGCCAATGCTGCTTTAACTGAAAATTGTCCTGCATAAATTGAAGCATATAGCAACATAGAATCACTAGTTGGAAGAGACCTTGAAGATCATGAAGTACACCTGTAAACTCTGCACCACCATCACATTCAGCGCTAAAGGATATCCCAAAGCGCCATACCCCCACATTTTGTGAACACTTCCAGGGATGGTGACTCTACCACTTCCGAGGGAAGTCTGTTCCGATGTTTTACAATCCTTTCTGTGAAGAAATTTATCTTAATAGCTAATGCAAACTACTCCTGGCACTATCTGAAGTAATTTACTCTCATTCTGTCTCTGTTACCTGATGTTTTTTCTCTTTCATTCTTTGCTGATAAAATCCCAAGCTTACCAGTTGGACGTTTGCTGCTGATGTGAGGTGACTGGTCTGCAACACTCTGTCCTTGCCCTCACTCTTTTAAAGGTTGAAATTACTTTGACATACCTTTCATTCTTTGAAATTCTGTTTTCACTTTAAACAGTAATCTTTGTGACTCAGTTGAATCTTCAAAGGCCTGCCCAAGTCCCTAGCTCAGATCACACATAGTAATGTAAAACCCATCTGTTCAGCATTAGATCTCTTTAAAGCAGGTTGTCTGTAGCCATACTACATCATGGGTCACTGCTGAGTCTTAGGTTATTGTCATTTTTTGTACCTTTTAATTTAAGGTATATTCAAATAATAAGGACTGCATTGTTTCTACAGCATGAAACTGTGAGCATGTAAAAGCAGATGGGATGTTTGAAGGTGGAAAATGTTGGGGAAGAACAGAAGGCTCTGGTATGCAGCCTGCTGGGAGAAGTCCCTGGAATAAAAGTGTGCCTGCAACAGCACACAAGTTAAACTCAGAAGGAACTAGCTGATTGAATCAAAAAGCAATCTAGGATTGAAACAGTATTTGCTCACCTAGAGAGCAGCAGGTGGGACAGAACATTAGGGATCCTAATAGTTACAAAGCATGCCACGCTCTTTGCAGGACTGGATTCACAACTGTGCTTAAACTCTCACAGTGAGAGTTGCTGTAACTGACACTTAAGACATGTGATTTAAGAATGATGCATTTTTATTCAGTCACTGAAAAGGAATGAAAATAAATGCTCAGCTCCTGCCCTAGGTCACCAGTGGTCCTTTACAGTCTTTGATACACTCTGTGCTGCATGACTTACTTACAATTAACCTCAAAAAAGGAAAAAAATCAACAAAATTTCCCAATGGTAAAATTAGTGACAGTAGCTAGACTACTACCAAACAGTGATGAACTGCAGAAACACATGGAAGACCAATTAGGAAAAACTGGCAGATGCAATTCAGCACAAATAAACTATGAATGTGGACATAAGCAACCACAGTCTCCACATATGAAAAAATAACCTCTGAGCTTATACCTCTACAAGAGCGAGATCCTGCACTTACCATAGATAATACCATGAAAACAGCTGAACATTCAAATCAAATTTAAAAAGCAAGTCAAATAACTAGAAGAGAAAGAAAGAACAAGAAAGTAATCAAGCAGCCCAGTACTTAACTGCAGTGTTAACGTCGTGTGCAATTTTCGTTCCCTTCTCAGAAAATAATATGAGACCCAGAAAAGTTTCAAAGGACAGTAAATACAGAAGCTATTCCACGCTTTTGGTCACTCAAATGCTAATACACTTCAGTTTAGAAGAGGAAATTTAAAGGTGGCTTATATATCCACAGAACATGGCATGGTAGATGTAAGTTTACTGTGCAAGGGACATTAAACTAAACCAGTGAAAATCAGGCTGAAAATGAACAAGAAGTGGCAATTGTTTATGCAACAGACATCAATTGATAAAGGTTGCCATTATTCAGGAAGCATATATAGCCCAAAGGAAACTAGACAAGTACTGGAAAAAATAACTTTGAAAACTGCTTAATAGACAAACCATATGATGTTCAGGAAAGCCTGGAATAGAAGACATTTAGAAGCCAGGAGAACACAGAAGAAAAGCAACCAACTGTGCTTGCACTGTTTTTACCCTTCCTCTGGCAGCTGCCTTTGACTATAAAAGAAGCTATTGTGTTAGAAGAAACAACTTTGATCAGGACCTGTATAGATATTCCTATGTTTATCTTCTCAGGAGTTCCAAGAGCACGTAAGTAAGGAGCACAAAGGAAAAGCACGTGCTGTTTGCTTGGCTTCTTGGTTAAATGTAGGAGAAGGTGATGTGTGTTATAAATGCAGACAAGACTTCTTAGTCATCAGTGCTAAGACTGAGCACTCACGTTCACACTGTGGGGATGCCATTAAAGTGATAGACTTACCTTGCAGCACAAATATTTCCAGTATGAAACCTCCTACTAGAGAGAATTTCTTTTTTATTTCTCACCAGGAAGAAGAAAAAAAATACTTATTGTATTTTTTATGGATGGTGCCCCAAACCAGAAGCTGTCAGGAGTTCTCTCACACCACTTTTAAAAAAACCATGCTCCCCCTTTAGTATGTTAAGTAACCAATGTTACCATTTAGTTCCACATAAGGAAAAATAATGTATTTTTAGTTTTACAGACATCAAATTGGGGTTTTCAATGTCAAAGACATGCCCTTATATAATTCTGCATTACAAATGGTCTACCTGAAAATGTCTAGAGTACGTAAAAGCTCTAAGCTTACTGATGCAATTTACTGTACAGCTCAAAAATTATATCTAATTATATAAATTATGTATAAATTCTCATATTGCAGTTGCAAGCTCGTTTTAAGCATTTCAAGGATATTGAACCCAAACCAAAGATCAAGCTAGCAAGTTAGAAAAATCCCTGGAAATACATAAATGCAAACTAATCAATAGAGTGACATTCAAGGGAAGTCATCAGACTTCCTGTATTACCCAAAGATCTGGCAATGTAGGAAAAGGAAATGCACCAGCAGAAACATACATTCTAATAAAATTTCATTATTATTTTGGGTACATTTGCTATAGTTTACAGAAAACTTTCAGAGTTTAAGTTACAGAAGAGAAATACCACAGACTTAGATGTGACTCCTGAGACCAGCGAGAATGCTCCCCAAGTCTTTTCTCATTTTTGACATGCATTACTGAGTCTAGAGAAAATTAAGAGAACTAATTGCTTGTTTATGCTGATCTGACCTAGAGTTTTCCTGATATTTTGCTGAATTTTCAGACTTCCTAAGTTAAATGTCATTGTTAATATATTGTCATACAGCCAATATTCAAGTTATGAACATTTAAAATCCCTTATAAATTGATGCTCTGAGTGCGCAAAATGACACCACTTAAAAATTCCCCGGTTTGGTTATCCAGAAGGTTTTACAGCATCTTCCTGAAATGACTTTTGGTCAGGCTAACTGGAAATAAAGGTAAGGGATTCAGTGCAATATACATATTTTTGTATTCTCTTAGCCAGCAATATGAAGTATTTAGCTTCCTTTATTTCTTTTTGTAGAGCTATGACGCAGTGTATACGATGTGAACTCTTAAAGTAGAAAGAACTTTTTATCTCTGCACAAATACAACTTTCCGCTTAACTAAGATTTCAGCTTCATTTCCAAATGTGCTTCACCCTTTTAAAGCTAAACAGTTTCCCCAGCATTTTGAATCGAAATGAAAAGGACAATTCATTACCTACTTTGTAAAAAAAAAAAAAAAAAAGCTTTATTTATTACTTTCAGCTTGAGACTTAAGTTAGTGCCCTTATTCTAAAATAAAGTCAGTATGGGCTTCATTCCTATCTGGAGCATAAAGCAAGACTAAAATTGAACATGTAGTTTTTCATCACAACAAGAGATAAAACCCAGGATGTACTAACATTTCTAAATGATGCCTTAACAAAGCTACACTCTTTATAACAATATTTGTTGGCACACACTAGTAAATCTAAAAAATGTGCAATATCTGGCATGATTTTAGAAGTACTGGATGCCAAATAAGAGCAATTGCACTCATTCACAAACAGTTCACAAAAATACCAAGTAATAATATCACTGAACTTATATTATTAAAAACTCATCAAAGCTATAATACACACCATTCTTTTGAAGAATATTACAGAAATACTCTAAAACCTTCACATACACTTATTTCATTCTTTTTCTTAATAGTGTCAATCTTCAGATCTCCTGTTAACTTTAACTTGGCATTCTTCTCATGCAGAGATCTTCTACCATGTCAGCTTGTCATATTTTCAGCGGCCTAGAAACAGAAAAAAACATTATTGCAAGTCACCAAAAGAGACATCATGTAGATTAAATTTAATCTTTTATTGTAGCATTTTTAATTTACCTATAGAAATTAAAGGTCTAAAAAAAAGCTACTTGTGAAAATTTCTCTAATGAACACTACTATTTTTAAAAAAAATGATGCTGCTGACTGCCATTACTCTTTACTGAAAGAGACTCTGCCGTTTGCTTGTGTTATGTCCTGTTATCTGAGCAGCTTTTATCTTGTACATTTTACCCTAATACTCTCAAGAAAGGCTCAAATACATAAATATAGCTACCTTTGGAGTTTACTTTATATAATTTATGGTAATTATTACCCCATGCATCCCATTAAGTGATTGACACAAAATTCAGAAGAATAACGATAATCATAACTGCATATATTACACTACCAATTATATAAGAACATTAGTATTTTTATTACTGAATAACAACCCAACCAACAAGGCATAGTTGTTGAAGACTCACACTGGTTGGTTTTAAACCTTTGGGTTTAAACCTTTGGGTTTAAAACCCCTTATCTATGGGACAAACAGGCAAAGGATAGCAACAGGAATGGTAAACCAGTAAAAGCAGTGGAAGAAGTAAAACAGCCCTCAATTACTAACATACAGTTAAAAGCATATGTAAGCACACACTGAAGCATAGACAGAAGTACAAAATGTGCACGAGTATAGAAAAATGTTAAGCTAAAAATAAAGTAGGCAGTCTTCCAGAATAAGAGCAAAATATAGGTTTCCCCTCTGCCTCCCAAAAATAACCAAAATATAAAAATCATGACTGTGATGTTTAAGTACACAATAAAGAATGAAAATCCTTTAGAAGCCAAGTGAGATTTTTTTTTAAACCATGGTTACCCTCTACTAGTTAAACAGGTGAATATTCATATATGAAAAGCCCTATATATACACATCACAAAATCCACTCTTGTTGGTCTTTGGAAAGGTTCAAAACACTGGTAAAAGGGTAAAAGCAGTATGTTAAGATTACATTAATAAGCTGCATGTACCTGATACAAGTACTGCTGCATACTATTAGATCTGAGGTTGTAGAAATTAGGTGATATTGGTTAAAGGAGAATTTTATTTGTAACATTATGGAGGTAAGGGGGCAAATGGTGACCATAATAAAAATTTTTGAGTTTTGGTTGTGGTTTCTTTTTTTTGGAAGAGTTAACCTAATAATTTTACTCGTAGAAAACATGTCATTCATACCATTTCCTGCTTCATGTTGAATTCAGTTGTTTTCATTGCCTCTTCTACTGAACAGTTCATTTCCTTGATTTAAAAATAAGTCACATCAAAGTACAATTTATAAACTGAAGTATAGCAAGTTGCACGTACATCTGCCTCTTAAAAACAACTTTGTAAGCTTTTTAAACCAGAGCATTACCTTCAGAGCTTCTGTAGCCTTACGCAGTTCTTTAATAACAGATGATAATGCTTCTGGATTTATCCCTTGTTCACAAAGCCGCACACAAATCGACAAGGTCTCCATATCCAAGCCAGTGTTTAATATTCTTGAGATCTCAAACAGAACTGCAACAGAAAAAAATGAAAGCACTTTAGTCCCTATAGACTATGAAATTTCAATGATCAAAATTGTTCTTCATCAACATCTAAGTTCTACAGTACAGTGTGAACATGGCAGATGTCCATTGCTGTTTGAACTTCAATTTGACATTTGTGGTCAGCTTCCCAGCATAAGCTAAAAGCTGCAGTTTCTAACATAAACACCACGATTTCCTGGTTTAAGAAATTTAATACCAGATAATCGGTTTTGAAAAAGTAAAAAAAAAGTAAGCGAAGAATTCAACAATTAGCATGGCTGGCAATGAGGTAAAAGGCAGGCTATAAGAACACTGTGCTTTTGCACTCCAGCTTTGATTCCTCACAGTCAAGCTGAAAGTGAGCATCTGAACTCTACTCACCTGCTCACATTTCTCATGCCTTATCAATCCCCAAAATGTTTCCCAGTACTCGCAGAGCCACTTCTCTCACACTCCCATCCCAAAAAAGTACTTGGGTTTTGGGGCTTTCTTCACATCAGAAACCATTCTATTTCTGTAACACCGACTGCTGTTCTCAAAGGCTTTTCTCTATATTATTGTTTGCGTTGTTTTGAGGGCTTTTTTTGCAGCTCACGTTGGTTTTGTGACATGAGCCATGCACAAGAATATATATATATGTACATTTATATATACATATGTGTGTATATATATATATACAGATGTACATATATATATATATACATATGCATATAAAAAAATAAAAAGTGTACTATATTCAATATTTAGCTAGATTAAAAAAAAATAAATAAACCAAAGCCAAGAAAAGCCAGGCGAGGTCCAAAGGCATTCGCATTCCGCGGCTGTTGGAACAGTTTCAGACACGGCGTTACCCGTAGTGAGAAATAGTGTGCTTCGCGCCGCATCGTTCAGCAGCCGCAACCCGCACGCCTCTGCCCAGGAGAGGCGCCCGTGCCCAGGCCCAGGGCGGGGCCCGGCGTTCCCTTCCCCTGCAGCCCGCGCCCCTGCCCCGGCGGTCACGCACCGTCCATGGTCTCCCTCACGGCGTTCAGGCTGGCGGCGTTGCTCGCCATGGCGACCCCGCGCCGCCCGGAACCGGAACGCCCCGGAACGCCCCGCGCTCCTCAGGGCGCAGCCCGGCCCCGCCCCGCCCGCACCACGTGACGCCCCGTGGGGCGGGCTTTCTTTGAATTCGTGCTGCGGCGGCCCTGGCGATTGGCCCGTTCGAGAGCGGGGGAGCCCTGCCATTGGCCCGGCGGAGCACGCCGCGCGCCGTGATTGGCTAGGATCCGCAAGGGGGCGGGGTAGCTTAAAGGGCCGCCCGTCACGGCGGGAGAGGCGCGGCGGCGGCCTGGTAACGGCGGCAGGTGGCTGTGCCCGGCGTCCCCAGCATCTCCGGCTTATCCGGCATTCCCGGCGTCCCCGGCATCGCCTCCTCGGCGGTGGGGGCCTGGGGCAGCGGCGAGCGGCTCGGCGCGGTGGCACCGTCCCGGGGAGCAGTGTGAGAAGGGGCTGAGCGGGGTCGCTTCCCCGGGGCTCCCGTGCCCTTGGCGGCCGCAGGCGGGGAGCTGCCGGGGCCCGGCGGTGCTCTCCGCGCGGCTGGGGCTGCCCCGTGCCGTTGGGGCGCAGGGCGGAGCGGGAGCTGCCCGGGCGTTATCGCTGCCGGGAGCCGCCGGGCTGCCCGTGTGTAGGCACGGCCGGTCGGTCTCTTTCGGGGGTTGGTTGTAGGTTTTTGGTGTGTTTGTTGGATTTGTTTGTTTGTTTGTTTCGTTTGCTTGTTGTTTTGCGTTTGACTGGGTTTTTTTAAATCACCATTTTCATGTTCTTTCTTATCTCGTTTGCATAGTTTCTATTTATAATTGTTCGTACCAGCCTTATTTATCAACTTTATGCCAGCAGGTACAAGCCATAAGTAATTCAGTTTTTGTTAATTTTTGAAATATTGCTGCTGCCTTAAAATTATTAATTCTCTCTTCCCAGAGCCTTTAGGGTCAAAAATATGATTTCATTGCTCTCCTTAATTTTGCTCTCCTTCTCTCTTTTTCAGGTATAGCTTAGTGTTATGGGTGATACAGAAGAAGCTAAAATGCAGATAACACCAGAAACTCCAGGACGAGTCCCAATCCTGAATCCTTTTGAAAGTCCCAGTGATTACTGTACTCTTCAGGAGCAGATTGTCTCCAGTCCTTCGATCTTTAAGTCAACAAAATCCTCATCTGTAAGATCTAGTCTTTAGTTATGTAACTGTGCAGATACTGTGCTACTATTTTCAAATGCATTCAAAAGGGTATTTTATTTAGTGTTCTTTAACATATGTACCAAGCTAAGAAATTTTGGTGGCAGTTGGAGTTTCTTCTCTTTACAGAACTATGTTGCTTTTAAATACTATCATTGAATCTTCCTCCCTTCCTAGATTTATTTTCTCTTTAGATATTAGTGATTGAGTGCTAAAACCAGTAGAAAGTAGATAAAGAACTGTTGTTGGATGTGGTGTGCTGGTCCCACTTAAATTGGAGAAACCACTTTCTACTTAAAAGCTAAGCAGGCTGGTTGCAAATAAAATTTAATTGCACTTTTATTATAAGCTTTTTGTGTATTCAAATCAATGATTCTGTGTATCTAAAACTTTTCTTTAGTTGCAAATTATATACTGGTTTGCAGCTGAAATTATTTTCTGATAAGCAATAGAGAGGATACTGTGCTAATGAAACTAAAAAGACTCACTTTTTAGATAACTTTCCAAACATTTGAGCAGTACTTTGTAATTAAAGTACAGTACTTTGTTAAGTAAAGGGGTGAAGCTGCTTTATTTCTGAATTGGATTTTGTTGTGCATTATGCATGGAGACTTTGCAGATTGTACATGGTGCTGCAACTCTAGTCTTCTTAGAAATGGGAAGTGAAAGGAAGACTGCTTTATTATTTGGATAATTTGGGTTAGGTATAGATGCTGGGTTTTCACAGAACCATAGTTTGGACTGTGGAAATCAAGAAGCAATTTAATTTTATCCCAACTTATGTATCTTTAGTAGACCTGTCCTCAGAAATTGAGAAGAAATGGACACCTCAATTTGTAAATACCAGCTGTAACCTTCCACTTAATATTAGCTTTTAAATCATTGTAAAACCACTACCAGGATACGAAGCCTGACTGACTTACTCTTTTTTTTTAAAGTAAATCTTTTAAATAGAAACACTTGATTGTCTTTGACAGAAACTATATGGAAGCTATGATTGTATTGTTCCGTTGAGATTTGTCCTGTGGTTTTATTTTTATCTTTTTAGAATAGCAAGCATTAAGATGCCTGTTTCTTTTTTTAGACACCAGGAAAATTTAGATGGTCTATTGATCAGCTTGCTCTAATAAATCCTGTGGAAATTGACTCCGAAGACATTCGACGCCAAGGAATGTATTTGAGCCGTGCTAGGTAACTTCCCATCTCTTCTTATGCAGCTAACTTAGCTTTAATACTAGAACACTGTTCTTTTCTTTCATTAATATTTCAGCATAGCATTAAAGACTTCTTATTCAAATCTTTTAACATAATTTTTTACATTGTGTGGCTATAATATTTAGATGAGGCTGCCTCTGTGTGGCTTCCTTTTAATGTTAAGAACTGTGGATCCACTCAGATCACAGTTTGGAAGACAGCCAGATAAAAGCAGAATCAAGAAAATGTCTTGCCAGTGATTGTTACCAGGCTGCCTCTTCTGCTCCTTGTTACAACACAGTTTATCTTCTCAAAATGCTCCATAGTGAGTCTTTTTTGGTCTTTGGGGCTCCTGCAGAAGGGTAGACCTGGGAAAGCTAGCTGGGGAAGCCAATAGTGTCTTTGAAAGGTATAGACTTAGACTTAATGTGAAGGAGGGGGGACCAGTGCAAGTTACTCGGAGTAGTTTGGGGACCTTATCACACCTTTTTTCCTTTCTCCAAAAATAACTTGCATGAGGAAAATGGGTAGGTAAAGCAGTCTTGGCATTTGGAACTTACTTTGAGGGATAATTTTACACACTGGTAGTAGGGAATGACATGCCAAGGGAAGGCCTTAATGGTGAATCCTGTAGACTCTTCTGTACATTTCTCAGATACAACCTTGCACAAAAATTGATCCTCATGGCATGAAGCACTGTGGGAATAGAATAATAAACCAATTCTGTCTAGATCAGGTTGCTCAGCGTCCCACCCAGCTTGATCTTAAATGTTTCCAGGGATAGGGCATCTACTGCTTATCCAAGCAATCTGTTCCAGTGTTTCAACACCCTCACCATTAAAAATACTGTGAAGCAGACTTACTGTTCTGAATGTCTGACTGAACCTACATCTCTCTTTCTGAATAATAAAAGGTGTAGGACTATAACTATAGCTATAGGACTATAGACTGTCCTCAGCTGTATCTGAATCACCAGGTATTAATGTTTCCTTCTTCTAGCAGCCAGTAGGTTTCAGACTCTAATGCTTTTTATACATTATTAAGCTTTATATTTTTAGCAAGTTGATCATATTTCTGGAACCTTATTCAGACAAACTAGCTTAAATGTAGATGGCTTGGGTGACAATTCCAGTGATGGTGAGTGACGTGGCCCGTAGACACATAAGCCATATGCATTGTCTTACTGGGTCCTTTCAGTCTGTCCCACTGTTTTATACCCACTGTGATTTTTTCTTTTTTCACATCATGTGTGTAGATTTGCTGTGTCTGTGCTTACACGTTTCAGTGCATATATATATATATATATATATATATGTATATACACAGAGTGATTATGTGCCTTTTTTTTGGAAGATTTGCTCTGCAAGTATTCTCCATAGAACTGTCACTTTAGCATCATCTAAACAGACATAACTGAAGGTGGCATGTCCAAACATGGCAGATATATTCTAAGTCAGATAAGCATGAAAGAGAGAGCTGTGAGAGTTTATGTATTTTGCACATCTGTGTGTGCTTGTGTAGCTAATAATATCTTATCTGACAGATTTCTAAAATTATTTAAGGGTATTTCACATATACTGACTGTGTATGAAAGTATTGTGTGATTCAGCTAAGACAACGATAGTCACCAATAAGCTTCAAAAAATTTTACGATGAAGTACATAGTAATACCTGAAAGTCAGGCTTGAATGTGGCCGTTTCTTAAACTAAGTGATATTCCCTTATGCAGCTTTTAACTTAGTTCTTAAACTAAGTTAAAAGCTGCATAAGGGAATATATGTGTGGTTAGAAATTGAAATATGATACTGTATTCTAAAATCAAGAAAATGTGGCAGACTACGTATTTAACTGGGGAGAACTGTTCTGAGAAAGTGGGCTGCATCAAGAATGAGTGTGCAAATTCCAGAAGTGTCTTCAGTTGCCCTTTTATTCCTTACAGCTCAGTTTTTTATTCTGCTTGGGTTTATAGTGCAAGTCTAATCTCATGTTAAGTTTAATGGTAAAATATATTCGTATGACATTATTTTGGAAGATCAGTTATTGCTAAGTTTTTGTCCATACATGCTGAGTAAACAGAATATTTGCAAATGTGTACTTATAAATAGTACAGATCTTTCTCAAATCAACTGAATTGAAAAGTGCAATTATATTTCCAAATTTATGGTATGAGATTATTGCACATAAGAGTAAAAACATAATAAGATTCAGGGTTTAGTGCAATTAATTTATAAAGTTTCTCTTAAGCATCTATAAATTATTATATGGCTGGCCTTTACATTTTTTCCTACTTACATGACGGTTTTGATAATTGAGTTGTTTTTCATTTGTCACTTAGAATTGATAAGGAGACAGAAGACAGAAGGCAAAAAGCTATTGAGGAGGTAATAAACCTTTGTGCTATCAAATATTGATTTATTTTGTCTACAGAAAAGATCCATGTCTATTACAGGATTTCAAAACCCAGAAGCTGATTATATTTCAGTGAGAAAGTAATTTTGCACCCTCATCCCTTGCAGTTGTGGTTGGAATCCACACACACTTTTTCTTTCCCATCTTCTCTCAGCCACACATAGGTCAAAACAACAGATTCTTTTTTTTCTTTTGTGTTTCTTGGCTAGTGGTAATGTAGCCATAATATAACACTTACAAATAGTTAACTTCAGACTGAGAATTTGGGGGTTTACAGTAACTGTTGGAGTAATACTGCATTTTTAAAAATATTGCAGAATTTTTGTGATCTTTTTTTATTTCTTCCAAAGTCTGCTTAGTTGGATGGAAGACTTTATTCTGGTAGCTTGTATCTTTCCATCCATTTTTCATTTCATTTTTCACTATTCATTTGTCTAGCAGAGGAGGAACAGTAAAGGGTTTAAAATACTCACTACAGAAATCTTCAATGCTATTTCAATTAAAAAAAGGAAATAAAATACGGCTCTGGTAGGCAAGTCTATCAGTTTATATACAAAAAGTATATTTTATAATTCTGTAAAGGAGCTGTGTAGTTGATCTGCAACTAAGATGCTCTGTTGTTCTAAATTTGCATTAAAAAAGATATTTCCTCTTTGTGAGGTTTAACCTAGTGGATTATGCAACTGAACAGTTTGAAACCCTGTTTCTGATTAAAATTATGCCTTTAATAGTTGCATGTTTCAAGCTGAGTGTTTTTCATTTATTAAGCGTCTTGCATTTATTGTGAGAACAGGATTTGCTATGTGTTTCTTGAAGCTTTGTGATAGCGTTAATCTCCTCAGCATCAGGGTGTTCCACAGTGCAGCTGTGATGATAGAGTTTCTGGTTCACAGAAAAAGACCAAAGTGCCAGTTCTCATGAGTGTTTTACCACTAACCAATTTAGCCAAATACACTAACTCTAATAATGCCAAAAAGCCTTGGTTTATCACTTTTACTGTTACTGCAGTGTCTCTTTATCACTTCTGTGAAATAGCTCAATTGTCAAAATAAAACTTAGCAAACTGAAAATTTGAAAATAACTATTTTAAATACTGTGGAAGAAGCATGGTAGTGACAATTCAATTTTTAAATGAGTAATTATTGTCAAATGAAAGTTGTATGTCGTTTTCACTATGCAGACTTGAAAGATCTGAGGTGCTATGTGTCATAAAGAGTGTAGGAGTCTTCAAATCAAATTTTTTTTTCTTTAACCTCTTGGGGCCTAAAATAATGAAATATTCTACATTTTTTTCTTGTTCAGGGTGCTAGTCTAAATTTAAGTTGAACATTTTAAAATGTGCTGAGATGGTTTGTTTTTATTCTACTCCAGTTTTTCACAAAAAAACTCATAGTTCCTTCTCCTTGGATTGAACATGAAGGCAAGCAAGTTTCTCAGTTGAATTCGACTAAATGTAAGTTGCTTTTGTGTGTCCACCCAAAATAATGTAGCTTTTGGAGAAGTTAATGAGCATAATTTTTTTTCAACCTCAATTTAAATTTTAAGAGCCAGTGATAACATATGGCACAACTGATTGATTTTCAGCTGTTGTCTCTGAGTGCTTTCTTTGTTTAAAAATTATTTATTAATTGAAAGTCTTATATAATTTTTCCTTTTTGATCTTCTTGGTCCTAGTTCTTAAATTTTTCTATTTTATTAAAATGTCTGCAACCAATTTAAATTTATGCATGTGACTTTGCTGTGTGGACACTGGTAAAAGCCAAGTGTTCTACTTCACTTTTTTTCTTCAGATATTTGCACATCCTGTTATTCCAATTGCTTTCCTCACCATATAAGCATATTGGAAATGGAATTCTGTATTCTTTTACCCTTACTTGCTGCATAAATTCCTGTTGTCATCTTAGTGTCCTGCTAGCTCACTGCCACTAGTTGTGGGTTTTCTAAGTTTATTTCATTTATGCCACTGTTAGATTTTATTCTTAATGCTCTTACTGACACTTATATATAACCAGCAGAATACATAACAAATGGATTACAAGATGGACAAATGTCATCCAGAAACTTGTGGATGGTGTATTTTTAATTGTCAATTGTAAGGTTGTCACTTTAGGGGCAGAGAACATAAGGCATAATCTGAGATCTGCTAAAGTGAATGGTGAAAGAAAATGGTCTAATATGTTCTTCAGCTGTATAAAAAAAGATGAAGTATTTCTTCCCCTTTCTCCTGTCCAGACTGAATGATTTTCTGGAAATGTGTTTTACTTAAACACAGCCTGTTTAGCTAAGCATGAACTAGTTTGTTTTAAAGCTCTCTCATGTAGAGACAGGAGGATACAAAAGTTTTGAGCAATGTTAATGCTACTTCACTAAGCTTTTTTGGGAATAGAAATGTGCTAAAATTCTATTGATAGTTATAATGGTAACCTTTTTTCAGTACTCCTTTCTGATCTCTTCCAAACTTTGATGCAAAAATTTTGTTTAGTTGTATTAAGTATTCTAACTTAGTGTTGCTACATTTCAAAACTATGTGCAGTGCATGTTTTAATTTAAGTTCTGTGTTTTACAGCCATAGATATAAATAACATTTCTCCAATTGGAAGACAGCTGAGCTTGCAGCCTGGGAAAAGCAACGGTGAGTGAAACGCAATGCATAAAATGACACGCTTTCTCTGAAGAAAAATAACCCATTTTTAATGGCTATTTAATTTCAAAAGGGAATTATTTGTTAATATTTCTGTAGAACTAGCTTTCCTTGAACTGTATGGTACTATTAATTTTAATATCCATTTCTCATACTAATTTAATTCTATTATACTCTGTTGTATTTTTTTCAAGTAAAAAATTAAGTCCCCTGTAGACTGTGGAGTGCATTTCTTCCAACTTAGTGTGTGTACTTTTTCTGGATTAAGAAGTGAATGTAAGCTTCAGGTTTACAAGTAGGTCACAATTTCAAGAAACCTTTAACATGTTGGATTGTTTTGGGTTAGAGAATCTTGATTATTTTCTGTGCCAAATAAATATTGGAAATCTTAATACATCTTTTAAACTACATCATTTTAGATAAATAGGTAGTGATTTTCCCTGGAGTATTTGGATTTTTCTGACATTTCCTTTGGAATACTTCCTTTCTTCAGAGACCTCTCTTAGTTAACATAAAAGCCTCTAGAGAGGCATTCTTAAAACTCTTGGGTTTTATCTCTAAGCCTAGTGTGCTGCATGTAGTGTTGTCAAATCAGAATCATACTTTAACTAACACTTTTGCTTATTGCAACTGTAATTTAAATAGCTCAAATTGCAGTGCAGTTTGAAAGTGAATTTTTGTTTCTACAGCTTTAGTAATAGGCCATTGTAAGCTAATTTTGTTTGTTTTATTCATTGCAGCTGCTTGTCAGACAGTACTATCTTTGCCAGTGGATTTTAATTTAGAGAAAATACTAGGTATGTCATTGCAATATCTAAATTTAATTATGAATATCTAAGTAGAAAATTTGGTTTAGTATTATTTGCTGGGTGTTTGTCTTGTGAAATACTGAAAACAAAATGTATGAATGAAAGCTTTAAGTATGTGTTCTAAATAGACAGTTACTGTGTGTTGCATGGGATATGTGACTTAAATTGTATGATTTGAGTGTGGACGTAAAGATAAAAAAAGGAAGGATATGGAGGACAGCTGGAAATTGTTCAGCCTGGAGGAGATTGAGGGAGACCTCACTGCAGTTACAACTTCTTCATGAGGGGAAGAGGAGGGGCAGGCTGATCTCTTCTCTTTGATGACAGTGACAGGACCTGTGGGAATGGCCTGAAGCTGTGTCATGGGAGCTTTAGGTTGGATATTAGGGAAAGATTCATCACCCAGAGGGTGGTTGGGCACTGGAAGTGGCTCCTCAGGGAAGTGGTCACAGTAGTAGCCTGAGAGAGTTCAAGAAGCATTTAGACAATGCTCTCAGGCACATGGTGTGACTCTTGGGAGGTCCTGCACAGAGCCAGGAGTTGGACATCAAAGATCCCTGTGTGTCTCTTCCAACTCAGGGTGCTCTAGGATTCTATGAAATTGGTTAACAGTTTTAAATATCTGGAAGGTAGTAAGCAGAAGATAGCCTGTGCCTCCCCCAAACTGAGCAGTAATTTATCTTAGCACAGAGCTGTTTGGTTTACAGGAGGCTCAAAGCCCTACCTTGTCTTGAGTAGAGCTGTGCTGTAACTCTGCCTTTAGCGTACCTGAGGCCATGGAGGGGACTAGAAATTGTGTGGTGGCAAAAAAGCTATGACTGCTGAGTGAAGAGGGAAGAGTTCAAATTAACTGTCTGATTATAAGTACTACATCAAACAATTGCTGCTACCTGCTCAGGCAAACGGGTTGGAAGGGCCAAATCTTACAGCTCATAGGTGGGAACACTGGGTACAGCCAGCTCAGACCTTTTTGGCTGCATGCTTCTATCCAAGTACTGAAATTCAAAACCTTGACTGTGGGCCAACAAAATAGAACCATATCTATTGCCTTTGGTTTTTGTCTTAACAAATGCTTCCATCAACACATAATTTGGCAGTTCATGAAAAATTTTTCCTGCAAGGAATATCCAATTAGAATAGAATACGAGCAAAAAATCTAAAATAATCTGGTAAATCTGAGCATATTTTGATGGGTTTTTGTTGTGCTTTCCTACTGTAAACTGCTAACTGCTTGGACTTTCTTCTAGTCCAAGCTGGTTTACCTCTGGATGTATTATGAAGATTATCAAAACACATAGCAGACTGCGGCGGCTACTTCTGAAGTCATAACCAGAAGTGCTTTAAATGCCACAGGAAAGTTCTTTCAGTGGGGAGAAGGGCTGTTTTGAGCAACACAGGAGATGAATTTGGGCTTCTGGAAGTCGGCTCAGGCGAGGGGACGAGATGAGGTCTCTTCAGCTTTATTGGGGGTTACATAGGGGATAGGAGAGTTTGGAGAGACATCTGAAGAGCCCTGAACAAAGGCTCTACAACAGGTTATAAGGGCATATAACGAGGCGGGTTTACAAGTTTTCAGAACAAATAGAAAAGTGAATACAAGTAATTTACAGTCTAAATTTACCAATGTCTAACCATGAGATATGCAGGCGTCGAGTGGTTGGGGAGAGATAACGGCTCATACTATTTGTAATACTTTTCTGGGAGGTTGCTGGGATAATCCATCTCTTCTTCACTTTCTTCTGGCACTTCTCCCATTTCATCCCAATCCTCCACATTCTCAAGGGCACTGAGTTCTATCTCAGCTGCTTGGGCCGTAACAGCAGACCTGGAAAAGACTCTTATGTTTGCTTGGGTAGTAAAATAATCTGTGTTTTACAGCTCAGATGTGAGAAATAATACAGTTCTGGGAAAAGACCAGTAAGCAAATACAAGCCAATGTTTTTTAGTTTTTTTAATTCAGTCTTTAGTATTAACAGATGATAGGCAGAAGTGGAAGGAGCCTTAGTAAACTGAGTTGACTTTTTGTAGGGATGACAAGAAATCCTTTGGGATAGGTACCTAATTAGATTAATTAGTTGCTGTATTGGTAAATTGGATTAAATGTTTTAGTTTAATTATATATGTCTCTGTAGTGAAATGTTGGAGGGTTTTCTGCTTTCTTACTGGAAACAATTTCTCCCCCCCACATTTCTAGGTGAATATTTTAGAACTGATGAGTTTGCAGATCAGTCTCAGGAAAATCTGAGCTCTTCATCACTCAGAAGAAAGCTGTTTTTAGAAGAAAATGGGAATGTATCTGCATGTTTGTCCCCTTCTCTGCATAGCCCATGTGGTAGTCAGCCACTTGGAGTGCTTTGTTCAATAGAATTATCTCCAGTACGGTGCAGAAGCCCTCTGGACACATCAAGTTCAGTAAGTAGCCTGTTTTGTGGGTGTAGCTGGGTGGGATATAGTTTATGAGAGAGAGTATGTGTTAGACTAAAAGATGGTGGTTTGGTTTCTTTATTTTTTTTTTTTCTTCTTTTTTCAAATTCCAAATTCTGAAAAAAAATGTGAGCAGAAAAGGCTTGAAAGAATATATTACTGACTTTTTATTATTTCAAATTATTTTATGCTCCTTTTCTTTTGTGTAGGGAATTATGTTTTTTGTTATGAAATAGGAATTAAAGCACACAAAAGACTTGATGAAAGCATGTTGAAACTTTTTGTTTTTTCATAAAATGTTTATACAAAAACCATCCTGTTTAAATCTGTGAATTGCTGTCTGCAATACTAGTTGATATGAACATGTGATGTAATTATTTCCCTTATACCTTTTAAACTCATTTATAGTGGAAGAAATGACTTGTGGATCTTCGAAGTGCAGTTGTTTCTCATTGGCCAGAGTTTGCGGATGAATAGACATTTATTAGAACACAGAACATAATGTCTATTTTTTTTTAAATTAAGCAAAATGAACCTTATCCCCATGTGGACAGAGCGCAGCTAAAGTGGTTTAGGTGATATGATTTCATTTGTTTGGTGGCTGAAGTGCATGGAAAAAAACCTACCTACACTAGGATAGTGTAGCTTAAAAAATAAAGATAACCTAGTAAAGACTTCCTACAATATAATTATAATGCCAGAAGTGATGGGGGGGGGGGTTTTGGTTTAGGGTTTTTTTGGTTGTTGTTTGGGTTTTTTTGTTGTTTGGTTCATTTTTTGTTTTTTGTTTTGTTTCTTTTTTTGCATGATAGTCTTAAGTAAGGTCATGACCACTATTTTCTTAAGGAGAAATACTTTTGTTGCTGAATTAAGTAAATAACATGGATTATATTAAAGTATAAATAGTGGCTGACTTTCATCAGCATTGATATGAGTAAGAAATTCAGATTAAACACTTGACTTGATACACAGATAACATCAATTCTCTATTTATGTTTCTCATAGTTCTTAAATATAATGGATAAAATAGTCCTAGTTGGTATTACATGACAGTTTGAGTCCATTGCTCTCTTCTCATGTGTGGAGGCATAAGGTCCAGGTGAAGACCTGCAACTGGAATACTTAAGCTAGGCTAATGATAGAGATTGTCATTGTAAAGGATTAGTCATTCCCAGTGCTGCCATATTTTTATGGCTAATATGTATATATTTTTATATATTTATATATGTATATATTTTAATAAATACATATTTTTAACTTTGGCTAATATGTATATATTTTTTATATATAAATATTAGCCGAAGTTTACATAATGAAAATAATTGTCTGTGGTTTTGATTTTTTTTTTTATTCTGAAGGGTCAGTTTTCATCAAGTCCTATTCAGGGAGGAACAAGAGCTTATAGTCTGGGGAGTATAACCAGTCCCCCGTTTCCAGAGGGGTCTCCTGCACATAATGGTTCTCCTGCTTTTTCACCAATTGCTTTTCACATAAGGAAAACGCCACTCTCAGGTATGGTTTAATTGTATATGTATTACTCTATCTTGAGTAATATATTTTTATTATAAAAAATTGTAAATATTTAGTGGAACCTCTGTCTGTTTGGAACAAAGTTCTTGTGCTTGGAAGACCAGCATTGTCCTCAGTGAAATGTGTGAAATAATGAAATGTATATGCCTGCAACAGATCAACTAGGGAAAATATTTTCGAAGAAGGCATTGAGACCTAACAGGAATGAAAAGAAGTTTAAAAGGGTTAATTTAGTGTGGGAGGGGTTTTCAAGCCACGTGCATGAACTGAGTCAGGTTACAATTTGATTTGGCCCAATCTGAA
This sequence comes from Lichenostomus cassidix, assembly GCF_008360975.1. Classification (NCBI taxonomy): domain Eukaryota; kingdom Metazoa; phylum Chordata; class Aves; order Passeriformes; family Meliphagidae; genus Lichenostomus; species Lichenostomus cassidix. The sequence continues at coordinate 50,060,443 of NC_139479.1, read as the reverse complement.
GCATTTTAATATCAATGGACAAAGAATGTTTAGCTTGAGCTTTCAGATCATGCCATCATGAAGAGTATTTGAAATTAAATGACTAGTGAAGAAATCCCATTTTGTTTCCTCATTGCTCTAGAAGATGGCAGTGTTTCATGCCATGTCTGTACCTGATAAGGCTTAATTCCCTATTTATACGTGATTATGCATGTTTTTACATGATTTTTACGCATTTTGAATAATGGTATTTTGCACCACTATATGTGGAGATTGCATAGATGTTTCCTCACTTGTCTGATCTAAAACTTCATTGCTGCTAAAAATTTAAGTGCCCATAGATTGTGTATTGATATTTGTTCAGGAAAAAACCACAGAACCAGCCTTCACACATTTTCCTTTGCATACTGTATAATAATGACATTTGAAAATACATAGCCTCCAATACAGCAAATCATGTCATAAAAAGCAAATCTGGTGAAAAAAATGGTATAAAAAGTTTCCTTTATCATGGTAATTGGAATGTATGGGTAGTTGTTTTGGTTTTTGGGGATGTTTGGTTGGTTGGGTTGGAAGACAGTGGTCACTGAAATACTCTGTAGCTGGCTTCAAATTACTCAATGGACTGTAGGGCTTTGAGAAGGATGAGTTTTTCTATCAGACATTAGGTGGAGTTAAACTTTTCTCTTTTTTTTCAGACCAAAGGAAATTTACATTTCGTTCTCCAGATATTCCTTCTGCCTCAAATAGAATGACATCTCCAAGTACAAGAAGTCCTTACATAGATGGTTGTTCTCCAATTAAAAATTGCTCTCCCATGAGGCTTGGAGCCTGTAGAGGAACTGCCCAATATCAGACTTCTGTCATTAGAATACCAATTGCAGTTGAGAATCATGATGAGGATGAGGAAGACAAGGAAAACACTTCGCCAGCAGAAGCTCGGTTCCCAGAAATGGATAATGGAATAAACTTATGTCAGGAAGAGAGTGATACTTTTGCACGTGGCACACATCTCGTGGTGGCAACTGTGTCGATTGCACCAGATCACTCGGAAGGTTGTCATCAAAGGTTGTCATCATTTCAGGATATAGAAGGCTTAAAGGAAAATAATACTGTAGACATGGCTGATGCAGCTGAAGTGTCTGAGGAAAACACTTGGATAAAAGAAACAATTGGTAGTAGCAATACACCAATGACCAGCTTTATGACAGGCATTACTTTCAGTATTGAAAGCTCTCGGATGTGTATGTCACCTCTTGCAGAAAGCAGCGCAATTCCTTGTGACAGCAGTAGTATTCAGGTAAAAACAAATTTTTTTTTGTTTCTCTGTAAAATTGAGCTCAACATATCTTGGAATACATACGCTAATTTGGAAGTAATTGTTATTTTCTCTCATTGGATATGGCATGCAGGTGGTATTGTGACTATTTTCCTTTCCCTCCATCCCCTCTTTCAGTGGAGTTAGTATAGCAATTATAATGATTTTTGTGTTGCTGTGTACAGTAGCATATTTAGCTTGATCCAAACTAATTGTGACAGACCTGCTTACAATTTGCTTTTGTTATTAACTAGTCATAGTTGGTTTGTTGGATTAAGTTCTGTTAATCAAATGTAAATCATAAATCTGAGGGATTTCTTTGGGTTAAATTACATACAGTACATTTTTCAAGCCCTGGTTTTTGATTTCAGGTGGACAGTGGTTACAATACACAAACTTGTGGAAACAGTATTATGGATACTGCGGGGTCTGAAAACAGTTGCAGAGAAAATGATGTGAATACTGTGATGTTTCAGAATAAATCTCAGCTGCTTAGAACAAAGGTAGGAGTTAAATTGTGGTAAAAAAGTGATAGGCTTCCCATCTAAAGTATCTGTTCTCCATTTTATTTGGTTTCAGCGAGCCTGAGGGGAGAGCCTGTCAGGTGATAATAAAGATGTTAATGTAGATTCATTTCAGATACTATGTTGAATAAATGTAGGACAAATCTTAAACTGGCAATAAAATTAATATGTTTTATTCTAAAAGCAAAGGTTGGTTGGGGGAAACTGAGGTATATGGATGAATAGTAGTAGTGAGGCTGCTCATGACTATTGTAGTCTGTCTCTTATTTTTGTTTCTTTTGTTCTTGCTGCTTCATTTATTGGTAAATTTTTAAACATGTGCCTGTGGAGAATTTATGGGGAAAAATTGTCTGCTGCTAATTTTTGTAAACTTAGGGTCAAGTTTCCTAAACCACACCTGGCATGATGACTTGGTGGGGAACTTTCTGTGTTGGTACAGTCTTTTGACCACAAGCCCTTTGATGACCTATCTGAAAAACAAGTTACCAAAATACATATCCAGCAAGTTATATCCATAACCCCTTAATTGTGTGATGGATAGGAAGGAGTTCTTCCAGAGAATTGGAAGCAAGGCTAGTTCCTTTGGAGAAGAGAGCAGAGATCATCTCCTCTCAGTAATGATGCTCTCATGGTGCTACAAACTTAGTAGTTTATGATCTGTTACATCTTGAAAGTCTTTGAAGAGGTGACAGTACCAACCATTAGTACCAGATTATAAAAAAAACCCTCAAGAAGGCCCCTTCAGCCCTGACTTCACTTCTGTATGTGACATGCTAAAAGCCACTTCTCTGACAAGGTGAAGTGCAGACTGATAGTGTGTTACAGACCACTGACATCCAATTTTAAACTCTGCTCATTTAAGACTCAGACAAATGTGCCCTTACAAGAAGCATAGATGGATATTTTGTCATTAACTTCTAAAAATACCCATCTAAGATGCTGCCCCAGTCACCCTGTTGGACATGGATTTTACGTGTGAATGTACTTACCAGAATCAATTATCTGGTATCAAACCTGTCCTAGTGTCAAACCTTGCCAGTGTCATGCAGCTGCCTTTTCCCACCATTAGTCTTTGACCTGACTAAACCAAATTTTGCATTTTAGATTAGGATTCAAGTGGGAAGGCATTAAGTGCTTCATGTAGCTCTTACAACTGAGAACCCCCAGGGAATGAAAAGGACAAAGCACAGACATTGCTGGCTGAAAGATTCAAGTCTGGGTCATTTAGAGCATGTGAGCCCTTGAAATGAGGTGGTTCTTGCAGACAGCATGTTTCAATGATCTGTGAAGAGAAAATGTGTTATTTCCTTTCTTTTTTATTTCAGGAGGGTAGAGTTGGTACTTAAGGTGCTTACTATACTTGAAATTTGCAGAGTGTAAGCCTGGATCTTGTTTCTTAGGGAAAGTTGCTGTTAAAATGGTTTTAAAATTAATTTTTTCTTATTCACCTAGGAGTGTTCTGCTTTGAGCCATAAGGATAATCAGTTGCTGAGAGCAAAATCTCCAGAGAAGCTATCCTGTTTCCAAAAGGTTAAAACACATAACACAATATTTGGTCAAAATGCAACTTGCAACATTTCTGCTTGGAAACATAAAAATGAAAATTAAGGTCAGGGATTTCACAAAAGTGGTATGTAGTTTTCTGATGGAGAATTTAAGCTGTGATGTCTAATAAATTTTTATACATATGACCTCAATTACCTGGATTATACATACTATTTTGCTTTTCTAATGCAAATGTAATAAACTGTTTGGTATATATTAAGGGAGCTTTGAAATAATGTGAGATTTTTCAGGTCTTATTAAGAAATGTATTGGTATCGTTAAGCAATCCTTTTTGAAAGTTAAGGGGACTAGACTTTGTAAAGAGAAACAATAGTTCTTTCTTCAGAATTGTATTACTTCTGTGATTAGGGTGGATTCCATGAGCAGGAAAACTAGCATAGGAACCAATATAACTGCAAAACCGCCTACATTTAAAGATTTGTCCCTCCTAAAGTCATGAGGGACATTTTCCTTTGTGGGAACGAAAAAACAAAGGAGTATTAGTCTGGATTTGGATTGCTTTTTTCCAGCCAGATTTACTGTGTGGCTTCATAAATAGTAGCACTGGTACCAAGAGTAAGTCACTGGACAGAAGTGAACTGCTGGGGGTGTGATGAGAGCAAACACCAAAGTTTAGTTCACTCAGTAATATAAAGTAAGCTTTATGTCAAAAGAAGCTGGTCAGTAGTTCTCTGAACAGCTTTTTCCTTGGTTTCACAGAAATCTGTGATCTGTCAGTTAAGTTTACCAGGTACTTCGGTAAAATGTATTATTGGTTACCTTAAAAGATAGTGGTGTTGTTCTAGTAATTGCATTAGTACTAAACTTGGGGTTGATCACCTGACACTACCAGCATCTCTGAAGAATACTTGTGTCCAAGTTGATCCTCTGGTACCCTTTGGAAGGAACGTAAAAAGGTGCAATAAAATTCATTGGTCTCAGTACATCACTAAGAAAATGGTGCAGCCTTTCTTCTTTTAAAGCAAACTATTACACTTTTACTTTTCTCTTCTGTTTAATTTCCAGTATTATTATGTTCCTTATAGAAATTACCAAAATGTTTAGATAAATCCTTAAAAATGTAATTAAATTTTGCATGCCATTTATTACAAAAAGTATTAATATGAGCAAACCTTTGATCCTTTCAAGAAAACCATCAGTGAATTAAAATGATAGATTGAGGAGGGCCAGAAAACCAGAAATCCCTTTGTGTAATCAAATCAGATTTGGTTAAGTTTGCTTATATTGGTTTAAAATAACCTTCTGGAGTTTATAAATGTGAATGGGGGGAAAAATCCATATGGTAATCTTGTGGCCCTAGTGACTAAGAGGGGAAGACGAGATAAGGGATACACTGATTTCTGGGCTCCGTTTGTGTAGAGCTCTGGTAAACTTTGTTGGATTAAAGAAAAAGAGAAGTCCATTCTAACAAGTGTTCCAGGTGAAGGAGTCCTCCTCTCTCTTCATAGCAAGGATGTCCCAGGATACAAGATGGAAGTTCTGCTTTCTGTTCTATTCCACAACGCACAGAAAAGCTTGTACCAAAGTGATAGATGGTGGCTGATGAGCAGCTTTTGGCACACTAGGCCTGAAACCTATTGATCAGACCTAAATTTGAGGGCAAGCCAGCATTTAAAAGAAATCTCAAAAGGGGAGCTGTGAACAGAATCTCATAGCATTAAAATCAGTGTGTTAGACCTGAGAGCTGTGTGTTTGAATAGAACAGTTCTTGAAATATTTTCATTAATAATTTCCTAGTGAAGGCTTTCTGAAAAGCATATTTAAGAAAATGGGAAACTTCTATCCTTATCACTTGATTGTAGTTCTTACATTGCAAAAATAAATATTAAAAAAAATTTAGTTTAGAAATCTAATGAGCAAACATGATATGCATCGTTTTTACTTCTGTAACAATTTAATCACTATTTCTGTAATGCATATTGGATTGACAGCAATGCAATCTGGTGTTTATGTTATCTATTTCATGATCTTCAGTGTCCTACTACGAGCTGGAAATACACTGAATTGATTACTGTTAAGGGATGAATTTTGTTAAAAGTAGGAAATTAACTCGGACATCTGGAAAATCAGTTTTATAGAATAGGGCCTTCAAAATGTTCTTAGCTTTAGCTTCCACGTTTTGTCACTCAAAAGCAGGATACAGCTTGTCTGAGATTTAAAGGTTATGTATGACCTTCTGTCATTTCTGTTTCTCATTATAATTTTCTTTAACAATAATCAATTGAAAGGACTGTACAAAATACTTATTTTTGCAATTGTGATTACTTAAACAGTCATGTAAGTTGAATGAACGTTAAGCAGGGTAGTCCAAATTATGATCTGTTTCTGAATTGTTTTGAGTTATATGTGTAATTAAGACTTGGTTTTGCTTTTTACTAAACGTTTTGATTGTTTTTATAGTATGTTCAATGATCAGAGGTTTTTCAAGTATCCACAAGTAAAAAAGCAATCACTGAAATACTTAATTTCATCCTATATTAATGTTTTCTTAAAGGTAAGAAAAAAGTAACAGCAGAAATGGGTGAATGTAAGAAGTGATTAAGGATCCCCCCAACTCAATTGTCTGTATTTGTCCTGTTTTGTAGTTTTCAGTTAGATGGGAAATATTTATTTTATGAAAACATGCCTATTTTTTTATTATGTTTGTACAATTGATTTGTAGAAGAAACCTATTGTGCAAATTACCATGGGAATCACTTGACCATTCTGTTTCTGTAGTTGTTCTTAATGCATTGGTTGGCACACATTGCACAAAATGGTCATTGTTTACAGTAAATTAGTATCAGTAGTTTTAATGAGAGTCCTTTAACATGTCTAATTGTAAATTGAGTAGTGAAACAGAATAAAGACATTTCTTTAATATGTGTATTGTTCAGTTACTTCTTTCAGTTCTGAGGTGCTAAAGAGAATGCTCTAAAGTTGTCTTCTGTCAGACTGACAAACCAGCCTCAGGGTTATTAAAAAGAAAGTCTAAAATAATTTTTTCACTTTTCAGAAACATTTATTTTTACCCGCAGGACAAAAATGTAGATGTACATGATTTTAAAACTTACTCTGCATTCACAGTCATACAAAAGTAGTTTAAAAAAATTCTTTACAGATTATTAAAATGAGTATTTAAAAAGTAAACAAACCTGCTTCTAGCATTTTGCCCATAGGGAAAAATATGTAAATACAAGTAGTTGTGTGATTTCTTCTGAACTTTTATATCCAGCTATTTTTGTATCTTCTTTTTCTTTTTCTCTGGTTCGTCCTTGCTGCTTGCCTCTGCAGACAGACTTGCAGGCACATCATTTCCTAGTATCTACAATAAGAAAGGAAGTCAGAACATTCTTACTCAGTGTTTACTATCCTGGTAAAACTTGAGTTTACTTGTACAGACCTTTTACAAACACTGTGTCAACATTAGAAACTTCTGATTTAGAAAATCACCTAAAAGAGGGTCTACCATCTTAAAATAATCACAGGTAGAACACTCACCTGAAATAAAAGGTGGAAAAGTCAAAGAGAAGCAGCAGCACCCCTCCTGACAAAGCCAGCAGGTTGTTTGCACCCCAACAATCAGCTTGCATTAGCCTTACTTTGTGTCTGTTTCCAAAGTGTCCCTCAGACTGAAGTCATGGGCACAGGAATGTTCCTGAGTCATGCCCACAATAGAAGCTCTTGACAAGCTGGAGTTGGTGAGCACAAGCAGGGGGCAGCTCAGCATGTGCAAGCACAACAGGATACAAGGGTTTCTTTCTGCTACAACTTCCATTGTCTACTCCCAGTTGAGATCACAAGAGATTCAACTCCACACAGGCTGGGGGATGAACTGATCCAGAGCAGTCCTGCTACGAAGGACTTGGGGGTGCTGGTGAGTGAGAGGCTGGACATGACCCAGCAATGAGCACTCACAGCCCAGAGAGTCAGTTGTGTCCTGGGCTGCATCCAGAGCAGTGTGGGCAGCAGGGCCAGGCAGGGGATTCTGCCCCTCTGCTCTGCTCTAGTGAGACCCACCTGCAGTGCTGCATCCAGCTCTGGGGTCCCAGCACAGGAAGGACATGGACCTGTTGGAGCAAGTCCACAGGAGGGCCACAAAAATTATCAGAGGGCTGGAGCAGATCTCCTGTGAGGAAAGGCTGAGAGAGTTGGGGTTGTTCAGCCTGGAGAAGAGATTCTAGGAAGACCTCTGAGCAGCCTTCCAGGACGTGAAAGGGGAACCCACAAGAAGGCTAGAGAGGGACTTTTCACAAGGGCATCCAGTGAGAGGAAAAGGGGGGAATGGCTTCCCCCCACAGCTGAAAGCAGGTAGGTTAAGTTTAGATATTACAAAAAAATTCTTTGAGTGATGAGGTACTGGAATAGGTTTCCCAGACAAGTTGAGGATGCTCCATCCCTGGAAGTGTTCAAGGCCAGGTTGGACTATCTCATCAAAGGTGTCCCTGCCTAAGGCAGGGAGGTTGGAACTAGATCATCTTTGAAGGTCCCTTACAACCCAAACCATTCTATGGTTCAAACTCATACAACAGCTCAAAGATCAGAATATATTTACATGTGTTTGGAAACATGATTGCTCAAGGAAAAAAGAAACAATAATGTTTGACTGTATAAACAAGAAGAGGCTCTTGCTTACTTTGAATTTTTTCCTCTTTGATCAGGGCTACTCAATTGCTGCTACCATCTCTTTACCAAGAAAGTCACGTGTACCTTACTGTAAGAGCACAGTATTGCAATGTCATGCAAAATACTTATCCAGCTTAAAGTGTGAGAGCAAGCGAAAATCCCAGTGTCCCAGATGCACAAAGAAGCTAGAACTGAAAAGTCTTGAGACTAGACAGTTATTAGGACATTACAGTTCTTACAACATTATCAAGTGACAATTTTTATACTGTGGGAGTTGAAAGACAGAACTGCCATTGACAGCCAGCAATTATACAGAATTTTCTTCTGAGCCACCCATCACAGTTACACTGTAATTCACTGGAGCAAAGAGAAGACCCTACCAAATTTTGGCTGATTTTCACAGGGGCATTTGATTACAGAACTGTGAAATTCAATACATTACTTCAGCAAATCATCATCTTTCCTACCAGTGGAAATACCCTGATGGGTCCAGAATGGAAGTTTAATTTCAAGGGCTCTATTCAACAGCCAGTGAAAGCAGACCTGTGTTTTATTGAGAGTGGATATGAAGTAATCATTATAAGCTGCTGCTAAATTATGGGGATTTTTTTCTGGGTTAAATTTAGATTTTAGCATATGATGATTTTTTAACATTACTGAAGGATAATACAATTCTAACAATCTTGTGCCTTACCTTGGGTTCTACCAAGACCATCCGCATTTTCTGGTGTTGGATGTTAGAATCATCTAACATAATGTTCACTTTAACTTTATCAAATACATGTAATGTTGTGTCTTCCACAGTAAGTGATGGCACCTGAAAGTTCAAAATTTGTATAACTACTCACTATTTGCAATGGCTTATGTTTTTATACAAATAAATATTTTTGTATGAAAATATTAGTTACATATTAATAAAAATGACCAAAAATACTACTGTACTGAATATTCAGTGTTGTTGTATGTGGTATATACATTTTTTGCAGTAATTAATCATATAATGAGATATCAGTAGTATCTATTACAGAAACAAATTCCTGTCAGAACCTACTTACTTAGACTTAAAATGGCTGTAGTGGCACTATTACTAGAAATTATTAAACTTGAATTTAGAAAAGCCTCTCTTACCCTTCTTAATCCAACTAGAATAGATTTTAGTCATTATGCTCACTTACAAAATCAAAAGATGAAGGTATTTAAGAACAAACTTTAACAGTAAGAACATACATCATTGTTGTAGTGCAGTTTTGGTGTTGGTTTGTCTTTCTCTTCAAAAAAGACTGTTCCTTCTAACCCATACTTGGGAATCAGAACCACAATGGCATTTTTTCTTACAAATAATATATATGCATCTTCATTTACCACTCCCTTGGTTTTGAAAAACAGCTGTAACAAACATAAAACACACAAATAAGAAAAAAAACTAGAACATTCTCTTATGAATTACACATATACTGTCTCAGAAAAATAGAACATTTACATACACATCTGTATTTGGTGATAATTAAAATGCATATAGAGAAAGCACATTTTAAAAAATCACATAAAGCATTTATAACATTACTGTAGTATTAAGAATTCATATTTATAAAAGCAAAAAACTGAAAGAATCCTCAAGATGCCATTCTGAATTTTTCAGAACAAGTAAAGTAATGTAATGTTTTAAGCTTTTTGTCAGAAGCATCCCTCAGCCTTTATAATTTCTGCATTCTTGCTTGGTTTTGCATTAGCACTGTCCTTAGCTAATCCCAGCATCTCAGAACTTACTTGTGTATGGAATGCAACAGAGGCTCTTTGTGCATATTGTGCCATTTTATGCCGGTAATTGAGATTTTTACACATCTCTGCCAGTTTGTGTTTATCTGTCAGTTCTGGGTAAGTACTGTCTGCTCCTATGGCCACTGCCAAAAGCCGATGGACTATGATATCAGCATACCTGCAAAGATGAGGTTAAAATCATCAATGACATTGTAAGACAAACTTTTTCAAAATTAATAAAAAAAGTTTCTAAACATACATCTGTTTTTGTGAATCTTACAAATTGAAAGTTTTTGTAATAATGAAGTCTGCTGGCAACTCCCTCTATTAATTCAACATTGATCTCTTTGCTGACCAAAAATGCACTGCAGAGCCAGAATGAACTATAGTGTTTGCTAAGATAAATTCTGTATTTTACCAATAGTGCCTGCATTGTTGAACGTTTACCAAAAAATAAACAAAGTTTTCTTTTTGGACTAAAGAATGATATTTCACCATGGCATTTTAAGTCAATCCCTATTCCCTTTCCCATGAAGTAGACAAATTTAGCATAGAATAGTAGTTCCATGACATTGGCCTGCAAAGCATAATCACATTTGAACTTCCTGTTACATAACTTACTAGAACTTCTAGTAACATAGACCATAACCTACTAGAACAAGTGAGGAACTTTTTAATACATCTGGTAAGAACTAAAACTTACCATCTGGACTCCTAGAAGTTCCACAAATTACCCAAATAAATGCATCCACATCTGTTAATCCACATATACGACATTTCACTTGAAATGTGTCTACAGAGTATGGTAACAATCATTCAAAATGACTTCTTCTTGGTTAGAAGAAAAAACTAACGTACTTTTCCAAGAAGTATGATTTCATTCCATATAACAGCTGCAATAGCAAGTTCCCAATTACCAGTGTTTTCATATGTAAAGTACAGTCTCCTCAAAATTTAAATATAACTTTCATCTGAAAAATGACTGAGCAAACTCCGCTTCAGTCTCTGGCTAAGACTAATGCTAGCTGACTTTGAAGTGCATTTCTATGCCAGACATCTGCATTGGGGATGTATTCCTATTATTTTTATAAGTACTTTAAAAAAATGTTACTCAACCTTAGGAATTGTGGACAGTAAACTTGGGAGCGTACATGACGATGGACTACCATGTAAGCCACAGCTGTTTCAATTGCAATCTAACAATGAACAGAAACTTTTTTTTTTAACTGGACAAAACCACAATTTCTTCACAAATAAATCACTTATTTCTTTTCTCTGAAACTTTCTTACAATAAAAGTACCTTCTAATAGGCGAGGTGAAGTGGGTATAAATAGGTGAGGCTAAACCATAGTGATGAAAATCATTATCCATTCCTGAGCAGAAATAAACAGCTTGCATCATGCAGCGAGTGGCCAAAATTCGCAGCAGTGTATTTAGGTAGGGGAATGTAGGAGATTCAGCTTTGTCTAATGATTCAGCTAAAGCCTTTGCTGAATCTGTCTTAATTTCCAAATTCTGGAAGGAGAGAAGAAAAGAAACAAAAAAGGTGAGGTATTACTAGCAAATATTAAGAATATAAGCAGGAATGTAACAGCTGCATCTAGGACAATCTTACCAACTGGCACAGGTATCACACCTAATAATGTGATGGAATGTCACCACTACAAAAACAAGATCTATCCATGCACAGGTCCCTCCCTAATTATTACTACTGATCTATGCAAAAAAAAGAAATGCTGAATCAGTAGCCTAGGAATTCAGAAAAGACATGCATTCTGAACTAAGAAACACTTTACGCCAATATTAACAATGTGTTTTATTTCCTTTGGTTTGATTTTTCTATCCCTTTATTAAATCAGAAAGAATTAAAAAAACCAAAACCCTGTATTTATGGCACACAAAGATTCTCACTCAAGCAGAAGGTAAGTAATTGATTTTGTTGTATTTCCTCCGCAAAATTATTATAATGTATACTCGGAAAAGTGATCTGTAGAACTAGTATTGTGTATGACAGTTTGTCCTCTGTTTGCCAGTGTTCTCTGATAAAAATTCAGGTAGTGTGAAAATACGTAATGCATTTTTAATTTCCAGAAGTGCAAGGTAAATTTAATCACATCATCAACTGAATGCCCTTTCCTTCATGTGCAACACTGATAAAGTATGATCTGGAGATCAAATTATGCCTGTATTATGGTAAGATAATTGCATATTTATTATTAAGTATAAATATAGCACATGAACACCTAATTTTGATGGTTGTATCTACAAAGTTACAAGTTTAGCTCAAATAAAAGATACTGAAACTGGAAAAGTAACTTTTTCTGTTCAGACTTATTAATTAAATGAGACTTGTTTCATGCTTAATAAATCTCTGGCTGATCTGTGGAGACAATGCAAACATTTTCTTACTTCCTGACTTTAAGAAACATGGTAATTGATGTGACTGATCAAATTTTAAGTACATCAATAATATATGTGATCCAAAGCCAAAAAGCGGCTCAAATATCACATGTGACTTGGAGAGGAGAAACATTCACAGCTCACAGGTGCTACAATGCAAGACTTAGAGAGTGAGTTGTTTTCTGTTCCTGAGAAAGAGTTTAAAAACCACAAAATTCTTCCTTTCACCTAGAGGCACAATTATCTTGCTACAAGCACCAGAGGTTTCAAGGTGTAGCTGATACACTTTCAAAATACTGCTTTCCAACCCTAAGAGGCCAACCAGAGAGAAAATGCAGCTTTTCATAATTAATTCACTTTATCAGCATGGTAAAAACTTGCCTTGGACTTTGCAGCCTTCACAAGGATGTCATAATTTGATGGGGGAGGAGCAGGATGTTTCCGGAGCAAGGCAAACTCTGGGAACTCATCATAAATTTTTTGTGCTACAGAAATATTGGCAAGCAACATGAACTCTTCAACCATGGAATTTGTCTCTCTATCAAGATAAATATTTTATATTGTTAGAAAAGCATTAGACATTTACTTTGAGAGCCTAGTAAAGAAACATCCCACCATCCAATGTTATATAATTTAACTAGTGGTTTTGAATATTTATACAAGTAGGCAAGCTATTTTAAGACTAAAAGTGATGCTTATTAAGCTCCAAATACTGAGTCAGAAGAAAAAAAAAACCCTGAAATATTCTAAAACATCGAATTAAAGAAAAATGCTCATTAAAATGCCTGAAAAGACCAATAGATAAAGATAAGCCTCTTAACTTCTTCCTAAGAAGTTCACATATGAAGCATACAGTTCAAAAGTCGCTAAAATAAATACTGCAGTAAAATAGAGGAATTCTCTTTCTAGGGATGAGCTTGCCCAAAGGAATTGTGGATGCTCTATCACTGGAAGTGTTCAAGCCCACGCTGAGTGGGACTTTAAGCAACCTGGTCTAGTGGAAAGCATCTGGGCCCATGGCAGGGGGGTTAGAACCAGGTAAGCTTTCAAGGTCACTTCCATCCCAAACCATCCTCTAATTCTATGAGTGTCCTGCACTCTTATAGGAACTTTGTACACTCTTAACTAATTGTTGCTATTTAGACACATCTTTAATTCCATCCCTACCCTAAATTAACTAAGAAATAAAATGCATACTTGAGCTCCTTAGTCTGCAGATCAATAGGATCATGAGTTTCACTGTCCATGTGGAAACGAACTTCTGGTGATGCAAGTGTCAAGGCTCTGGAAGACAGGAAGAAGTGGTATTAAAAAATTACAGTAAAGCAGACAACACAGCTGAGCTGCAAGCCTGTAACATCATCTGGGGTTCTCATGACACTATAATTTAAAATCAGCCAAAATTAAAAATAAAATTGTGGAATTAATGGTCACATTTGCAGGAAATGTCATGCTGATACATACCACAGCAGCTCCTAAAATTTCAAATGCTACTCCTTTAGTTGTGTTCTTATTACTCTAAGAGATCCATATTGATTGATCTTGTGAAGAAGAAGTTAATATCTCAAGTTAGTATTTTTGGGGAAATGAAGATAAGCATTTTTATGCAAATCAAAACAGCACAATACTTCTCTTTCACAATATTTTCACTAGAAAAATGGACACAGGACCACTATATATTTTGACAGCAAAAAAAGTCTGAAAAAAAGAACTGGGGGGGAAAGGTAAGAGGTACACTGCATGGCTTACCCATTATCAATTCTTTTCTTCTTCAAAATTTTTGCTAATTTGTTTAGTCCGCGTAGGCTGGTAGTAATACCATCATTCATAGCTGCTGAATCAATTCTCAGCTGTGCTTCAGCATACGTAAGAGAAGCCTTGAAGAGGTTAAAAAAAAAAACAAAAGACATTGTGATACATAATTGAACATTTAAAAAAAACACCCATAGTTCTTTCTGTCTTGCAGAAAGTTCAGCTTGCTGTCTTAAGTTGGTTCACAATAATACAAAGCTTCATATTCAATACCTAAATGCCTGTTATTCACAAAGAATAACGGACAAATGAGGACAGATCTATGCAAGATACTAAGAAATACCAGGCATTTACAGTGTGGTGTTTTTTGGCTGATCACATGTGTTTTATACATTAGGGGTCTAATTTTCAGAAATGTATCGAACATCATCTGCCCAGGGAGGTGGTGGAGTCACCATCCCTGGAGGTGTTTAGAAAAAGACTGGATGTGGCAGTGCCATGGTTTAGTTGATGAGGTGATGTTAGGTCATAGGTTGGACTTGATGATCTCAAAGTTCCTTGCCAACCTAAATTCTGTGATCCTGCGATCTACAGAATCCACTGAATTTCACTGACTAGCTGGTATATATCAGCCTTGTCCTATATGTATCATACACAGATTATCTTAGAGGTTGAGAAGCCTTAGAGGTTGAGAAGAACATGGCAGAATCGAACATTTTCTTTATTTTTAGCATTGCAGCACCATTTTCTAATTCTAATAAAATATAAGTCACTCAGAAAGAAAACTTTATTATCAAGCCTGTTGATCATTGTTTCTATAATATAGTTTACAGCTTTTTTTTTTCAGCATTATAGTAATATTTACATACTAACCTTGGAATTAATAATACTCTTTGTAAATCTGGTTTTTAGAATTTCAGCCTTATGGTTCATTTCCCATATGCATGAAAATGCAAGCCTATGAGAGAGAGAGAGAAGGAGAGGAATATCTGTTAAATCCATACATAAACATCTGCAGTTTCTTGCCAGGATCAAAGTAAGGATCATGTACATATACCTGTCCACGTTAGATCTCAGGGAACATAAGTTGGAACTAAGCAGCTCTGGAACCATATCAATCCTCTGTAAAATAAAGAATAAAAATCATGACTCTTTATAAATATGACTTTTAACTCCCTGATTTTTAATATAATAAAAGGTTGAAGATAATTTTTTGCCAAGAAAGCTCAGATTTCTGAAAGAAAAGTAAGCTACTTTAAGGAAATTCATTCCAAGATTAATTTTAATTATCATCTTTTTAGTAATAGTGATTTCTGAAAAGGAATTGTGGTCTGGAAGAAATAAACAGGACTAAATCTACAGTGCTAATGAATGCAAATCATAGGAACCTTAAGAGATTTAGCTATCACAAAAAAAACAAAAACCAATGGAAAAGGCAAAACCAGGCCACTTCTGCAATTTCAGAGTGGTATTAAAACAGTATTCCAGTTTCAGAACCATATGCTAATAATGCTTCAAACTAGAGTTGAAAGGGATATTCTCCAGATAATGGATTTTAAAAGATAAAAAGGAAAATAAAATTGTGTTAGACAAATTGTCTACTTTTTTTCTCCTTAGTTCAGAGATGTCTCCAATCCCAATACTTAAAAGAGAAAAGCAATGAAAATCCCACTAGTTAATTGTAAAAGATACTGTAGTAAACAATTACTTTTTCACACAGATATACTGTTGTTCCTCTTTTTACTGACTCCTCATCCAAAGCATTTCCTGGGCGAATAAAATGACTGACATCTGCAATATGTACACCAACCTAAAAAAGAAGCATTGCATTATTCAATTCATGGAACAGAACGGTTCTCAGTGTGAAACAAACTTTCCTACATTTTTACAACCCAATTTATCCATTCCCAGCTCCTTTCAGCAGGTCCCATATTTTGTAATAATAATAGCTAAAATCTATCATACCAATATTAAAAAAAATGAACAGTTTCAGCAATTATTCAAACAAGGGCATTTGTACATTTAGGGGAAAGTTATATTCACTTCCAATGCAACTCTTCTTTGCCTGAGGGCTTAATTAACATCTTTCGTGTTCTTCAAGAGTCACTTCAAGTTTGTTTTTGCTTTTCTGTTTACTAGACCTTCCATTCTGGCACACCTGGCTATTACAATTCCAAATTAATTGACAAAGAAGACAATCTGACTAAATCAGATATAAGGTGGGAAGAGAGCTGGTGTTAAGCCAGTAGCTTTTCACTGCCTTTTTAAAAAGTAAAATAGTAATTCCATAGGCATTATGGCAGTACCTTAGCTTTTTCTTTTTCGGTAGTTCCTTACCCTGGCTGTAAATATCCTTCTTTATAATACTTAGCTAAAGCAGTAAATAAATTTTATGTTAAATTCTCATGCCAAATGAGGATAAAGCAGGATGAATTTAGAAGACACTAAATTCCCACTTTTGACACTGATCTAATGCAAATCAACTCCCCTTTTTTATTACCATCTTACAGCTGTGCAAACACCATTAATTTATTTATAACAGATCTGGAGCTTTGCACATGTCATTTACCACTAGTGCACTGTTTGTAAAATAAAGGAAGAAATAAATAAATTACTGGATTGATACAATACCTCTATATTTCCATTTCCTATTTCTCTATAATGTAATGCATCATCAATATCTGTACAACCAGGAGGATCAACACTACAGACATTCAGATGCCTTAAGTCCTCCCTGTGTTTCATATCCTGAAATTTAAAAGAAACAAAAAACTGTTTTCAAGAACACCTTCCTTTTCCAAATAAAAATGATCATTTGAGAAAGGCACATTTCATAAGATTTTTCCCAAGGGGCCAAGTATTTTCAGAATATTTGTTTTGGGATTTTTTGTTTGTTTGTTTTAGAACAAGATCAAAACAGATATGCAGAGACTGCAATGATAGAAAAAATAACACAGAAGATCAAGTACTGTTTTTTTTTGTTTTACAGAAAAAAAGGAACATAATCAGAACACAACCATAGTTTTACCATGATCTTAGAATTAGCAGGACCAGGAATTGAGTTTTTTTTAAGTGAAATTCTGACTGATATCCAGCTGAATAACTTGTCTAGGATATGACTTCTCTCAAGTCTAGGTTTCTAAGGCTTAGATGTCTAGATAGTTGAAAGGCACTGCATGCTTTGGAAGTATCTACCTTTGCAAAATGGCTAAAAAAAATAAGATCTCAGGTATCTTAGACTTGACAACTGACTTTTAGAGAGCTAATTTAAACAAAGATACCTCCTGTTTCTACATTCAAAGAAAACCAAAAACCAAGTAGTAAATTATAATAGAAGTAGCCAACCTCCAGGAAATTAAAATGCAAATCCATAACCATTCATCCCAACCCAAATAAAAAAATACCATGCTCAAATTGTTTCCTGATGACATTTTCCGACAAATTCTAAAGCAACCATTTCCTGTATTTAAGCTACTTGGGAGAACGTAAGACTTGCTAACTGTATTTAAATGAGCAACTCTGCAAACACATTTTTTTTCTAATTACTGTATTACAGCAGAAATATATTAAAGTCTCCATGTCTCAGATTAATTGGGATGACACACAAGCTGCCACATTTGGTTACAAAACTATTTCACAAGATGAAAACCTCTTAGGGATGACTGTATAATTGTTGGAATTGCAGTCTCTCTCCTTTTGCAAAAAACATTCTTTTATCTTTTTATTCTTTAAAGAAACCTACAGTATCATTTTTATGTTTAAAATATTTATCCCCAACAAATGCAGTTTTAGCCAAAACCCAAAAACTTGAATAGGTCTTATTTCCACAGGAAGTCCAGCTGAAAGTTCACACTAAAACAGAATAGTCCTGGACAATATTTCTTGTCTATTTCTGGTGAATTAGGATATTCAGGAATGTCACAGTTTGCGTTGAAGGGGAAGGCACAGTAAATATGACAATAATTTACAAATTATTACCTCTTCTGTAATGCTCCATGGCATTTTTGGTAGGAAACTAAGGACAGCCTGGGAAAAAGCCTGATGAGGGACATCATGCTCAAGCAGAAGAACTTCTGTCTCTGTCTCTTTATCTCCAGCACTTCCCAAATTCTTCACAAAATGACCCTGAGGAATAACATAGGTACATACACACTTATCAAGCAATACCATTTGTCCAAAAGTAAGTATTTGAGAACATTAGCCCTTAGGTTATTCTTATATTAAATTACACAGTAGGAGCAATCTTTTAATTCGATTAACCTTCTCATCTCTAAGAGAAATTTAATTTTAAACATTCATTTGATTCAGTAAGTCTGAACCAGGCTCATCCCCCTCTTTTTGCAGAATGGCTCTAAATTCTCCATAATTAAGATTCCAAAAATTATAAATGTGAATTTTTTTGGGAAGGGAAAACCACTGCTGCAAAATCAGCAGAATACACTCTCATTTCTTTATGGGTTTGCCTTGTGACACACATCTTACACCCTAATACCACATCCACTCTACCTTCTTCCTCACTTCTCTGCAGTAATGCTGTCTTTGTCTTAATGCTTCTTCCATATATTCCATGTTCCCTTAATTTCTCTAAACTAGCATGAGACACCTGTGCTCTGCTTCATTACAAGCTGTGCACTGCCACATGAGACTGGAAGACTCTTCAAAGTCTTGCTAGTGTTTAGCACAAATGGAAGGCAGTGTCCTCAGCTTCTCATATAGCCTTGATTATTTACACTAAACTTTTCACTACTTTTAACCTACTGACAATTTGATTGTGTTTGGTGCATTTGTCAAATATCTGCCATAACAGTGATTGATATGTGTGGATGAGAAAAATCAGCACAAAAGATTCACATTTCTAAGAACCCAGACTAAAACAAGCTAGTCCCTGGTTAGTCTATACAAAGCTCCTTAAGTAGGATTTATACGCTCACCGCAGAATTGGATGAGTATTTTTTAAGTATGATAACCCCACAGCTGGAGGTAAGAGTAAACTACATCATTTAGGGACTCCCTTAATTTGTACCATCAAATTGCACTCCAAGAACTTAAAATTCATGTCAACTCTGTTTGCAATTACTCAGTGTTGAAGATTTTAAGTATTTCACCTAAGAAACACAAAAAATCGGATAGTTTAAAGGTCAGAAGAGAATGCCTAAACTTACATTAGGATACCTAGAATTCCTGGGCCAACCATCAATAGCAACAATGATTCTTTGTCCTTCCAATGTATCTGCTTGTCTGGTCTCTATTCGAATTCGAGGAATTCTGCGATCAGCTGGCATGAACAAATGGCGCCTTGCCTGTTAACAACCAGAGAAAGGAACAATTAATTTCCAATTAAAGAAAAAAACAAACCCTGCACTTAGAATAAGTGGATTATTTCCTCACCTCTTTGATCTGTGACTTGGAAAGCATCCCACAATAGGGCCGCCAGTTTCGTTTTATAATGCCCACTACTCTTCCCGTAGGCCTCAGCATGTCCTTGTTAACAGATGTCTTGAGCTGGTAGAACACAGGTTAAAAATATAAAATTGTTTGAACTCATGTTCAACTACAGAACATATCTTAAACCTTAGCAGCAACATTTTGTAACTCATTATAACGACATAAATTCTGTTACGACTTCGTAAATAGAACCTCCTGTGCCTCCCTGTGCTTTGCATGACTTTTAATATTTTCAGTACGTGACACGACTACTTAGTTTGAGTTAGCAGAGACAGTGGGAGAAGACAGTGGTTTTCAGTCTTCTTCTGCTGTTTTTTATTTTTCTAAAACAATGTCCATTAAAATAACCGAAACAAATAGCATTTTCCATATTATTTTAAAACCTGTTATTTTCATTTTTAGGCGTCCTTTTACGCTGTCTGAAAATTCTCCAATAATGCTCCAAATAATCATTAGAAAACATTTCCATGAAATTCAGTGAAAAGATAATTTTTAAAGAAGTAATCTTCGTGTACAGGACATACATGCATGAGACACTGCATGCACATTAAGTGGAATTACTGCAAGACCCAAGTATGTTTTACAACAGGTTTCAATTGTAAGTACTGCCTATAGAAGGGGACTCTCAACATGATACAATTCAACACCTGCTCCCACTCCAACAAATCCTAATCTACACATCAGTGTATATAGATTTACATTATTACATGACTACCATTCAGTAGCTTTTGGACTTATTAAGCTTAATAAAGTATTGTGGGAATTTCTAGCAGAGACTAAAAATGATCCATTTTACACACCATCGTGTATTTAACACAACTGCACAACTACAACTAAGTTTTAAAATTTCTGTATTCATATTTTATAAAAAGGATGTATAAATCTGTAATCTATAAATCTAAATCTAAATCACTGTCAGGGTATTACAGATTTAATCGCTTTCCTAACACCAGCTAAGTAAAATTATTTCTTTCATACAATGTTTTCTTTCTCCTCTTCATTTTCAATGTCCTCTTCACTCTGGCCATCATCTTGCAAGACCACTGAGGATGGTGCCACCCATTCGTCTTTAGCCAACAGCTCCACAGCTACAATATCTTCATGAATTGCTCGGTTTAGATGTTTCAGTCCCTGTATAATTACCTGGATTTTTTAGAAAACAAAATGGAAATGCAAATATTCATGATGATGAAAACGAAGACCCAAATCTAAGCAGTGTAACAGAAGAGTAAACATGTATGACAGGCTCTGCACTCCAAAGAACATTTTAAAGCATGTCTGTGATGCACTTTTTTCTCTGCCAAGGCTTCTTACAATACAGATTATCTTATTTCAAGATTCCAATTGCTTCTATAAGAAATGTTTTCCCCCTGGTTTCTGGGGTTTTTTTTGGTTAAGTCAGACAATCCTACTTTTGCAGGATAGAGGATTCCACATACTATTGAGAAAGTGGGATAAAAGAGAGAAGTACCTCCAGCTGCCACAAACAGAGAGGGAGAAGACAAGTGCCACTGCTTGGAAACAGCATCTGTACAATTGCACCAACTGAGAATCCAGCACGCAGACACATGGATTAACTGCTGGGTGGGAAACAGCCCAGCTACTGCTCGCCAGGCAGGAAAATAGCAGGGGAAACAAAGCAGGAGAAACCCACAAGGGGTCATGACAGTTTATTTTCTGAAAGTCCCACACACTCGTTCCTTTGTCTTTCACCTTATATTTCAATCTTATTTTAAAAACTGTTAGAGTCAAATGAAAAACTATTAACAACCAAGATTCATCCTTATTTTACCAATTAATTTATCAAACTGTAATTTTAAATACATTATTTTTTTTAAAAAAGAGCACAGTGAGCATTTCAGCAGTCTATATCCATACAAATAAAAAATGAAAACATCAGCAAAAACAGAACAGGAAAAAATTACTAAAATGCTCTCTTTTAACATATGTAACCGTGAAAGAATTAAATGCCAAGTCATTACTGAGGCCAGCTGAAGTTTACAGCATGAAGGTAAAATGAAAAACTCACCTCTTTGTTTTCTTCAGCATCTCCATGAACCCAAACAGTAGCTTCAAGATAATTCTCTCTGCTTGCCCTGTAAGTTCCTTGGAGGTAAATACCAGATTTTATTCCTTGCTGCAGTTTGCTAAGAGGAATGTGTTCTGGAAATATTATTTTTCCACCTTCTATTTCTTTCTTCAGAAAAAAAGAAAAAAAGGAGAGGAAATTTTCAGTATTTTATATTCATGTTAATTTAAACCAAGCTCAGGAACATGACACACTCTAACAAGCTCCCTAATTGTAACTGTGTGTAGGTATGAATATGCACAATAATGAAAAACTATTATTAAGCAGTGCTTTTTCTAATGAAGCATCAAAAGCATAAAAAACATGGCAATTCTAGAAACCTTTCCTGTTTTCCTGCAGTTACTTAAAAAAAATTGCACAAGTGATATATACTTTTATGTTGATTTGGATAGAGTGACTAAACAGCTACTTACCAAAGAAAATATTAGTGTAGTAAAGAGTATGGCACACAGTGTATATACTGTAAGCTACAGGAAACATTATGAAAATACATTACTGTGACTAAACTTTGGAGAAGTCAGACAATTGCTTACATCTGAATGATCTGTAGTTAACTGCTGAGAACACCTGAGCCCTTCACTTTCTTCCCACTCCTGCATAGAGCTCTAGTCTGCTAAAAAACTCTGATGAAATTAACTTTCCCATTTTTGAAGTGAGCGTTCAACTATACCAGTTGTATGTGAATATCTAAGTCTTGATTCTGATAAACACAAAGCACGAGGAAACAGAAGAGGATGTGGCTGATCTTTGAGCAGCAGCCTGCATTTATGTCAGCTTAACTATCACCAAATGAAAATGCTTTTGATCAATAATTTAACATAGATTTTCCAGCAGACACAAAAGAAAGATCTAAATGGTTTGCAATATGTATTTTTTTCATTTTGTTCCAATTATTTCTCAAATTTATACACTTTAACCAACTGTTATTATTCTCATCTTCACAACAGTTATCTAAAACAACTGGCTTTTTACAAATAACAAGACACCTACTAACAGGCATATAAGCAGAACTGAAAACGGCTGTAATATTTCTTTTTAGCTTTTCAGTTGTCAAAATGTTAAATTGCCAAAATGGCAATAAAGTCCAGACTCCTTGTATTCTAAACTGATGCCAGTACCCTGACATACAGTATCCAATATTATAGTGCAAGCCATTTGTGATTATTTTATTTTATAAAAGGAAAAAACATACCCCTTCATCAGATACACAAGCAAGACGATCTACAAGCTCAGGATTAGCTGTCAAGCTTTTTATATACTCCTCACCTACAAAAGCATACACATAAATATTTATGCACGAGATGCATGGGATTAAGTTATGAAGAGACTGCTCAGTTTATTTGAGCAATAAATTAAACATACATACTACTTCACTTACATGTATAAGCAGTTATCCCCTCCTCCAGAGCTTTCTCTTTATTAGTTCTGTCATTTGTTAAAAAGATAACTTGAATCTTCTCCTCATCCTCTATTTTCTGCAAGTGTTCATTGTACCATTTCACTGCTACCCGAATGGCTCTGTCATTGCGGTCATTAGAAGTTTCTCCTCGCTTTTGTTCTATGTATGTTTCTCTAAATAAATTTTGAAAACAAAGAGGAGTGTTTGACAAAACAAATCCCAACAAAAAAAATTCAGACAAACAAGATCAAGGCTGTTAAGCCAAAAAGAATTATTATAGTGCCCATTTTTATAATATGTATAACACTCTGTCGGCTACTGATGGGCCAGAAGATAGATGTTAGGACAGAAGGAAGCGTTAATTTTTAATACAACTTTCTCACAGACAATTGAAGAGGTTTGCATTCAAGCGATCAGAACTATGGATTCAAGATTCCTACAACTATGATACTGCAGTACTGGAAACTAATTGTAAACAAAAATAAAGGCAAATTAATTGCATGCTCATTTCTTAGATCTTTCTGTCACTAACTTAATGGATTTTTGAATTCTGCTACAGACTAAACTGACAATATTGATAAAGCACTGTCATATGTTTAAAAGGGACACTAAAATGGAAAATCAGAATCCTATTGCTCAAGATAACAGTGCTGTCTATAAAGCTTATTCAATATGCTAACTCCCTTTTTGTAACATATATAGACTTATACTAATTATACATAGAAAAACTCCTGGAACATCAACTATTTCCTAACAGGATTCCTTACAAATATACAATTCTATGCACATCAGTCTAATATTCCTTCCAGTCTCACATATTCCAGTTTTGCTTCCCACTTTCTTTTGCCAGATATCAGCACAACTTTGTTACACCCCATTCCACACCTTACCTGTGATGCTCATTGGTGAAAGAATAGAAATGTTTTTCTGGGTTTTGAATCACGTCCCTAATTCGCTTGTACACTGGTGCACTCCGATTCCTGACTTCTTGTAGGACTGTCTGCAGCACAATGACATTCTTAATAACAGGATCTTCAAGGATATCAATCTGTGGAACAAAATGAATCAAAAGTGTTGTTTAATTCTAACCAATAATAGGACTTGAAATATTTCCTCGGTTAATACATGAAAAATGAACATGAATAATGAGTGGCATTACTTCTGACTGGCAAACTGAACAGTGTATTAAGCTGCTTTCTCCTCCTTGTGGGAAAACAATCAAACATGATTTTCCAGCCTCCCTGTGACCTGAAGATAAGGACTTATTCCAACAGATTCATCCTCAATGTATGCAGGATTCCAAACAAATGTAAGGCCAACTGTACACTACAAATTTTGTTTACATAAAATGGGTTCCTATAAAATTCACCCTTCATAAACTACAACTATGCACAATCTGACAGAAATCTGACTTGATTTACAGGCTAGCTGCCTTCGTGAGGAATGCAAGCCATAAAATGGTACCCAACTACTCTTAGACAGCTGACGTGCCTATACACATCCTCCCAGCCTCAAAGGCTACTGTCTGTCGTGCTCAGACTCAAACTTTTGCACAGCAATCAAAGGGCTGCAGAGTAAAGTTGCCCCTGTGCTTCCACAGCTGTATATGGGATAACTTCACACATTCTATTCACTACATCAAATCAACATCACAGTATAAGGAACCTAAATCTACATCCTGAAAAACAGAAGAGGCATTTAGAAAAATTCAGTGACCACATGAAGGTCCAAAAATTCAGCAATGACACAAAGATCCCAATCGCTATTTCAGAGACAGCCAACTGTCTATGCCTGAATTTTCATATCCATACCCACAGGGAGCTAAATAAATAAATAAATACGGTTCTTTACTCCTACGATTCAGGCAGAAGAAAACAAAAACCAAAACCAAACCCAACAAAACAGTAACAAATAAAACCACAAAACAAACACGACAAACAAAAAAAGCACACATACACACACACACCGCCCCATAGAACTGGAACACAGTCTAAGAGCAGACCAGGCTCTCTGCTGCTGCAGCCTTCTCCTTCAGGAGCTGGCAGGGAAAGAAAAGACTGCCCAGGCAGGGACCAAGCAGCCACAGGAAACAAGGGAGGAGCCAAACCCGCAGCGCGCTGCCAAACACGCCGCTCCAGCACGAACGCATCCCGTAATTTACACCCGCAGGGATTTAACAAGGCCGGCGCTGGGAAGGCTTGAACCTCCACGTGGAGCCCGGTGGGGCCCAGAGGGAGGCGGCGGCGGGCCCTCCCCAGCGCTGAGGAGACCACACCACGCGTCCCTCCCGGAGCCGCTCACCTGGTGCAGGAGCAGGTTGGTGTCGGGCAGCAGGAAGTGCGGCCCGGGGCAGAGGCTGCTGGCGGGGCCGCTGGGACGCGCCTCCAGCCCGGGCGCGCTCCCGTTGCCGGTGCCGGGCGCGGGCGCGGCGGGCGGGCAGAGGCGGCACGCGGCGGCGCCGCACGCGATGTCGTCGCGCAGGTAGTGCTCGCGCACCACCTTCACCACCGCGCCCGCCCGCGTGCGCTTCACGAACGTCCGCGAGGTCAGCATGGCGCGCGGGGCCCGCGGGCGGCGGGAAGCGGCGCGGGAAGCGGCGCGGGCAGCGGGAAGGGCGCAGGAAGCGGCGCAGGAACCGGCGCGGGAAGCGGCGCGGGCAGCGGGAAGGGCGCGGGAAGCGGCGCGGGCAGCGGGAAGGGCGCGGGAAGCGGCGCGGGCAGCGGGAAGGGCGCAGAAGCGGCGCCCCGGTCGCCGCGGTGATGGCGTGGCGCTTGGCCCCGCCCCCGCCGCGCTGACGGGAGGCGGAAGCGCGCGCTCCTGTGTTGGCGCGGCTGCCCGCGGTGTGCGGGGCTGCCCCGGGACCGGCCCGGCCAGGGCTGCTGCCCCCCGACCCTCGCCGCTGCCCCCCGAGTTACCGCTTGTGCAACTGCCCGCTGCCTTCCGCAGCTCCGGGCATCCGGCGGGACGAACAGCATCCCCCCTTCCCGAGCTGCCCTGGCTGCTGTGGGGAAGGAAGGGGTGGCGGTGGCCCCGGCGAGCCGCCAGCGGCCGGGCAGCCCGGCTGTCGCTGTCCCGGGCTCCGAGCGCGGCGTGTCCTCTCCGTGCTGGGCTCTGAGCAGCGCCGTGTCTGTAAGTAACAGCCGTGGTGTGTGCCGGGTGGTTGTGAAAGTCCGTGTGGCTGCTGGGTCAACCAGCCTGAAAAGAACAGTGCAGCTACTGCTGCTGCTGAGAAGGCAAAGGCCAGCAGGGTTTGAAAGCAGGTTGCAGCCAGGTCGGGGTCGAGCTCTCCTCCCAGCGATGAGAGGACAGTCTCAAGCCGCAGCAGGGGAAGTTAAGGTTGGACAGTAGGAGGAATTTCTTCCTAGAAAGTCTGATTAGGTGTTGGAATGTCTGCCCAGGAAGGTGAGGGAGTTACCGTCCATGGAGGTGTTTCAGGAGAGTCTGGATGCGGCACTGAGTGCCATGGTGTAGTTGACATGGGGCTGTTCGGTCATAGGTTGGACACGATGATCTCGGAGGTCTTTTCCAACCTGTGTGATTCTGTTCTCGAAGTATTCCTTTACTGTTTTCTCCAGTAAGTGGTGTTACGCCTCTCAGTGGGTACTCCTTGGCGCTGTGCGCACCTCGTGGGTCTCGTGAGTTTTCGGTGTGTGCGCTTTTGACAATGTGCACATCTTTATTAACTGTAGCCCTATACTAGTAAGCTGGATTCACACCGGTGCTTACATCGCTATTTAGCTTATTGCAGTCAAAACGCTTGATAATGATTGGTTAGGAAGAGGGTCCTCAGGCATCAGCCCTCTTCAGAGCTTTGCAAAATGTTTTTCTTGGGTGAAAAAAGAATTGTTCATGTGATACTGAGAAGCATCGCTTGCTTAGTGGTCCGATTTAACTGGTTTGTTTTTCATGGTGGCATTTCATTTAATTGTTTTGATTCTTGCAGTTGATTGTTCAGGGGCCTCATCTCAAAGTATAGTTTAAAAAAGCTTTGCGAGTAGCAGAAGAAAATGTCAGATAAACGCTCGAAGGTAATGAAGAAAGTAAACGTTTCTAGCTCCTTGGAATCTGAGGATATCAGCTTAGAAACCACAGTACCAACCGATGATGTTTCTTCCTCTGAAGAGAGAGAAGGTGCTGTAAAAATCACTAAGCAGCTGATTGAACGGAAGGAGTTGCTCCATAATCTCCAGCTGCTTAAAATAGAATTATCGCAAAAAAACTTGATGATTGACAACTTGAAAGTTGAATATTTGACCAAGGTAAGTAGTGCATCTCCTTTTATTATGTAATCTTTTTCTGGTTTTGGTGCTTTTAGAGTGTGATAGAAACTTCTGTTCTGAAAAGAAATTCTTTGAATTACATGAAGGAGATCTACTTAGTTGGTTTGGGGGTTTACTTGGTGTGTTTTCTTTGTGTTCTTTAATGAGAAAAAATGGAAACAAAGACATGGAAAACTTAAATGACTTGTTCAAGTCGTACTTATAAATATATGAGGGGGGTCTAATTAGTTTTACTTTTTTGAAATGCAAGGGAAAAACAGCTATTTTCTTTCAGAAAGGAGGAATAAGTCTGTCACTTATGTTAGCAGTATAACAAGGCTTTGAACCTGAAATTGTGGATTTCTAGAAAAAGTGGTCTGAATAATCTTCAATGCTTTGTTAATGAAGATGGGGCTAGAATATACCAACATGATAATAGTAGATTTTGTTGTGTACAGCTTGTACTAGGATGAATGAAATTAACAAAGGTGCAAAAGCTTTGCCACATATGTGTGCGATTCCTTTTTACAACATACTGGGTACTAGCTGTGGTTTTCATTGGCTTGCTGCTCTGAGTTTAAGCCTAACTTTAATATAGTTGAAAAAATAGCTATTTGACTGAAAAAGACCTATTTAAGACCTAATTATTTTTTTATTTTTAGTTCACTGGGGCAAAATCTGTATCATATTATTTGAAGCCGTAGCATATTTAGAGGTCTTGTTAGACAGCCACTACTGCACTTTCCCCAGCACTGGGCTCTTTACATTTTTCTTTCAACTTGTTCTTTTCGTAAAATATTTTTTAAAAATTAATATGGTAGCTCTTGTATTTTCCACTCACATTCTTTATATTTAGATTGAGGAGCTAGAGGAGAAGCTTAATGATGCACTCCATCAAAAGCAGCTTTTGTCTTTACGACTGGATAGTCAGTTGGCATTACAGCAAGAAGAAGCCAGGTATGATGGAAATAAAATTAAGAACTTCATTTTTAACAAATTAATGAATTAATTTGAATTTGTGTTATTGAGTTATTAACTGAAAAGGTAATTATTAGTTGCAGGAGTAGGGTTTCTTTTGCAGATTGTATTAGTGTTTTCATTCTAACAATTGAATTTACATACTGAATTTACATGTAAGTAAATTTGAATTCAACTCTCACTGGCTGAAGTTTGTGGGTTTGGTTTTATGTTACCTTAATTCAAAACTTAATAGGAAGAGGGATTAAAAATGTTCTTAGTACCAATAAAGAACAAAAGAACTAGGCAGAGGTGGCAGAATTTCCATCAATTTAAACAATTTTTAATAACTGCAGCATAGATGATATGGGAAAGGTAAGTGCATAATGTTTAGCATTTCCAATTAGTACTTCTTGTTGGAAATGCTTTTGGTTGATGATGTAGAACTCACTTTCCATGTTGTTTTTCTGAAATATTTTGAGTTAACCTGAAAAATAGACTGCCTAGCAGGCTTCTCCAAACAACTTTGTCAATCAAATATATTAACACCTGTGAAGAAAGCGTATTGCTTACATAGTCTCACATTAAAGTAGAGCTTACAGGATGTGACTAATTCCAAGTCATATTCTGTAGTAAGGGTAGAACAGATTCAGGGATATGAAGCCAGACCTAAGAGTAGTTACAGCAAGGTCTTTCAAGTAAGAGCATTGTCACTGTGTATGCTTAGATTCATCAGAGTGGAATATTTTTATGCTGGCCGTACTTGAGTTATCTAAGGAGTGCTCAAAAAAGTACTGATGTGCAAACTGTTATTAGTAGCCATTAAAAAGTTAAACTAATTTTCCCAGTCTTTTCATTAGTCCTCTTGGCAGTCTTTTACTTCACTTTTCATCCTTGTTTGAATTGTACCCACTGTGGACTATGTCCTTGTGTGACTGCTTTGCTGACCTCAGCCTTCCTGTTATCTTTTTGAAACCAGATGTTGCATTGTAGTACTAGTTAGTATTTTTTATTCCTTTTTAAGAAATGCAGAAAATAGCGTGTTTTAAAGAGTGATTTGAATATATTTTCAAGAGTTGCAGCTAAAAAATCCAGACAGGTAGTTTAGCTGTCTTTGATTTAAATAAAATAAACACTTCTAAACATCTTTAACTGATGTGCAGTTTCTCTTTCTGTATAATGCCTTATCACTGGCGATAACAGTAGTAGTGGTATTTTAAGGCTGGAAGTAAGTTTCTGTGTTTTATCATAGTAGTGGTTGGTTTGTTGGTGTTTTTTTTAATAAAGGACTGCAACTTGGTATTACAAAGTTACAGTGGTTAGAAAATTAAGGGTGCATGACTGTGCATGTGCTGAAACTTGGTAAGACACAAGTTCAAGTTACTATTGCTTTATTTGGTGATTTACTATTTCTTTGGGGTTTGCGTGGAAATAGATTCTGCTTTTTCATGTTTTTAACCTTTAAATTGGTAAATTAGGTTTAGTTTGTAAATTCAAATCAGCATATGTGGAGGTTGTCTATTCTCTCCTTGTATTGTCAATGGCTATAAAGTTCTTGGCTTTTTATATATACTGTATCTGATATGACTGTATAACCATGGTGGTATACATTCTTGCACTGATCACCTAATCTTTGTAAATTGTTCCCTCCACCAAATAAGCATAACTCACTTCTTTGTCAGGGTGTTTTGAAGCTTTGTCACTTGTGTTACTCACGACCTGATATCTTGTGTTTTCAAATCCATCTTGAAGGCAACATCAGGCTCTAATGAAAAAGGAAATGGAAACTATTTTGTTGAGACAGAAGCAGCTGGAGGAAACAAATTATCAGTTGAGACAGAGGGCTGGAGATATCCATCGTAGTTTGCGAGACTTGGAGTTAACAGATGAATGCTATGAGAAGCTCAAGTCTCTTCCTGAAGATCAGCTTTCTATCCGTGAATATGTTTCAGTGAGTATTGGGGTTAAAAGTATAACCTGTATCTTGAGACTGGATGGGACGGAGTTAACTTTCTTCATAGCAGTCCGAGTCTTGCTGTGCTTTGCACTGGTGGTTAAAACAGTGTTTTGGCTGTTGCTGGACAGTGCTTGCACAGCACAAAGGCTTTCTTTTTTCCCCATTCTGGTTCCCCGTGCCCCAGCAAGCTGTGAATGGTCATGAGATTGTTAGGGAGCACAGCTGGACAGCTGGCCTGAATTGGCCAAAGGAGTATTGCATACCATGTAAAGTCATACTCAGCTGTATAAACTGGAGGTAGAGGAAGGAAGAGGAAGTGGGGGGTGGTGGCTTCCAAGGTGGCTGTTGCTCAGAGACTGGCTGAGTGTCAGTCTTGATCAGTCTCTCCAGTTTCTGGGAGGTGGTGAGTTCTCTGCTTTTTCTCTTTCTTTTTTACTTTTTAAGCTCGCCTCTCTTTCCTTTACTAATTGTTTAGAAAACTCGACACCTGAGTTTTCTTGCTTTTGTTCTTCTCACTCTCTCCTCTGTCCTCCTCCCAGAGGATGCAGCAAGTGGGTGAGCAGCCATATAGGCTGCTGGGCAGGGTCAACCCAACACAAGCTGTAAATTGTGGTGGGTTGTGGTTTTTTCCATCTCCAACTAGAAATAAAGGACCTTCAGAGGCAGATGTGTTTCTGCATTAGTCTGTTATGACTGGGTTCCAGTAAAGAGAAGAACCTTTTAATCCCAGATTCTGATGTCTTGAAAGAGAGTAGAACTGCTGACATATTTGAAGGAGGTTGAGCAGATGGGATATTACAATTAAAATGTGAGCACACATTGATGATATGAAATACAGCAGGCTGAAGAAAGGAATTTGAAACTTGTCTTGCCAGAACCACAAGCTGGGATGGCTCTTGCAATATCCCTTACTTTTCTCTTATGCTTTCCATATGTCTCTTTCCTATTTGACTAAACACAGGAGCCAAAGTGTACCTGAAAGTATACTTCAAGACTCATTTTCTTGATTTAGGGTATTTGTTAATTATGGCTTCTGGTTATATGGAAAGGCCATGGTGTACTCTGTTTGCAATAAAAATAAATATGGGGACATATTTAGAGAATCCTAGCTGATTTAGGAGCATGAAGAAGGTTTAGACATGTGAACCTTAATTCACCAAAGTATTAGCATTGTACTTATCTATAGAGCTTGTTATTAAGGAAGCTGTAAATAATATGATGTTAAAAACCTTAGTACATTTGTTGAGGTATAAATGCTACATGAATGAATTCTCTGGATCAAAGTCATGTTATACTATGCTCTAGGTATGTACAGAGAAGTAAAAAATTTTACCTTTATCTAAAGGATGTTCTTGAGAAGATCTGTTAAAAAACTGGGCTTTTGAAAGTGCTAGGAAAATCATGAGGCTCTGTGGGATAAACAAAAACATGTAGTTTGGGGCCTGTTAAGTTATTGCCCCATAGCTGTCTACTGTACCCACTGCCCTCTGCAGAAGTATTTTGGGGGGGATTTGCTGCTTCCTGCATCACCATGGTTAAAAGAACCAGATTTTTAACAGAAACTGAAATCCATGTCAATGGATCTATCGAAATTGATGTGCAGGAAGTTCTGGACTTCAGGAATTGATTGACAGTCAGTACAAAAGACTCTGTAGCCAGGCAGGACAGATACCAGGACTTAGTAACCTTGTCAGCTGCTTTAAGTGAAGCTGTCACTACTCAATTTAGGTTTCATTTGTGAGTCGGAAATGGCTGTCAAAAAGATGTGAAGTGAGAGAGATGAGTAGCAGCCACCTTCTACTCTTAACTGTCTCTTCTTTTACTCTTGTGTATAACCAGTAAATGTTATTTTTGTCTGTGACACAAACTCCTCTACTTAAATGTTCAGTGAAGCCCCTTTCTTCTTCACACGTTACTTTTTCTTTTGAAGAAGTAATTTTTAGACCTTTTTTTTTCTGGATAAGGCATTCTAAAGATGCATTGTAGTAAGGTGCTGTTTTCTGCTTTTTTCAGCTTCTTTTAGCAGAGGATTAGTGTGAACCTAAAGGTATCAGTTAAGCTTGGTGGTTGTTTGTCATGACTTTGAGTTGCGCAGCTGATACAGATATATAGATGCTGGGAGGCTACAGAACTGTTTCGCATATCCTGTCTGTGCATTCGTTTGGCTCTCAAAGGCTAGGGAAAGGACTTTGAAGGGAATGCTGTTTTCTGCTTTGCTTGCCAAAGGAGAAATTGTGCGTTTCTCAGGCAGTTAAAATTTCTGGCTCCAGCTCTAATAATATAGTCTACGGATATTAGGGTAAAATTTTCCTTGTCAAGAAAAGGTCCTGCTTAGACAACTCGAGCAAGAAATTTTCAGACTCTTTTTTTTTTTTTCCATTTATGAATTATAAAATACTGCCTTGCAATTCTCCAGGATGGAAGTAAACATTTATGTAATGCTGAGATTTTGTTTGAAAGCTGGTGCACTAGACCAACAGCAGGAAGAGCTTAAATGCATATTTTGGGTATAGAGATACTCTATTTAAAATACTGGAATTAAAGCAAATGTGAGCTGTTTTTCACTGTTCTTCCACACAGGGGTGCAATAGTGACATGTTAGAAAAAATCCTAGTTAATGTTTAATGCTAATGATGATAACTGAAAAATTATATTTAAGCATCTTTCTCTTAAAATAACACTTTTTTGTAAAAATTCAGATTTTTAGTCATTTCTAAGATGCTTTTAGAAGCAGTATATGTGAAATTTTAAAGTACTTCAGGCTGTTAAGTGTTTCAGCTGCCAAGCACCAGTTCAGTTTGTTCAGTAAAGCAAACCTCTTGTGTACTCCACAGTAAAAAAGTTCTCAGCAAACTCTTAAAAAATTATATCTCCAAGTTCTGTTTGAACTGAGTTTAATTGTCATGTCTTTCAGGTGTTTTTTCTAACTGCAGCTCAATTGCTGTTTGTTTAAGAAGGCAGTTAACTGATGCAACTGCTTTCACATAAATTCATTTAACAGAAGGCAACTTTTTAATCCTCTGCACCCACCCATTTTTGCTTAATTCTAGTTTTCCATTAAAAGTGGTGGGCACATGCAAAGGTTTTTTTTAAAATTGCCCAGAAAGCGTTAACTGTTTACAGGACATCAATATAAATTTGTCATTTTTAAGACATGCAGTTGTTTCTGAAATCCCTTTTACAGTAAGTTTTGTTTCTGCTATATTGAGTTGGCAAGAGGCAGTGTGCTTTGCCTGCTAGGTTACATGAATGTTTACTGGCGCTCAAACCAGCTAAATAGCAGCAACAGTTGAACTGCTACAACCTCACCCTCCTCTGCTGCATTCATTTGCACTTTGTTATTACCATGCAGTGATCTTTTCTGGTGAAGACTGTGTAAATACTTTTATCCTTGATACCTGTATCCCATGCAATCTTGGTTTCAACTGGGAAATCTGTTTTAAGGTTGCTGAGTTTTGGGAAATAATTGTGGTGTGATAGCACAGATTAGGTTCCCTAGGGAAATTGCAGTAAAAATACATGAACTTACTGGAAAAGCAGGTGTGGTTTTAAAAGAAAAAAAAGTAATGCTTTAAGTGGTTACCAATTAGTGATAAGGTTATTTTTTTCTTAAAAAATGACCAATTGAAGGATCAGATGCTAGAGTTAAAAATACTAATCTTCCAGTCATGTTGCCTTATTGTATAAAGTATGCCATATTGTATAAAGCATACTACACTTGTGTTTACATTGCAAACTTCTATGGCTTCTGTGTTTTTTTAAAATTGTATGCTGTCAATTATATGAAATATACCTGGAACCTTTCTTTGTCTTCTGCTATTTGCACATAGCAAAACAGAGACCTGTCTTCCTTCTTCATGGAAGTTTAGTACAGCTTGCTCTTGAATGCTTACTTAATTTGTGCTTTCTTGCTTGTATTTCTTCTTTAATCATATATCAAAGAAAGCATTAGGAATGGAGGGCATGCAACAGCTTTTGCATGAAAACAGTGCTTAATTATTTATTCTTTTCACACACACCCCAAAATGCAACCTTTTAAGGTATCAAGTTAATCTGGGAATAATAACCTCTGTGTACGTGTGTGTGGGTGTATATCAAAAAAGCACTTTCTTCTTTGTTTTGTCTCTTTGTTTTTTAATACTAACTTTGTGGTTTTACTGTTTTACTACTGTATTTTCTAGTCTTTTTCTCTTGATCAGTAGAAAAGTTCTGAAGAAGTTTTATGGATGTGAGACTTACTTGCCTGTGACTATGCCTATGACTAGAGAGGGGAAAGAGAAAGGAGTATGTATTACAGAATTTAAATGTTTTTAATCCTCTAAGAAGGTTGGGGGTTTTTGGTGTTAATTTAGCAGAGTCAAGTCTTTTAGAGCCTTAGTTGCCTGGCGCAGTCAAATCTATATAGCAACACACTTTACAGCTGAAGGTGTGTATGTAGTGAATGGGGGTGTCATGGTTCTTCCTGGTTATGTGCTGTTCATGCTCCTGTGCTTGCTCTTGCATTTTTCTTGGTGCAAATTCAGCACACTGAGATGGCAGAAAACAGAAATTAATCTCTACTCATTTCTACACACCCCATAAAAATTTATATTGGCTTGGGGGAAATTAGGAAGTTAAGTTGGTTATTGCTAAATAGATTTTTTTTTTTGTATGTTTGGGGTTTTGTTTGTTTTGAGGGTTTTTTTTCCTGTTTTTACACTGTTATCAAATAGATAGGCTCTAGATTTGGTACAAGAAAGTGTATAGGCCATGTGGTCCATTAACAACTGTATTTTTTTGATTGAGTAGCCTGACTGGGAGCTGCCTTAGTTGTACAGCAATATAATCTCTATGTCATGCCCTAGAAATAATTTGGTAAATTATTGTCATAAAATGTTGTTGATGTGTTTTTGGTTTGTAGTTTTGCAATTGCAATTATGCTAGTCTCAACTTTTAATATTTATCTTGCTCTTCTAGGTCCGATTCTATGAAGTAGTCCATTCCTTTAAAAAAGAGCTAAGTGATCTACAGATGAAAAAGGAGAGTCTAACAGAAGAACTTAGTGGGTACAGATCCCAGCTGAAGTGTCTGACAGAGGTTTGTCCTCCTTAGTTATGTCAGTTAAGAAACTGCAAATATATATATTGTGAAAATCTCATTCTCCAAGTCATTATTTGTGTATAAGATCTAAAAGCTTTTTTACTGTAATAAGAATTACTGCAGGGCGGGAGGCAGGAAGGGAAAGAAGAAATAAGCTATATACATCCTTGTATAACAGCTAATTTTATGCTGTGGCTACCCTGCAAGATTTGCTCATGATGCTGTTCAGGGTACTCTCTTACCAGCTGTGTTGTGCTTTTGGAGGGCAAAGTTTCAGGGTGGGGAAGCTGATCCAGGAGATCCACCTAGCAGCAGCTGAAGACGCTGTGATAGTTCAGTGTATAGTTTTTGAAATGGGGATGTCTTGGTAGTAGTTTGCTTCACCTTTTGTTTTAATGTTATGAAATTGCATTTTTAAAAGTTCTCAGAGTTGAATCTTCTCTGTTATCCTTTTCAATTCTTTATTTTTTAATTTTCTTATTTATTTCCATACTAACGAAAAGATAATTTGATTTCAGGTAAGGTATAAATGCCAGAAGTAGAGAAAAAAATTATATAAATATATTTAAGTTTTAGTTTCAAAGATATAAGGAATTGAAACAGTATCAAAAATATGTTGTTTCTAATGCATTTATGAATATTTATAGTATTCTTGGTATGTATATGGCTGGGTGATTTGTATTTTAGCTTAATTCTGCATAAATCTGACTACAGTTTCAGGTACTCAAAGTGTATTAATCCAGGTCATGGCTAGCAGAGATTTAAGTGACACTGTCATTTTACTGCTTCTGAGAATATATTTTAGTGATTGCCTTTTCTTCCCCATGAAATTTACTTATGAAATAATCAGGTGTGAGGAGAAATTATTTATACAAGTTTATCTTGTGCAATTCATGAAGTTTCATTTCTCATTCTGATTGAATTAGAGAAAGTAGTCAATAAGATTTATGCATTTATGTGCTTAAGCATTTTGTGTCTCTATCTCTGGTCATAATTGAGATTAAGCTAATCCTGTTAATTTTGTTTTACATCAGCATTTTACTTCATTGTATGCTTAATGTGCTCTGATTTAATAAAATTGTACAGGAGGATTTCAGCCTTTGAGATATGATTGACATCTATATTAACTTTTGCTGAAGAAAATTAAGAAGATAGTAGATAACAATAATTAAAGTTGTGCTAGAAACACTTTCCTTGGTACGTTGACCTTTTTTTACCAGAGGGACTTCTACTTTTGTTCTTTTTACACCACATGGTGGCAGTATCGACCTTTCCCACTGATCTGTGTCTCGAAGTTTGAAGTGTGCTGTGCTTTTCTTTTATGGAGAGACTTAAGAGTCTCTGTATTTTGATTCTGACAAGTTTAAGTTTTACCTTGTGACTTGGTGAGTGTCACTGTAACACATAATCTAAGGTACCTCAGATAAGGTAAGAGCAGCATCATCAGGATGTGAGGGTACTTTAGAATCTCTAATGTGCTTGGTGCACTGGAGCTGACATACCTACACATCTCTTGCAGTTTATGAAGAAGGGATTTTCAGGTGTATTGGTGGAGTGACATATTTGAGCTCTTCAATAAGGTCAAGCTTTATTGCAAGGAGGTTTATCAGTAGGAAATAAAGTTTTGTTCAGAGCCTTACCTAAGATCTTACACTCTTCTTTTACTGGATTTTTTTTTATTATTCCAGTAACTTTTTTTCCTGGTACATGAAACGTAGTTGCTGAAGTCTCTTGCCTGTTATTTAATAATCTATACTCTTTTTCTGAGTTTCCATCCAATATTCTGTAAATTTTAAGTTTTCTCTAATCATTGCGATACTTTTGTTCACTGTGTAGTTTATCAACGAAGTCTGTTCTGAGTTTAAAACTTCTTTAGGAAACTGTTAGTACAGAAGTTTGAAATACAGTCATCACTGAAGTTAAGACAATTGGGTTTTGGATTTTTTCTCTTTTCTT
Source organism: Lichenostomus cassidix (assembly GCF_008360975.1). Lineage (NCBI taxonomy): Eukaryota > Metazoa > Chordata > Aves > Passeriformes > Meliphagidae > Lichenostomus > Lichenostomus cassidix. The sequence continues at coordinate 50,023,399 of NC_139479.1, read as the reverse complement.
TTGAGAGAATAAGCTACTCCCTACAATAGGCATTCCTTTCTTTTCCCTACTCTTGCAAATAATTAAGGCTCTTCTTAATGAATTTCAACACGGATTTCTTCCTTTTTGGGACATTGAAAGGAACAAAAAATTAGCTTAGCCCAAATCTTTCTATTAACTAGTAATGTCTTGGTGGAGGAGGATTTTGCTGACTTTTCTGGTTGTTCATGGCTGACCAACTAGGTTTGAGAAGGTTTCATACATGTATTTATTCACTCAGAAATAAAGTCATAAGAAATACAAGACAACTTGTTTAAGACTCCTAGGAAAGTCTATCTAGCCAACCAAGAATTTAAAAAGTTTGAAGGAAAATCTGAATTTGTCTTAATAGGTTAAGTCAACTTTAGGAAATGAATTCATCAAATAATAATCAAATAAGACAACCATGCGGAGTCTACAACTTTGTAAACTTCTCTTGGTGTGTTGCTGTTCTTAGCCCTTAAAGGCTGCTGAATCTGTAACACAGACCCAGTAGGGCAGGGAGCTGTTTCTGACAACTGGTAGCAGAACATGGTTTTTGAAGACTGATTTCTAGCACTGGAAGATGGTCTGATAAAAGATGTTTGTTCTGCTGCTCTCTGTTTTAAAAGTGGTCAGTATAATTGCTTGTGCTGTCAGTATAATTGGTTGTGCTGCACAGCTGCTGTGTTAGCGGCTCTTTGTACACAAATGTTGTATCTGTGATTTAGACCAGTGCAGTTCCTCTGATTCCAGGTACAGCAGCCACAGCCTGGAGAGTGGCAGTGGTGAAAGCCATGTTCTTGTACTGCATTGCTGACTGACTTGTTACTAAATGTGTGGTATAGGCTTGTTTTAGTCCTCCTTTTACAGTGCTCAGTACTTCATGTATAAATAATGTTGGCACCACCACCTTTGGAGGTAAAGATAGAGGAGGAAATCTGGCTATAATGGTGTATTACCAGGAGCTTCCCAGAAATAAAACCAGCTTCTGATGTGTGCATTCCCATGCTGAACATCAGTTTACTATTTTCAGAGTTGTTTGCTTCCAAAGTGGTTAGAACCTTCCCTCAAACAGATGTAATTTACTACTCATGGGTTTCTCTCAAGGCTGGGACAGTGTCTGGGAAGGAAATCTTGCTTTTCTTTGTACCTCCAGAAGATTAAGTATTGCTTTCTTCTTCTGGCTGGGAGCTTCTTGGCAATGTTTTCTTGGAATTTGGTATTGATACAGTTTTATCAGGACTTCCTTTTCTTCAGTTATTTTTTCTATAAAGTTGCTTTCAGGACTTGCAATAAAATTTATAGCATGAGAGTATCTGAAAGCTGTGGTTATCCTAAAGACAAAGCTGGTTAGTGTGGGACAAAGATCTTTTCTAAGACTTCGTCTCTGAATCAGGATTAGTAACTGTCAGGTTTTGCTAGACATAACTAACAATTTTCTCTGTGATAATGTTTTCCAGCTGGAGGAAAAACGTATCTATAGTCTTCAAAGAATAAACTAAGCTTTTGTACTCACTCAGGATCACTTGGCACTGGATGTGTCTGAATGTTGGAAAATTGAGGCGGTTGTTGCTACTTCAAAAAGACTAGGATCCCTAAGGTTTCTCCTGAAGTTGGCATATCTGTAAAGACTACACTCTAGAACACTTCCCCAGCCCCCTGACACCACTTCTTTCAAGCAGTGCCTAGATTATTTGGTCTTCATAACTCTCATGAGACAGATGAGGTCTTGGTCTTAGGTGAAATACATGCCTATATTTTTTTTCGCCATGGTTAGTATTGTTCAGGAGAAAAGCTGCAAAGAAGATATTCTACCATTAACTATGAGCTTGAGGCAGCAGTTTAACATGTCCAAGATTCAAGGAAATTACATGTCTATGAAAGTTCCCTTTTCTATCCAGTACCTTTGTACTTTTTTGATACATAGCTATGGCTCACATTGACAGCTAGCTGTGGTTCAGAAGTACAAGATGGTTTAATTATACCACTCTGTAATGATGTCAAGGATCCTTTTTACCTGAGAATATTTCACTGAAGATTCTAGTCAGCTCAGATCCAGAGAAATGAACTTTTTATTTCTCCACTTTCTTTTTCTATAGAAGCACTTACTCCAAAGCTTTTATTTCATAGTTTTCTTGCAGAGTTTCTCTATTTTGGAGTAGCTCAGCATTTTTGTTCGTAATTTTTAGTGACAAACAGTGACCTATCTACAATCAGATTACCAATTTCCAATCTACAAGCAGTTTACCAATTTCTTAGCAAGTTACTAAAGAGATGTCTTTTTTATCCAATTATGCAATTATATAGAGCTTTCTTCCTGACATTTGGGCAGTTGCATTCCAATAAATAACGTATTGACCAGTAATTTTTTGAATGCAGAATATGTAAACAATTGAAGGAAAATGTCATCTTTACAAAGGAGCAGCACCTTGTTCAAGTAACTGGAGGAAATTGGTTTTCACATCACAATAGTACAGTAGCTTTACATTTGTCTAGGGCCTTTAAGGTACCTTAGGATATGAACAAAGTGGTGGCTTTTGTAAGTGATTCTTCAAAGACGAAGATCTTCTAAAAGTCTTTTTAAAAGCAGGATCACTTTCTTTCACAGGCTTATCTGTAGACAGTGTAAAGAAGTCATGCTGCTTCTGCTTGAGTGGCTGATTAATCTATTCCCTGCATTTCTGTTTGTCTTCTTATCTGCAAAGGCTTTTTGAAAGATCAGCTAATCCCTATCATGTATTATGTGTCACTAACTTAGTTCAAAAAGTATGTCACCTGGATTTTGCACTGAAGTTCAGATGGGTGTTTATTTTGCTGACTGCTATAAACCGCTGCTCATTCCAGATTGAGGATAGCAGTAAAGTTTAATATTATTAAACTGAGGTCTGCCATTAGATCTTTAGTTTCTCTACCAGCTTGGGTTTTAAGTAGTGCAAATCAGGCAAGTTGAGAACCTTCTTGCTTGAAACATCCATGTGTGGACAATGTTTCTAAACCAAATGGATGCACTTCTTAGTAGGGACTGACCCATGCCCTGTAGAAACCACCTGTACTGGTTAATGTTGAGTCTCTTAGGCAGCTCGGTCAAGAATTTCCTTAGGCAATGTTTGCCTGTCTGTCTCACACAGGACAGGTTTGGTTTTTCATTTGTCTTAATCATCTCATCAGTCTGCATTGATGCTCTCTGCAGAAGCAAAAATTAGTAAGAGACTGAAGAAAAGCTGTGAGGTGTTTGGAGTATTATCACAATCACATCCACTGTGAGGAAATTCTGTTTGTCCTTTAATTATTTTAAGGTTTGTAGGCTTGCTTAGGTTATCATTACTTATTGGTGCTATTTCCAGGACCTTATTTCTGTCCTTGTAAGAGCTCTATATCTTGATTCTTCTTCAGGACAAAGCTGTTCATCTACATGTTCAAGCTATCTTTTGAAGATAAATGGAAAGATAAAGCTGTTCCATTGCAGAGATCTTAAAATCAGTTCAGGGTATATGGACACTGTCAGAAACTAAATTGACTTCATCACCTGCAAAGCAAGGCTTCTTCTGCTTAAGCACAGGCAGCTTGATTGTATGTCTTTAAGATCTATTTCTATGGAAGTCCAGAAGCTTGTGTATGTGCTACCTGGAGAGATGCATACAACATAGGAGGTTTCATGTGTTAGCCTATTTGCAGTCTAGACTGAGTATCAGCTTGCTTTGTCGTGTTTCTTCATGTGATTAAAATACTACTTCGACACCTTAAGATTAGGTAGATGAAAAACAGTGACCTGTGCAGTATAATTAGTGTTTCTTCAGGAACCATAATAAATCTTAAAAAAAAAAAACCAAACCTAACAAACCCCTATAATTAAGGTAGGTGTTAGTATCGCTTTTCAAAAGCAGAATTTAACTTTCCTTCCCTGGAATTACCGTATTGTTAAATGACATTGACATGACATTAGTAGCTGATTTATTAAATACAATTCAAAAGTAAGTTTACATCTTAGGTATTAGAGGGAGCTGTTTTAGCAGATATTTAGCTATTCTGTTAACTGTTGATTTAGAGCTATGACAACTTTGTCCAGAGGTTAACCAATTTAATTTTAAACTTTCGATAGTTGTCTTCTAGCTGCCAGATGATACTGTAGGAGCTTCAGTAGCCCACTCAGTGAAGGGTGTGTGAATTCCAGCATGGTATTAGCAGGAGAATGTCGCAAGATATCGACAGAAAAATTGTATTCTAGACTTAATCTTTCAATTTGCACTTAAAAGTTAAGTGCCCTTACCAACATTTCCTATTGAAAGATGAGTCATGTTTGCACTGCATAGCAGGGTACTTGCACTGTTGTGTTACATATTTGAAACTGTAGCTAACTTGTGCACAGCAGCTTTTAAAAATATCTGACAAAGACTTTACCATTATAATAATGCCATCTTTATAAATAATAAGTAAACTGATCAAAGAAGAGAGTGTTCTATAGTGGTCTGTGAAATATGAACTCGTACAGTGACTTTTACTGCAAAATAAACATAGTTTGCAGTGGCTAAATCCTTGTTTTAGTAATGACATCTTAAGGCTGTGTTCACCTTCAGTTAATCATATTGTGATGTCCATTCATAATAACCAGATAGAATTATTGGTTATCAAGCATCCATTATTGAGCTTGCAATCAATTACAATGGTAAAAAAACTGAACTCAGTAGTATTCTGGGAAATATGATATGGAGAAGGTCTAGATGCCTAGGGGTATTCTCAGATTTTTAATAAGAAACTCTTTTTGCAGTTCGTCAGCTTTACCTTGTATAAGTGAATGAGCATTATTATACTGGTTGTTCTTGTGAATAAATTACTAAGTAGTACAATATTTAGGACAAGTAAGTAAGATAAGTTTGTGAAATAAGTACCTACCTAGTAGAAAACTGGAAAATGAAGTCTAGATTGGAGATAAAGGTATAAAAGTCTCATATTTCCATGGAGAGTTGGAGGGAATGAGTGTGATTAGGAAATCTGTTACTCTTCAAAAGGAATACCTAATGTTTTAAAAGATGAATAGTCTCTGTGTGTTCTCTTGCTTTGCTTCTGTTGTTTCCAGAATAATCTCTCAAAGTATATGAGGAGGAAAAAGAAGAGAAAATGGAAATTAATGCTTGGATAATAAATTTACTTAATATAAAAATAAATTTACTTATTGGACCATTAAGTAAACTTTTTTATTTTATTTTATTTTTTTTCCACCAAAGCCTTCTATGATATGCTTCAGCAAACTTAAGTTACCAGGTACAATAGCTACCATTTGGGAGTAACTGGCTGAAATCTTTCACATGATGACAGATATTGCCAAACTTGCTGAACAATCTATTCTCTTTCTTTTCTTTTCAAATTGACTAATAAGTATCTTCACAAATCTTTTCACTTGTCTGAAACTGTTGTAAAGGTTGTGACTTCTGTGCTCCTAGTATAGGTTTGCAAACCACCGGCTGTATATATGAGGGTTACTGGTCTTGGAAGTTGTGTTAATGGACAAATGCATTGGAAAAAATAGGTACATTAATCAAGTATTTGTAATAGGATAAAAAAGAGTATCAGTATAGCTGGTTACCTTGTAATGTGCTAAATTTCCAAATACTGAGACAAATGAAAATATTATTACCTGAATATTCATAAGAGGTTCTCACAAAAATTAGTTGGTGATTACTTTAAGTAAATACCAGTGTAGCTGTGATCATTTCAAAATGTCTCACTTCCTAGAGCTATGAAGACGAGAGGAGGAGTCGGTCGGAGCTTGAGGTCAGGTGCCAGTCTTTAACCTTGGAACTGGCTGATACCAAGCAGTTGATTCAGCAAGGTGATTACAGACAACAGAACTATGATAAAGTAAAATGGTAAGTATCTCTGTAATTCAAGTGTTCAACTAACATACAATTTTTAATAAAGAGCAACCTTGATTGCTAGAGTTCTTAATTTTATTTTTGACTTAATGCACACCACAGATATTTTTCCTTACCTCATACACTAATGTTCAGTGACCTCCTATAGTATATTGCAGACATAAAATGAACAACATTCTGAAAACTAATACATCAAAATATCATCTTAAAAGTTTGTTTTGGGATTAACTGTGTTTTCAAAAGAGCCTCACAGTCTCACTGCAACTAAGGAAGTGGGAGCTGTTGATGGCAAGCATTTTGGAACAAGTACTCTTTTTTTTTTTTTAATATTTTAAAAGCAATGATCTCACAAAAGGCCCTATGGTGTAGTCAGTGGTGCCTACAGAGTGAATTAAGAGGGCAGGACCTTGGGAATTAATATTTACAACTTAAGATATCCTTGTAACCATAAATTTGAAGGGGCTGTTATGAGAACTCTGTCAGATAATCTTAGGATTACCCTAGTGAATTGGTTTAACTGCAGGAAGTCCCAGTGTCTCTCTTTTAAAATACAGATTGTACTGTTATAGCCAGTATGTCCATCTTGCAAAAAGCAATTGCAAAATAGTGAAAATGGACTTCTTGTAAATATATTCATGGGTGTATACTTCACAGTCCAGCTTCCAAATAGCTTTTTCAGTGTGCTTGCAAGTACAAGAAATCTGGTCTTTGGCACATTTGTTGAGAAATGGATTCAAAAATGGGGATCATGAATAGAAAACACCCTGTCAACTCCTTAGTTGTTCATACAGAATGAACTCAGGCATAGTTGCTGATAAATGATTTTGCCCCCTAAGTCATTTGAAGGAGAATCTGTCTTCTGGATTCATAGCATTTTTGGTTCACAGCTATATGCGCTAAAACAACCTTGGAATCTATCTGGCATCTTGTTGCAAATAGGATGGATTGATGCTGTGGTTTGCTTCCCATGTGCAACTGCATCTTAATAAGTGGATTATAATAACTTTCATGTGAATGGCCCCAGTGTTTAACAGTGTGTGTTTAAAATAGTCTTGAGTTGAGAAAAGCATGAATGAACGTGCCAAAACTGTATTTGAGAGAGTAGGTTGTATTCAGCTGGGTAGGCACAGATGAAGGGGAGGGGAGAGCCCTGTTGGCATAACTACATGAGGATATTTGGGAGCACTGCAGGAGTTAATCACTTCCAGACTTGTTTCTGCCTTTGAAAAAACACTGTGTCAGATCTTTTAGTTCTGCTGTACTACAAGCTATTTCAGTTTTAATGCTATGCTATGCTTAATATAATATTGGTTAGCTTTTTTCCAAACTGCAAGCTCATACTGGCTCATTCATTTCACTGTGGTGACAGAGAGACATAGAGGTGCTTCTTTGAGCATGCGCAAAGCACTCTTGTTCAGGACACCAGCACAATTTTTGCAGCTGTGTCATGTGTATTTTAAACATGACAACCCACTCTGGTATCAAGGGACTGCATGCAGGAGAGAATACCTAATGAGAACAAGTATACATTGCTTCCTGCTCTATAACGAAGATGGGAATGAAGTTGCTTCACTTTTTCGTTGGACTTCCATGTTTGCAAAAGATTCAAGAGAATGTCATGGGAAATAGCATCAGAAGCTTGATAAAGCTAAAACAACAGATAAGGGTATTTATAGTTCATTGCTAAGAGGAGAAAAGCATAGCCCAAAGTTGCACTAAAGAAGAACAATCAGAGAGAATGAAATAAGTTAGGATGGGAGTTAATTAATATTGTAGAATTTTCTTTGTTTCTGAGTATTTAAATAATCCTCAGTTGTTTCATATGATATGATACTGTTGCGGTAACTTTGGTAAGATTATTACCAATTGTTCTGTGAGTGACTGGTTGGAAGAAGTCACAAATTGGAAAAAGGCAGAGAAATTAAAAAGGAACAGGAATCTTGTTCATTACACTTAATGCATCTAATAGTTTCACTTTGCTTTCACAGTGAACGTGATGTATTTGAGCATGAATTATCAGAACTCAGAAGAAAATATGAAATATTAGAGGTGTCATACAAAACACAAACTAAGGAAAGAAATGACTTAGCAAAAGAGGTAAACATAAAGTTGTTACTTTAGTAATTCTGTATTTCTTCACCTTGGGAATTAGATTCTTTGTCTGATCAACTTCGTCAGGATCATGGAATAATTTAATTAGAATGGCCTCAAGAGCTGCTCCAACCTGCCCATGCAGTGCAGAGCAAGATTAGGTCAAGTTGCTTATAGCTTTGTCAAGTTTTTAATGGTTCTAAGGATGGAGATTCCACAGCTTTTTGGACTATCTGTCCCAGTGTTTGTCTGTTCTCATGTGAAAATGCATTTGTGAAAACAAATCAGCTTATTTCTGTTGCATCTTGTCCTGTCACTGTGTACTGCCAAGAATCTGGCTCTTTTTATGTGTTCCACTTGGACAGGTGAAGATAGCAATAATATTTTTCCCAACCAAATTTCTCTTCTGAAGGCTGAAAAAAGTTCCAGATATTTCTCTTAACCCCTTGTACATCATGTGCTGCAGCTCATGACCATCTTAGTAGAGCTCTTCTGGTCCTGCTCCAGTATGATAATGCATGTCTTTAGGAGCTCTGAATACTAAATACACCAAATACAATTATGAGCACACTAAATACAGTCTCACGAGTGTGGAACACATGATAATAATTTTCTTTAAGCCATTGTCTGCATTATTGCTAATACAGCCTTGTAGCCACCTGACCTTCTTTGCTGTCTGGGCACACTCCTGTCCCATTTTTAGTTTGTTCAACTGATGTTTGTCTATCTGATCCATATTTTGCCAACTTTCCCAGAGAGCTGTTATGGGGGGTGGCTGAAAGCCATGCAAAAGGTCAAGTAAATGATATGCACAGGAGTACCCCCATCCATAGAGCCAACATTTTTGCCAGGTTGGCTAGGTTTGGCCTTGGTAAATTCCTGGTAGTTTTTTCTAGTCACCTTTTCCTCTGTATACGTGGATATATCTTCCAGGGAAATTTGCTTCATAATCCTTTCAGGGACTGAGATTAGATTTGCCAACCCAACTTGCTCCTCCTTGAAGAAGGACTCGGGTAATCAGAAGCCTTGATCACCTGCTATGATCTTTCAAATGGCTGGTCAACCTCACAGCAACATAGGCTATCTCCCTCAACACTGGTCAAGTGCTTCCCATTTTTTCGTAGGCGTTACATGCATGCCGTTTTTCTAGGGATGTGACTTAGAAGGCTGAAGCAAAGACAGACTACTAAACTCTGCCAATAAGCTCAGGAACCTGGGAGGCCCCAGGGGAAAATTTATCAGTGGAAGATGAATGCTGTGAGTATGCTTGATATGGTTTAACCCCAGCTGGCAATTAAGCCCCACACAGCTGTTGGTCCATCCCAGTGGGCTGGGGGAGAGAGCAGGAAGAGTAAAAGTCAAGAACACTCATGGGTTGAGATAAAAACAAAACTTTTTTAGGTACAGCAAAAGCTGTGCACACAAGCAAAGCAAGAATTCATTCCCCACTTTTCATGGGCAGGCAGGGGTTCAGCCAGGGAAGCACAGCACCGCAAGAATAATATGGAAGGTTTTTGAGTGTTAACACTTTAGCAGCTGAGTAAATGAGACAGACTACTCCTGAGAGTATCTAGGAGAGATGGTTTTCTTTAGTGTTTCTGTATAAATAACAATGTTACACATAAAATATTGCCCATACCTGCCACTTTAAAGATAGCATTGCTCTACCTAATTTTACAGGTAGCTGTAGAGATTGTCAGAAACATTAGGGAAAAAGCTGAGTTTCTGTTAGAAAATATCTCTTTACTATCAGTCTGAAGGCTTTCTTAGTCTCTTTATTCCTCAGTCTAGCACTGTAAGAGGACATCAAAAGTCAAGTTTGTTCTCAGCCTACAACAGTGGCCAAAAAAGTATTGTCCTATACATCGAGTTTGTATGTACACATCAAATACTGCATGTTTCTGATAAGTTATTAATTTATCATTCGTAGAACTTGGCATGTGACATCCTCAGGAGATTAAATGGCAAAATTCTTTAAGGGGATGAAGCTCTGTTTTGTTGTCATGATTATGGAGTTGGGCCACCTTGCAGCAGTGCCCTTACACTCTTTGACTGTTCTCTAACTGTATTCACCTTGAATGGATGGAGAATGCTCTCTCTCACACTATTTCTTGGTGTGGTAAATGTGGCTGATCTGGTGACAAAGGCAGCTATTCTCAACATATTCTTGTTTCTAATTCGGGATCTCTTCAGCCTTCTGTAGCAACACCAGCTCTTTGCCCTTGGGGCGGGCCTGGAGTGTTACCTTGTCCACAACAATCATGCCATACATCAGCCCAGAACTAGCAGTTTTACCATTTCGTTATGGAGCAGTAATCACCCTCTTGCCCTTAAACTTTTCACTTCTGTTTCTGAGAAGGTTGTAGTCGGTATGACAGGTTTGCACCAAGATTCTGCATCAATATTTCTGACACAGCACTATTCAGTACCATTGGTATTCAGTACTTCAGTACTATTTAGATACTGATGTAAATGAAAGGACCTCTTTTTGCAGGTGCCAACTACCAGAAATAAATAGTGAAAACTCATAAAATTATGTTACGGAAGTCTTTTTTTCAGCTTAAGGCTTCATCAACTTACTTAACTAAAGTGTGAAGAGTCTTTTGGTTCAGGTAATTTCACAGAAGAGAGTTAAAATTAAATTGCAAATATGTGTACATAGGTTAAATACTTATCTTGTTTGTGTTAAAGTGTTCTTTTTAATACCTTTTATAGCTGGCAACCACACAACAATCCCTCAACTTGTTGCAAAAAGATAAAGATTATCTTAATCGCCAGAACATGGAGCTTAGCGTTCGCTGTGCACATGAAGAAGATCGTCTTGAAAGACTCCAGATTCAGCTAGAGGATGCCAAAAAAGCTAGGGAAGAAATGTATGAAAAATATGTTGCATCCAGGCAAGTTATTGTGTGTTCACTTCTATCAGTGGACAGGTTATTTAACTGTTCTTGCTTGTTTCTTGCACAAATCCCATTTAATTATTTTCTTTTTCAGAAAGCTAATCCATATTTGTGTAACTAGAAGCAGAACACTTGTCTTGGGTCATAATATGTATCAAGAAAATTCTTTTAAACCTTTGATAATAGACCGTAGTAGTGAAAACAAACTTTCAGCATTGGAAGTTTTTGGCAATAATTCTCTTAGGTTTACACAGTTAATTATAAAACAAACTTTTTTTTTCCAATGTGTATCCATAAATCTTGTGTCCTGTATAACGAAGTGGAAGTATGCTAATACAACTCTCCTGATAGACAACTAAAACAAAAATTGACATCTAAATGAAAATAGAAGGGTACTCTTGAAATGATCAGCTGTGGAGCTCTAGCCCATATCAGAAGAGTTTTAAATACTATTTTTCCTTTCAATGCAGTCATTCAAAGGTTTTTTAATTTGGTTTGCATGTTTATATCTCAGAACTGTGTTCACCCAGAACTTCTGTATTTTAAATAAAACTTTGAGTCTTACTTTGAAATGGTGTTTTAAGAAATCATGTTCTTTTTTGGTTTTTTAATGATAAACCTCTCTATTGTGTAAAAGGTCTTCATACAGTATTTGCTATAGTGTGGCGCAGTTGACGAAGAAAATATTAGTTTACTTTTACCTTGAAGGGTCAACTGAAATTCAGTGTCTCAATAAAAACAGGAAAACCTGGACAAAAGGCATTCTCCATTTTAATATTTAGGGGCTTTTACTTAATGTGAGGGAGCTTTTGACCAGCTCAAGTACTGATTTCTAAAAAGTGTGGGCTGTCACACAATTGGAATTCAAATTAAATGTAAAACCTTTTACAATTGTAAATATACATATCTTCACAATATGTTTTTGTTTCCAAACCTGTGATTTCCTTGAGTTGCTTCATTGCTGATTGATTATTCTTGAACATTAACTAGATGCTATAAAATTTTGACATTCCTTAACTGTTAAGTACCTACAATATAACCCTGTTTTTGTAGGAGAACTTCTTTATGAGATTCCCTACAATCTGTCTTGAGCTTCCAAAATTACAAAAAGATGTCAGTATTTCTCTGAAATGTAATTCTTTTATCCTGATATCTTTTGATACCTGTTGCTTAAAAACTTTGTGTTTTAAATAATTTATGTGTCACATTGACAGGATAAATTCCCAAATCTTGGGGTTTTATTGGCTTCACAAATCTCCACTGCATTTAATCTTCAATGTTTCTTGTGATGTTTTTTCCCTCATATGACGTGCAAATAATGCACAGAGAAGTCTTGTAGTGGCGTGGCAACATTGCAAGTCAGTAAGTTAATCAATCCTTACCCAGTGATGAAGAAAGTGAGGAGTTAAGTGGTTACTTAGTATAAGTACTTGAGTAGAGGCTGACAAAGAATTTCTGGAAGAATATTAATGTTATATGATTAATCAATAAAAAATTACTTAAAAAATTTAAATCTGTCTGCAGAAAACTTCCGTATATTCACAGTTAAATGTTACTTATTCCTGTTTGATTCTCATATAATTTATGTAGCAACATAGGCTGGCAAGTATTTTGAATCATTGAGAGATAAATGAGTAAAGACTGAAATAAAGTGCAAAATCAAGAAGAACTCTGCTCTTGTAAAGCTGTAGCTGAAGTTTTGATATTTTGAAAAGTGGAATATATTTATTTATTTACAGAGACCACTATAAAGCAGAATACGAAAAGAGACTCCATGAAGAGTTGGAGCAAATAAGGTTGAAAACAAATCAAGAAATTGAGCAACTAAGAAGCGCTTCAAAAGAGATGTATGAACGTGAAAACAGGTAGGTAAGGTGTAAGCAATACCCTAACTGGGGCAGAAATGACCAGGCACTGTTTTGTACTTAGGTAGAATCCTAGCTGACTGACTCTTTGAGGGGGTTTCAAAATGTAAGAATTTAAGTTCATTTGTAAAACTGATGGGAATCTTGTAAAAACTAAAACATACTAAATTATACTTGTACAGTAAGTGTATGTTGTTATATTTATTATTAAATTATAGACATCCAACATTATCCGTTTAAAAGGATATTGATATTCATGCTCTACATAAACATTGGTGGTTTGAAGTTTGTTTAAATGTATAGTGTTAGTTAATTAATACAGGATGACAGTTTACCTGTCATGCTATAGGGGCAATCTTGAAACTGTGCCAGGAATCCAGAAGAGAAGGTGTTGAAGCAGAAAAACCCTGAAAAAGATAAGACAGGCCTTTATGACATAAATCTAATTAAGGTTTTTTTAGAGCATTCTGATTCAAAAAAAGCATTGATTTCCTGTAAATTATTGTAAAATTCTCTATTGAAGAAGATTCTAGTCTTGCAAAGACCCATATACTGAGTTTGTATGTGTGTCATCTGGTTGAATACCATGGTATTACATGCACATACATAAGCCTTTAGGGATTTAGGGATTTGAACCTTTGGCACCGAATTTCTTTTTTAGCTTGTTTTCTGCCCATTTTGTTCATTTAAAATGGGAGGAGTGCTTAATAATTTATTTTAACTTCACTATAGATGTCCTGAAAGTGTCGTGTGGAGAAGGAAATGACAGTAGTAAAAAGATATTTGTGGCATCAGCATCTGTTCCACAAATAGGTAGTTTTGTTACTGCTGGGAAGAGTGGAAAAAGAACATGACTTCTGCTGTCTTTCAGTCAACTGAAAGGTTCTAATTAAAAAACAATTACATCATTGTGTAGTTTTGCAAGTGTGAGTAAAATACATTCACACACATATACATCCACACCACTTCCTGTATGCAAATCTATTTTGAATTGCAAAGTATGAATTTAAACATGCACTCCTTGTGGAGATTTGACAAGGGTCTGTATATCATTGAGAAAGCTACTGAAAGATATTTCATCTGTATCTGGAACTGTTTACAGTTTTGTTCCTCATTTTGAAATAATTATTTCTGAAATATAAATCCCTTAGATTTGCCTACATGTTTTGCAAAAAAGAAAAAAGGTTTTCTGGCTCTTTCTGTAATGCACTAAAAAAAAATCCATCATAAGACAGTCTGCCTCAATGGTAAGACAAATGTAACCTCAAATTGTGAGCAAAACAATTTGCAGTGAATTTGTGTAATGTGATGAGATGCTGTTTGTGGCTGAAAATAAAATTAAGATGCTGGTTTCATTCTCCTGCTCAAAGCATGGAATGGTGTTATGGCTAAGGTAATTAATATTCAGTTGCTCATATTCTTTACCACTTTGCCAAGCCTGATGTGCCTGATAGTTTCTTTGAATTTACTGGCACTTACTTTACACTTGGATGAATCAGTTCAAGAAACTAAAATGGGAGTGGACCACTAATAAAAAGGTGGTGCTTTCATGCCTAATTTTTCTGGCATCATTTTCACTTGTATGGTTGTTGTAAGCATGGGCTATGTTTGCATTAACAAGCACGAGTGAATTCACAGGCCATGTGAATGTCTGCAAGAGGTTTGACATAGGATTAGCTGTAGTCTGTTCCCACAGATCTAACACAATTTAGTAGTTTTGAGCATGTGAGATGCTGTCCCTGGGCACCTTTTCTGACTTGGTTGAATCTGACTGGAATCCAGTTTGTGCATTCTCAAACAGGGAGGTGACCAAGTGCAGTAAATGGCAATTGCCAAGAGGTTTGTTTGAAAACTTAATAAAGATGCCCATGAGCTGCTGCCTCCCCTGTCCTCATCCCACGTTTTTTTGCCCCCATGCCCATTCTTGATCTTATAGGTAGTATTTCTGTCCCATTTTAGAAGGGTACTTCCACTTGTGTGATAGGCTGGCTCAATACCTGATGGTCCATATGGCCCCAGTGTGCAGCCATTGGGTAGGTGCTTCACCTCCTTTGAAATGACAGTCACATACCTGGCAACAACACTGGTGTGCTTCCTGTGCTTCCTGGCTCTGCAGGGAGTATTTCAACAGAAATTGCATCACATCTGTGATTGTCATCTTGTTGGTTGAATAGTACCTCGTTTGTGTCCTCTTTCATTCTATTGCATTTTCAATTGATTAGTTGTTCAGCTAAATAAAATAGTTTATTCTCTAAATGAGTGTCTCCTACCACTTCAGTTTAATCCCGTTTCCGCTACTTTAGTCTTAAGGATACAGCACTGGACTCCTACTCTAAGACACAATGTGCTTGATCGTAATGCTGTTAACAAAATTTATTGCCATGTTCCCATGCTTTGGTAGGACTCAGTTTTAAAGAATCTAATCTTAAGGTCCATGAATTTCTGTGCTAAGTTCTGTAGCCTAGTAACTCCATTTTTAACGGCAATTTTGTTATCTTTCTCTAATCACCAGTTAATTGCAATATAATTCTGATGCTGATCTTTTTCTAAGCAACTGTTTCCTGTTTGTGTTAATTACTTTGAATTCAGAAAAGTGCCGCTAATAACATTTATTCCAGAAAATAGTCTTTGAACCAAAAATTATATACAATGACCTAGGTTAACATTTACATAGGGTTTATAATTTTCTATTTACTTTTCTTCAAAACTTGCCTGAGACTTTAATTTCATTTTGCCTTAAGTCAAAGTTGCTGTGGGGAGAGGGGAAAAAAAGAAACTTAAGTGGGAAGATCTTGGTTGCATCCACATAAGCAGTTTAGATCAAATGAAGAATTTGGTGTTTAAGTGAAACCCCCTAGTCATTGATTGCTGCTAGCCATGGTTTTAGCTTGCCTTGCAGCTGTGCTTGGATTTGCTCATGTTTGTAGCATATGTACAGAATTCCTTTTAGATAAAACAAAATGGAAAAGAATCTTTAAAATCGTCTAATATGATCCAAATGCTAGTGATTGTTCATCACAGAAGCAAACCAGGAGTAGAGTAAAATCCTCAAAAACAGTCATAACACAGATGTCTGATCCTCAACAACCAGTGTTAGCTCTGGCAAATTGGCCAGTGCTGTGTTACGCTAAATATTGTGCATTGAGCTTATATAGAGTAAGTTCCCCTCAGTACACTCTACTGCAGTGTTAATCTGTAGCTTGCTTGCAGCATAACAGACTGTTAATAACTAACCCAAATTTTTAAAATTATTTGACTAAAATATTTTTTCTAATTTATTTAATTTTAATAAAACAAATACTATATGTTTTATTGTTAATTTCATGCTGTTCTCATTTGTGTCATTGAAATAATAATTGGGGTAGTTTGAACATTGTGACTGGTCCTTGGTTAAAAAAGAAAAGGTATTGATTGATTGTAATAAAATGTTATTTTATGGTTCTTTGCAGATCAAAAATGTTGCCAGCAATAGAACCCAGAAGGAGACACCAATGATATGCAAAACCTACACATCAGTGTAACTAGACAATTAGTTGTATGTGGAAGTAGGATTTCTATGCTTACCTAAACTTTTCTTGCTCTATCATGGAAGTTGTGAATCATCTCAGCTAGGGGACAGCATTCTTACAGTTATTAGCAAAGTACCAAGCAAAATCATTGGAATTTATTAATTCCTGCAAAAAATTAGTAACTTTTAGTTCTCCTGTACTAGAATAATTAGAGTTACATGTTTCCACATATAAATAGGTGGTTTGATAATTGTTTTTTAGAATTTCCGAAGAAGCTTTGCTGGTATATATGAAAGTAACCTGAAGCAAAGCCTCTGTGATAAACAGGTGAATAGATAGACCTTTGTATGAGGGTTGAAGAAGGTAGTATTGAAGTTTGATCAGAGAGCAGTAATTAATGAAGCAAAGTAGTCTTTTTTCTAACAGATTCTTAACAGAATAATTTTTGTTTCCTTCAGAAACTTGAGAGAAGCGAGAGATAATGCTGTTGCTGAGAAAGAAAGAGCAGTTATTGCTGAAAAGGATTCTTTAAGAAAATATGATCAACTCTTAGAACAGTAAGTGTCTTCAAAATGCATATAAAAATCTAAGTGTATAACTGCTATCTAGGTGGTCTAGGTAGGAGGAATGACGCTTTCTGCTTATAAAGAACAAATTGAATTACAAATTCTTAGTTTAAATGAAGTTACAGACTTGATGTTTGTAGTAAATTTTTCCCATTATCAATTTCAGTAACAAGATGAAAGTTTGATATTTCTCCTACAATCCTGTAGAGACAAGCAAACATTATTCTTTTCATAGCAAGAATCTGAATTTTATACTGTACAGTAGCAGCAGTCAAACTCTGAACCTGTTTGTTGTTTTCATCTTTAGTTGAAAGTAGAAAATCGTTGTGTACGGTGACTTCAATTAATAGAATTTATGAAATTTGGATAGAGAGCAGTAGCCATGAACAATTATGTTTGCTACATGCTTCTTTTCTTACTACTGTCTCTTCTCAGTCTTTCATACTCCATGTGTAAAATGTATTGTCCATACAAATGTTCAATTCTGTTCATATGGAAAAAGAAACTGTGGTTGATTGTTTGCCTGTTTACAAGCAGTCTTACTTTCATGTTCCATAACACCTTTTCCTTAGTTTTTGTAAATTTAGAATATTAACTGTGGTAAACTATGAGGTAATGTAAGGCTATGGACAGTAATCAAAGTTGGTCAGGTTAAGTTTGTCATGTGTCTTAAATTTTGGATTTAATTCATTGTTTAATACAAATACCTTTCTTCTAAAATGAAGAAATCAGTTCAGGAACTGACTCCTATGTCGTCATCTACTCAAAGGAGGTACTAGATGAGCCTTCTTTGCTCTAAATTTTTAATTACAAGTAGTAATCAGTTAAAATGCTGTTAACTTGTGCATAGGAACAGATTTATTAAAGTTTTTAACTTTTATGTATAACTCCTAAATAGCAGTGGTGATACTACTGAAAAAATAGCAATGCCTAAGGACTGAAAAATATGATTTCCAACTGATGATGTGAAACAACAGGAGTAGTTCTAGAGCAAATGAGATGGGTCAGAGGACTTGATATCCACAGTGAGTTAATATCCACTTCAGATTAATTCTAGTTCAGGCTGAACAGGCTGAATGCCCTTGAGTGGTTAGAGCACCCTGTAGGGGTTGTTGGCTTCTCAAAAAAGAATTCAGTTTGCAAATTCTGAGATGACTCCACAATGTGGAAATCAAAGCTGTTTAAGTGGGTAGGACCAGGAAACTTGGTTCAAACCTGATCTCCCGAGTCAAAATAAAAGGCTAATGTGAGTCAATATGGGTTTCTTTCTAATGAGACTCCTACCTTTCACTGTGGTAAGATTTACTAAGAAATGTGGGGTTTCCATATATAACTGGAAACTCCTCTTGAAAATGAGTCTTGCATATCATAATTTGAGTTTGCCCTGTTGCTTAATAAAAATCCTAATTTTGCAATTCTTCCATATTTATTTCTAAATTTAAGAACCATGGAGAAAATACTTTTCTGTCCAGCTGTATTCCCACTCATATAATGTATCATTTTTTCATATTGTTGCTTTATTTTGAGAAGGGAAGTTCCCCTGCAATTACAAACATAGGAGTCTTGTTTGATACACTTATGCTTCTGTGCTCTTAAAGCTTTTTCTAGTGATAAGCCCCCCAAATTAGTAAAACTCTCCTTTCCTCACGTTAAATAAATTATTAAGTTGATTAATGCTGGGTTTTGGAGTTCTAAGAAGTAGACTGTTCCTCAGAAGATTATTTTCTGCTTGGAAGCATGGAAAACCCATACTAGCCTTTTCTGAAATGTAGGTGTCTCTCTTTAACACGACCTCACTTCTAACCACATTACATGTGTCAAGACCATGACTTTCTCCACATTCCAAATCATCTACCTAAGTGAACTGCAAAGTAACTAACTGGCATGTGGAGATGGTATAAATACCTTAAGTTAAAAGACCCCAAATTCTGAATTTATTGTGGACTCCCATGTGACAGTTATATGGAGCAAAGAAATTTTCTATTATCACCAGAAACCCCTAAGATGAAAAAGGAATACCTGTGTTGTCCAGTTCTATATTTAAGTGATTATAACAGCTTGTTCTACTTTAGTGAAAACAAGGTGACTCATCGTAGTTACCACTGGTATCATAATCTGTATAAACAAACATGTTTGAAAGCTTCAGAAGTATGTGGAATGTTGACTGGCCTGAATGGTGGTTAAATAAAGCCCCTGGCAAACCTTGTGATCAGAAGTGTAACTAATACCCAATTTTCTAGTCAAGTGCAGTTATTGTCAATTCTTTTACTCATAATTGTGATAGTTTTCTGTGAACAGCTATTTACAAATGCCAAGAAAATACCAAAGTGATAATATTCATGGAAGAGTTATATTGAGCAAAGATCTGCATTTCAACCTTGAAGTAGATCACTGTGATGTCAGGATCTAAATTTTATTGCTCTCTTTGCTATTATACAGCTGCAAGTTATGTCTGAGAATCCCTGTTTCATTTACCTATGACAATGACAAAAACCTTAAATTATTTGATATTTTTTGGATTGAACGTCACACATGTTCTAAAAAAATCTGACTAAAGGGAAACATTTTCACTTTTTTGTTGGTAATCTGATTTAAGACTTTTTTCTAATTTCAGAACTGTATTACCTCAATTGAAATTGTCTAGTGGTAGGTAGAATGAGGAGAGCAATTCTGTAACAGGTCCACCATCTACACAGTTAAGTGTAGGTGCTAAATATGTTCTAGCTTTC
Organism: Lichenostomus cassidix; assembly: GCF_008360975.1. Taxonomy (NCBI): domain Eukaryota; kingdom Metazoa; phylum Chordata; class Aves; order Passeriformes; family Meliphagidae; genus Lichenostomus; species Lichenostomus cassidix. The sequence continues at coordinate 50,003,869 of NC_139479.1, read as the reverse complement.
CCTACTTTTTAGTATTCCTGGAGTGTTATTTTCAAACTATTGACTGTTAATCTGTTACTTCTCCTTGCCAAAAGAAAAAACATCCAACCCACCAAAACACAAAAAAAAACCCCAAAAAACACCAAAACAAAAGTCAAACAAACCAAAAAAACCCACAAAAACCCCACCAAAAAGTAGAAGTGCATTGAGGTTAGCTATCAGGTTTTTTCCTGATGGTTAAATTTTCTAGTTTTGTATAAGGTGCAACATCAAACTGATGTGGTTCCCTTCCTTAAAGTGGACTCAGAAGTCTAATATGGAGTGAACTCATACGAGAGCACTTCACCTTCAAGAACCATCTCTTGGCTTTGATTGTTGAATTTGTTTAAATTTCCTCTAAAATGAGTATAATATCTTTTTCCAGGGCTCACCTATATCAATGGAAACTGGTTTAAAAATTCTAGAATTATTGGTAACACAGGGGAAATTCATAAGTTAGTGTGATTTTTACATACCTTTTTTTTCTTAGTGAAAAAATTGTGCTCTTTTCCAGCTGATTGCTGCTCACATGATTACTTGAGGTGATTTTTGTTTTCTTATTTTTGTAATGATAAAGTGAGGAGTTTAGAATAATGAAGAAAAGCAAAATAGGTATGCAGTGAAGAGAAAATGAGTAGTCAAGGAAACTGTTTTATGGCAATGCTATTCCTTCGGCTTTGCAGTGGACACTATCCATAGAAACCTTTGATTTTGAAAAGCTAGTGAGAGGTTTAAATTCCTGCCTCTGTCCGTGAGGTAATAGGGTATTTTTAAGAGTTTACTTCTTTTTTTCTTATTTGAATATACGCAGACGCACAGATTGTGAATTCTAAACCATGTTTCTGTAGCTGTGTAAAGTCAGGGTGGTGACTACAGAAATTGGTTAGGACCTTAGGTTTGTTCTATACACATTTCAAAGTATTTTGTGTTATTATTATTACAATCTGGATGTTGCTGACTGCAGTGACAAGATTCTAATATTAAAAATGCTAACTCAATGTATTTATGTGCTGGAGTTACTATTATTATTTAAATAGGGGCGTATTATCTCTTCAAGAATATTTGTATCAAATTAAAATATCAGTAACAAAATTTTAAGAAATCCATACTGAAAACTGCTGGCCAAAATATTTTTTGGGCAAAGCTGTCATCACCCGTGGCAGAACTTTTTGCTCCCTACACATGGCTGCTATGTGTGTGTATGAAGTGCTTTGTAATCCCTTGAATTGAAGAGCTATGTAGGTTTTGAAAATCACTACTACTTTAAATCTTCACTTTCAATTAACTTTGTTAGTGCTTTCCAAGATGCTTTTTTGGTAATAATAATTTGCTGCTGCTGTATTCATTTATGACTTCTATAGTATGGTATGTATGTGTAATTTTTTTAACACTTAGAATTTCTGTCAGAATAAATCCAAGCCCTTCACTGGCATTGTTACACCTTGTTTAGATTTCAGCCCTAGCCAAAGTAACTATTGCACATTTCCCATGAAACTACCTTCGTCTTGTTATTCTGATGGGAAATTTCAATATGAGGTACAGCTAAAAGGGTAAAATTCATGGATGTCGTGGAAGTTGCTGAAGAGACACGCTCTTGGAAATTCAGAATCAATGCAAAGAAGGCAGTGAAAGAACCAAGTGTGATAATATGATGGAGAAGCAAAGAAAAAGTCCATTTCCCAGGTAACTGGGCCCAGTTAATTTCCAAGCTGTAGGAGCAGCACTGAAATCCATAACAAAACAAGTCTATGCATCCTGTATTTATATTGAAATGACTAGGGAGACTCCTACTCTCTTCCTCTGAGGATATGTTTATTTGAACTTTACATCTTAGTGGATAATTCTAAGATGCATTTTAATATATGGAAGCAGAAAGCCTTGTTAACTGATATGATCAAATATATGAATAGTAGTATTGGGAAGTCTGCACATTTGCTTAAGGCATGCCTAGTTGGTTTTGGTTCTGAGATTCCTAATCAGGATCTTAAAATTTTACATTCTTAGCTAAGATAGTGTTCTTGCAGAATGAATGCTCTGAGCCCTGTAACCAGTCACTTCATAACTGTAACTGTCTTGATGTTGAAGAATTATCTACATCAAGACTCATAGGAATGCTAAGTTAGTCTGATGTCTGACCTTTCTGAGCTTCATTACATCTGGAACAGAGGCTTTGAAGTTTGTTCTCATACTGTGCAAGGAATGTTCAGTGATTGTATTTATAGCTCTAAAAATCATTTCAGTTGCTTTCCCTAAGAAAAGTATTTTCAGCCTCTGAGGGATGCTTTCGAAAAGTTGAAATATCAACATATCATCATATCATAAAGATTTTCCACAAGCCTTGACATTCTCATTTTACCTTTTATATCCTGCTAACCAAAATGTTTTAATCTTAAAACATTATGATTAGCAGAGGCAAATAGTTAAAATTCTGCAATGGGTATTCTGCTGAGTACCTAAGAAACTATTTACTCAATTCCTTAGGGTATTTTTGCTAGAGTGGAAAGGTTGAAATATATCACGTCCTTGGAAAACAAATTTGAAAGCAGTTGCAAATTCCTTCAAAGAGTCATTCTGCAATACAGTTCTGTGATTCTGCTGCTGCTGATGCTTGTAGGGTTGAAATCTCCACTGCAGTTGTTGGTACTCCTCATGTACACACCCATTTCTGTGACTCACTGCACCCAGCTTCTCATTAATGGTGAGCACTGCCAGGATGAGCAAGTAGGGGTCATTTGTAACTCCTTACCAAATCATGTTTCAGGTGGTAAATTTTACATGGCTTCAATACAAGGCATATATAAAACACAAGGGAATTTCTCATGTCATTTGGGTCCCTTTGAAGAGGGGACATTACACTTTGAAAAGGGGACATCATACATTACACTGGATGTAATCACAAGATACAAATGAAATAATTTACCTGAAGAAATTATTCATCTGGGTTTTTTGTATTTTTTCAAAGTTTGTTACATGTATCAGGTTATCTATGCAAATGATATTTATTTCTGGAGTGTTTCTAACCAATCTGAGCTTGAAGGACTAAATGTGTGTGTGAAGTCCCTACCAGCATTAAGTAAACCAAAGCATTAACACTTCAATGGCACATGAGAAAAGACCTTGTTTATAGGAAACTCCCAAATATACATAATACAGAAGAAAAACAGGTCACAAATAACAGCATGACCATAAATACAGGCACGGAATGTTAGCTGAATATGTTTACCAAAATGGTGTATTACAATGTCAGTTCAAGAGGTAAATTTTTCAAAGCCAGGAATATTGTATTTTCTGTGTGTCGGTACAAAAATTTTGATCTTCAAATCATGGCTACTTATGTAATATCATATTTAAGATAATATTTAATATATTAATATCCTATATTTAATATAATTTTATTATACTAGAAGTTTCTTTTTAGTAGTTATCTTCTGTAATCATATTCTTAGCCTGTGGTTACTTTCTGATTGCCCTCTGGAAAAAGATGTGACGCTATACTTATTTCCCGATAGTAAACTTTTCAAGAACAGTGTCCAAATTGGCCCTTGTATGGTGTGAGAAGGAAGTTACAGCTTTGTGATGTTATGAACCTCATTGTAAAGTCATGAGACACTCTGAAATATTGGACATGAAGACTTTACATTTATGAGTGAGAGCTTTGAGCTGAATATTTGCCAGAGTTTTTCTGCAGAATCACACTGGGATTGTTGGGAAAATGTTAGGTATAACTGAAGAAAGCATTAAGCTGGTCTTCATTTCCATGGTGGTGACACCTGTTTCATGTGAGTAACTTTTATAAACAAGGAAAATGGTGGTATGTGGTTCTGGAATGGAGGATAGCTAGTTAATTTATGAATGAATGAAGAACTGTGAGTAAAGGAAGGACCATCATAGTGTGTTCCCACACAGGCACCCAGAACAGTGTACATCAGTAAGCCAAGGTACTTTCAGGACATAAGCCACAAGCAGCTGTTTGCCTAGGACATTAGTCCATTAATTAATCCCACCAAGGACTTCCCAAAAGAGAGTGATGTATGATATTTATGTGTAGTGCTCACAGCTGGTGAGTCCACTGTTCACAACTGTTGGAACAACCATGCAAGTCCTTGGCACCTGTTTTGTTGCTTTCTCTCTTCATGAGATTGGCGTGTCTGGTGACCAGTGCCTTGATGAGCAGAGAATGGGAAAACCAGGATTGGAGGGCTGATTTCCCTTTTATGTAGTCTTGTTTCTAGATAAGATTGCCTCAAGAATGTATCCCAGACTTTGTCACGGTTGACTCAGAGAGTTGTTTACATTCAGTGACACCAGCTAATTTTTTTTTAAACTGTATGTGTTCAGTACTGAAGTATTGCATCACATATTGCATAGTGGGAAGGCTATGTCCTTCAGTGTACTAGTGCACGGCTATATAGATAATTTTTACAGCTGTTTGTGTTTCTAGCTAAACGATCTAAAAGCACAATTGTGTCTACTTATAATGATTGTGTGGGTAACTCAGAGAATATTCTGTGAAACCAGAAAAATGAGCATGCAAGAAATGTTCAAGGCATAGTTAGCCAGAGTTCAGGAGCTTCCTAAGGAAAACTTTGATCTGGGTAGCTGTGGGGTGGCAGTGTGAGGTGTCAGAACATTCTTAACCGTAGTGACATTTTTAACCATAGTGACATAGTGATAGGACATTTGAATCATGGGGGTACCAAGAGGGTGGTACTGCTTTGAGCTATTTATGATATCAGTGAGGGGGAGCTGCTTTTAGTTTAAAAAGAAACCAAACAAGGGTAACTTAGAACATTAGCAAGACCAATGGGCTCTCCAATAGGAGTTGGGAATATTTATTCTGGATGAGCCTCCAAGGGGAGCACAGTGTGAAAGCAGATATGCTGGTCTGCTCCTGAGGGTGGCTGCTGGTAATTAGGGAGATTTGTAGTTCTTTGGGAGGAGTGTGGTAAGAGGCAGTAAGGATACAGAACCTGGGGACTGAATAAACCCAATCAAGATGGAATGGAGGGGTGCATATGAAAGATTAAACCAAAGGGCTTTTCAACTAGCAATAAAGGGCTCTTGCAGTTCTTACCACTGGGTAGAATTCAAAAAGATTCTGTTCATTTATCTATACTGCCAACCCCTTCTTGTGAGCACTCTTCAATAGTAGGTTTTTGGACTTGGAAAGAAACAAATGCATGGAGACAGTACAGACTCTGCATGTGTGTGTGTGTGTGTGTGTCCCTTTGACACATACTCCAGCAGTAAAAAAAATTTCCATGGTTTATGCAGCTTCTCACCCATGGAATAAACAAAACTGAGAAACTTTCTGTTAAGAAGAAGTAAACTTTTTCCATCAAGTGGCAGTATAGTTACAGAAATAAATGTAACTAGAAATAGATTCCTTTGAGATGAAGTTTGGGCACTACATAAAACCTGTCAGGCATTTGGTCTTTACATGAAATGTTGGATTTCATAATATACATGTAAAGTGTATATACTTGTATTTACAAGCCTATTTGTACATCTCTTCTAAAATTTAAATATTGGGTATGTTGTCAAAATGGTGCAGCTCTTGGCTAACATTGTAATATAAATACTACTGCATGTGTATGTATATAATCTAGTTTAAGCTTTGATGTGGAACTTGTCATCTGTAATTGTTTTCACAGATATTCTAACTGTTTCATGGAAAGTGTTGCCATGGGTAAACAGATATAGAAGTGCACTGATTCATCCCTTCTGTAATTTTGCTTAATGTTTATTCTGATTTTTCTAAGATCTTAATCTTTTCCATTCCAGAAATATAATCTAGATCGTAAGTTGCAACATGCTTCAAAAAGTTATATCTTCCTATTTTACCTTCGATACGTTGCTGGGGTCATTTGAATTGGTTGTGGGTTATAGAGAGTGGAAGAATTTGTCCCACTCAAAATGCATGGGAAGGGGAAAAGGTTTTATTTGTGCAAAATGGTACTGTAAACAGATGAAAATAATTAAAAAGCATAGTGCTTCCCTTGTCTTTATAAGTCGCTCGCTTCAGGTAATTAATTGACTCCTGAATCTCTGAGCACACTCCTTTTATAGTGTTTTTCTGAATGGTAAAGGACAAGCAAAGTGTGGTTAATGAAAATCCCATGACCCTGTGAAATGCCCAGTATTAGGTGGAATGGAACCTTTATTTCTAAGATTTTTAAACCTAAAAAGCAGGTGAGGAAATACTGTTATCTTTATTGTCTGTTGCATTTTCCTCTAGAATATTTTTGTTTTTACAGATAGTTACTTTATAGAGGCTAGTGAGGCTGGATTTTTGATTTTAGTTTTATCCTTTATGACACTGTTCCCAGTCACAAGTTCTGAAATCTGGGTCTGATTTTCTGTGCCTTTTTTTTTTTTTTTTTTTTTTTTTTTTTTTTGTTTTCAAAGTATTCTATATGCATAGATAAATGGGGTACGTTTCAGGTTTATTGTCTCCGTGCCAGATGACTACTTCTTTTCAAAGAAAGAATAAACTTCAAGTAGTGCATTTGCTGCAAGGTAGTTGTGTCACTAAAATGTGCAGATCTACAAAAGCAGCTGACATGCTCCAAATTAGAAAAGAGCTGCCTTATAGTAATTTGTTTGCCTGCCAGGGCTGTCCCCCTGCCCTGGATTTTCTTTCATTTTTGTAAAATAATCAAATCTTCCTTTTGTCCTTTGTCTCAAATTGTTATTATTACTGAACAACTGTATTAAGCAGTTTTAGTTTAACTATTAGAGTAAGAAAAAAAATTGGAATCTTTTTTTATTGCCAAATTGATATCTTTTGGCAGAATTACTAATTATTTTTAAAGACAGTTTTACATTTATCTTTGTAAGTCTCTTTTGTTATGCCAGCTGTCTAAATCTTTTCATAAACTTCAGTTAAAAGAACATATTTTCCGTGATTATTTTAAAATATAATGTTTACTGGAAGGGAAGTGTAGTGAATTCCCACAGATGAAGTGTGAGTATATTTCTCCCACTTGTAAATGAGTTCTTATTTCCTACAGTATGTATTCTGGTACCACAATGAGTCATTTTCAACATGTTTTAGTTTAGTTCCTAAAGCATTTAAAAACTTGGCAGATCCATTTAAATGAATGTTACATCCAATTTTAGAAACTGCTTCCAAATAGTATTTTACTAAAATGAAGACTGTGAATAGACCTTTCAAATTCAGAAGTGTCCTTTGTGATAAGTCTGAAATCATTTGCAGAAATCTTTTGGTCTGGGTTATTTGTTATTGGGGATTTTTTCCTCACCTGTAGCATGTTTTGGTTTAACCATGCTATAAAATATGGAGGATACTTTTGTGAAAAAGCTTTAAAAGTTTACACACAATGTGTTGTTAATTGGATATTTTAGCCAGGCAAGTAATACCTTTCTTCAGTGTGTTAACTGAATTTTGCAAATTTTCATGCTATTTAATTTTAATTTTTTTTAATTTTATAACTTTTTCAAAAGAAATATAGTGCCTCCTCTGCTGTAATGTGATTTAATGTGTTCAAGGTTATATACACCATGCTCTACTTCAGTTATTTCCTGATGCTACCTTGACAGGTCACCTATTAGAAAAAAAGACTAAGTAGTTTGTATGATTAAAAGGGACTTAGGAGTTATGGGGTGGAGTGTGAGTGGGAGGAAAATGGGGGAGACCAAGCATGTTTAGATTGAAAAGGAAAAAAAGAACGACCAAAAAAACACCCCAAACAAACAAAATCCCCAATGCACAATGACCAGTGTTTCATTTCTGAGAAAGTTATATCTATTATTTAAAGAATATTTTATATTTTAAATTCATTGTCCTGGCTTCCTGGTATCTGGAACACTTAATAGAATGGGACCTTTGGTACTTCGCTCACATGTGAGACCTATGCTTAATTACACTTGCATTTCTGCAGTCTGGATTTGAATACCACCCTAAATATTTTCCAATTGTTGGCAGCATTTGTATTGTCAGTCATGGTAGGGATAACTTTGTAATTCTCTGATTATTCTGTTCCAGCTTTAGCCATCTGCATGTTAGCCATGATGGAACACCATGTTATCAGCAAGGTCTTACTGTAGTTATCACCCTTAAAAATTTCTGTACCTTTTTATTAGACTCAGAAAAAGATGGGGAAAACATACAAAACTTGGATTGCTAAGTGCTTCATTAAAAGTTTTCCTGGAATCCCTTTTCCCTTAGTTACGTGGTATAAAATATAAAGGAAACCTATTTCAAAACCTTTCTCCCTCTGTCCCCCCCCGCCCCAACTGGTCTTAAATATGGTAAATTTTCATCAAGAAAATCAGAAAGAGGAGGGGAAGAAGTTAGTTTAGGGAATTGAGTATCTTGCTTTGTCAGACAAAAATAATATTTCTCCTTCCATTATGTCTACGTTGTGAAACTTGCAGAGGATTGGTAATAGGCAAAAGACTAAAGGAAATAAAGATGAGAGGTGGGGAAAGGAATAGTGTAAATAAAAGAAGAGATAAAAGAAATAGCAGTCATGAAAATTTCACTGAGTGTGATCCATGTGTACTGGGTTTGATGGCAGAGTCCATTTCCTTGTTTCTGCCCATCCAGTTACCTTTGTGCACCTATTTACAGAAATAGAAACTGTGAATCTAATTGATGGTAACTTACTTGATTTGAATTTTGTTCAGTACAAGGTGAACATCTCCTTCCAGTTCTAACCCTGAACCTCTTTCAACATCCATATTCAGAGATCTTAGTTTTGTTCATATCACTGTTTCAGAATGTTGTGGGTTTTTTTAAGCATTTTTCAAATGTAATACAGTGTTAGGCCTTGCATGAGTTCAAACATTAGTTTCTGCATAAAGTAAGTAAATGCACCATGGATTTTAGTACAGTGATTATGGTGGCAGTCATCAGTCTTGTCTAACTTATAATGCTTGTGCTGGGATGCAATCTGTAAATGTCTGTAAAGTAGCTGTTTCTATCCATTGACTTATAAAGGGAGTCTGCACAAGAGACTGAGGTGTAAACACATCATAAACAGCAGACACTATGCGAGTCAAGTGCCACATGGCTTTTCTGAGTTAGAGTTCAGCATAGACTCTTTTTAGAAATTCATGGGTTTTGGAGCTTTTATTCTTGACCATCAGTCTTACTCAGTTCTCCAATGCAGAATCATCAAGTCTTTAAGCATTTCTCAAAGGCTGGGCATAAAATGGGATGTTTTCATTACATAGTGCTATATGCATAACATGCTGCTTTTTATGCTTTTTTTTTTTTTAAATGAACTCTGCTGTCTTCCATGATTGGAAGTATTTTATTTGACAGAAACTCAATTAATGTAGGTCTAGGTATGTGATTATACAAAGGATTGGACCTTTTTAATGAAAGTACAGAAGGTAGGGAGATACCATACTCCTTCAAAATTTTCAGTCTCAGCTACCTTGCCATTATACCTCATAATACCTCATAAAAAGAGTTGCCACACCCAAAAGACAAGGAGGCTTGCATTTGTCTTTTTAGGGTAAAGGAGAGAAAGAACAGAAAAGATTCCTGGTGTAGCAGAGATTCACCTGTTGCCCATGGCAGGGGCAGGTGGTTGCCCACTGGAGGCTGTGACCCTGTGGGAAGCCCATGGTGGAGCCTGACAGGTTTGCTGTCTGGACTTGTGACCTCACAGGGACTCACATTGGAATAGTCTGTTTCTGAAGGACTGCACCCGTGGGAAAGACCCACATTGGAGAAGTTTGTGGAGAGCTGTCTCCCATGGGAGGGACCCCATGCTGGAGCAGGGAAGAGTGTGAGGAGTCCTGCCCCTGAGGAGGAAGGATTGGCAGGAACACGTGATGAACTGACCGCAGCCCCCACTTCCTGTTCCTCTGCACTGCTGGGAGGATGGAAGTACAGAAAATTGGGAGTAAGGTTAAATTCTAAAAGAAGGGAGAGATGGAGGGAATGTGGTTTAAGATCTGGTTTTGTTTCTCATTACCCTTTTCTGATTTAATTGGTAATAAATTAATTTTTCCCCAAGTCTGGTTTGCCCATGATGGTAACCTGGGACTGATCTCTCTCTGCCCTTATCTTGACCCATGAGCCTTTTGTTATATTTCTTCTGCCCTGTTCAGAGGCAGAGGGGAGATATAGAGTGGCTTTGGTGGGCATCTGGGATCCAGCCAGGGGCAATCCACCATGCTGTACTCAAAATGTAATGTATGGTTGGTAAGTACAGGTTTTGCACATGTTAATGACTTTCCAACAGGTTGTCATAGTGATAACTGGGGGTAGATTTTCCCTGTCTAGATTCCAGTGTAGTCTTACCAAAGTACCTCCTGTTTTCAAGCACCACCTAACCTCAGAGGCACTTAAAATCATTCCAAGTTGGAGCACATTTAGGTAGAGGTCCTTGTCGATGCTCGGAAGTCTCCTGGTTTGGAAAGCTAAGTGCTTATTTTGATAGGGGTAGGAGGTGCTTGAACTCTGTTCAAGTCCCTAAAGGGCCTGTTTTTATTAGAACATGGCTAACTCATTCAAAATCATTGAGTTCACTCCAGAACACTGTTAGAAGAAAAGGTAGTGGCTAAGCTTTGCCTCTTTCATAACACGATTTAAGCACTTGCCCAGAAAATTTAAAACCCTTGTCCTTTCCCTCAGTCTCCCTAATTATTTAAACAGGTTTTGGTGTCATCTGGGAATTATGTCAATTTGTCCAGAACTTGTGGCAACAACTCTTGATGTACATAGTATACGAGTTTAGCAAAATGCCACAGAATAGGAAAAATAAACAAATTTGGGGGGGGCTGGGGGTGGTGAAAGTCAAACAAATTCTCAAAAGATTATAAAAATGCAATTAAAATACAACTTTCAGAATCTTTTAGCTATGTAATTGTCTTTTTTGTACTTCTTTTTCCATTATTAATTAAAGGAAAAGCGCAAAACCCTACAAATGTGGGTATTGGTAATATAGTAGTTATCTGTAAGGTTTAGAAACATCATTTTTAGAGTCAGCCTTTTGGATCATTGATTATTTTGTCACTGCATGTAACCATCTTTTCAGAAATTAAACTCTGAACTGTGCTATTCCTTGTTATTCCTTGTTATGTTCAGATAGGATTTTAATTTCTGTTTCAATATTATTTCCTCCTGGTTTATATCACAGTGTTCCGATGATAGCATTAGTCAAATTTATCTATTATTTTGTCCTCTTAAAATCTTAGTCACACTTTGTTTGTCTAGATTTTAGCTTATTTGACTTCTCATGGGATAGATTCCTTGTTCTCTTGGACATCTGAGTTGCATTTCTTTTAATCTTGACCTCACTTTAACACAGATAACTGGAATTCTGAATAATGTTTCAGATAATTTCCTGCTCTATCTCATATTATATCATAATTTCCACTAGATGTACCTCAGTGATTCCTGGAACTTTGTGTCTTTGGCATAGCTGGGTCATGTTAGCAGTATAGTTGTCCTGATCTCATGTAACAAATCTAGATCCTTCTGAGTGTGCTCTGTCTTGTGGAGTCTGGCTGAATAGAACCAGCACCTTAACCTTCCTAGCCCTGCTCTAAGTCTTCCATCCGTCTGTGTACATTCTTACTAGTTTTGTGATTGTGCTTCATTGTTATTCTTTGGTGAGAATCACAGCCTCCAGCATATCAGAGAAGCACATCACTAGAAGATGTGCTCCAAAAACTCAACATGAGATACGACTCACCTAAATGAACCTCTGCTGTATACACTTACAAAGGAGCTGCAAACGTCTGAATTATTATCATTCCTGAAGTATGTTTTTAATCTACATTTCAAATCTTCAGCTATTCAGTGTTGTGTCAATAGGATACGAAAGTGGAATTACTAAAAAGGGAAAGGAAATAGGTTTCAAGAGTTGTGATTTTAGCTCTGGTGTATGATGCTAATCAATGTGAACTTGCATTACTGAGTTGTGGGGGGAAAATAACATTTGTGAAAAGTTCAAATAGTTGCAAGTTGTTTCTTTGTTCTTATCATTTAACCTTTTAACAATACAAACCTGTCAGGGCAATTTTCCCCCTGTATTAGTTATGAAAAATCATAAATTACACTGATTTCTCTGTGATTCTTGTACTTGCCTAAGTTTTAACTTTTATGTACACATTATTTAGCAGCTACCAGATTAAATTGTTATGGAAATGTTAAGTAAGGTTCCTTTTTTTTTCTTTTAGAAATGCATAGGTTTTAGTCCCTTTTGTTTTACTAATTACTAGTCATATGGACTATCTTTTTGTGTCCTGTTAAACACAAAATATTTGATCTGTAAGAATGTCTTTTTACTATACTCTGGTTTTAAGGAAGAGAATAGTTTAAATTATGTTACAGTTCAAACAGCATACTAAGCTTTTGCTTGCCTGCTGCACTTTAAGATTTTATTTATGTATTATAGCTCATATGTGAAGTGAATAGACATGTTTAGGCATCACTTAAATACTGAAATTTTTTCATCATATTAGTATTTGTTATTTTTCTGTAATGTTTTCAGTTCAAGCAGCTTTTATGCTTACTTGCATTAGCCTTCTACTCCAGTTGCCACCCTACAAAATAAATTTGTATATTCAAATTGATGCCAAGATGCCAGCAGTACAAATTATAATGCATGATTCATAATGCAAACTCTCAGAGCATTTACTCGCATACAAGTACATTCCTACGAAATGACAGTCAGATAACTTTATAGATGTAAATGTGTGATCACTGAAAAGAGATTCTTTGTTGATGTTGCCTGTGTGCACATTTCATATGAATTCAGTGATCTTAAATACGGTTACAAAGTAGTAATTTTCTGTTACTCCCATTTTAATGCTAAAATAGGAAATGAACCATTTAAAAGCAATCTTCTAAACTGAATTTGTTTGAAAAATAAAACCATATTTTCCAAAATTAAAAATAAGTTTGTATATCAGTTTGTAGAGGGAATATAATGAAGGAGAACCTCCTAAATTAAGGTAATCAAAAGGTTATTGAAATGTGATTGTTCCAAATGAAAGAATAGTTTTGCCAATACAACACTGATGCATATAAATAGTTTTCTAGGTATTCACAAAAATGTAAGTTCTATCCCTATCAAATGAACTGTGCTCAAGACCTCTTCCTTTTGCCATTTTTATAAAATTTTTCAAATTAAAATTTCAGAAATTGCGTGCTAATAATGATAACAGTTTGAGGGCTGACAATACTTACAGAAGTAACAATTCTTTGAAAAAACTTGCAAAAATACATTTTAATACAGTCTATTTGGTATACCTAGAAAATTTTGCCATTGAAACTCTTGAACACAAAGAGCGAAATAAACGTATTTTAAATAGTACTGTAGAAAGGTTTCTTTTCTCTTATTGAGTCACTTCAATGTCAAATGGTCTCTCTTCTTCCTTTTTTTCTTTTTTTAACTCTGTTTTGCTGTTTAATATTCCTTTGAACAGTCCTAACCTGTGCATTCCTTTTTTTTTTGAAGCTGCATAAACTAATTCAAAGTCAGTGAGAAATGCAAACTGAGAACTGTAAATGCCACTAGCTAGAGCTGTGGAAATGGAAATTCATAGGAGAGTAATACCAAAGCAATAAGTATTGTTGCTTTTGTTGTTGCAATTTGAAGTATAAACTATGACCAAAACATTTGCAGTAGCAGTAGACTTTTCTTTATTTAAATACACAAAAATAAGTGAATATGCAAGTTATAATTCTCATTCTAGTGTATATTTTAATTACTTTCCTATCCACAAAGTTTATGGTTATATTTTATGTCTTTGTAAGAGTACAAATACTTCAGTCTGCTGTTTATTTTATTAATCATATTGCATGCTGCATTTGATCATGATCTGAGAGATGCATTGAATTACTTTAAACACATGCTTTAGATTCCTATAGATCCATAGTACAGTTGTTGAACATACCCTGCATTTCTAAAGAAGCAAAAGAAGATTGCTCACATTCATACAAGAGCTTGCTTCCACGCCAAGAGTGACAGATGCTTTTACAGCTGAGAAATGTAGTGTTTTACGAAAACACTCAAACAGTAGTTATCTTAGGCCAAAGTAAAAAAAATAATTTAAGATGCCTTAATCTAAACTGGAGTAAAAGGTACTTGTGGTGTAGATGTTGGTGGTACAAATTGTCAAGAATTATGTTCCAATTCAGTAAATCTGCAATATCTGCATGAACGAAATAGTTTTGTTCTCTGACTTTAATAAATACACATGTGCCTAATTGTTGTATTTCTCATTTTAAGTAAATACATTTGCAAGATTTTTTTTTTTTGTTTGTATTGTTATGTTGTAGAGTGTGTGTAAATGATAGCATACCAAGGAATGGTGAAGAGGGGAGTTGTCCGTGCATAATCCAAACTTTTGTGGCCTGTATTTGACTTCACTGTGCCAAAGCAACATATTTGTCCTATTTTAATGTTGACACGATCAGCCAGAGTCTTTAAATTCATTCCATGTGCGACAGAGAATAATTCACATGAGAGATCGGTTGTCATGTTTAGCAACAATAGAAGATGATAGAGTAAATGGAAATTTGGGAAGTAACAGAAAAGTATAGATAAAACAGAAGTACAGAATTATATAGCATTCTATGTAACTATGCCACAATTTTAGAAACAGAAGAGCGGTAATGGCACAAATACAACAGTGTAGCACTTAATGGACTAAAAGTCCTGGCACACATTATTGCACTTGTGTGGTGACAGTTTTGCTTCCTACAATGCTAAAAATGTGTATGACTTTACCTAAATAAAAAAAAAATTGTTCTGATTTTTTAAAACCCCTAACGATGGCATAGAAGTAATAACTTCAGAATTCTGCCAAATTCATTAACTTCACAAACCTACAACTAACTCTTTACAGTACAGAAAGTAAACTTGGAAAAGGTATTTCTTGTCACTGACCCAAAAAAAAAATCTAAAACAGCTATAATAGGTGGAAAATATATCTGCAGTTGTAAAAAGTTTTATTTTTTCATTAATTTACAATGATGCGTGGCATGTTAAGTGGCAAAAAACCCAATACTTCATTTGCATTCAGAAAAAGATTTTATTTTATATAAACAAGCAAGGTCTGTTGAGTTGTGTTACATTCTGTGACTAGGGAACATAAAGAGTATTTTCTTCTATTTTGAAGAAGCAATTTTAAGATGGGATAAAATGCTAAATATTCTGGATCTTCCCAGTGCTGGTGTTACAGGCAGAGTTGAATTAGCTTGATATTTTTTATTATTCTGAAAGGGAGAATATCCCTTGAAAGTTCAAAGAAAATTGTTTAAACAGTTTAAGCCACAAGCCAGATCAGAATGATCCCTGGTTAGAATTTGACACATATCTAAAATACTGTTTCTCTCAAAGCAGATATTCTTCACTGTTACCAACAAGCTTGAATTCAAACAAGGATTCAGGAAAGTCATTCAGTTTGTATTGTCAAACAAGCTAATCTCTGTGGTTACTTTTGGCTATATCTAAGACTCTGTATACAGTTTGTTGTATTTTTGAACTAATCTAATCTAGCTTTATACTAGTCTGCGCATACACTGTTATTAACTTCATGACAAAGCTAAGTGAAGACTAATTTTACTGTTCATCTTAGCTTACGTATTGAGTGGGGTCTTGGAAAATGCCCTTCATTGTTGAAAGCTCAGACATCTGTTAGAAAACCTGCTGTGGCCAATTGGATTTCAAATCTTAGCACTATTCATCTAGAGGTAACATGTTTTAAAAGAAATACTGATTCCCTTAGGTATTTGTCTCCACATCTGAGCATTCATACACTTGAGTCTAATGGCAATTTCCCTTCTTTATCAATATTCATTGATGTCACCTACAATCCACAGTCCTACATTATCGTACTTAGCCTTTTTCAACACGAAACAGAGGATAGAGTGCAAGGTCCAGAACTATACTGTGATTTCTGCTTTATCTTTACTTCTCCAGGGTGCCACATCCACTGGTAGCTTTCTCACTGATGGTAACTTTAAAATTTGACACTACTTTTTTTTTATTTACTCTGCTGTAAAGAGGGATATTTCATGCAGAGTCCAAAATATGGACAAGAAAAGATATTATTAAAAAGTCCAAATGGAGTCTCTTCTGAAAGAGTCTGTGAACTCCTTGACAAAAACAGGAAACTTGGGTGGAGGTCCTATTTTGAGTAAAAGTGTTTTCAATCTTTCTAAAATCCTCACTCCCATGACAGAGACCTTTTACCTCATCTAAGGACTTAGTTCCAGTAATCTGCTGATGTAAGGCTTAAGCTTCACTCTGGAGGACAATTTACACTTCCATATCCATGGAACTTAAAAAGTATTTTGTCCTCTGCCTGTAAGTTCAGAATCATTATATGAATAATGATGGGGTGACACTATTCTCATATCATTTACTAAAAATAGGCAAAATGAGATCTCCTCACTTAGGAATAACTGATCAAATTGAATTGGTTTGTCATCTGATAGGAGTGTTGAATGAATTAGTAAATAGAATGGCTTGTTCCCCATTGAAAGATAACCAGAGTGAGGAGTGACGATTGAAGACCTATTTTCAAAGAACTTAGAGATAACACAAGATTAGACACCAACAGGAAGTAAGTATAAATCTTCAAATTTGGATGGATCACAAATGAATTTGAGGAGCCTTTTTAACTTTCTAGCTCAGAAAGCTTCAGTGTTTTTTCCTATGTTGCTTTTGCTGACCAGAATCATCTGTACAGTAAATCCCCAACAACCTGTAACAATGGGGGTTCTGCAAAGGGAAATACAACAATAAAGTTCTTGGTAGTGCTGTCCTTATTGGAAGTACTGCTGGAATGCCAGTTTTCCTACTCATCACAGTCACTGGATAGTCTGATATGAGGAAGTATTTTTCAATGTATGTGTGTCTGAGTCAATCAGATTCTTAACTTACTTTATGGTTAGGTTAGTGACTTTTTTTGAGGCTATGTGGCTACTGCGTCATTGCATATTGCAGTTTGAAATGTTTGTCCCTTTAACTGTCAGGCAGCAAGAAGAATTCTTTCCATTTATTCTTCTACAGGGAAGTACAGGGAAGTTCTGCACCACTTTTATAGCTGACATGCTTTCATTTGATATTAATAGACTTCAAACCTTTAAATACTTTTTTAGCATGTGGCAGAGTGATCCTAGGGAACCTCTATGCTTCAGAGCTTTTTCAGTGGATGAAAAAGGTCTAAGACTTGTAATCATAATTTAGTAGAGGCTCTGTCCTTGTGATGATTGCCAGCACAAGTTTACCTTTGCACTGCAAATCACAAGCTTTAACTCATGAAACCCTTATGCTTTATGTTGCTTTCAGAATGATAATTCTGCAGTTTTTATTGCTGGGTCGTAACGCATACTCATGGTGTTTTTGTGGGGAATACAGCTTGGAGTCACTAACACTCTGGATGTCCTGAAGCAATTTACCTGTAACTGTGTGCCTTCTATATGCACATTTGCAGTGCACACTGTTTATTGCTTGCCTTTCAATGTCTGTTTATGGATACCAGGAATTCTAAGATAGAAAGAAGTGGAAATATGGGCCAAACTCCACCCCATTTATATAACAGTAGTCAAAGTATTTGACTGTGTATCCCATTAGTATTGCTAAGACAAGCATGCTTTAGTGTAAAGTACCTATAAACACTGCATCTCCAAAAACAGCCGACAGTGTGCAGATTTTCTTGTTATCTGAAAGACTGACTCCATTTTGAATTAAGGCAAATTGAGGTATTACCCTATTAACGGATTTCAGATTAAACCTAAAGTCTGGTTCTAGCCTGGTTCAGACTCTTAACAGTAGAAGAATGGAATGCTAAGAATGGAGCTCAGAGTGGAATAGCCTTTCAATTACTTTGGGGAAATGTTAAACACCTTCACCTACTGAAACCTTATTGTAACAAACAAGGCAAAAGAATTGCACATCACACAATATAAGGTTAACTGAAGTGCAGTGGTAACTAGACTGTTTTTCAGTCATGAATGAAACATTCATTCAGAACTGGTAAATAGCATGGCCAGACTGAAGTGCAGCAGTTCATTCTTCCAGTTTTAAAGGGAAATTAACTTTTTCTATTTATATTTAAGCTCCCATTCAATGGAAGTCTTGTAAACCATAAGAATATGAAGGGTTAAAGCCATGTTTTAACATAATGTTCAGTGAAGGGGTTCCTTTATCGAAGGAGTTAATGTTAACAATATGAGATGTCAGAAGAAACTTTCCATTTGCTCTTAAGTGACTAGAAGAATTGCGTTTGCAATTGCTTCCTTAGTTGCATGATAGATGTAGCCACACTCTAGGTGTCCTAGAAAGAATGGATAATGGCAGGGATGAAATTTTACAAGTACTGGACACACAGGGTAGTAGGAGCTTGCTCTTTCTTGCACAATAAAAAGATGCCTGCTTTGATACGCTACTCAGTTGGGACAGGGAATGTTTGAAGATCAGGAATGTCTTGTCCACAAGTCCCATTAGGGGAAAAGACCCAAAAGAACATATTTTTTTCAAGTCCACTACTAGAAGAAGGAAAATTATACTTCTTAAGTGTGGTTATTGCAGGGATTGTGATAGCTCAGCTAAAGAAGGAATTGTTGAAATGGTGATAAGAGAATAGAGCAAATGGGAAGAAAATAGAAAAATGAAGACAAAGATATGTAGGAAGAGAAAAGAGAGATGGACATAATTAGAGGAAGCAGAGAAACAGAAAATTTGATTAGTCTGAGAATGATACACACTAAAAGAAATTAATTTCAGTGGTTTTTTTGCTGTGGTGCCTCAGGAGAAAAGTGATGATTCTCACACATCTAAGACAACTCTTAGAATGTACAGATGAAAATTGTATTGCAAAACCTGTTAGTATCCCAATAATTAATGAATCCTGACTTCCTTTTCTTCTTTTCAAACCTGGATTTTCTTTTCTTAATTTTCAACTGCTTTTCACAATTCTGCTTTTCTCAATAACTTTAGTTGTAAAGGCAAATGTCTATAAAAAAAATTGTTCAACTTGTCAGATGACTGATAAAATACAGAAAAGTATGTTGTGAAAGCAAATATGCTCAAGAATGGAGACAGCTATGAGTTAGCTGATTATTTTTCACAATAGTTACTGTATTTTTAAAGTATTTTCATTTTTCACATGCCTCAGCAGGTAATATAGGGTAATTTGATAACTGAAGAATTTATTGGGACAGTCTGCTTTATAGAAAGCTTAGATTCACTTGACCTTTTTCTTGTTTGCAGATGAAGAGAAATGAGATTGTTTCATTAGTGTCATAAGTAGCTTGGTGATGTATCTGTTCAGGATTCATTTATGACTCCAAGCTTTTTTAAGCATGGATAAGGTGACTGTAGCTCGTTTCTTTTGTTTTGGGCTGTAAGAGTATCTTCCATATTTTCTTGTGCTATTGGTACCGTTGTCTGTGTGTTTATTGTTCTTATAAAGATTCTCTGTTTGATTTGAAAGACTTGTACAGTTCAGAAAAATAATTTTTAGAAGCAATATATGTTTCATTTCTGGACACACAGATATCTACATTTTAGGACTTGGAATAAACCAGCTAGTTTACAACACTTTATAATTTGATAATTGTCTCTAGAGCTGAAATGCAGTTGATGAGCTTTTTTTGTTTTTAAGTCATGTGTATGAAGAGAGGTCTTCACATTGTCTCCTTTGTCTTCCTATTAATGGCAATGTGGTTCCAATTACTGTCACTGCATAGGAAAGGACATTGTACATATCTTAGACTTGAAAGGAGACAGATCCAGTTGTGCTCTCCTACCCACTACTTGTCTGTCAGTCATTTTAGTATCCTTTGATGACCATCTCTGCTGTTGCCATTACCGTGTCCTTCCATACTTTACTCTTCTAAGAAAAGCTCCCCTGAGCTGCCCAGTTGCACTGAAGCATGCCTGATGGCCTGCAGGCAGCTTAATGGAAGTTCCTTTGAGTTCTGAAAAACAGATGGAAAGCCATGTATTTTCCCAGCATCATACTTAGTTTAAAACAACTGGTGGAAGTACATTCATAGCAGTCTTTGGTATGAGATTTTTGATATATTAATAATTTTTGTGTACTGTTCGGTTGCTAATAAGGAAATGCAAGTTATCCTGTGTGGGATCATCCTTGTCTTTTAAGGAAATAAATGTTTTTTGTAAACAGCAAGCTCAGTAATAGCCAACAATGTACTCTTACAAAGTCCTGGACTGTATTATCAGGAGAATAGTCAAGACATCAAGAAATGTCTGGTTTTGGGGCATCCAATACAAGCAACATAATAATAAACTGAAGTGAATGTAGAAGAGAACTACCAGAATGGTTAGGGCTGGAGCAATTGCCCCAGGAGGAGGGGCTGAGGAGGGGTTTGTTCTGCCTGCCCTCTGGGGCTCCTGCCAGCAGTATCCCCAGTGCCTATGGACACATCACTGGGAAGATGGAGCCAGCCCCTTTACAGAAGGCATGGCAGGGGGATTAGAAAGTGTCAGTTGAACCAGAAGATTCTGAGTTGGTATAAGGAACTTACACCAACTTATCGTTTAATGTAAACCCCTTATGGTTTAAGGGGTCATTTCACTGGAGAATAAATGGAATATTATGCAGCAATACGCTGGCCTCTCATAATTCATTGCAAACAAACAGGACTGTCCATTACATTAATTATTAGGGGAAAAGGTAGTTTGCTGTCCCTCATTGCTAACTGTAGCACTTTTAGGAACATGTCCTTGGAAGATAACAAGGTATGCCTGTACCTTGAACTCTGCTTATCAGGAAATCAAGCCTGTTACGTGTGATATAAAGGACATACCAATCATTTGCTAAATTATGGCAGTTTGAACCCTAACCTTCTGACCTATTCTGCCAGACTCTCAGTGGGGAAAATGAAGGGGGAGTAAGCAGTCTTTCTGGTGGCACAGTAGATACCAGCTTTGTCTGATGGTCTCCCAGTTAACCCTATTGCAAAAGACTTGTCCCAACTTTTTCATTTCTCTCCCTGTCCTTTTCCAGGAAGCTTCAGTGATAACCCTTCCTTTTCTTGTTTTTTCCTTGCTGATCATCCTTTTTTTTTTACCACCATATAAGCCAGAATTTTAGGTTTTATATTATTAATTTCATAAAAGTTGCATTTATGGAATTGAGAACTTAAATATTTGTGTGTTTATTTCTGACTGTTTTAAGGAGGTATATGGCATTCCAAACATTTTTATTCTTCTTCTTGCTGTCTGTAGTTGTAAAGGCCTTTAAATTTTATTTGTTGAAAAGAGAGAGACATTTAGTTACTGCTCTTGTCACTTATGTAACTGCTGTTCTGTCAGTCATTTCACATTGACTTTTTCCCTCTTTGCATTATTGGAATTAAAAATCATACAGTAACTATCTTTTGTTAAGTATGTACTGACATCTAAAAGTATCTTAATGAATTTTTTATTAAATCAGAGGAACAGGAGCATATACATCCACAAACAATGTATTTAGACTAGCAAGTAATAATCACTCTATGCAGAATCACAAGAAATACCTGAAAATATTTACATTTATTTAACTGAAAACAATTAAAACAAAAGTGTCAGAGTCTTTGTGCAACTGTTGGCTCCAATCTCTTAATTTGCTTGAGCACTGAAGAACAATGTTTGTAATGTTTGTAGCACAATAATGATAATGTAATGAATAATTTCTGTAACTTCCTATATCGTATCTGTTCAGGTATGTTTCATCTGCTACAATAACAATTTATTACAATTATTTTCCAGAAACACATGTGTTATTAATAATAGAGAATATTTTAATAAAGTAGTAATAGCTCTGGAAAAGCTAATCATTGGTTTAAGGAATTGTGGACGAGTTATCAAAATTGTACAGTAGCTTGAAAAAATTATTACTAACTGCAGAAAAAATTACCAAGCCAGATAATTCCAAGTATATGCTAGAAATTTAAAACTTAGTATGGAGTAATATTAAAAGTTGATGCTTTTATTTTTTAAGTTTAATATCAAGGAAGTTGCTTGTCTTTTCTTCATCCAGATCTGTTTTATATGTTTCATATCAAAACATCTCACAGTTACAATTCCAATTAATTATTTCCTAATTAATCAATATACATTACTGGGGGATAAGTCCCTGTACTATTCCTTGCCTTTTTGTTGATTTAGTACAAAATTTAGCTTTGTTAGCATGGTCTTTTTTGCAAGGAATGAAGTAAACCATGAAAATATTGGTTTAATAAAGTTAATGGTTTGGATGCCATGGGAAATCAAACTGAGAAAAGTATACACAGAAAACATGACTTAAGATTTAATGAGATTTTAATAAATGTACTTTGGGTTCTTTGCTGTTGGATTAAAATATGTACAATAGACAAAATCATATTGCGTTGCAGGGATCCTTTTCAATCTGTCACTTCAAAGTAATTTTTTTTAATGAAGTATTTATTTGTTTGAGCAATGTTGATTATTCATGCTTATTCTGCTGCTCGTCCAGATGCATGGTCCATCCCAGTTCAGCATGTTTCTCATACATTCAAGATTGGCAATTTTTGCCATTTTATGTGCTAGCGCACACAGATGCAAAAGATAACTTTGTGCAGTGTATTGAGGCTGTGCCAGAAACTATAGAACTGTTCAGCTTCTTCTGACTTATTTTAGCTTGAGGTGCTGATGTCTGCACCCTTTAACTTGGCTATGTTTCCCTTTTAGCTTGTTGTCCTGGACTTAGGAGATTTTATGAAGCTATTTCCTATGGTATCTCTTCACTAGGCTTCAGAGAACTCATTTCACAGCCTTCCTGTTTGAAAAGAAACATCTTTAATCTTTCTTGGGCTTATTTTGAAGCTTCATTCAAGGGATCTTGTGAATTGGTAATTTCCATTTTTGAGTTCAGAAACCAGATATCTGTGTACCTACATCTCCTGAAATAACTGATCTGGTAGGTATTCTCTGACCAGCCATGTGTACTGATGATTCCGATGTTTAATTCTTCTATATTTTTTATAGATTTAGAATTTATCATCACCAGAAACATAAATGAGAACACAAGGTTATACATCTTGACTAATTTGTATAGGCAAAGAGAAAAGCAACTACCATTAGACTCCTAACAATTACTGAGGTGACTCTCTTCTCCTATTTATGTATCTAAAAAACAGATTTTGAGGAGTAAATGGTGAAATTATATCACGTCCTTTATTATATGCTCACTTGTTTCTTCAGGTCCTTTTTTTCTTGTTAAGGATGTTGTTACTTCCTTAACAAATGTCTGTATGCTGGTAAAGTCCAGTTAGGTTATTTGAATAGCTTTTGGGTTTATTTCATTGAAACAAATAACAAAAGAGTCAATAAATATGCTGATTACTTAAACCAAGTAATAACAATCTAGGTAAGTGAGCAAACTAAGCATGCATCAGCAAACTATAAGCATGCATCAGCAAACTAAGCATGCATCAGCAGCATTGAGCTATTGCAGAATAGCAATCACACCCTGCTTCATTTTCTGTACAAAGGCATGACAGGAGCTCCTCTTCTCTTTTTACAGTTGCCCAAAATAAATAAAGAGTGCACTTTCAGTAAGTGAAAGACTAGATTTGATGCTCATCAGAGCTCCAGGATTGAGAGAAAACTCCTTAGTGAAGTTTTATAATGAAATTCTTGTGACTGGAGTATGACTCCCAAGAACAGGCTTGGCTGAAGCAGTCTCTACCCAGTAGTCTTGAAGCTGTCTCGGTGCAGGAGCAAATCTTATGTTTAACAGAGTTAGAGTCAAATTAAAGGAAGCACAATTGCATAGTCCAGAGAAAGGAGACAAAGATGGATTTCAGTCCCTGTCAGTCAGCATGACATAGCAGATACATCTAAAGCAGACACATCTTTCATATTGTTCATTCTTTCAGTCTAGTGTACACTGGGCAATAGCCTAGTTAGGATAGAAAGAATGCATGGGTCCTACATTCTGAAGAACTCCTGTTTATTGAATAAGTGATTTTGGGTTTAGGTGTCCTGAAGCTACAAGTAGTGTAAACCAGCTGTTTATCTTGCTGAGTGTGGATATTTGGAACTAGGACTTCCTACAAACTGCAAAATAGTATGTGGAAGTGTTGCCTCCAAGGAATTTTTTTCGACAGACTGAGGATCAGAGGCCAATATAAACTAAATGCTTAGAATGCTGCAAAACACAAAAATCTGCTTTGAAGCAAGCAGCTTTAAACAAAGCTTCTAAGCTTTCCTCTCAGATTTTACTGAACCATATGCAAAAGTACTGTATGTTTAATTACTTGATACGAAGCAAATGTAACATCTGGTAAGAACTTGCATGTTAAATCAAGTTTACCCTTTAGCGTCTAAGCTATATGGATTTTTTTTTTTAATTACAACCTGAACCAGGAATATTGTGCTGAAAAAATATCTCAGCATGTTGTTTGGGAAGAATAAATTTTAAGTGAAAATTATTTCAACAAACAAATTTTTCATTGCTTAAATAATTTGTAGATGACATGCTTCATCTTCTGTTTAATCATTATACTCAGAGCTTTGTTGCTGCTGTTGTTGTTGGAGGTATTTATGTTACTAAGTGCATTGTTATTTTAGACCAGATCAGAAGTAATTTAACATATTTGATAGACATGAAGTAAAAAATACTACAAAAAACTGAAAATGCATATAAAGTTGGTGTAAAAACTGTATAAAATATGTATTTTTAAATTAAAAATGAGACAGATTTCTTGCCCGTTTTCTAGTAAATATTAAAACAGACTTTCATTTTGTGAAACCAGCCAGATACGTGACTAATCAGACTTAAACTGAGTGAACAATGAAAGCATTTGAAACTAAGGAACTGAGTTCCTACATTTTTAGTTACTTAGTGGGTAGCATGTGAACACAATTCTTGGGAAATTTTTGATTGCTCAGAAATAAGCCAACCAGTTTTTAGTACCAAGGATCAGAAAGAGAACCAGTGAAAACAAGATCCATTGAGTACCCATGTTTGAGCTGGATTCTGGCAGCTTGCTGCGTGTATGCACAGGGTTTGTGCAGTCTGTGACATGATTGAATACAATTGAGGCCTATCTAGACCACTGTTATTCCTTCTGTGACTCAAGTGGCACAAAGTACAGTAAGGAAAATTCCGTTGTGTACTTTTATGCTTAACTTGGGGCTCTTTGGAAGTGAGGAAGCCTTAACAGACAGACTCAGTTGCAGAAGGTGAGAAAGTTAAACTGGGATTTGAACCTCAAATTGCAAGAAGTATGGCTAGGATTTGACGAAGGATGCCAAACTACGAGGGTGATACATGAGTAGAGAGAAAGAAAAACAAAATTCAGAGAGTAGGGCTATAAGATAGGAATGGAAGCTGAATAGGCTGTGAACATAGGTGAGAAGAAAAACAGATGCCCTGGAAATAAAGAATGAAAATAGAATTGAAATTCAAGAGACAACTGGGCTGGTGCTGGGACTGAGAGGGAGAAGGGCAGGAACATTAGAGGACATGTTGGGGCTGGAAGTGGGAGGTTTGCAGTAGGACAGGTTAGGGAGGAAATGTCTGTACCATTTAGGTTTCTTTGCAAATTTGGCACTGAACCAAAGCACAGATATTTGTACAAATATGAGCGCATATTCTAATTGCTTTAAAGATCTTAGATTTGGAACTGACCCAACTGTGGACTCAGGATGATTTCACAACTTACAGGGGTTTTTTTTTCCATTTTTAAACTTGAAAATAATTTCTAAAATATATCCCACAGAGCTTTAGGTTGGTAAATAAGATTTACAAACACAAAAAGGGTTTGCATTTTGTATCATTTTGGTTGGACTTCCTTTGGAAGATACCTTTCTTTAATTTACTTGCTTGGCATTCTTTCTTATTAACAAGTTTAATACTAGGATTTGCCACTTCTTGAAAGGTTAATTTTACAAATTTATTGTCTTCTAAGGTACTTCATTATTCAATGACCTTTTTTAGGAGTACTGCTGTACATCTCAGGTTTTGTCGATCGGTGGTTTATAGTTCCTCCATTCAAAAAAACAGTTGCCATATTTTCTTCAGTACACAGACTACTTGATTTTACCACTAAATCTTTCCATTTGCTGTCATTGTATGCAAATTTTGACAAGTTATTATATCATTATCCACTACTTGAAAACCAAGCTCCTCTGATTGAAAAATCTTTCAAACCTTGCAAAAGAGAGTTCAAGTCCCTCTCTGAGTATTCCCTCTTCTTTACTCTAGAAATAATTTCTTGATAACCGTTGTGTCACTTCTTTAGCAGACTTCAGGCATCATTGACGGGTCAGCCTAATGGCACGGAGTAATAAAGGAATTGAGACCTCATTCTAGATGATTCTTACATATGGGTTTTTATTCATTGGCTCAGTCTGTAATTTCCCTTTCATTCCCAGCCCTCATTCTTCTGTGAGATTAAATACTCTTTCATTATATCAAGTTTGCTAAAATTTCTCTATGGAGAAAAATCCCACAGACCCACATTCCACTGAGGTTTTTTCCATAATAGTAGTATTAAGGCATAGGGTGGTTTTGTTTTCTTTTGTTTTCCCTTAGAGACCATCTAGGCAGATAAAAGAATGTATTTCAGCACACTCTGTTACATGACTCTGTACACACATGCACACACACTTGTGCTGAAATAGTAGCCAAGAGAGCAGAGATACTATCTGGCTGAGTAAAAGCAAATATGACAAAGAAACTCTGAATGGTGCTGTGGTGGAGGAGTCACTAGTGACATCAACAGTGTACTAAGGTTAAAAGAAAACTGACCCCTTGTAAGCTTGTCAGTGCAAAACAGATCACACTCCTGTAAGCTACTTCAGATTTCTAAAACAAAGGATAAGATTTCTTTCTGAAGTTACTGCTTATGACTGGGTTGAGAAGCATGTTCTGGAAGTACCCAGTTGATTGAGTAGAAACATCAGAGAACTACAGACTTCTCTACCAAGTATAGAAAGTAGGTACAGAGAAGTATGGATTGCCTCTGTTCATGCATGTTTCCAGTGTGTAAACTTAGTACAATACAGATCATTGAAGCTCAGAGTGGCTGAAGCTCTGAGGCTGTGTACAGGAAGGCACTGCCATTTGTTTTGTGTTTAGGCGGAAGGTGAGAATTTGTTGATGAGAGTCAATAAATATACCTAATAATTAAATTAAATTTGTGTGTTTCATCACATTGTTGGCTGAATGACATGTATCTTCATGAAGACTTAACTCATTTTGGAACAAAGCATTCTTCCCAGGATTGTAAACAATGTGTATACTAGAACAGATTTAGTGTCATGTCTGTAGCCAATCATGTACAAAGTGTGGAGAATTCAAGAGTGCTGAAATTTTTTTTGTACGGTGAAATGAAAACAGGAACATACAGCCAGGAAGCAGTGATGGAATACGTAAAGTATCAGCACTTGAAAAGCATCCCTAAGCAAAAATTACTGGAATAGTCGATAGGTAACTGGCATTTAGCAGCTTGAGTGCAGTAACTCTGTTTGAGAACAGATATCAAGCTATTAAAAAGTTGTTTTTAAAAGAAAACCTTCTCATACATGGATGTCTACAGAGTGATTATCAGCTGCATCATAATGACACCTGTTACTTCTCTTCAAATTAATTCCAGTGAAAATTGCTTCCTCTTTGTGCCTTAGAAACATTCCTACATCTGAAATCCTCAGGGAAAATATTTGAAGTAGTCCCCTTGTTTTGGTTAAACACTCTCCATCCCAGCTACAGATCAGGATGGAATCATGTTGCAGCTGCTGTTTGACAAATGACAGCTAACACAACAGCCATGCTGGGTTAGAATAAAGGTTCATCTGGCAATCCTACAATTTGTTGTGAAGGGTTTTCAGTGTGAGAAGTACCATCTTGCATTTAATGGCTCTCAAAGGACTTCTCTGCTGCAAGTTGTTCAGTATTCTCACAAATAAGTGTTAATTTTTAGCATTCACAGCATCTTATGGTAAAAAATTCCACACCTTTCATGTATGAAGAGTGATTTATATTTGTTTTCATTCTGCACCATTAACACTTCTAAAAAAAGGAAAATAAGGTATACTGTAAGGTCATTGTCATTTGATTATTCATTAACAACATATTTAGAAGAGCCATGGAATAAGTTTTCCAAATACTGTGTTGTGTTTTCATTATAACACTGAATTTTCCTAACGACATTTCAAGTACAGGTTACAATAGTTACATAGATAACCACACTAAAACCTACTAAACTCTTCAAAATACTGTATTAATTTTTGAAATTTATACCTGTAATGAACAGAACTAGGATATATTCTAACTTTGCTTATTTTTGAACCATCAAAACTTTTTTTTCATTTTTCTTTTAGGTATAGACAAATGCAGCTTGGCACAGAAAGCAAAGTAGCTGAACTTCTCCACCAAAGTAAGTTAAAGTCTTTTGAAACTGAACATGTTCAACTCATGCAACAAGAAACAGCTAAGAATCTTTCACAGTGCCAAATGGAATGTGAGAAATACCAGAAGAAGCTGGAGGTATGTTATATAAAGAGACACTTTATGGGGCATTACATAGTTGTTTTCAATTATAATGTAAAGTAGAAAAGCTTGGGGAAAAAATAACAACATGGCATGGCTGAATTAGTATCTCCACAAAATTCTGCAGAAGCAGCATCAAACGACAGAGCTTACTAAGTTCAGTCAGTTTGGAAAACAAGACTGTGGGGAGAAGAAAAAGCAAAACAATCTCTCATGGAGAGATGTTACAGACAGTACCTCATTCGTGTGAGGTATATATATCTGCTTGTGTCACAAAGCTCCTTACGTTAGTCTGAGGACTGTAGGGAGAGAAGACAGTTTCACCAGAACAAGTACAGTGAATTCAGTATCCTTATTTACAGCTGAGATCTGTAATAGCATTGTTACATAATAAAATACTTTTTATTGATGCACAATTCTGGAATAATTTTTTATAGCTAAAGAAGTCAAGGTGTATGCAGAAGTCATGGTGTGTACAGCATTGAAAAGACGTAACCTTGCTAGTCCTAGCATGGTAGGTTACCTTGGTGGGGTACCAGACACCAACCCAGTCACTCATTCCTCCTCCTGAAAGGATGGGGGTCGGATAAATAAGCCTATAAAGAGTATGGGTTGATATAAAGATAGGGAGATCACTTGCCAATCACCATCATGGGTAAAACAAGTTTGACCTGGGGGAAACTAATTTCACTTATTACCAATTGACATAGGTTTGGATGTTGAGAAACAAAGACAAAAAGTAAAACATCTTTCCCCACCCCATTCTCTTTTATTTTAACTTCCCACCTTCATTTCTGACTCTTGTACTTCCTCCTTCCAGAGCAGTGCAGGGAGAGATGGGGAATAGGGATTTGAGTCAGTCCATAACAGTTCCTCTCTGATAGGGTTTCCCCCTCACACTTTTTTATCCTTCTCCAGTGTGGAGCCTCCATGGGCTGCTGTTGCCTTCAGGAGAAAATCCCCTGTCTGGGTTCTCCCCAGCTTGCATTGCCTTCTGGGGATGTCCACCTGCTCCAGCATGAGGTCCTCTGTGCAGTGTGAACATCTGCTTTGGTGTGGTCTTTGGTGGTCTGCAGGGCAACCTGCTTCACTGTGGGCTGAAAGGGGATGTCTGCTCTGGGACCTGGACCACTTCCTCCCCTCCTTCTCCCACCTGGGTGTCAGCACCATGGCTATTTATCACTTTTTCCCCTCACTCCACACTGCCATGCAGCATTTTGTCCTTTGTTAAGTACAGTTTCCTTGAGGTGCAGCCCCCTTGGCTGAGGGACACAGCCTGGGCGCCCACAGCTAATGCACCTGTTTATGTGGACTTTAACCACTTGGGCCTGTTTATCTCTACAAGCTTAGAATTTATTACCTTTCAAACATACATATCATATCCTGTTCACTTATTTTAGTATTAGCACGTGAGTGTTCCACAGAGAGAACTTACTTTAAAACAAAGTTTCTTCACCTGTCCAAAGTTAGTCCCAAAGTCATATCACAGAGTCCAGTTTGTGAGATTTAAAAGAGATTGGCAGTTTATGTTTCAAACAAATGTCAGGATACAAAATGGACAGGACAGAAGAAAGTGCCATCTGTGACAGCCTTTGTGTTTTGGGGAAGAATGACAGTCTTCAGGTCCACACATTTTTAGTACTGAATCTGCCTAAGTTGTTCATGAAAAAGAACTATAGAGTGGAAGCAGAATTAGAGAGTTTCACATAGACTGTAATTTTTTGTTTTGTCCATATTGGTACATTCAGATCCTGGCTGATGAGGTTAGTTGTGGTCACAAGCACAGGGAGTGCCAGTTTTGCTAAACTTAGAGGTTGCTAAACAGATTTTTAATCGCATGGGCATGTCTAAACTTGGAGAATGTAGTTCAATTTGGGTTACATTTTTATTTTCTTTGTGGAATTTTTTTTTATCTGATAATAACTTGAATATTTGGCATTCAATACTACTAACACTTTTGGCTCTTTTTCTTTTTAGAGACACACTTTTAAAGTCTTTCTTTAAGAAGTATGCACTTAAATGCCCTTTCATTAAGAAATATTCTTGCAGAATTTAAATATTTGATGTCTGAAGCTTTTACTTTTGTTCCTTTTGACTGAATTCTTGGGGTTTTTTTAATTTTCTTTCTTATATATAGCATGTACTAAGGTTTTTTACTTACCCTTACAGGACATTGGTCTTTAATAATAGTGTAGGCAGTGGTATCTTGTGGCCCAGCTACAGCTTTCTGGACTAACTCTTTATTTAGGGCATAGAGTAGTTTCTCTTGCTAAACTAGGAAACAGATGGTTTATATGTTGCCTAATTTTAACCTATACATTTATTTCTTCTGTGACACCAGACTGAACTTTTTATATTTTCAAGTGGCTTGTTTCTTTAAGCAATATGTATTCTTCAGTGGTTTTGACAGTGACTCCTATGTTAATGCTCTGCACACTGCATATATTTCTGTATCTCAAAATCTATATTCACTTGTCATTCTGTCTGTTTATGATTTTTACTTAGGAAGTTAGTATGAAATTTAACAGCAGTACTACTTGGTTATTACTTTACCTGCTTTGGTGGGATTTCTTCTGCAAAGTATGTAGATTGCTACTTTATTTACCAAGGATTTTTTTCATTGTGTGTATTTGCTTGGTCAATTTTGTTTCCTATTATCAAGCACTTTATCAAACTTTAGTTATTATACAGGCCTTCATAACTTTTACTTTTGAATATGAGTGGGTTTTTGCTTAAGGTTAGTGGATTAAGTATTTACATTAATCTTGAATAATAATGGCATATTACCTTTTATTAATAACTAAGTAATAGGACTGATGTAGCTTTAATATCAAATTTTTATATTTGCATTCTGCAAAGGAATCTTCTTTTCATAAATTGACTACTGAAATATGAATGCAGTAAAAGCAACAAAAATAATTGCATTTACGCAATTTTGACTGCTGTGCATGAACTCTTTAGCTGCTACCTGGCTTATCCTAACCTTCCTTTAAAATTCTTGTAGCTTTTTCAGGAGGCTTCTTGGCAGATAGGCCTAACACCTGAGAGTTTAATCTGTTCAAGATAATATTATTGAACGAATAACTGCTTTTTAAAGTATTTTAATCTTTGCTGTGCAAAACTTACATCAAATATTTAATATCATACTGCTACACATTTCACATGTATTATATTTTGCCTCTTTCAAAAATAGCTGTAATGATGAATCCCTGATCTTTCCATTATTCATTCTCACAGGTGCTTACGAAGGAATTTTACAGTCTTCAGTCTTCTAGTGAAACCCGCATTATTGAACTCCAAACACAGAATTCTGAGTTTCAAGCAAGACTAGATACTTATGAAAAACTAGAAAAAGAGCTTGATGAGATAATATTGCAGACAGCAGAAAGTAAGTTCTGTCACAAATTATGTTGTATCTGTAGGTGTTTCTGGCATTATAATATCTTTCTTCTCGTGGCACTTGGAAAGTATTACAGTCCCTGTCATTCTTCTTCATTATGCTTGACAAGTAAAAGTCAGTAATTATTTTGATAGAAAATATTAATGGCAGGTTTCTAAATGTACCTGTAAATGTGTATCAAACATCCATATGTCTAAACTTGTATTTATTAAAGATCATCTCAGTATTCTGTCATTTCTCTTTTCCTTATTCTAATAAACCATTATAATTAGATATAGTTTTTAGGGTTCTGCTATTATTTAAGTACATTTTAAATTTCAGAAAGCCCTCTTTGCTGACAGGCAAATACAGGTTTTATATTACAGTAGAGTGATTAATGTGAATTTTTTAACTAACTGGAAGGGGGAGAAAAGCTCTTCCTTCTGTTGAATTAATAATAATTAGACATTAAGTAGTTGCTTGTGGCAGCTCAGTCTGTTCTAAGTACTAAACCATGGATTAAATTCATACCTGATTACTCCTGAAAATTTTTGTCTCTGATTAGCAAAAATAAAAATGGTCTCAAACACAGCAAAAAATCTGTAAAATCTCCATTTGATTCTCAGCCTAAATCAATCCACAAAGCAAGTAATTTCTAATTTGAAATTTTGATTCTAATCTTGAAATCTTCTAGCCTGTGCATAATCAGAGTAGGACATTCTAAGATTTCAAACTAATTCAGCTGTCTTCTTGTCCTTTTCTCTATCTTTGCTCCTCCAAAAAATAGTCACAATTTATGAAGTTTTCCGGACAGAAGATTATGGCATAAGCTGTATATATAAACAGTAGTGTATAGCAAACTGTGCATTACCGAGATGCAGTGATGTTGAGGTATCTTCATTAATCAGACTGCACATACTTTATTAATTTTATACACTGCAGCCAGTCCTCAGAATGGCCTGACTGCCCAAACGTTCCAGTCTGACCATAAGCATGTTTGCTGTATACAGGCTTCTGTTTTAGGCAGTAAGATGTTTTTTGAAGTGTGTATATATATAAACTTGCCTAAGGAGTATTTATGTATTAATACAGAATTTTTGGACCCTACCTTCATTTTCTCCAAGGAGAAGGTAGAGTACAGAACGCTTTTTTTTGTTTACACTGGTTTATATTTTCTTATGCCTCTTGGGACTGCAGTAAAGTTTTTTGCTAGGTCATTCTTAACTTCTTAAGTATCTATTGTAGTTACTATTTACATTCTATGCTACAGAATTCTAAAGGAAGGAAAGTTTCCAAGTGTACTGTTCTCTTACAATATAATGACTTTATTTTCTGATTTCATTGGAGAAAAACAGGTATTCAGCTTAATATTATTTCAATATACTTTCTATTTAATAAAGAGCTTGCTATTATTATAGTGTAGTTGGTATAGAAGATTAAGATTAATATTGGTTAAGTCTAGTATTTTAGGAAAAACAGAAGGAAAAAAAGTTGTTTTTTTTTAAAAACACTTTGAAGGAGAAGACAGGTATACTTCCTCCTGTGTCCCAAATTATGCCCTGATAGTTACATGCCATAAATAGCTAAAGGTAGAAAAATAGTTCAAAGGAAATACAATTATTTTTCAAATTGAATGCATTATGGAAATACTCCAGTCTATCTTTCAGGGAATATAATTTAGACTGAAGCATTATGTGGAAGACAATTAGAGTTTTCTACAGACTTTAGTGATAATAAGGATTAATCTTCATTCCTGTGGTCACCTCTTTATATTTAAAGAGCATATAATGTTTTTTTCTTCATCCTGAGTCATGAAGCCTTTGCTGTTTTACAGTATTTGGGGATGACAGTGAGGGTTGTGTTCTCTGGACTTTTTAATAAACTGTGTATTTATTTACACGTGCTTTCGTCATATAATATATAAATTATATATATATATGTGTATGTGTGTATATATATATATATATATATATATATATATATATATAAACTTTTTATTTTTTCCATTGGAAAATATGCATGTGGAAGAGATCACTGAATTTTTACAGTTGCTTCCTGATCATTATGCCTCACTTTATTAATATTGAAATGACATGAAACAGCCTATTCAGGAAGCTGTCAAGAATTTATATAGCCACTTCTTACAATGCCTGAGAGGTTTCCACATGAACTACAATAATAAACTTCCTTGGCATTTGTCTGTTCTTCCTTTTCAGGGTAAAATCTTCACATTAGGATATTTTTGTTGTAGACTAGTAGTTTGATTTTTCTTCTTTCCATTGCTTAATACCTTTCTAAGAAAAAGATTGAGCCAATCTGTATCTTCACAATGCTGCTTTTTTACTGAGTAACATAAGAAACTGTCATTAATAAGTGTGCCCTGGCTTGTAAAATATATATTTTGCACGACAAAGTCAGGTGAAGAGCCTGGAATGTTGTAAGAGACGAGAAGCACACACTGATACAGAACATTACTTTGATATATACAACATTTCCAATTTTTTGTGTTCTTCTTCATGATGTGACATTTACTGGACACTACTGACATACCTGAATTTACAGGACAGGATCTTAGTGATGTTTTTTTTAGACATGCAACACTGAATATGTAACCAAAAAGAAGGGTATTAACAAAGGCAGGTTAAAATATTCTTTGTAATTTTCTGAACCAGAGATGTTTACAGCACTGAAGAATTCCATGTCATATTTAAGACAGCTCTGAAGTTCTGATATCTTTGTAGTGCCACATTAGTAAACTTTTTCTGTCATACTTACTGAAATTTCTATATTGTTTTTAATGTAACTAGATACATGACTTAGCACAGGTGCTCTTCTAGAGACTTTTCTCTTTCTAAATATGTTTTAAGAATCCTTGTTTAAAATAGCATTACAGGGCTATTAGACAAATGAGAACAGAAGCTAGAGCATTTTGCAAGTTGTTGACAAATGAAGGTATTTCTGATTTTGAGGCACTTGAGCATTAAGATGAGTCAGATATGACTCACATATTTCCTACATTTGTTTCTCCTGTTACCAACTATTTGATTCATCAGAGCTTTTGTGTGGTGCCTGGGCTGGTGTTCATTTGTTCTCCCTCCTTCTCTCACACCCCTGCCACTCCCATTTTTTCTCATTGTCCCCCTTTACCCCTCCTCTCTGTACCTCGCTCTCTGCCCCTGTCTACCTCACACATACACTTCTTTTTTTTTTCTTTTTTTTTTTTTTTCTCCTGACCCACTTCATCTTACAGGAAAGAGGAAACCTGAATTTCAGAATCTGAAATACGAATATAAGTATACCTATTAATCTTGCTGCTATTGGGATTTCTTTTCAAAACAATTACAATGTGTTTAAAATCCTTAGAAATGTGTTTTCAGAAATCAATCACCTATGGAGGCAGAGACTATTTTTAATGTTTCTACTTTGCATATACATAAGAGTCTCTTTTTTGCCCTTCTCTGAAGAAGTGAATGGCATTTGTTTTCATCAAGTGTGGTGAAATTTCTGATCAACACAGCCTTTCAAAAACAATAGTGTGCAGCCTCACAGTGACATCAGCTCCCTTAGCAACATCAGATGTGTCCCTTCTGGTCCCATGGACTTGGTTATGTCCTGTCGCCTTAAACACTCCCTAAATCTTGCTCTACATCCTCATGTATGCACAGAAAATTAATTCTTTAGATGAAAAGCAACCTAACCCTCTACGGCTGAATTAAACTTATACAATTAATATGTATTTTGTGAGCATGCCAATAGTGTGGATATTCAAGACCACTGAACTCTTTTCCTTTACTTTCATATTGCATAAGTCTTATGTTAATCATAAAAATAAAGTGTTGTAAGTAATTAAAGTGTGGCACTATATTTAATGCTAATGGTGAAAAAATTGTTCCGCTCAAGTCCAGAAGGTTACACCAACTGAAAATTTAGCTTCTAGAAGAATGTTTTTGCATGTTGAGATGTACACAGAATTGATTAGAAGTTTATAAGTTCTGGCACTGTTCTTTACCAGTACCTCTCTGCAATTTTTTGCAGTGGAAGATGAAGCTGAAGCTGAAAGGGTTCTCTTCTCATATGGGTATGGTGCTAATGTTCCTACAACAGCCAAAAGACGACTAAAGCAAAGGTAAAAAAAGATTACTTCATTAATTTATGTGTTCAAGGTAAATTAAATGATGACATGTTCATTATGTTTTGTCTTAGAATCCAGACAGTTTGATCAACATAAAGAGGTTTTTTTAATGACTTAACTAGGACCTATTAATGTGGTTGATGCATAATGAATGAACATATGCATAATTTTCTAGGTCATTTTAAGATCTCTTCTCATTGACTTTCAGAAAGATTAATTACAATTGTATAAAACTAAGCAGCTGTAAAAACAGATTAGTTACATTGTTTACGTTTATATAACAGGATATGCATTATTAATACCCTAAAAATAATTGTATTTAAGAGTAAGAAAAACATATCTGTCAGGATATTAAGAAGGACAATGGTTCAGAGCATCACTTTTATCTTCACTAATACAGGATCTGATTCCAGTTACGTTTTTTTAGTTTCCTTTGGTTTGGCTGATTTGAAAATTTGATCAATAGATTAAAATGATGCATAGGTGAAAAACATACCTCTTGATCATAGTCATTTTTAACTAATACATTTATATTATGCATTGTCTTTAAGAAAAAATATTGACATTTGTATGGCTCATTGTGAGCCTGTGTGTTGTGGCTATGACTCACTTCTCCCATGCAACTAACAATGGGGTAAGAGGAAATGACCTCAAGCTATGCCAGGAGACATTCAGGTTGGACACTTTCTTCACAGAAGGGGTTGTCAAGCATTGGAATAGACTGCCCAGGAAGCTGGTGGAGTCACCATCCCTGAAAGGTCCCATGATCTAGTGGTCAATGTGGTGTTCAGTCTTAGGCGGGACTCAATGATCTTGGAGGTCTTTGCCAACCTTAATGGTTCTATGAATGAGGATTTATTTAAAATACTTTTAAACCATGACCACAGAATTTGTTGTTTAAAATTAGGATGGTGGTTCTCGTAGGATTAGGTTTATTTCATGCAATTTGAGTGTGCCTACAATTTGCTCAAATGCAGGAAAGTCAACTGCAAAGTTTGTGCTAGTGGTAGGCTTTGACCAAAATGAGAAACTCCACAATCATTGGTGGACACACCAAGAAGAGTATAAAGACAGGGTAACTATGTACCATAGCTTCACAGGGTACATTTCTAGCATTCAGAAGCTGTAATAGCATTTTTTTGTCATTTATAGCTGGTTTTTACTGCAAATATTATTTTGTTTAGTTATTCTTGTCTTCTGAACTCCTATCTTCTCCATAACAAAGAATATTTAATACCAAAAGTTACTAATCAGAACTAAGGGCAAGTGATGGTCCGTTCGTATTTTCAACACAGATTTATGGGCCACATACTATTTCTTCTACCCTATATATTTGTTTCTCAAGTAAGTGTTGTCGATATGATTGTCAATCAGATTAGACCTATTGTGCACTGAGTTACATATTGCTGACAAATATAAAGATTTTATTTAGTACTTAACTTTGGTATGGCTTAATTTGCTCTTTTAAGCGTCTTCAGATTGTTTCCATGTAAGATTTCTCTTTATACTGCATAAAATTGAAGAAGAAGAAAAGAATGGGGGTGAGGAGTGTGCAAAAAACCTCCATAACCCTGCTGTATGACTGGCTTAGAAAACTACTGAGAGTTCTGTAGTACCACTTCTAAAGCTTCAGTTTATTCCTCCTTTGTCAATAGTTTGGGCACTTTTCTGAGTTCCGACTTAGATCCTTGTTTTTCCCCACCCTACTGGATTCAGTTTAGATTATTTACATATATAAAAACTGTGTTAAATCTCCTTTGAATACTGAATCTGATGATCAGGCCAGCATTTTGGATATGCTTGGAAGATACTCTCTTGGGCTTAGGAGAACCTCTGTCAAAATGACTCATATACTGCACTTGTTCCAAAAGGCATTGACTAATAAAACTGACTTAATCCTTCATTATAGTGTTGGAGACTTCATAGACTTCCTTTATCTTTTAGACTTAAAAAGATTAAAAAAGCCATAAAAGACTGTGTATGGTTTACCTGCTGCTTTGATTCAAGGAAAACTGCCATGCAGAAAATGTGTGTGATGCCTTCGGCTGCCAAAGCTTTTAAAAGCAAAGACTCTGACACCGTCCTCTATGTTTAGAGCCATTAAAGAAACACAGATATGTTTTCTGCTCTCTAGGATTGCTGAAGGAAAAAGAATCTATTACAAATGTGAATAATCTTCTTTCTGGAGTCCACTACCTGCTCTTTAATCCCAGACATATGAGATCTTAAATGAAGAGCTCTTTTAAGTTCACATCATGTATTTCGGTCTCTGAAAGTTTGTACAAAACCCACCTTTTCATGCAGTGTGGGGTCTATACCTCCTTGCCCACTTGCCAGAAACAACTATTTCATTACTTTGGATGTAGGCACTGTGCACCCATAGTACTAAGTTAGCATGCCTGGGAACACTCTGAAGTGTCAAGACCAAATGGCCTGTAGTAGCCCATTTCATAAAACAATTCTCAGTGATTTGCTTGCCCATGCTGACTTCTCAGCTATGCCTAGGAACTGCTTGGGAGGTGTTAATGAGAGAATGCAGAATACTACCAGGATGACTCTGGTGGTTTGCTAACAAAGAATTATCACATTCTTGAGCACCACATAATTTTCTAGCATAGTTGGAATCAAATGTTTCCAGCATAAGATGCTTTTGCAGATCAGTCCCTTTGTCCCTTTGCTTTAAATTTAAACTAGTCAAAAAACATACTGCCAAGTATACTTGAAAGATGTACTTGTGTTATCCTTAAATATTTGCAGGTTCAGGTAAAGTTCACAGAATAGTTGTAGCTGGGAAAATTATGAGGGGCTACAGTTCTTAAGTTGCCATGGGAAGGTATCCAAGTTTTCCTTTACACACTAATAGCTACTAGTCAAAGAAGTGGTTCCTTTTCCTTTTCGTACTATATGAGATTTGTGCATGAAAGAGTATGTTTGTAACACAGAGGAAGAATATTAAGACTTCTGCCAAATCTAAAAATCTATTCCTTTTTACTGAGGAAAAGATGAAGGTTATGACTGGTCAAATTTTCAGATAAACTTTGTGCACTCATCTTAGCTCTACACACACTAAGCCTGAGCTTAAGGGTAAATATACTGTCCCTGTCAGTTTGTTTCAGACCACTTACCCTCTCACAGATTCAATATCGTGGTCAGGAACTGGTTGTGGAGTTACTCAAGAACTGCCTGGATGCAATCCTGTGCAATGTGCTCTGGAGGTTGGAAAAGATGACCACTGTGGTTCCTTCCAACTTTGCCCATTCTGTGATTCGTAAGAGTTTGCAGGACTAGGTTAAATGTCTAGTAGAAGGCACTGCAGTGCATAATGAATCTTCCCATTACTGTCTATGGACCTGTGCTCTTGAATTGATAATAAACTCTTTATGAAGCATGCAAGAGGTTAAGGATCTAATTTTTTAATTTACTAGCTTGTTTAAGTAACTCAATAATCCTTTCTCTTCACAGTTAACTACATAAGACTTTACATAAGAGTTTATTTAAAACAAAATAGGCAATAACACTTAATTATTTAGCATATTAAATGTCAGACAAAACAATTTTGCCTCTCTTTCAAAAGTGTTAATACATTTGTCAACGTTTTACTGCAAAACGTATATTATTGTGAATTTTAAAACAATTGTTTAAGTTAGAAGCCAATTACAGTGATTCTGTAAAGTTACTAAAAAGTAAATAATCATAATTAGATGAAGCATTTTGACAGTATTACTGCAATTGTGTAGTATTGGACAAATTATATAGGTAATTACTTTGTATAAAATATTACAATGGTGTGACTATGGGAATATTATTTTAGTGCTGTTAAATTTTGTACTACTTTTATTGTTTTTCTAACTTTGACCACGCAGCATGTTTGACTATGTAGTTTATATATGTTAATATTTAAGCATTGGTGAAAATTAATGCAATCAAGTTCTGAAGTATAAATGTGAGAATTTCTTTTGCCTATTTTGGAAAAAATTCAAGTTGAGCTTGCTTTTTATTGGCAGTGTTCACTTGGCAAGAAGATTACTGCAGCTAGAAAAGCAAAACTCGTTGCTTGTAAAAGATCTGGAACATCAGAAGGAACAAGTAACACAGATTTCACAAGAGGTAAATCATTATTACACAAAAATTCAAATCTGTTGAAACATTGCAGAACAGCTGTTCATAAAATGAAATATCATCTAAATAGTGTTTATTATCTATTTGATGTAAAAAAAATGGCCTCATAATTAACCAAAACTCCATGATAGAAGTTTTCAAAGAAGTTTATATTGTATTTTGCAACTGATATTGAAAGAAGGATTAGTTTACAGGCTAAACAAGAATGTGAGCCAGACAAACAACATTTGGATTTCTGAACAGAAGAACAGCCAGCCAAGCTAGTTTGATCTGTTTTATACTTAATTGTTCAATGAATATATCATTATTTTTTACACAGCACTTCTCTTAAATTACTTTTGAAGGTATTTAACAAACCTCAGCTTGAAATGTCCCCAAATAAGGGCAAACTAATTTTTTTAAAAAATTTTAAGATTGTCTTTTAATTTTTCTCAGAGGAACTAAAGGACAGCTAGGTTTGCCATTAGATATTGCCACCATATGGAATTTGTAGCCTTACTATTTCAGAAATGTGGTTAACAGTATGATTTTTAAAGCAACAGTAATTACAAATTAGAAATTCTACACCCAAGTACTTCACAGAGTACAAATATTTTAATTTCTACATATTTTTAAATTACATGAATTTTATAATTTCTTATGTGTATATATATGATTATATAGATTATTTCAGTGAAAGATACAGTGAAGTTTGGGGTTTTTTTAGCCAATACTACAATTTATTATGTAGTCTTAGGTATATAATAGTAATTTGTATTTGACTAAAACATATTCTGTCAGGTTTTAATTGAAGACATCAGGAAATTGGTGAATCCATTGTTATGCTTGGTATTCTTCCATATCACTATGTGTTATCTTAAGTCTTTCTGGGTTTCACTTCAATACATTCCTTACCCACAATAGTTTTATATTTGCTTCTAGATCACTGATAAAAGATTCAGTATCAGTGACCTTAGTTCAAATTCCTGCAAAGTTCCACTGGAACATCTTCGAGTCATTTTTATCCTGCCATTAAATTCTTGATCTTTTATCATATAGTTGTATAGTTTAAATGAGAATGTAACCCAGTACAAATTTAAACTCTTTTTTTTTAATGTAGTTCTTAAACTTCTCTTTGCTGTCTTTACTCCAAGCTGTTGTCTTTCTTGATTTTTTTTTAATTTAAGAACAAATCAGAGATCTTGTAGACTACAGCATGCTTAGGTAGCCCATTATTACTCTTTTGATTGACAGTTTGTTCTGCCATCTAGATGAAATCTAGAACATGGATAAATAGCTGGAAAAGTGATTTCCAGATGGAAAAATCATTTTATCAGCTTTTCTTTTGAACTTGGATCAAAAATAGTGCTATTTAAGTGCAGTATTTATGATACAACTTTCTCAGCTTTTTAAAGGAGAGATGAAAAGACCACAATAAGACCACGAACAGGGGCATTGACTCTACTTTTTTTTTTTTAATCAATGGAAGCTGTTACATTTAAACTTTTGAAAATGCAGATTAGGGAGGTGTAGAGAGTGGTACCATTACTGCAGTGAAAATAGAACATAATTAGAACACAAGAGTGAGAAGATAATGTACTAGTTACTATTTTGAAGGTGGTGTGTTTCCTTTTTTCTGTGTGTAGTAACAGGTTTGGAGTTCATATTATTATGCAATTGGTAAAAATCAATAATAC
The DNA here is from genome assembly GCF_008360975.1 of Lichenostomus cassidix. Classification (NCBI taxonomy): domain Eukaryota; kingdom Metazoa; phylum Chordata; class Aves; order Passeriformes; family Meliphagidae; genus Lichenostomus; species Lichenostomus cassidix. The sequence goes on along the minus strand of NC_139479.1, from coordinate 49,962,075 downwards.
ACAATATTAAATAATAATCAAATATTTGTGCTTTATAAATTATAAAATTTATAGTATTACCTTTCTTTTTGCAGCTTGACAGAGCAAATTCTTTGTTGAACCAAGCACAACAGCCATACAAATACCTCATTGAAACTGTGCAACAGAGAGATTCTCAAATAAGTCTACAGAAAGAACATATTACACAACTTGAAAAAGATGTTGGGTAATTAAAATAATTTATTTTTGTTTTACTTTCTCTTAAACTGAAGGTAAAATCATTTATATTTTTATCAGTAGAAAAAAATTATGCTATTGGCCACAAAGTTGAGGTGTTAACATTTTATCATCGACCAACTCCAGTCTTCATGCTGGAATTGTAGCATTTTTGATTTCTCTCATAATGTCAGAAAAGGGGGCTTTAGTTTTGAAAAAGTGACTATGACAGGTTTAAAGTAAGTTTGGAGTTGAGAAGAGCTCTCATGAAGTAGACAAGAGTTTAGAAGAGTGAAAGGAAAGAATGACCCACCAGCTGTACAGCAGTAAAAAGAAATAAAGTCAGAGAAAAATAATAGAGTAATTTACCAACAAAGGGTATTTCAGGCAGAATTAGAGCATATTCTCTAGTGCAGACTCTCTGATTTGTTTCTGTATCCATCTGTCAGAGCTCTCTGATCACTGAGCAACTTCCCAGCATCATACAGCTTTATAAATTATGTTTAACATCTGTTTCCCAGGTAAGCTATTATTAAATTTTCAAGGAAAATTTTCAAGGATTTTCAAGGAAGTTGCCAGCTGAATGCTGCTGCTGTACAGAAGAATTAGCATTTTTAGTATTTGGTGTTTATATGGTGTTTAGGAAAAGCAAACCAGAACTATTAGGAGGCATTAATGTGATTCTTTTATGAAGCAATTGCATGAAAAACACAGGGTTTTCTACCTAATCTACTGAAGCAATTAAAATAGAAAAAATAGGGTTCATCCTAGCTAGTACTTAATCCTGTGTACTGTCTTACATATGCATCTCTTCAGAGTGTTCTGATGGTTTGGGACAGTATTTGTTACACCTTGAGAAATACCTAAAAATACTTATTATCCCACTAAATCTGTATATAAATCAAAAAGTTTATAAATAAACTGAAATATTCTTTCATCCTTCCTGACAAGATATCTTTCACTGGACTTAACTGCTTTCTAACTGGATTCAGTAAGATTCTATATTTTTTAATTCCAGAATCAGGCGTATTTAATATTTTCCTAGACTTGTTACATTATAAGAAACACTCCAAAAATAAATTACACTTTTCCAGGAAATGAAAAATCACAGTGTTCTCTATATACAGTATCTTACTCTCCAATTGTGAAAAATGTCATCAAAGAATTGGTTACTAGCAAATTAAAATTTAGATTATGGTAAGAATAATGGAATGATTTCATTGTTCACAAAGTAGTCCAAAAGTCTCGCAAAAGGAAGAAACAAAGTGAGTACATAGTGAGGTCATTTCTGAAAGTGTATATTTCATGCTTTAAAATATAAAAGAACTTAAATACGTTACAAAGATTGATTCTCTTGAGTTAAATGGCTCATTGCCAATAATCTGTATGCCCAGATATTCTTTCTAAATTTACCCTACAAATTAATGCACCTCAATTAGAGACTTAGGTCAACTTAGGAGTTCATGGAGGAAGTGACATCTCCAAAAAGCAATTCAGATTTTGGGTTGAGTGAGTCATTTCCTAGAGATGCCTGTTGCTCTCCATTAACTGTAAAGGAATTTTTTTGCATCTTAAAGTGCCTCAGGTTAAGAAAGAAAATGGATCTGCCCCACAGTGTGAGCATTCATGGTAAACATACCAGGAGTACTCTGCTGTGGGGAGCTGCGGTGTGCTTACCACTAGTCTATGTTTCTGTAAATGAAAGTGTGGTCTGACAAAAAAATATTGTAGCAAAAAAAGTAACACGCACTTTGCACATCAAATATTTTGGTAAGAGGTTCTTTTCCTGTAGTTTCCAATATTCCTTGTAAACTAAAAATAGCTTTTATTCCTCTATCACCAGTTTGCCTAGTTTCATAGGCCAGAGAAATTCTTGGGAACAGCCTAATGTCTTAGGGCTTTTGGTGCATATTAATAGTACCTAATTTTGCTATTCATAACTCCACATTTAAAACAAAGATCCTAGATTGTTAGCTGGTATTCCCTGGCACACATGAGAAATCATAACCTGGGATAAAATTTATAATGTTGGTCTTTTGCTTTCCCATAAGTGAAACAAAGGTTAGAGGAAGGGATTTCTAACCAGAGAACCATTACATTCAAGAATTTTTTTGTTGTGAGGATAACCTTTTGGAAATCTGCTGATGACAGTTTTAAATTAAAATACCCCTTAGGTGATTTCAGATTACTCCCAGATATTTCAGAACTGAATCAGAATGGGATTTAAGTAAATTAATGATAATCCCTACCAAATATATGCCAAGTGAAGCTCTGCTGGATCAAAAGATTTAGCCCAGTATTCCTATCCCTCTTAGTTTATTAAACAGCATTTTGTTGGTTTGTTTGTGGAATATTTTTGAGAAGATAAGTTTAGAGAATTAATGGTCCTCAAGGAGAGCCCTAAATTCTGTAGATAATGTTGGTGCTATTAGAAAAGTATTAGTGAATACACTAAACATGGTTTATGAAGGCTGCTTTCTCAGTATCTCAGAGCTGAGAGAAAACTTTAATATTCGTAAAACCATTTCAAAATGAAATTGTTCTTTCAATCATTACCTATAATTAATAGTTAATACTGCAATTCTGCAGCAGCCTCTAAATTGAGGTTTAAATTGTGCTACAGTTACACAAGGTACATTATTTTTTTAAATTTTAAATACAATAGTGCATTAGCTTTATTTCCAAACAGCAATTGCACAAGAACTGGCTAAAAGAAAAATACTGCTTGAATTTCAGACAGACCTTTAAAAGACTGGTGATTTTTTTTTTTTTTTTTAATCTCTATTTGAGTACCAGATTGGAGACAAATTAATGTAGTGTTGATATGCCTGCACTCTGAGAATCAAGACTGAATACTTAATTTATCCTTACAGCTGCTCTATGCTTGATCATAATTTTTCTTCCGTTGTGTTTAGTGTGCAGATTCTGTGGTGGAGGAGTATTCTTTTTGTGTTGTGTTTTTATCTCATCTGCTCATCAAGAGAGATGGTTCTGCATTATGTATATCACAGATTCACCAATCAGAGCAGCCACATCTCTGTTATCAGTGCCAGTGTTCTCTATCACCTCCCACTTGACTTGAGTGTGGAGGGATCAGCAAGGACTTATTTGCAAGTGAATTTACTTTTTTAGTCTTAATCCATAATTGCCTTCTGTACTCTGTGATCACGGGCAATAATCTTTTTAGAACATACTCCTGGGGTGATTAGGTTCCAGCAGATTTCCCAGGATGATGAGTCAGTACTTTCTTGCAACCTTATAAATGTTTTGCAGCAACCTGCAGCATTTCCGTGTCTATTGAGAAATTTGTTGGTTGCTACTGAATGTGGGTTTGATTCTGTGATGAAGTAGACTGTTGTTGAATCAGCACAAGAGGCAGACAAGTATGAGGAAGGCTATCTGTGACAAATCTCATTTTGGATGTTCTTGGGCCATATCTTTATAATTTTTTCACAAAATGGCCTAAAATCACTTATATAATGGTCCCTTAACAGGCAACAGATGTATTCAGGATTCTCCACACTCATAATTCTATTAAAGTGTCATTTCTGACAGCAGTTACTCCTGCAAGAGGAATGGGAAAGATTCAGGCAGATTATTTTGATATAATATTTTTGACAAGTCCTGCAGATCCATCCAAGTTTCTCTCCAGCATGGTCTTCAAAGTGTGGCTAGCACAGGTCTTCCTCGTGAGAACATTCTGTTGTGTTTTATAAACAAAGATAAAGTTTGGATGTTTTTTAAACAGTGTCTTGAGATTTGGACAGTTCAGGCCTGGCCAGTCAGGCCTAGGGGGAGGTTTCTGGCTGACCAATCTGGGCGACCTCTGAAAAGTCTATATATATTGAAATCAAAATAATAAACTTCCTTCTTCTTGCCACACTGAGAACTTGGGTCCTTTTCTCTGCTAGCGGCTCAACAGCGACATCAAAGTTCACCTTAGTTTGAGCAGCTTACCTGCCTTCATCCTTAAGTGTCACAGCTCTAGAGCTAAGGCTGTCTTCAGAGCCTTCATATCAAAATGTCTTCCTCATTTGGAAGCACTGTTCAAGTGGTGCTCAGGGCTGCCTGTGTCAATATCTGTCAGACTGAATCATAGAGTGGTTTGGATTGGAATGGACCTTTAATGATAATCTAGTTCCACGCCCCTGCCATGGGTAAGGACAACTTCCACTAGACCAGGTAGGTCAAAGCCCCATCCAACTTGTCAGTGAAAGGAGAGGAACAGTCAGAATACTTACTAAACAGAATTAAAGTCTTAAAGTAGTGTATTCCAGAAGAGCTGGAGATAATTTGGTGTCTTGATGAGAAGTGTCTGTTCTGAGCATCTTTCACACAGCTCTGTGGGTCTTTATCCAAGCCTTCACTAAAAGCTGCGAGGGCTGTTGAGTTGGGGGTGAATGCTTAGCTGAGCAGCTGCCGTTGGTGTTACTTGAATGAACAACATAGGGATCCACTGCCAGGTTATCAAAGGTGTGGTGATACCAACAGCTTAGGTTCAAGTGTGAAGGCACAAACTTATTACCACTCAAAGACAGGAGGAGAGGTTGTTTAGGGGTAGTGGAGGCTCTGTCAGGTGTTGCCCACAGTGTTCACCACCACTCTCATTCCCATCCCCTTAGAATTCTCCCAGGCAGGCCATGGGCTGTGCTGGCACTTGGCCTTGAAGAGAACTTGGCTCTGGGAAGAGAGCACTTCATGTGCTTGTGAACTGAGCCATGCACCTGCAGATATGTTTCGGATACAAAACCTCTGGTCTTGAGTGACAGGGCATCTGCAGGGTAAATTTATAGGTGGTCTGCATATCTCAAAATACTCTGTTAAGTAACTTCTTATTTATATTAGACCACATAGCACTCCCATTAATAAAAGTAAATAGTGATGGTTAATAAGAGCAGTGCTATGTGTGAGGATGACTCCTTGCTACTATAAAGAAAATTCTCCAGCACAGAGTTCTTTAGCCAGAAATGAAAACATCACATTTAGCACTCCTTTTGAAAAGAAATGCTTGTGACTATGTCATGCTGTGGGAAAACAAATCTCTGAGTTTCATTCTTATGTGTGTAGTGAAGTAATTGTAGTTTTAGTACGTAATTTTCTGCTAAAAACATCTAGGTTATAAATAACTGGAGACATTAAAAGGACTTCATTCATAAAGAGAGAGTATTTATTTTAAATGCAGTTACTCAGATTTCTCAGTACCAATGGCTGGTCTTAAAAGAGGTTCACTTACCCAAAAGCACTTCTCAAAAGCCTTAACTGTGTGGCAAATCTAGAAGCCATATAAGGATTTTGCTCACTAAGAAGCTTTGTACTGAAATGTTCCTTGCATAAACATTTTGGGTTCTCTAATTGCCATCCAAACATAAGGCTCGGCATCGAGTATTAGATGAGCTTTTCCCATCAAAGAATGGGCAATGAGCTTTTTATGAGAACATTACCATTCTGTGAAATATGCATCATCTATTCCAACAGTACTGCAGCTTACCTGAGAAATGCTCCAAGCAAAATTTGTATAAATATGTCATTTTTTATACATTTTCTGACCTGTAACACAACTTTTAAAAAGTTGTTTGGTTTGGGTTTTTTTGAACAATTTGAAAAAGTAATTTTTTTAAATTTGGACACCTAATGGATATGGTTTTAAGCCTCCTGAAGTATTCCAATTAAAATTATTAAAATTATTTTTAACTCCCCTAAATCCATTTAAAAATCTGAGCTGTGGTTATTTAGCTGCACAATGAGAGATCACTGTTCTGTCATGTATTCTCTCTTGTAAAGAACTTTTATTTGCAAAATGTCTTATTCCTCCCTTTCTAACTCTATGATTCAAGAGCAAAATTTGTCTTAGACTAATAATTAACTGCCTGCTTTTAGCTATTCATCTGTAATTTGCAGACAAGGGATAGCTTCACTATATAGCTATATTACATATTCCGTTTTATGTACAAAAGCTTTACATATACTATTTGTATGTTATTTTTTCAATGGTAATATTGTATCTGAATATAAAATGCAAAAAAATAATTCAATATCAGACTATTCAACTTCATGCTGTAAGGGCACATTAACAGAAAGGCACAATCCTTATTTCTTACAGCGTCTGGAGTATACAGTTCCCTGAAAAAGGAACTTACATTTTTTTCCCAACTGAATAGAAGTAGCAATAAAATCCAGTACCATATAAACGTGTATTTATTTTGTGTGGCCAGCATAAACATATTATTCAGAATATCTAATTATAGAAGCTTCTGAAGAGGATACTAACTAGTATATTTGCACTTAAGCATTATGATGGTTTAGTGGCCCAAATTAAAGAGAGTTTATAAGGCTAAAACTGGGAAATGTTAGTATCCATTCTCCAGAAAAATCATGTTGCCTAAAAATGTCTTACTTACAATATCCAGGCTAATTTGGCTTTAGATCTTGAGTGAAGCAAGACAAAACAAGCCAGTGGTTGCTATGAGCAATGTATATGTACACGACAAGTGTATTTTATGGTAAGCCCTGCATTCCTGGTACCTAGATTCATACCTGGCTAGGCTTTAAAAGCATGATGGAATGAAACTGGATGTCCTCCCAGAGACTTTGGCTTCTTCTGGAAAAGCACACAGGAAAAGCAGGACCTGCACTGCATTTCAGTTAGTTCTCTAACCCAGACTTTTGGGGCCACAGTTGTATGACATCTCACAATGAGCACCTTCTCCACACTCAGGGTGAGTCACCAGGACTGTGGAGCACAGCATGGTCCCATCTTTTTAGATGAAAGTTACAACCCTTGAGCTCCAGAGTGAGAAGCTGGTTTGCCTAGACTCATAGATGGTGGTTTCAGAATCATAGCAAGACACTTGAGGCACTCCATCACCAAATGGAGCACACTCATCCTTGCCTTCAGCTGTAGGTGTCCACTGTGCATGGTAAATCAAGTTATTTTGGTGATCCATGTGAACAATAACCTTTAAAAAGGCTCCAGCATCCATCCAGATGACTGAAGGGACCTTCTTATGTGGTGATAAATTGCTTAGTGCCAACACAAAGCCTAGGTTACCAGGAGGTGGTGAGCGAAGGATGATCTTTCAACTGTGTTCACTTAGGTCAGCTGAAACAAAGTTTAAAGCTGCTCTCTGATTTGTTGCACTGCCAGTTAAAACTGGACTAGGTTAAACTGCTCTTCCATGGGAGTGCAACGTAGGCTAAAGCTAGAACCTCTTTACTGATATCCAAGATGCTGGTTCAGAACTGGGGACTGAAATGGGGTCAGTCTTCTTCCCAAGATGGAACTTTTGAAGGTATTTCTGTTTAACCTTTTAATATATTATCATTCTGTCTGGTAACTGCTTTCTTGCTCTGTTAAATGTGTATATGCATCTTACAGTATTCCTTCAGAAGTACATGAATTATTCCTTTCCATCTGCAATGATGAAAAAGCACAAGTATTGAAAACTACCAAATCTAAAGTTTGCACATGCTTTGGTAATTCTATATTAATATGTATGACAGAAAACACATCAAGTGTTACTGAATGTAGTAGTCTGTGTCCTATATTTGACTATAAACAAAGAAAATTAGAACTGCTCTACATGGATCATTCATGTAATATTGTTTCAGAAGGTATAACTAGTACAAGTAGAATAGGTTCTTTTCTGTAGATGAAATTGAACCTCAAACATGAACTTCTAGTTCGGTCATGAATGCTTGATGTTTATGTTCAGTACACTACTCAAATCATAGAGAAATTTGTATTATTGTGTCTCTAATAAGTTTGTGAGCCTCTAGAAGGATTAGTTTATGTTCTTAGGAAATACAGAAATCCAAGAAAAAGTGACATGTAAGTTACAACACATGAACCCAGGAAAAAAAGTACAGCAATTTCATCATGATTAAAAATGCGACTGAAAATAAAACTCTTGAAAAAATTAAAATATTTTATAGGTTTTCATAAATGTTAGGACTTTCCTTTTAAATATTGAAACAACTGAGTAGTTTGGCAAAAGCATACATTTTTTTCTGAGAATTAATGAATGCCTAGAAGGAATTGACAGTCATAATTTACAATACAGGGCTTGCAAGGAGCTGCCAGAAAATCTCTGGGGCAAAGGATGATGTTGCTTATTTGAAACAAGCGGATGATACACAGCCAATTAAAGATTGATTTATTTTGTTGATCATTTCTGGATTAAATACTGGAAATATTAAATAATTTTTGTTTGCAACATATGTAATTGCTCCATTTATAAAATTTTAATACATTTGCTTTTGAACTCCTGACCTGTATTCAGTATTACATATTTGCATTCCATGTGCAGAACTGCATTTTTCATAGTTGTTGATTTATGTTACAGTTTATATTGTACAACCTATTCAGTTAAGTCATGCTAATGGTATATATTAGATGTCTTCCAAGAAAATCTCTGTGGCTGTTTTTACAAACTAGATTATATACTGGTGTTAGGCATGCATTAGTCTGAAGTTAAATGTTAGAAACTGATGTTGGGGCTATATATGAAAATACATTTAGTTATAATAAAACTGCTGCCTGGAATCCCAATGCGTATGCTAAACATTTCAAATGTCCATATTTTATAACCATGAAAACAAAGGATTGAAGTTAAACTTTACATTCTGCTATAAAAGCATGCCTTCATGCTAAAACAGTTTTCATACTTGGTTCATAGGAAAAACTTGATCCCATGCATTATTCTGGAACAAACTAATACAAAATAACAAAAATACATTACAATTTTTACAGAAACTATACCGCTAAAAGGGAAAGAGCTGGATGTTTTTCTTCCTTGTATTTGCTACATTCAGAATTCTAAATACAGTATTATAAATAGTTCATACTGAGAACAGAGTGCTACTACTAGTGATGAATACAACAAAGAAATCTACATTTTGATACAGAAGTGTAGATATAAAGAATCTTACTTTGCTTGTAAAATAAGCTTATTTTGCTCAGAAGGAACCAAGATAAAATAACAGAAGATTCTGATCATTTAAATTACCCTTCAGAGAAAAAAAAAATAAAAACATTTTATGAAGGCTTTGAATAGTTTTTCTGTTTGGCTAAAATAAGATTCTGTATGTATCGGTACACTTGGGTCCATTTATAAAAATTTCAGTGCATTACTATAGAGAAGGATCATTTGATACAATTACTTGAGCAGATTTTTATTGTTGCCAGTATTTAGCTTTAGAAAATGCATGTTTTAGCCAGAATACAAGATTAAAAGAGATTATCTGTTGCTATTACTGCATTTCCTATCCTCTTTTTACCAGTCTTTTAAATAAAGAAAAGACAGCTTTACTGCGTGTCAAGAATCAAATGGCAGCAGATTTGGAGAGACTTCTAAATGACCGTGAGGTAATCTTCCTCTTTCAGCATTACTACCATAAGTGCACTTTTTCCCTACTGGCCCTTAAACCATGGAGAAAAACATGGTTTATTTTGGTTCGATTTGTTGGGGATTTTTTGTCTTTTTAATTTTCAGCAACACAGGTGATTGTGTCTGTCGGGTACTGGGGAGGGTCTCAGTTGTACTCTCAGTTGCCAAATTTTCTCTGATGATTTAGTGTCTCTGTTCTTTCTTTTCTTTTGCCTTGCAAGGTGTTTGGCAATTCCAAGCATTTAACAAGTATCTAGATAAAGACAATTAAATTGATAAACATGTAATCTGCACAGTCTGCATGTGCCACAGTTGCACCCCAGGATCTCTCCGTGCTCCCCAGTCCTTGCAGCCAAACACTGGACCAAATCATTGTGCAATTATTTTCCAATACACTCTTTTAAATTCCTTTTCAACTCCAAAATAGGGGTTAGGGAGAGGAAACAAGAGGATAGTTACACCGGTTTCATTCAGAGAAGAGTCAGGGTATGTTTTTATGTACTTACTGAGTTTCATCCAAGCAAGGATCAGAGTGCTACTGGGCTCTCAGATTTAAAAGTATGTAAAATTGTGCCATTTAGGGAACCCTAAAGACTTCTGTCAAGATTTTTATCTAATCAATCTTAGGAGACTAAAATGGCATATGAGGGAAAATCTGCAGATTAAATATCTGAAACAAAGAATGCAAATAAATGAGGTTTACTGCAGGAATCTGAGAATGTGAATAGTACCATAGAATTTTCTGAAGCTAAAGAGTGCTGAAGATATGAAACCAAAAGCTGACCTGAGCAGCTGTTAAATCATCTCCCAGAGCTGCTGAATGACTTGGCAAAGATTTGGAGAGAAAATACAACATTAACAAATCAAGAATTGTGAATATGAGGAAAAGCAACACAGATTGTATATATACAGAGTGATGGGATCTAGCTACCTGTTCTGGAAGTGATCACAGTTATATCAATAGTTCTTTGACATCTTTCAGTTCTCTTACTGGTAAGAGAAAAGATAGGGCAATTCCTTTCAAGGAAGCTACAACTCCCCTAAATTATCCTGTCAGAGTTCAGATTATCACTCATTTTAAGACAATCTTTTCATAGAAAACTGACTATCCATGCACCTCCTGAAGTCTCATTCCATCTCCAAAATTGTTTTTCCTCATCTCCTTTTCATTCTATTCATCAAATTCCCTTAGATCAATAAACCAAAGCCCATGTCATGAATTGGTCCAAACTAGTTTTTCTCTCCCAAGCACTTAAAAACCAACTTTTTGTTAGAACCAAACCAAAACAGTTTCACTGACAATTGAGTCCAAGCGAGCCTCAACTTAAATGAAAACTACTAATTCTGCTTGCTGAGTTCCAACCCAAACTAATCTATGATTTAAACATTTCTAGATAGTTTATAAACCTTACCATTATATTAATGCTTTATAATTTTCTTATATTAATGATATGAAAAATAATCTGAGGAAACATGACTTTATTGTATAAACATGTAATGTTATTTCCAATATGATAGGCCCTTGGCTTAATTTCAAATTAATTTCTTTCCAAATTTCCTGTTCCTACTCCTTCTTTCCCAAGCAGAGGTGCTGCCAACTAGTTATGCTCACAAAGTAGTCACACCTTGGATGCCTGATTTTAGTAGTGTCATATCAATGACCATGCATTGCAGCTGATTAAAAACAGTAGAAAGTGATAAAAGAAAAATTCAGCAGTGTTTTCTAAGAAAACAATAAAATTTCTGACTCAAAGCTGTGCAACATTTTTTACATTGAAACATTAGTCCCTGTAAGTACCCTCATAAACTATTCCTGATACGCAGCAGTTTGTTTCTTTGTGCCATTTCACCATTTAAAACTTTTAAACTCTGTCAAACGATCAAGGAAGGCTGGCAGAGGCAGGCATGATTGAAAAAGAAAAGCAAATGCTTGAGTCTGACACAGACTTCTTCGATGTTCCTCATGCTGTGAATGTTAAGAAATTGAGCAAATATTTCCAACATTATTACTGTTTTCTCAAATTTCTTTTTACATCTGTTAAAAATAGGACATATTAGTCATACTGGTTTTGTCAAACAGTGATGATGTTTTTTAAAGATACCTCTGCAGAAAAGGATATAAATGCTGAAAAGGAAACATTAGAAGTTGCATGTTTGAGGGAAGAAAACTATGAAATGCCAGTAAAATGCACAAAAAAACCCTCCTGAGAAACAAAAAATAAGCTAAAATTGTTTCTGGAAAATGTTTGAAAGGAACAAGTAGCTTTTGTTTCTGTGTGTGTGTTTAACTTTTGTCTCTTCTGTTTATTCCTAATGCAGCCTTTTATTTTTTATTTCTAATGCAAACTTCTTCCAGTAGCCTTACAGTTTATGAATTTCTCTAAAAGGCAATCATCTCATGTATTGAAATCTTTGGGCAGGCTAGTGAGTTAGTCTTTGACTATACTTGGCTATCTTAATAAAAGATTTAAAATTGCAGTAACATCACAATTTTCTTTTAGTTATCCTTGTTGATAGAAATAAAGGATACAAATTTTCCCACTTCAGGTTAGTAAAGAGTTAACTGCATTTAAACAGCTTGCATTTTTAAATAAAAGTGACATGCAACCTGTAAATACAGATTCATACAATTTGGGGGGGAAAAAAAGATGAGTTATGGGTTTATGTGTCTGGTATGTGCTATCATGTAACAGGGTTACTATCAGCCTTGTTTAGTCATTGCACATACTAAACTGTCATGTCTTGTTAGGAATTACCTTGTTGCCCTCATGTTTGCAAGTAGAAACATTAGAAGTCTTGAATAGATAAACCAAAGATATTCATAGTTAAGATAAAATGAAGTTTAGGTATGTTAAAAGTACAAGTGAAGTGCTAAAAGTACGAGCAAAATGCCAAAACAACGTTAATGCTGTCTTCAAGCGATGTGTTCCAATAAGTGTGCAGTTTTGACTTAAGGTATTCCAGCCTGTGTGGTCTCAGACTGTATTAACTCTTTTTAATGGAATGTTAGAGTTTGAGGGGTTGGGAGTTTTTTATTTTTATCTCTTTGTGATATCAGCTAGAGTCATAATGCTGCTTTGGAGGCAATTATAGCATTTTATATACTTTTTAAATAAAATACTTACATTCATGATTAATTGTCTCTTTTCACAGATTTTAATTTTAGAAGAAGAAAGTTGTACTTTGAATCTTGGAAGAATTTCTGTAGGATTCTTACATGAGCTGTTTTATTACAGGAAAAATTAAATGTTAATGTAATAAAATAGTTCATTATTTCAAATTACGTAGACATCTAATTTGATGATGATTCTTATATTTGGCTGTAGGAAATCAAAGTGAAAACCAGTTATTTGATTATTCAAAGCTTTAAAAGCTTCTGTCCACCCATGAAGGAGAAAAAGGAAGGCTGGGGTTTTTTTAGACTATATTCTTGGCCCAAATTCTTCCTGTGTCTTGGCCTGCTGCTTCTTTTTCGTGTGTGTGAATTAATTAGCAAATAAATGTGGAAAACTTTTTAATCTAGTTTTTCATTTAGATCAGTGAGAATTGGCTGGTAGGATAAAATTTCTTGCATTCTTCATGTGGTTAAATGCAAATTTTCCTATTAGAGAAGGAGTTCAATGTCATTATCGAGAATGATCAGTATCTAGGATGATGCTGAGATCATGTTGTTGGAGGTTCATAATAAAGCCTTCCCAGTGCCCCTGTCTTCTTGGAGCTCTCTGGGGTCTGGGGTGCATAATATTCTGATGCCATTTGTAAATCGCTTAGTACAAGGCAGCAAGTTACTACAGCCAAATTTTGCAGTTGATTTTAAAATAAGATATTTTATATGTTTTGTCAAGGTATTATTATTTAATTGTTTTTCAGATCCGTCAGAAGAGCATAAAATATTATTTGGAGGAACAATGGCGTCTCCCATTACTAACTTTCCAGTAAACAGTGTGAGGTTCTTTTAAAAAAGGATATTTCAAATCTCCAGATAATTTTTTTTTTGCATTATTATTTGTAGTCTGTGTTCTCCTTTTAATCAGCTGAGCTTTACACTGTTGACACTCTTAAATCAAATAACCAAACCACACCAACCCCAACTTGTAGTTTTGATTCTTCTCATTAATTAATTAACTGCATGACTTGTCCTCATGTTTGGAAGTTATTGCCCATGTATCTTTGTATAGTCAGGGAATGACAAGTGAGAAAGATGTTCCTTCAAAGCATAAATGCAGATGAAATTATACATCACGCCTGAGTTGACCCAATAGCTAGAACACTGCCTTACCTCTTTGCTCCTGATTCTCCTCCTTCCTCCTCCTGTTGCACCAGCTCTACACATTTCTAATCCTGCAGTAGAACCATTCAAATCACTAAACAGAAACCTAACCTGGCCAAAAAAATCCCTGCAAAAGTGTAGTGCTGTCTACTAAGTTAGCAGTTTGAATGACCTTTGGAAAGAGTCCAGCAAAGAAAACAAGCAACTAAAAATACTTATATGTCAATATTACTTACCTGTGATAAAGAGGGCATTTTGTGTCCAAAACTGTAGAGTATAGAACACCAGCCTCTGTGCCATCCTTTAGATGCATCCAAACTTCATCCTTGTGGCCATATAATGGGAATCTATAACTTGAAGGCACTGAAGTGCAGTTCTCTGTTAAGTGCTAAAATTAAGTGGGATGAATCCACTAAATCTTTTTTTGATGAACCTCTTGATACATGGTTCCTTTTATCTAGTTTGTTGGTTTGGCTTCTTTTCTTTCCAACAGTCAGCCTTTGACTAAAAGAAATATTTACCATGAGCTCTGTGATCTTGGCAATTCCATTGCCTTTCATGCTTGATGCAGTTGTTAGCATTTTATAACATCAGAAGTGCAATTCTAGACTTTATCCATTGGCTTTCAAACTTCAGATGAAAACTTGGAAGGGCAGTCTGTCAGCACTCAGATGTTTGGCAAGAAGCTTTAGTAATAATTTCCTGAGGTTACATTTAAGAGGTTATAAATTTGCTATGCTTTGATGTATAGCATTGTACTATTTCTTCAGAAATTCAAGATGCAGATGTGTCATAATAAAGAAAATTAATAATGCACACAATTAAATATACTTTAGCTTTCCCAATTCAAACAGAGTGTAGAAACTGACTTCTAAAATCTTGAAAGTTAACTTACTGCATTTCATATTTTTAATGTGAAGTTCATAATCCATTGGGTTTTGGGGGAAAAAAAAAGAGGAAGTAGAACAAATGGAGAAGTTCTTTTTATGTTTCAAATAGAAATACTGTAGGAGACATGAAAACAAAAAATGAGACAGTGGTAGAAGAGGCACCAATAGAAGATTTTAATAGGTGTTCCTCCAAATGCTGAGATCAGTTTCCATTGGTATGAATATAAACGAGTTAATTTACAGTATTTTTTTATTTTTTATTTTACTGCTTGAAATCACCAGTATGTGATGCAGTCTGACAATATGGTAATTTTTAATGTATAAAAGTAAAATTAATACTAAGAAATCGTTGCCATAAGAAATGAAAGGGTAACATTTATGACATAAATGCTGCAAATTCATGCCGTTTACAATAGCCATTAATTTCCTACAACACAGTTGTTTATGCAGACATGATTAGTTATCAGCACATGAATATTATACAGTGGGTAAGAAGATATGACAACCTGCTGATATTTTATCTCTTTTACACATCTGTGCACTCATCATACATTAGCAGCTGTGCATACAAGTGATAGAATGTAAACTTGCTGAACTAGTCACCTGCACTATTGACACATTCATGTGTTACTGTGCCAAAGCTCTTCAAGTGAAGTTAGCAACCAGAAACCAGGCTCTGGCTGTCTGCTAGGGGACAAAGTAGAAACCATGTAGTAGTAGTTTAAATAAACCTATTTGATATCAATCAGTTAAATGGCTACAGACACATGGATTTTGATTGCTATTTGTTTACTTAAATCCAGTTAGCTTAGGTCAGTAAATAGCTGTGTCACTCAAATTGAGTGTTAATTCTATCTAAATATGTGTACCTGAATTGGTAGGAATCTTCAACTAGATCGAGTTAAAATTTATTTTGGTTAGCTATTCCATATCTTATTCTGTTTAAAGCATATCAAAGTATAAAAATCTCTTATTGAGCTGTTTTTATAATAAAATGCTAACTGCCTGAGTGACTATTATGTTGAACTTATTTTCCAATTGGCAGGTGAGGAGCATTCCACATCTGATGTATAACTTACTGTTTATGAGTAAACCTAATGCTTTTTCTTTACAATGATGTAACTCTTTCCCCCTTCCAGGTTTTCACAGTTTCTTATCAATATGTCAAAATAATCCTGTTTATTAACTGAATATTTCTCTGGCCTTCAGCACAGTAACTGAACATGTCTCTCACAAATATTATACCCACAAGTTAGAACAAAAAACTATCACTATCCCTGTTTTGCAGAAGCAGTGATCAAAATAAAAGAAATTATGCTTTGTCCAAAATGCCCCAGTTTGAGGAAGAACTTAAGAGTTCATGTGTCTGAATGCAGTATCTTAATCACCACCATTTTTTGTTTCTTACATGTTTCAGTTCAAAAGCCTGGAAAGAAAATCTCCTTAATGTTTATTTTTCCTAGCTAAATACAAATTTTCTCTAAGACATCTTCTTATAAAGGAATTGATTGCATTTTGGAAGTAGTTTCACAAACAACTACATTTTCACTTTTTATCATTCTGAGAATGTACATTCAACATCTCCTTAAAAACGCCACTTTGCAAAGTCCTGCCAGTGTCTTAAAAATTTAATCTTAAAAATTTAAAATGTAAATAATATTTTTAAAATTTTATCTGTAGGATGAATGTTTTGTATTTTTTATATCATGTTTCCTGGGGGGAAAAAAAAGATAAATTTCACAGCAGCTTGGAGCTCTTACGTGAATGAGATTAAAAGGTTAGCTTATTTTGTCCAAGCAAACAGAGGATCTGGTGGGATGCAAGAAAAGGAGATAAGCATAAGACAATATTGTGTAGATAATAAGTAAGCATAGAGAAAAAGACAGAAGAGGTGAGAATGGTGAAGTTAAGAACAGAAAATAGTTATTTCAGTATCTTTAAAATGTAAAAAAATCTGTCTTTTTTTTGGTTTTTTTTATAAATGGCTGCCAAATGCATTTTTCAAGTGTATTTAAGATTAAAGAAAGTCCATGGGCTCAAGCAGGAGGAACAGTTACTAATTAGTCATTTTAGGATATGCATAGTTTCTGAAGAGCTCTAAAAGTTTCTTTAGTTTCCATAAATTATCAGGCTAAAGTTTACAAGGATTTAGATAAATGTTTATGAATGTTAGACTTTAAACATGGCCATATGAATTTCAGAATTCCATGACATTGTTCCAAAATTTTAATGTCCACTGTGTTTGAAAATCTGGTAAGGCTCTGTGCTTGCATTCATCTTATATCAGTATCCTGCACAAAATCCTGGTGCTTCACAATAGTTATCCTAGCTTTTTGCCCTCAAGAGTGAAAGAAAAGTCACATGTTCATATTCCTTTTTTCCTCTTTTGTGGAGAAGCAAGGTGTCCTGAAGTATCTCTGTTTTAGTTTACTTTGACCAGTCACTTCTATATTCTCATGTTTGTCTTTCTTCCTTTCATATTGCCCTTGGGGGACTGCCCCTCACTGCTAAATTCTCTGTGCCCAAAGTTTAATTCCATCTCAGCAATGACCTTGAGAATTCCAGATGAGTTTTCAGCATTTCATTATTAGTCATACTTTAAAGTCTGGCTAATGCTATCCTTAGCTGTAATTAAGTTATGCTGAAGAAGATTGACTAGGAATAACCTAGGACAGAAAGCCAATATGTTGGATTTAGGAACCTGGAGAGTAGCAACAGCTGCCATCTGCAAAAAACAGAGGTGGAGAGAAGTTCAGACGCTCATAAAAAGCTTTGGAGTCATTAGGGGGAGGGCAGTACGTGTTTAATCAGGGATGGAAGCTTAGTGGATAAAAGGAAAAAACTGCTTTGTTGGGGAGGGGGGAAGGAAGGGGTATCTGCAGGGGTTGGGAAGACACGAATGAAAAGATGTGATTGGTAACAGGTGCCTTCAAACAATATCTCTGCCTCTTCCCCCTCTTTTCTGTGTGAAAAGATTGTACATGATAATGTCAAAATTATTTGTGTTTCCAAAGTGAAGGACTTCCTGCTCATCTATGTGCTGCAACTTGTTTTATATAAAAAAATGCTGATGTACAATGCTTAGCTCTCTTTTTAAATGTTAAGCCACAGAGTAATTATCATTTTTCTTATGCTACGTTTATGTTCCAAGATTCTAGTTTCTATTAATGTTCTGCATGTTTTCTAAGTAGATTACAGGGACATTTCTGCATCACAAGTAAGCCCCGGAGCTATTCTCAGCTTTAAGCTTGGAGAAACAAAGTGACATTTACATTGCTAAATGAGTGTAGAGAAGTTTCTGGCTCATTTTTTACAAAGAAAAATATGCTCATAAGCAGTTTTGTCATCTTTTTGTTATCTATTTTGTTGCTGTCAAGCTTTAATAAAAATTGAATTCCAAATAGTACTGAATTTAGGAAGAGGAAGGACTTAGCACTGATTCTTTTCTTTGAGCTGTATTATTCAGAATGTGTAACTATTTTTCATATATATTTTTGCAAGAATTATCTTTCTATTCACAGTGGTATACACTAAGCAGCTGTGTACTAAACAGGAAGTTTCATAGGCAAAATGCAACTTACATATGGCTTATGGGATGGAATTTGCATGTGTATTTTAAATTATATGGTTTGGAGAGAGCCAGAATCAATTAAAGTGATAAACTTTTAAACAAGAAATTGTTAATTGTTGATCAATCTGAAACAGTTCAGATTTTCTCAACACGTAACCAATGTTAATATTCTTTTTTCCTGTATTGGCTATGTATATTTCTGTCACATTCTACTGCATATCCAACTGTAAAAATTTTACTTTTGTTCATTTCATGGCAGCATTTGACTATTACCAAAAGGAAAGTGAATTTAAATACTCTAGAAAATAACAAAGGGAGAATTAAGTTAGAATTATACCATCCCAGAAAATGCAGTAATTTCTACATAATAATTTGTGCAAATAAGGCTGTTTTAACCTATTAGCATGTTAGCATCCATTTCGTTTTAGGTGAACTTACTCAAGAAAGCATACTTTTTGTTAAACCTTGAGTAAATGAATGTCACCATGGCTCATATTTAAAAAAAAAAGTATTTGGAGAATTACTCTTAGTCACAATTATAAATATATTTCTGATCTACAATGCAAAAGTGAAAAAACTTAAGAATTTTACATATTAGTTCTGAATTATGAGACAAATTATTTCCTGTTTCTGTTAAGAAGTTAGAAAGATTAAACTGTTCAGAAAAATTTTAAGTTACAGCTGAAATAGACAGATATTTTTATGTTTTGAAGAAGACAGACGCTGTTCACTGCAAGTAGTGTGTAGATCCATATAGTCACAGATCTGTCAGCTCATTTTAAGGTTTTTATATGCACTGGTATATAGAGACCTCATGAATTAAGCGTAGTACAGAGAAGCTATCAACATCCTGCATATGGTCTGACATCTTTCCACCACCCAGTTACCAGGTTCATTTGTTTGATCAGGACATTTCATACTGTCTTCCAGTTTCCAGCTTTACAATGTGTATCCATGTGCCTTAGATGACCATATGTGCAATTCTCACACCAGAATTCTTGCTGACTTCTCGTATTTCCAGCACAGCTGCAATAAGGGTGCAACTGTGTCAAATACACTCTGCCTTTCCTGAAGGATTGAACAATGACTTGTGATGTTTTCTTGATTTCATAGGTGGTTGTTAAAATCTTCTTTGAGCTCTGTTACGCGTGTAGATCCTACTTTTTATAGGCACAGGCTGAAGGAGTTCCAGTGTTGAAGCTCAGTTTGCACCAGTTGTGCCACTGCTTCCTATCCATCTGCAGTCTTAAACAGTGGAATGACTGACCATTTACTTCATTTTGCTGTCACATCAAAATCATGCTTCTGCAGTGTCTTTTCTCGTGTTTCACACCTTGTCATCATTAATGTTACTATCCAGTGTTGTTAATTCAGTGCTAATGGTGTTGATCTTTTTTTTTCCGCTTCCAGCCATCAAAGGGAGACAGATAATTCATTCCAGGCTATAGGCTGTCTTCTGCAGTGTGCCTCTGACAGAAATAAAACCCCTGAAGGACACTTCTAAAATAGGTCTTTGTGTGAATTGTCAGCACTTCTGAAGAGGAGACATTGTAGGTACTACTTTTTCTCAGGAGTCTCATTCCTTGATGATGACACATATGTCTCCTTTCTCTAGCGCACTCCAAAGTTTCAGTACCATACTCAAAGTGCTGTGTGCAAGCCATTGCATATGTTGAAAGGTGGAACCAGGTTCTGTTTCTGTCATCCAGTCTGTTGTTGTCCAGAAATACGTTTATGCCAAGAATCCGTTCAGTGGGCTTTGTTTGTTTACTTCCTTTTTAAATGGCAATTTTCAGTGCTGTTAAAGAGTACTGCCAGTCTAAGGATGATCTGAGCAGTGTTTCTGAAGTGACAAAGTAGCAGAGATAGATCTTGCCTAATTTTAAATATCTATACTATAGATATCTACTATCTGAAAATCATCTAGGGATTTGTAGTCAGAAAGAAAAATGGGCACTGTTATGGTATGATTTACCATAACCTCATTTAAAATAAGCAAAATAAATATAACCTTTGAATTTCTCGCCAACAGCTATATAAAGGAATCAGACAAGCTAGTTTGCCTGGGTTTAAATATTATTACTGAAGATATCTAAAGATGAATGTGAGGAAATCTGACCAAGTATACAGTCACATGTTCCAAAGCCAAACTACAGTCAGAGTTCTCAAAAAGATCCCTCTCCACCTTAGTATTAGCGATTGAATGATACAACTTTATTTTTAACACACCTTTACTTTCACAGAAGTTACAGTAGAAGTCTAAATGTGATCCAAGTAAGGAACTGTAAAGGACTTCATAGAGGGCAATATCCTTAGTATTTTCTCTACCATCACCTGATATGCCCATTAAGCTTGACCCTAGTGAACACCTTGAGACAGACAACTGTGATGGTTCCTTCTGAACCACCCTGCCCTGCCTTTTTTTAGATTAAGATCACTTTCCCTCAAGAAAGAGATATAGGAAGTATAAAGCTATTTATTTTTTCTCTAAATCTTCTCATGAACATTTGTATATTGAACATGAACTTATAATTCTTGAGAGACTGAGAAATCATTCCAAAATATACTCTTTACAGAACACTACCAAATGGGTATAACATTCTTAAGCGGTGGTTTAGTTTTCTCAAATCAGTATTCTTTAACATATTTGAAGCCTCAGTTCCTGAACTCTGCTTTTCCCTGTGCAGACTTGTTTGAAGACTACAATAGCTGCATAAATAAGAGGAAATGTGCATGTGAAGACAGATTGCACTGACTTGCCATGAACGTGTTTTTCTTCCCAGTATGTCTATCTTCCCTCAGTTGTATTTTCTAATATATTTATTGCTTTTATTGTTGATGTTATTTTAGAAGTTAATGCAGCCATAATACTCACCAGGCTGCTACATTCAAAGCTACTATTTGACTTCCACACTGAGAAGAGTTCACTCTCCAGACTCAAGTTGTGGTGCACTGAGTCCCTTTGTGAAGCAGTTTTTTGTTCAGTCCCTTCCATGCATGGGGCTTGTACAGTCAGCCTCCAGACTGGATACATATTTTATTCTGAGTTATGATTAACCACATGGGGACCATATGGCAGTTAAAGTGAAGAATACAAGCTTTCCAAAGGAGGTCCTGACCATACATGCTTTGCTCTCTCACTACAGGAGACTCATGGATTGGGAGTGGGAATACAAATCTAAAAATCGTCACATTAGTGCTTGACTCACAAATTTTGAGAGACCTTAACATTTGATCAGCATCCCTGAAAGAGGAGATCTCTAGTTTAATCCCTCTTTCAGCTGACTTTTCTAATTTTTACAGTGAAATTGGTTTTCTGGGCTATTCCTCTGTGTTGTGTTCTTCTCTGGGAACACTTCTCAGTCATCAAAATTCAGTGGTTCTGCCAGAACCTGATATATTTTCTAGGACAGAAATTTCTTGTTTAGCTTCCACAATACAAGTTCTCTGCTTCAAAATGGAGTTATAATCCAAGATGAAGTTTGCAGTTGTAAATTTATAAATATATGCAATTGTAAATTGCATATAGAATTCCTAAACTCCTAAATTCTTTATACAGAGCTAAAAGTAGAATGCCATTCATCATGATAAATGTTCAGTTAACTGTACATACTATTATCAGGGTCACTTTTGCTGTAGAGGATATTTATCTGAGTCAGTAACCATGGGCTTTGCTGCTGGAGAAAAGAGTCAGATCTGACACCCATTGGCTTCTTCTATGACTTCAGTGATATGAAAAAGCCATTAAATTTACATTGGAATAAGCTGTCCTGAGACCACATAGGTAAAGATCTTCGTACTGAGGCTTTCCAACTGTTTGGAAATTTGATCTCCATGAAGCTTCTTTTTAAGATCACTGTGTAGAGATTATTTGAGGCGCAAGACTTCCCTGCCATAAGAACCTAGGAACTGACATGTATGTAATTGTTTCCTGTTAGCCAGTTACTTTTTCTTGACACTGTTATTTTGCATCTGCTTCCAGAGCATAATATATAGATATGTTTCATTTTAACTGCTTATATAAATTTACATAGTTATTATAACTATATATACACATATATAATGTTAAGTGCTATTGCAAGCTTTGGAGTGCACATGGAGGGTTCTTTCTTCCTTTGATAATAGTTACATCTCAGAGACAGTAAAAAAAATTTATACTGTTGACAATTCACAAAAAAAATGAAATTACTATCTTGATACTATACTTGATTGCATTGCTTAATGTAGGCAATTTTTTCACATTATCAATTACTTGATAAAATAGCGCCTTTTTATGCCTCAGTCATTTCTCATATGAGACAGTTCTTTTTCATTTTGCTTTGATGATGTAATTCCTGGTTTTCTTATAATACTTATATTAATTTTGAATTAGGAAAACGTAAGCTATATGTTTGAGCATGTATCAAGGACATGAAAACCATTGTTAATAGAGTTCCCTTTATAGTATCTATAACTCAAAATACATTTATATTTTATATGGCTGCATGCCTTATTTTTAGTATTTGCTTATCTTCTAGTTGTTTCCTAGTTGAAGGAATCAGATTTTATCCTTTGTATTCCAAAACTGATCTTCAGTCTCCATTTTTCTAGGTACTATTTCAATTATCCATAATAGACAGGTAAAATCTATTTTAATAAACTACAGCTTTTTACTTTTATTTTAAGCTCAAACATCATTAAAAAATCTCTGAATTTTCTGAAGTATGAGTAATATGAGAAGGTAATACCCTTATTTACTGAACCTTTTCAAAATTACTTATATTTCTTTGGTTTGGTTCTTTAACAGTATTTCAAAGCTTGATGATTTTTAGTTAGTTCCACAATACCAGCACTGATAGCATTTTGCCTAATAAATTAGCAAGGTAGAATTTGGGAAATATGCCAAACCAGAAAACATTTTAATTAATGGATACCATGGAAAAGACTGCTGTCTATCCTTTGTCTGTACCTAAATAAAAAGTCATAGAATCACTAAACTTGGAAAAGACCTCTAAGATCATTCAGTCCAACCTTTATATCTCCTTTTCCATTTGTATATTGGCACACTAAATTGCTTTTGCTATTTTTAACTAAGGTTGTTGGACATAACTTACCAAAAATAAATGGAAATAAGCAAGTAGTTTCTTCTGATGCTATTTACAATGCAATACATGCTACCTTACTTCACCTCCTGCTACATAACTCCCTGTGTTCTCAGTCCATTCATTCTAATCAGTTACTTTGAGTTCCAACTCCGTTCTGGATATGTATGCAGAATTTTCAATTATTCTTTTATAGTTCAAGTAATCTTTACTAAATGTGAATTAATATGCATAAGTGAGTGGAATACAGGATGTTAGATTGTTCTAAAGTATGAATATCTGTATGTTTTGGAAAACTTACCTAGTTAGATAATCTGTGGTGTGAAAACTTGTTCTAAAAACACAGTTCTTTTTAAGAGAGCAATTTGATACTTCAGATATGTGTGTAAGGGGAACTTGATTGCACACTGGCTATTCAGGATGAAGGTTGTTTCAGACAAAGTAGAAACCTGAGAGAAGTAAATTATAAGGAGAGTGAGGTGAGAAATGGATTCAGCTTATCACAACTGAATTTAAGTATCAAAATGATGGAGGTGTCTGTGATGAGATATCTTTCTGTGCTTTATAGTTAACAGCAGCTTAATCAGCATGGCTAAAGTTCCACCACCAATAGTGTCCCACTTCTGAATGGAGTTACTTTCCAAGCTACATTGTCTGTAATGGAAAATTAGATTCCTAGCTCATGGTTGGATACTTATGTTTAGATACCTTTATTTAGATGTTTTAAATTTGAGTGAAATGTCACTTAATGTGTCACCATAGCCCATTACCTTAATTTTTGGAACTTGTGCTGGTACACAGAGCAGCATCCTTAACAAAAATTCATCAGGTTGCTGTGGACAGACTTTCAAAATATTTAATAATATAGTCCTGATACTTGTTTGTATGGGCAACACTAATTGTACATAAGCACTGTTTTTGCGCCAGCTGCATAGCTTAATGTTTTCTTTGTGTCATCTTAACCCACCTTCTTTTGCCAACTGCATTGTTTTCCATGTATCCTCACTGCCACGTCCCCACAGAATGTTGTGTAAGCACTGTGTGGGTGCTTGTGTTCCTGTAGTTTGTGACAGTGAGACCCAAAGTGTAAAGCCAGCCCAGGGAGGAGCTGGGTCAATCCACTCAGAGGTGTTGGTACTCATAATCCTCCCAAGAAGGGTTGCTGTCTGGCTCTGTGAAGCCAAAGCCCTCAGACCTGGAAGCCTCAACACAGTGACACACAGCTTGCACAGCATTGATTATATGTCCAGGAGCCAGCATGGCAAAGACCAAATACTTCCACAGAGAAATTGGGAAATGCAGAGTTTTAGCAACACTGTTTTGTACAGTGCACTAAGTAACTGAAGGTAATATTGTAAGTAAACAACTTGCACAGCTCTGCCTGGACATAGAAACATTGACTTGACACAGAAAAAAATACAAAAATTGTAATCATCCATTTTTCTGCACATATTCCTTACTTAGCTTATCCTGAAACTAGTACATGTCCTTCTTCACAAAAGATTCTTCCCATCTCCTTTGAACCCTCTAGCTACTTTCCTTTTTTGTTTAGGTCTTGTTCCCACTGGAACAAGTTCATATATTTCTGCTGAGTACAATTGCCAGAGCTGCTTTTTCCTTGCTAGCTTTCTAAACCAACTTGCTGGATTTTAGGATTGACAAATAGTATTTATACAATCAAGGTTGCATGCCACCAGTAGCAGGTAGTGCTAATGACTCTGGAATTTGAAGGTAAGAATTAAGATTGTGTTCAGGAGCAGAGAAATCTAAAGAGATGGTTAAAATTATTTCCGTTCAAGACAGAGGTTTGTTTTCATTATTTTCTGTGTCGAAAACAGCAAATCTCTTGCAAATATGTTGGGCCAATTTTCTTTCCTTGTTTAGCAGTAAACATACCAGTAATTCTATTGGATTCAGTGTTTCTTGTGCTATTTCTTTTGCCAAGTTTCTTAAGGTCTTTCTTGCTAAATGTGGAGGGGGTTTAGAACAAATATTGAGGCAACCTTAGCTAAATCCTCATGATAAATTTGGCTGTGATGTCAAAATAGCTGTGATGTCTTCGTTGTGGACTAATTTTTCATCCCCACTCCCTGTCATTCCTTCCTATAACTTCACATTAGAGAATCCTTCTGTTACAAGGGAAGCTTGTGTGAGAGCTGGCTCTCCAGAGCCTATTCCAAGTCTGAAAACAGACAGTGCTGTCAAGTACAGGACAGATTCTGTTAAGTAGAGAAGACTTTAAACTGCCAAGTGGATCTTGACACAAGAGAATTTGACCCTACACATACAAATTTCAACTCTGTTTCTGAAATAAATCTGTGTGACAGTTTTTGGGTTTTGCCTTGTTCAAACGTGCAACTATTTGGTCCACAGAATAACACAGTTTAAGTATAGGAACACCATTTGCTAATGTCAAAATATTGTTTATGTACAATTTAATCTCCCATGATGGTGTATTTATTTGCAGTATACTTGCCTGAGTTATTTTCATCAAGAAATTCTGTCTATGTGTTGCTTTGGCAACATCTTTGCAGAGTTTACAACTTTGAAAAACATGTTGGCATCAGCTATGCAGTCCTTTTAAACAGCTGCTCTGCAGTCATGCTGTTTCAACATGCCACCACACATGGCTGAATTATGCAAATAGTTAATATTAAATGACTGAGATACAAGAACAATTTGTACACTCGATAAAGCTGGTCTGTGGAGTGTAACTTCCATTCATGTAACTGAGTTAGTGTGCTGACAATTTAAAGTCTACTGCATGTTTCTTTTGACTTTGTATCTTGTATTAGATGCAGCAGTGGACAGAGAGAAGGTATATGGCAGGAGTATTTTAAAAGGCGGAGAGCTTTTTTTAACTCATTACTAATAATTCAATTAAACTAGAATGTGCCTCAGTGTAATTTTCTGGCAAGTATTAAATAGGTAAGATATAACAAATGTTTGTCATTCTGCTATAAACACGAATTACCCTTTTCTGGTTCAGAGAAAAGACAGGATGTTAATTATATATGAGGCTAATACAGTAACAGTGTTGCTTATTGAAGACAACACCATTTGTAAAAAGCAAGCAAAAACATTAATAGTTTAAAAAAATGTATAATTGTCTTAAAATTTACATTGAAAGGCTTTTCTACTGATCTTGCTGCTGTTCTAATTCTATAATAATGAATGCTCTAAATACTACTAGTAGTTGTTGTTCTTATTATTAATAATAATACTGCTTTAAATTCTGTAATTTATTCTATAGTAATCATACCCAGTACATGGCGGGGAGGGGGAATATTAGGCAGGAGGTGTAGTGAAACATGACAGAAGAAGATGTCCAGTTAAAGTCAGAAAAAGCTATGTTTTTTCCTTCCTCACTCTACTGTACATTTTGAATAATCTGTTTTGTTCAGCTACGTATTAAGGAAAGATTACTTTTTTAATTCAAATTGTTTTCAAAGCAAATTACTAGGATATCAAAAAAAAAAAGGCTGCATTTCTATTTGTTGTCATTCCTTTTTCCAGACTGGAACTTCCATTTTTCACAAAACTTCTTTTCCATTCTGATCCTCTTTTTGCTGTAGACCCTCTAAAGGTTTTTCATTGATTTTTTTCTTTTCTAATCTGGATATAAAGACATATATTTCTAGTAATGTATTTATAAAATTTCTGGGCATGACCTAGCGTTCAAAAGTACAAGTTGTCACAGTCATTTAAATTAGATTTGTAAACTCCCTCAGCCTGACAAAATGATTGCAAAAGAATTCTTTTAAATTAAATGGAAGTCTAAGTTAAAAGAGTTAGTGTGTTTCTTACTGCACAGTAAATGTTCTCTTCTACAGCCTTTAAGCAAGACAAAAATTGAGTTGCATAAATCCTCTGTGCCTATTTTATTTTCTTACTTTGCTAGGGTCCACGTAGTAATCTTATTAATTATAGCAAGGATATGTTCTTTTTTAGATTTACTGATCCACATTTGGTGAATATAAATTTATTATTAACAAATAAATATTTAATAGGTTCAAATGTAATTTAACTGAATAACTTAGCTTTGTTCTTTTGTGGTTTTATAGGAACTAGCCACAATGAAGCAGATTATAATTAATCTACATGGTAAACGCTATAAACAAAATCTACCTCAGTCTCATATTGATTTAAAAAGTGCAGATGGAAAAAAATCAAACCCTTTGGTGAAACCGCTGCCAGAACATGAAGAAGAAAATGTATTTACACCTAAGCCAACATTATTTGTAAGTACTATGATAAGAGTAAGTGCCGAAATTTCTGATCGTTCTCCTCACTTTCTAAAAGGAAAAATATGGATTCATCCTTCAAGGAGATGTATAATTAATTCAGCTAAACACTTGCAGCTCTTTATGGAAACAGTGTATGTTGAGGAGAAAAATTAGAGTTTGTATTTTCTAGCTATTTGGTTACTTTCTACATCTTAAATTCACAACTTACCAGGTCTTTTCTTAAAAAAAAATACCATTGTTGTATTACAATACTAAGAGTGGTTGGCAAATTTTTAATAATTGTAGGGATTCACAGACCATGTATACTAATTTAAACTCTTATGATTGGGTATGAAGTGGAGTTTGTGCATATCTATATTGAGAAGCAGGAGTGAGGAAATAGGTGTATTTCAGTATACTTATATTCATACTTATATTCATGTATATTAATGCATGTGCGTATGTATCTAAATATATATAAAAAATAGAACATCAGTATTGATATCACTTCTGTTGCTAAGGATGCCTGATATTACAAAACCCTGTTTCACTCCTTCAGAAACTAAAAGCTTGGATTTTAATATTTGAAGTGGCCCACTTCAGATTTAGTGCTTCAGGTATTGGAAAGCTTCATGAAGAGGGTTTAGAAGTTTCTGACTATGTCTGTGTCTGAGCTGATAGATTCGAGACAGCCAAGTTGCAATGCTGAATCACAAAACAAATCATTACTCTTATTTCTTCATGATGCTACATTTCTCTGGGGTGGACTGGTAGTATCCACACTATATATGTGCTGATGTGGTCCAAAGAGAAGTCTTTTTTTCTAGTGGAGACTTTAACATACAGTGTCTTAAAGAATATGAGGTTTCTATTGTAGCACACCAGGTACTGGATTTATAACAAAAAAGTAGGAAATGGTAGCATCCCTGGGATATGATGTGAGGACATTGGGGGATTTGGGGATTTTAGGGGTTCAAAATGTGCTTGAATAGCATTATTAAACTAAACACAGGCTTATCGAGTGCTGTCTCATCCATAGTTCTTTTGGTAGTGCTAAAACATACTTTGTCTTTGATGGAGCTATTCAGTGATCCAAAGCATAAGCAAACAGTTTTTGTAGATGATCCAGGGATTCGGTGCGTAATCTGTCCTGTCTTACTACTTTGGGATATAGAAACTATGTAGGAATCCAGAAAAACTGCATTTACATTTAGAAATGGTAACCAATTTCTCTGTGAAAAATTCGAGTCTTTGCAGACTTTGGAGTAGGGAACTGAAAATAGGCAGATGGCACAGGTTTTCTTCTTAGACAGGAAAAAAAATCAGTAGTCCTGTGAAAATCCTGCCAGTTTAAGTCCATGTCCAGAATTTTTAAAGCTTGCACAAATAGAACAGATTTATTTTTGTAAATGAAATCTTCAAAATGAATAAAGTATATTGTTTAATTGAATGCTTATTAAGTCTTGGAGGAAAGAATGAATAGAGAGCAGACACAAAACAGAACAAGAAAGGAACAAGTTTAGGACAACAGACTAACGAGAAGGTGCTCGCTAACTCAAGAGATTATACCCAACCCTGGAAGCAGAATAGTCCTTACCTTGTTCCACCTCCACTTGATTAGTTTTATTTCTATTAAAACTTAAACTATTTTTGTTATAAAAACCACCACTGAATTTGCCACAAGAATGTTAAACAATCCTGACTGTGTAGCAGTAACCCATAGGATTATGAAGGCAAGGAAAAGTTGCTCACAGATAATTCTCTGCAATTAAAATACCTTTGCCAATGTCAGAAAACTATTGAATTCTTTTCTTTTCAATTATAATTCTTTAAGAACTATATTTCTGCATAAAGTGTTGGTCAATTTTGGCATATCTAAGATCTTTTTTCTAAGATCCATTCCTTTCTCAGCTGGAAAAGTCAGATGATGTTATTTCAAATTAATCCTATTTATGGCACAGTTGATGTTTGTTTTCCTTGTGACAGATTTTTTTTTTTTAATCATATAGTTTTTACTGTGTAATTGGCTTTTTATAACCTTGGAATAGGGAGGTTTTAGTACTGGTATGTTGTAATAGTAACTTTAAATGCATAGTCTCATTTTTAATATTTGCATTTAAGCAAAGAACTCAGTTATCACTGTGAACTACATGGGAAGGAAGGAGACTTGTGTAGATTGCATGTTTTTCTTCTAGTGTTCACTGTCTCTCAAATTAATGTTCTTTCTTTTACAGACAAATAAAGAGGCACCTGTGTGGTACAGGAAACTGCAGAAGAAAACATCACCATAGCATTTTTCCCAGATTATTCAAAATAATCCTTTGGGGCACTTTTTATCAAAGAAGGTTATTTTCACCGTAATGATGCCCATTTTACTGTAAAAACAAACAACTGTTTTGGTTTTAACTGTTCTTTTGTAACTGTCAAATAATCTTATGCTTCCTAAAGTAATTTCTAGATCAGTCATGCGAATAAAATGTGTGGAAATAATGCATTCAATTATTTTACTAACATATATTTGAATTTTAAAAGGTAAATAAACCCTAGTGTGTTGTACACATTAGGATCTGGACAGTTAAAGAATGTGTTATTCAGAGTGTTCAAATTAATGCATGTTTCAGCTTTTTTATATTGTTTTTCCTGGACCCCGTGTTTCATGCCACATTCCTTGCAACTATGCTGGCTTATGGAAATTTTTTAAATATACATGAGTTAGTACCAAATGATATCCAACTTTTTTTTTAAGGAAATCCAGCTGGAAAAAAAAATTCTTACCAGCCTTGATTTGTAGTTTATCACTTGATTTCATTTGTATAACCAAACAGCTATTGAAAATACTTCAAAGAAGCAATAAAATACATCTTAATTTTCAGCACTGATACTTAGTGGGCTAGATAGTAGTGCAGTTACATCAATAAAATAATAAAAATAGAACCATGATGGGTGAGGACTGTAGTGTATAATGGGGAAATGGGTAACTTGCCATATTTAATTGTATGAAAATAAGTCCCATCTTCCAAGAACACATTCTACTTGTTTATTCCGCTCCACCATCTATTCTGACTTAAGTTCTCTAATATTTCAAAGCACTCTTGACTGCATATGGTATGTTTCTATGTATAACATAAATACAGATGTTTTAAGTACTGAATACTGAAAATACTGCTCAGATTTCATTTAAGAGAAAGCTCCTTCTTCTTAGCAATTTTTTCCTAGCTCCTTCCTCCTTGACAATATCTCTTAAACTGATTATTTTTTTCTACTTGCACCTGAACAGTAATTATTTACTATATAATACTGAGCTATATCAAGCTTATGATTCCCAGATACACTTTTCTTCATTTTCCAAACAACAGTTTGAAGCACAGTAATTCTTCCTCTGCTCCAGGAAAGCTTCGGTTTCCTTTGTTTTTTTTCTTTTCTAGTTCTGAGAGAGTGAAGCAAAAATGCTGGCAGTTGCACATCACAGGTTTAAATATATCATTCTGTAAGTGAGGGAGGCCAAGTGTGTAGAAAGAGGTAATATCTTTTATTAGACTAACTGCTGTTACCTGTGGAAAAGATCACAGTGTTTGTGAACTTTTGGGTTCACAAACCTATCTGTACAGTCATTTCTGAATAACTGGTTTCCTGAAGTCTAGGTTTTATCTAACTCACATTTTTATGTGAACAAAATCCTTAACTTTTCTTTCCCATGAAACAGCTCCCGTATGCAGATACTCATTTTGTAGTTTGTACTAGATACTTTATATGCTTCAGTCCCTAATTGAACTTCCCAGACTATCCTGTTTGTCTGTTATTAATGAATAATTAATCAATTGTATTATCTAGAAGGACTGTGAGCTATTTTAGGCAAGATATTAGTTGGAATCTTAAGTATTTATGATTTGTTCTCCTATGGTGTCTTTATAGACAAATTGGTGAGATACAGACTGTAAGGTGGGTGACACACCCACCTGAACAAAACGTGATCAACAATGCAATACCCAGCTGGAATGGTGTCATCCCTCAGCAAGTTCACAGGCAATACCAAATTTGAGGGAGTAGTGTATACACTAGAGGGAAAGGTCTCAGAGGATCTCAGCAGGCTGGAAATCAGATCAACTAGAACCAAATGAATTTCGACAAAACCAACTGCAGTCCCACGTCCAGGATGGAATAACCCTATATGCCAATACTGCTGCAAAGCAGCTTGACACAAACAGACCTTAAGGTCCCAGTGGACAGCAAATGGAATGAGAGTCAGTAATGTGCCAGCCAGCCACATCCTGGGTGGTTATTACCAACAGGATAGCCAGCAGATGCAGGGAAGTAATCCTTCCCTTCTGTGTGGCACATGGGAGGTCACATCTGGAGTCTTGCTTCCAGTTTTGGGCTTGTTCGCGTAAGACATTGCACTCACTTCAGTGAGTCCTGCAGAGATGCACCAAGATGTTCGGGGATGAAGCACCTGATGTAGAAGGGGAAGTGGAAAGAACTGGACTTGTACAGCCTTAGCATTAGAGAGCTTAAAGGAGGGACTTGCTGTAATCTCCAGTTACCAAATGGGATGGTACAGAGACAACAGAGCCTTACTCCTCTCAGAGGTGCACAGCAGTAGCGTAAGAGACAATGGACACCAGATGGAGCACTAGAAAACTCAATTAGCTATTATGAAAAATGCCTTTACTGTAAGGATGGTCAAATATTGGAACGGGTTGCTTAGACAGGTGGTGAAATCTTCATCCTTGGAGATGTTCAGAATTCCACCAACTCCTGAGCAACCTGGTATAATTGGACCTGACTTTGAGATGGAGTAGATGATTGATTTTCAGAATTTCTGTCCAACTTAAATTACTCTGTGGTATTCCTAAATATACTGATATCAAATAGTCACATTAATTTACTTTGTACTATCCAGAGGCAAAATTCTGTTTAATTCTTCCATGGAAACGTAATACACAGGAATATTTTTACTCTTGGAGAATAACTGTGCATTGTAAATTTCTGTGTCC
Source organism: Lichenostomus cassidix (assembly GCF_008360975.1). NCBI lineage: Eukaryota > Metazoa > Chordata > Aves > Passeriformes > Meliphagidae > Lichenostomus > Lichenostomus cassidix. The sequence goes on along the minus strand of NC_139479.1, from coordinate 49,929,462 downwards.
TCCAGGCAGCCTGATTTTCTAAGAAGACTGACAGAAAATTAGGCTGATTTTGTGGCGAAATTTTATGCATATTTAAACAGTTCTTCAGATGACAAAGTGACTTATTCTGTCAAAGGGTTGTGGGTTTTAGGGTCCATCTTTAAATATGCAAAAATATAAGAAATTTATACTGATAGCACACAATGCTGTTGGTAAATTCTTGTAATCCATGTAGTCCTTGTGTAAATCTCCTCAATATGTTTTTTCCTAGTTGATGACTGTATTTTTCCTCTGGTTCTTCACTAGTCTTCAAGGCTATAAATAATTATCTAGGAGGAGACCTTCTAAGCTTCTCATGAGAAAGCTAGAATGTCACTTAAATAGAACTATTCAAACATGAGATGCCCTACAGCAAAAATTAATGAAGCTTTTTGCTCTTTAAGTAATAAAAAGGCTCAGTTGCAGTACCTGTACAGCACTTTTACTGATGTTCTTTCCCACAAACATAGCTGTCAAACAAATTATTCCAAAATTGTTCTTCATGGTCTTTGCAGTCTCCTATTGTCACAGGCCTTGTGTCAATGATGTGTGAGTCAGAAATAATGAAGTAAAGAGAAATTTCTAAGGGTAGTCATGCATGTAAGCAACTTGTGACTGAAGTGCCCAACCCATGTAATCATCCTCAGTTCCTCTTTTTCAAACCAAAGGGAGCAAAGCCAAAAAAAATCTCTATCCACTATTACATTTCTTGGTACATTAAGTAGGTGTTACTTAAGTGATAAGTTTCATAAATACATGGGTTGAACAGGAAAGAAAGAAAGACAATGCTTTAGAGCAGGTTAGGATTTTGGGGTGTTTTTAACACTGTAATTGCTTTCTCACCTTTCTGTCCCTTGTCTGAAGCCAAGAAGCTGTAGTGCATCAAGGTAATCTCGTTTGAGGAAAAAAATTAAAACATAATTGCTTTTTTTAATGAGGACCTAAACTTTTAAGGCTTACTGCTGAATCCTGTGGTCATAATTCACTGGCACTGTAGTTTCTAAATATTTTCTGTACAAAGAAACAATATGCCTTTTGGATTTATAGTCTTCATTCAATTCAAGACTTTCTGTACAATACAGCAGTGAAACTTTTTAAAAGAGGAACATCTACAAATGTTAGTTATCTTGAGTATTTGTCAGTATCTTTGGAATATGATTTTCTACCTCTTACACATTAGCTGTTATTTTCTGTTTCAGTTATACTTTTTAATGATACCTAGTTCCAGCAAAAAAAGAACACTTAAGTCTATTAAACCTCTGACATCTGCAAGACGGTCAGGCAGAATTCTTTTGCTCCTGGTAGGCATTCATTAACTTCCATGTCTTTGAAAGACATGACTCAGAAAGCATGACATTGTAGAAACAAATTACTACCTTTTGAAGAAGTATTTATGTTATTATGTATATGTGTCTCAATCAATTGTCAGTCTGTAGCACATTTACATGTAAACAGATTTATACACAACAGTCTGAGTCTGTAACATCCTGTCATCTTTCAAGGTTGTGCTCATTAGGGAGGTATACTGAGGAAAGCATTTCTCTCCCTGTTAACATTACATTTAATAGATCACATGCCAGACTTCTTACTGAGTCAAAGAAATGTATCCCTGATATTCCCTTATACCAAAGAATATCGAGAATCTGTATTCATTCTCGACCTTTGAAAATGAAACAAGTATCTCCAGAAGATCAAGTTTTGCTTAGTGTCTTTGGGCAATATTATCCCCTTCTTAAATTCCTAGGATTGATTGGGAACTCTTGACCTTTAAAACACATACTTCCGCAGCTTAATTAAGGCAGTTACTCTTAGAGTATTTCAGACTGAAGCTGGGCAGCAAGCAGCAGCAGAGGGTGCCAACTCTCGGGGGATGGCATTGCGAGCGGAAATGGACAGCAGTTGGGAATTGTGGAAGAGTGCGAGGAGAGTACTGCCGAAGTTTTTAGCAGTAGAAGAAGTAGGTACAGCTCTTCACAGATGTTAGACCCTCTGCAGCTCTTTTAAGCCCTCTGCTGACAGCACAAGAGCCACAGACTTTCTTCCACAGAGTTCATTTTGTAGAGTTCCCTGAGTTTCTTTCCTCACTGATAAGTTTTCCACAACAGTAAATACCTGTGGGTTTTTTTCTTGCTTTTTCTTTTAGAGAGAGAAAGACTCCTTTTTCTCAGGGGATTGGAACTAGGTTCAAAAAAATGGTAAATTTCAATCAGCTTACCCTTTAAAGGATGAAGAGGACAAAAACTCCCAGCAAATCTCATCTTCATGAAAGGAGCAAATGGCAGAAGTATTAAATGTAAGAAGTTAGGACTGATCATGGAAATAGCTTTTACTCAAAAACTTACATGTTTTCACAGACTGTGTGCCCTTTTTGAAGATACTACAGAAATAACCACAGTAAAAGAGAATGCCGCTTTGACTGAAGCAATAGAATCAACTTTGTTTGACCATGAATAATTGAAGTCTTTGTGTTAATGCTCCTTTTAAGGGAGTAGTGGATCAGTAAATGTAACTTAATTGCAGGAAAAGTCTTATGGATGGAATTTATGACTGTATTTCAATGAAAGTCTTTTCATTTTTCCTTTTGGTTCAATAGAAAAAGGATTACTTAGATTATTCAGTGTTGCAGCTGAAACTGTTAGCAATTCCCAGTGGTCCTGTTTTTCGTGATTTTAGAGATAGTTATTGCTGCATGCAAGACTCTCTTTTTCCTTCTTACTCAGTTCTTTAGAAAAATTTGTTTCTTTGTGTAGTGTTTGACTTCTACAAGGGAATTATCACATACAGTGTACATGTGGGTTTTAAATAGAATTGTTACCTAAGTGCAGTGGTCCTATTTAGAAGAAAGAGTTGAAAATATTCCCACTGAGCTCTCTCTCAGAGACTTCTCTGAGACCTTGAGAGAGGGTTGATTCTATGCCCAAGCTTTCTCTCGCTCCCCATTCCCGGTACAGAGCAGCACATACAGGCAACCTGTCACTCTGTGTTTCACAGGACTGTGGTTTCCAAGCAGTGTAAACACAGATTCACACGTCGTCATCTGCAGCTACATGTAAGGCGTTCACAAAAAAATTAATATCACTCTTCTCTGTGGTACTGTGGGAAATCTAAGCAAGGGAAAAATACAATATTTTGGTGCAATCTATTCACTTGCCACTTTTTCCTTCCCGGTTAGCATATAAATAACATTCTGGCGAATTTTCATTTTTGGACATTGAAAAGGAAGCAGTGTGCAAGTCCTGCAAGGATGGCTAAGTCCTTTTTTCATATATGTCATCTGAGATGTTCTGTGTTTAGGTACTGACCAGACAGCTTCTAAAAGATCATTAGGCACCACATTAATCTTTATTTTACTAATTTATTATCTTAATATTAAGTCCCCAGAATCCACTCAGTATTTATGAGTAAAGGAGTACGTGCCTGAAAGTAACAACAAGCAATAAAGGGACTAATATGTCAATGACTTGAGTCTTACTGAATTAGCACATTCCTCGTCATTTTGTGTCATTTCTTTCATTATTGCAGTAATTAACGTTGCAGAATTGCATTTGTGCCATTCAGCAGGGAATGGAGAACAATAACAGTGTTTACCAGCAGCAGGAGGGAGCTTACCTTTCTTTCTCAACTCCATAAAATCTCTGCAGGCTAATCTCAGTGCGCAGCCAGGGTGCCCTCCTACACAATGGAGACTGTCTGAAACCTCCCTTAGGGAAACCTGAGTGAGCTGATTAGATCTCTTGTCCAAGAAAGCCAAATACCCAATCCTATGAAATATAGCGGCTTTTCATTCTGACGCACCATTTCACATCTGTACAGGCTGAAACCTTTTTGACAAATAGATTTACAGCATGATAGTAACTCCAAGATAGCGGAGTGATTTAAAAACAAGTACAGAGTATTTTTAATCCATTAAACTCTGTGAAATTACAAAGAAACAAACTCTGTAAAGTTCTTACATTTCCAGATGCAGTAACATCAAGAAATTTTGATAATTCGTTATTATTGTTTTGTAGCTGTAAACTGAAATATTATGTATAAATACATAGACATTTTTAACACAAAAAGTTAAATTATTTGTGTTTGATTATTTTTAATACAAAGCAAAATATTTTTCTGTGAACATCATATTTAAGGTGCTTCTGGTCAGGAGTTAGATGCCAATAAATTATATTGAAATTTATTCTATTTTAAAATTTATTACTCTACTTTATCACATCATCTTCATTAACCTGTCTGATCTACTGTACTCACTCCAAGAATTGTCAGAGTCATGACAGAAAGGTGCAAACTCTCCATGGGCCAAAAGTGTACAGCACCACATTTACTGATTTAAATCGCAGTCCTCATTTTCATAAAAATGTACGGTATCTTTGATAAGCAAGCTTCCAGAGTCACTGGATGTTTCTGGAAACAGGATCACCTTCTCAGCTATGTTTATTGTTATTCTTTCATGTAAGAGATTTTCTATATTCTTATCGGTTCTGTCTGATTTCTGCAAACATAAAGATGTAACTGTAAGGTTCTCCTACTTGGGTGCCCCTCAGCCATGGAGGTATCAAAAGCCAAAAGGAGAGATGTTCTGGCATTCTTGGGAATCATGTCCTAGTCATGACAGCACAAAGTCCTGCTCAACACAGACAGATGACAGCACTAACATTGCTTCACTCTTATGAAATACCAGTTGTTGGTTTGGAATAGGAACAAGTGTGATCCTGAACATGGATTTATTGGAGCAAAAACTGGAACTCCACCTGAACAAACCTGGCAAGGCTATTAGCTAAACAGTCCTTTATAGCTGTTACAATGCTTCCACAGGAAACTGAGTATGTACCATTTTCCTCAGGTGATGGACAGGATTTAATGTGGTCTTCCCTACTGAGTGTTCATAGAAGAGAAACTCTTGTTTAGTAGTACCACAATGTCCTTGGGATAAAGAACAGAGAGCTGATTTTGATATTCTTAAATTAGATACCAGGAAAGCGTATTGCCACTGCTTCATACTATAAATAACGTCACCTGGATTGGAAGTGCTGCAATGGATCATTGCAAAATGCTTCTGTTGATAGAACACAGTGGACCAACCTGGTCTAACCTACTATGATTAATTATCTCATAGGTGAATTTCACTATCTTCAAATAATTGTTTTAACGTAAGATTTAAAACAGCTGTGATGGATGCAGATGGTATTGATGAAAGACAGTTTGTGCATTTGCAACCTGCTCTATTCACATGATCTGGCATGTGAAACAAAAGGAAAACATCAACATGAAGCAAAAGAAAGAGGTAATTTCTTTATCCCTTCACTTCTTTCATTTGTCAGTGAAGTCATATCTGAATGCAAAACTTCAAATTCGAAAAACTGTAGTGCTGCATGGTAAAACACTTTAAACATGTAGAACAAGGTGTTTATCCTGGTTCTGACTAAATGCTCGTTTTAATATTAGTTTGTTTCTCCTGTGCACTAAAATGCAGACCTTTTTCCACATTACATGTAGTTATGTCATATCTTATGGTGGTTTGTACCCAATACTGTATGCTAGATTTATGAATCATTAGGCCCTACTCTTGAATTACACAGAAATAAGGTTTTCTAATCATTAAAAGAAGCTTTGTATTTTGTTACTCTACAAAGTTATCAATATGCAATCTAGAGAGAAAGAGGCCTTGTTTTGTTAAAAGATTGAATCAACTTTTCCTCTTCATTATCTTATTTATATCTCCCAGGCAGCACAGGGATTAAGACATGTTGTTAAAGTCTTGCCTCATCCCCCTTGCCACATTACCTCCGAGTTCGTGCGTAAGCGGGCTCTGTAGCTTAACTAAGCATGTTACGAACCGGTCAGGTAAATGCATTGGAAATGAGCTGTACATTCATGAACAGCAGTTTTCCATACCACAACACAGCAGGCACAGACCAAACTTCCATTAAGTCACCCAGCAAGAATACTACTTATGGGTCAAATGTGAACATCCTAATACATAAATATTTTTATCTAGAGCTGTTCCAGTTTAAAAAAAAAAAATTAACAAAGCATCATTAAAATGGAGAAAGGTTTTTATATTGGTCTCTTGTTCTGAATGCATTTCTTTTTATTTCTTTTTTAATAATTCAAAAAGCATTTTCAGAAACAAATTATGAAAAACTTTTATAAAAATATTAGTGGAAACTACCTAAGCTGGTTGTAACATATGATTGTAAATTAAATGTCTCATTTTGAAAAACAGCATCCTTCATTACCTAAATAAATTAATATCCTTAAACTAGGTGCAAAATAAAGCTGTATTGAAAATAGTACTGAATATTTTGTTGCATGCTTAAAGCTGAAGCTACACATGTCAATATGTTAACAAAGTTTCATGTTTTTCTCCCAAAAACATTATTTATTTCTGTTAATCAGGTTCTAAATATTTTCAGAAAGGCAAAAAGTAATGGGGGGGGGAAGAGTTACATTGTGTTAACTGTTTAACTGTGCTGAATATTATTTACCATAATCTATTGCTTAATATATGTCTGAGAAATTAAAAACATTCTAAAGGACTTTGAATGCATCTGCAACTCCTGGGAATAGTATAGTTAGCAAAACTAGGGCGAGATATGTAATACTGTCCTATGTCATTCAATATTTCCCTTTCTGTAACATTTGATTTGACTTCTTTTTTAATGGACATCTTATGTGACTTATTTGAGAAGAGGGATATCTCTGTGTGCCAGCATTTTTATAGATGTACGGCACTTCTGAGTCCCTAAAGTGAACAGATATTTGAGCTATCACCCATAGCCACTGTCATTTTTTCCCTATCACTTTATTTCTAGATGGTTGCGGTGTTGGCAAATCTGTTGTGTTCTGACTATGTCTAACCTAGAGTAAATGAAACTAAACAAACTGTGTGGAGGCAGTTGCTTCCTTGATGGAATGAGTTCCTCATGAGGCAAACAGAAACCATGAAGGAGGATGCAGCTGTGACTTTTCATTACACTACACAGTTAGAAAGACAGACATTTCCTCATCCAGCAAGATGAATATTGTCACCAATTCTGTAATCCCCCAAATGACCAGGAGATAAGACTCATGTGCAGACCCACTTTATCAAGGCTGATCAGCTTCCTCGGACTGGAGGACTGAAGTCTCTCATGTTGGCAGCCTTTGGTCCATTCATCTTTCTTATAGGTCAGCTTGTGATGGCCACTAAACACAACAGATACTCTAATGAGTTTTTAGCTTCACTAATGAGTCCAGATACCTCCTCTGATTTCTGGAGTTTTTATGATCATAATTTTAAACATTTTCACCACAAAATGTTAAGTGTGTACTGTAAATCCTCTTCTATGGAATGACTGGGATGAAAAATCAATCACACCTTCGTAAGTTTCCCTTAGTCTTGAGGCAGATGCATAGAAAATCTGTACCTGCTGTTGACAGTTTTTTGAAATTATTTGTTCCTAAACTTCTTTTTTATTCAAAACATGTCAATTGAGTTACTGGGATATGCTGAAAATTGGTAATGGTTACCTGAGTTATTACCCTTGTTATTAAGCGAGTGAGAACCCTGTGGTAATTTTAATATCCTCTGACTGACTGACTGAAAATCCTGCTTTTGCTGCTGCAGCAGCTGTTTGTGATTACAGAAAGGCTGGTTCATTCCAATTGTTGGGGGGTTTCCTCCCCAAGGGCAGACTGTTTAGATAGACAGGAGAGGCTACCTAATTCTTTGTGCTCCTTTGAGTTGGGATGGCTTCTCTGCACAGATCATAGAAATGGAGCAACAAAACGGCATTACCTGGTTACTTTACTTGCGAATTCCTGAGCTATGCTGCACATGCCATCAGTGCTCTGTAAGCTGCTTCTGAGTGATTCTCAAATACTAACAGGAAAGATCCATCAGACCACAAACAACCTCAAGTCAAGCAACCTCACTGTGGGAGACTGATCAAGATTGAAACTGTCTAGATTCAACTCCAGTAATTCGACCTCCAGCCTCAGTAGATCTTTATATGATAGCTCAAAGAATGCATTTTCAGTTTCTGCTCTGTTTAGGCATCCATACTGCATGCAAGTTCCAAGTGTGTATTGTAAAAGTCCTTCTGAACAGGTGTCAGTCTGTGAGCTTGTGCTCTTGAACTACTAGGACTCCTCAAAATGTAACCAAGAAAAACATGCCTGCTGGTGCTAGATTTAAATTAATTAGACAAGTTTTTGTGTTGGAGTTTTTTTATTATTATTATTTATTTTTAAGAAAAAAAATTAAACGGGGAGACATAAGTAGGAGGGGGTCATGAGTAGGAACAACTGAAAACTGCATTCTTAAACAGAGCACCTCAGTTTACTGCACAGTCCATCCAAAACTCAGGTGTTCCAAAGGAAGCAGTGTCTGCCTGCATCTTGAGTCCCAGCTCTCTCCATTGGCTACACAACAAATATTCCAATAGACACTGCAAGTGCATTCAGGCTCAACAGCTAAGTGTGAGGGAGTGACTACACCCCATCCTGAGTTGTGCATGCTGAATAGGAGTGAGCACTTCAGTGAAACACCCTGCCAGTTACAGTATAACAGCTCTACAAGGTTCACCTTAGATGTTTAGGCACCTAAGATTTTCATCTTTTCATGTAAGGAATCTAGCTAACTAGCTATAATTAAACCATGAATCTTTTCATGTCTTCATATATATCTCTACTGAAGATATATAGTTTAGAAGCATCCCACATACCAAGGAATCTAGGGATTTGTTGTGTCAGTAGACAGATTTCCCACTTTCATTATTCATTTCTCCCCCACACTATCTCAATAAAATTGATCAGCTATTATGTTTTCTTTTAGAAAGGTGAATAGCTTGTTGTTAAAAACCAATCAATCCCCCTGCAGGAAACCTAATACAACCAACCTGGCAATATTTCATTTGAAAAAAAAGTTTAGACTTGTCAGGAATTTTAGTCAAAAATGTTGAGCTGAATCCAGTGACATACTTTGCAAAAATGTGTTTTTCATAAACTGTTATATTTTGTGACCAACTTTATCCAAAGGTAATTCAACAAAATCTTGGTTTTTATTAGCATCTACTGAGTGACATAAATATTATCGATTTTAATAAATTCACATACTGACTGTTCACATTAAGCTGCTTAAATTAATGTCACAGTTCAAGTTTATAATTAGCTACATAATTTAATTTACATTTTCTAACTATTGGTTCTAACTCTAGCTTTCTCAACAGTATTCTGGAACATGTCTAATCAAACAATTACTGAATATCAATCCTGAAAGCTCACTGACCATCTCTTTTAAAATTCTTGGTGTGAAGTTATCCAGACATGCTCATCTAAGACCATAAATAGTAGCTGGTTTAATATGCTCTTGAATTACTTTTGAAATGTAAGGTATTTTGTCACTACAGGATACAAATATATTTCCTTCTATTTCCCCAAATGCCACACAGAAATACCTAGCATGTTTTTTGTCCTTGCTTATCAACAATTCTACATCATGTATCTAAAACCAGACAATTGTTAAAGTTCTTAATAAATTTCATGGATCTCTTTAAATTTTTTTTTCCAATGCATGTCATTGACTTCTTAGGCATCTTTCTTCCTCCATATTATTTTTCCACAATCACTGCCATCAAAGTTATATTTGCTGTTACTAGTTCTCTTCCCAGCTGTTGAGCATCTATAATTATAACTGCTTTACAAAGTGCCCTCTAAAGAGGCAGAAGAAAAGTGGTTGTTCTTTTGAGGAAGGGGTGTCTTGACTCCCATGGGATTGTAGACTTTCAGGACTGTGCTCACCTCATTCAGCCTACAATGTATTTCAGCATTGTGTAACGCATAATTCGCCTACACTGGATGCAGAACTGTTTGAGTACAGATATTATTTAGTTTTAGGAATTATGTAGACATTAGCACTAATAGCACAAACTCTTCTGCCTCACCCCTAATGGTAGAGCTACACGGCACACTGAATTTAGGTTTCTACACTTCTCTGAATGGGACAGTTCAGGTCCCACAGGGAACACAAGCACACAGACTCATTAGCTCCTCTGGAGAGCCAAAGCTGTCTCTCAGGGCCTCTGCATTTCTCCAGTATCACAGTGAGCAGCACATTGTACCCTGCAGATATTGGGCTCTAAGAGCCCCAGGATCTTCTTTGAGCACCTCATAGGCAGTTGACTAAGGAGCTTATCCTTTCTTCCCTGCTTGAAAGGACACAGCATAAGAGGTGAAGGATTTTTTTCTGACCACATCCCTTAATTATTTTTGCTCTCAACATCAGGATTTAGTTCCAAATGAGCATTCATTGCCTGACCTCATTATGCTCCTAGGGATTGTTAAACTAGTAGCTCATTGCTTTAATGCCCTCCTAGCTTGTCCAGCCAGACCATTCCCTCTGCCATGTCCAAGCCTGTATAGGCTCCATCTCCCACCTGGCAGACCAGTATTTCACAAGACCCAAACTACTCTCTACTACGTTATTTCTCTAATCAGGAGATTTCAGCCAAAATACACAATTATGGCAGCTTTACAGTTAGTGTTTGTTAACAGATTTTTCAGGAGCCAAAAAGTGCTTTCTTTAGTAGTAAAAGATGTGTGTTAGTCTCATATATTCAAGCAGTTAAAACACATTAGACCACCAATTCCTAACAAGCATTGCCAACACCATTTGCTTTTTTAAAGCAGGCAGCTTCCACACTGGACAGAGGGGATGGAAGTAAAGAATGGTGGTGGCTCCCACTAAACTTCCACATGATGGGCAAAACACCTTTCCAAAAACTGTGAATGTTATTTTCTAAGTACATTAGCATTTTAATTAATCTTGTCTAATTACCCCACATGTACAGATTTCCATCTGCTCTGATAGTACATAAATAATTAAATGACATGCTGAAGGAGCATGTTGTTGTAATTTCTGGCCCTACTGTGCAACAAGTCAGAGCCAAGCAGCTGTGTGACAACGGATGAAAATACAGGAAAGACTCATCTCCTAAAGCTGAGTCAGTGACCTGTTGTTCTGAAAAAGGCCTGTTGTAATAAACAACCTCCAGTTTAGATACACACTGAACCTACAGAGGTCAAAAAAAAATTAAACTGGTAACAATAAAAGATTTTTCTGTATTTTTTCTTGTCAGATGGGCTGAAAATATTTGAATTTTACCTGAAATGTAAGTAATATGAGGCTGTTTATCCAAAGTTAAGACTTCTTAAAATCCAACTAAAGATTGGGTTCAGCTACTGAGTAAGATGTCTTGTTCCCTCCAGACAGGTTGATGATTCTTAATCCAAGAATTCAAGTAATGAGCAGTTGAAGTTTCCATCTTGAAACATCTGTTCCACCAAGTCAGCACTGGCCTTGATAAATAGCAAATCAGACTGATGCATGCAAGTGTATACACACATGCTCAAGTTAAACTTGAGGGAAAATACTTGAACAGACCTCTGCATAGACAGATTTATATAATTAATCTGTAATTAGGCTTTGTGCAGTGCAGACTGACTCAGGTCAAAACACAGAAAATGCAGACACAGTAGGATCATTACCTGTTGCTGCAAAAAGTTTTTTCAAAGGTTGTTTGTGGGTAAGTTTACATACCTTTATTTAGTTGTCACAAACCTTCACTGCTATTTTAACTTACTCATCTTACAGTGGAAGAAAAATATGTTTAGCTAAAGGATAAAAACAAACCACAAGTACAACTGCATCTGCGTGCTTTTAGTAATCTTAGCAAACTTCAAGCATAACTTTAAAAGTTTGCTTAGTTTTTAACTGTGCAAAATAAAACCTTGCATACATGTTTCATTTGATACATACAAAGTCTGTACCAAGTTTTGCAATGGTGACTCTCCCTAGGCCTGTAGAATAAAGGAATAATTTCTTTTTGCAGGTTTTCTTAATCTTTATGTTTAAAAAAACTGACAAATTCAGTTCTCTGATGCTGGAGTCACTCTGTTGAGAAGGTTTCTACCTGATACGATGTGCCAATTCAATTCCATTAATGAAAATGCCAAGCTTGTTCAGGAAGGCACACACTTCACTCCCAGCAGAGCAGCAAAGCCTGAGGAATTCCACTGAAAATGGGAAGGTTTGACATAACTATTTTTTAGTGTATACAGCAGGATTGGCAAAAGGCAATCTTACTTTCTGTACATTCTTCAAAACAAAGCCTTGTCCAAGGGGAACTAGAGGTATTTTACTGATTGTAAAGCTTTGCACACCAGAGCAGAAAGGTGGACTGGAATGACTACTGAAGTGTCAAGTGGGGAAAGAAGTCAAGACAAAATGTGGTTTTACTCAAAATGCCAGGCTGAAATAATTACGGAATGCCATTTGTTATTTCAGCAGGAATATCCTTTTCTCCATATGGTCCATCACAGTATTTCTGGTGAAGAGAAATGAAAAACGGGAACCGGGCTTGCCTTTCATAAACCAGGGGGACACCTCTGTAAGCTAATCCCCAAACAGCAAGAAATAAAGGCACGCAGGAATAGACTGTCATTTCACGATTTCCCACATTCGCTTTAACAGAAAGTCACCCTGCTGCATTCCTCGGTGTGGTGGTGCTGGATTATATAGCGCGAGTGGCATTCGCAAAGCATGTCATGAGTGAAGATGGTACCTCGAGGCTGGTGCGATCCTGGCTTCAGCGGAAAGTTAGCACGAGAAAAATAAAGACTTTCTTAAAGTAAAACGATTGTGCTGGCTCTCTTTTGAAAGTTAGAAGTAAAAAGAGAAACCATTTCTTCCCTTGGGGAAATGGAGTCTAATGAGTGGCCAAAAGTACAGACAGCTACTGTTTTGCAAGAAGAAAGCTCATGCCCACTTCTCCAATAAGTTTATGTGAAAAAAATGAGGTGGATACTTGCTGATTCAGAACAAGCCTCTGTATGTGCTAAAAGCTTCTGAAATTATTATAAGACATCTTCCTGTGGCTTACAAGCCTGGCTTAGTTCAGCTGAGGTACTTGTTTTCCCTCACCTCATCATTATGAAACAACTTGTCCATGCCTTTGCAGTCCTTCCCTACCCCTCCAAACAACACATGTGCACGTCCCACAACTCAGGCCCTATTCCTCCCAGCAGGACAGTGGGACACATACCTTTCCTCAGAGGTATGTCTTGTGGAGCCATGAACTAGGAATCCAGAGAGCCTTTCTCCATTCTGGGCCCCCAGATGAACTCCTCTGCTCCCAACCCCACTCCCACAAGGCAGTGCTCTGCTCCTCCACTGCCAAGCTCCCAACCGCCTAGGACTTGACATTTGTTCTTGTTTTCTCCTGTCTCCCCTAATGGGCATAGCACTACTAAGCAAATAGGAATGTACAGAACAAGAGAGTTCAAAGTAATTGAGTCTACATTCATTCAGAAAGCCTGGATCCTTGCCCGCTCAGAACCTGCAGCACTGACATAGTTTCAGAAAGTTTAACCCTTTTTCCCTGAACCTGGTAATGCTCTTTCGAGTGCAGAGCATTGTGCTTCTCTTGCCAGTGACTGTGGACACTGAAAGGTGTCTTTCACATACCTAGCTCTAGGTGCTTACCAATCAATGCTTTATTCCTCCTTTTTTTAGCTCTGCAGGACAACAACTAAAGACCTCGAGTTGTCATTTTTAAGAGATGCCCAGGGACTTGTGTCGCAGAGGAATAATGATCACGTACCGTAACTACTACACGTCTGTCTGAAGTCTTACACAAACAGGGTTGTGCTGGGTTGAAAACAGCTTACTCGGATTTGTGCTGCAAATTCATCTGTTAAGGTGTAAACTCACTTCCAACTCTGTCTACAAAATCAATGAAGAAGCAGAAACATTTAAAAATTATAACAGCTGTAAACTTTTTTTTTCATGATGATTAATTCTGACCAAACTCTCATTTCAATTTAATTTAGGAAATGACATGGGTTGGTAGCTTATTATTAACTTTAAATTTGTAAATAAAAATTATTTATTCCAAGAAGTATAAAATCTAGTAACAACGGAAATTCTTGGGCTATCAAATAATTTTTCTGTCTGGATCTAAAAGTGCATTTAGACTATCTGTAAGTTAAATAGTGCAGCACTATGTAGGTCAGATAAGCAGTGAACCTGAGCAGGAACAAGAGTCGATCTGACTTTCTTGTTTAATTGTTAGTGATGGTAGAAAAGTCAAAATAAAAAATTGCCCTTTAAAAATTACATAGTCTATAGTAATCTTCCCCTGATTGTTGATTGACAAAAGACTGTAGGACCTAGAACATCATTAGCACAAAAACATGGTGATGAGATTTGATTTATTTAGCTACAGTTCCGACCTAATTATATTCTTTCTAAAAAAATTAAAACACATTCAGAGATGCTTCTGAAAATGTTTAACGTATACACAGAGCTTTACTCAGTGATACCATTCTAATTAACCTGCCAAAGCTTTTGCCAGGGCAGGCCCTTTATAAACATATATATATAAAACAAAGCAAAACAACAAAAAACAAAAAAAAAAAACCTTTTGAAATGATGTTTATCATTCATCTAATCAGATGGAGAGAAAACATGCAAGTAAGGTATGCAAGTTGCAGAAACACTTCAGTTACTACAGCCCTAGAATTCATATAAATGTCTGAAAGTTCCCAGTATATGCACGACGTCAGATGCTGCCTAGTCCTATGTCATGCCTGATCTAGAAGAATTAATTTCCCAACAGCATAGTGTAGTATTCCTAGTTTTGCATTTTTAAAGCTTTTAGAAAGCAGTTTATATTAAACTTGTCCTTTCAGGTGGTAAAAAACATAGTTTGAAGCCTAACTGCGTTGACATAGGGAACATGTCCGGTATTCAAAAAGTGTAGTTTGAAGTTTAACCCTAAACTAGGGTTATGTGAAGGGCATTCACACAAAAACAAGACATGATTTTAAAATCTGTTGGTTAAAACACCTGTGTCTAGGCTTGAGTAGGGAAAGAAATGCCAGCCATGAATTTTCAGTAAAGGACACTGGAGTCGCCTATTGCCTAAGCGTGAATACGTGTTAGTGTCGGATGGAAATGAGCCTGCACGGCTTTAAATGCTGTGCTGACGGGAGTAGCCGGATCTACGTTAGTAATAACAAGCATCAAGCGGCTACATATTGCTAAACAGACAGTTTGTGTAGAGAAATGTTATGTTGAGTTCTTCCCTGGTTCTGCAATTAGCTTTCTGCATGCAGCCTCTCAGACATCCTACTCGCTGTGGACTGGGCGGCAAAGGGGAGGAGTGCCAGGTTGACCAGAAAAAAAAGCTTTTTTTTACGTTTTAAAAGAGCCTTGTCTGTAAATGATAGGGGATAAACACGGGGAGGGGGACGTTGCCAACATTTCTGTGGATTCCCAGACTCTCCCTGCAAACCGAGAGCGCGGGGCTGACAGGGCCAGGAAAAAGGTGGAAAGTTTTGCTTTTTTTCCAAAGCTCCACTACATGCTGTACTTTTCCCATACGACGTGAGCCGGTCGGTGTTGCTCGAAAGGACGGCGTCCCTCCTTTTTCTGCTGCAGCGAAACATGCGGGAGCTTAGCTCACTATCCTGTGTCTACGGGGAAATACGCTTTGCGCCGAAACCACACCTCAAAACAAGTAAATAGAAACTTGCCTCATTTCGGGAGGGGGGGTAGGGGGGAAAGAGAAGACTCGACCGACGCTACCTATTTTCCTCTAACCCGTCTTCCTTGTCCTCTGCGCTATTTCTATAAAATGCTGAAAAACTTAGATTTTCACAGCGTACCGGGGGGATGTACATCACAGGGCTGATATTTATTAGCAGCAGGTTTCGAGTACGAGTTTTGCCTTCAGGACAAAAAATAATAAATCTGAATGACTGCTTTTAAAACCCTTTTGAAGATGAAAGGTAGGACAAGACAGTTGCTTTAAAGTGCCCACATTAGCAACGCTTCTTTACAAGACTATAAATAATAGTAAAAGCACGAGAGAAACCTCGGCGGAGCGCCGCACTTGCTGAAAAGCCGCTTCCACTCCGGGGCGAGCGCCGCGCCGGCCGCTCCTGCCCGGGGACTCTGCGCCGGGCACCGCTCCCCGGCTGCTGGCCGGGCGATACCGCCCTGCCGGAGCGGCACTGCCACCGGCACCGGGATCGGGACCGCGGCCGCTCTCGCCGCCGCTGCGGGGCAGGGCCGGAGCGGGCCGGGCTGCGTTGCGCTGTGCTGCGGGGAGGAGCTGCCCGCGCTCCCCGTAGGCAGGGCGGGCGGCAGGGCCGGCCCCCTCTCCGGGCTGGGTGGGGTATAGGGGGGGCTGGGGGTGGAGTAGGGTGAAATAGAGGCGGGCGTGTGTCACCGGGTAGATACCCGCGGCCAGGTACAGGCGGAGGCACTGACGACAGCGGAGTGGATGCGCTCGGGGCTGGTGCTCTTGGGGAGTGAGCGCACGAGTAGCCACCGCCCGCCCGCCCGCCCAGAGCCGCCCGCCCGCCCAGAGCCGCCCGCGGGTCACTCGCCCTGCGCCGGGGCGGGCAGCCCGTCCGCGCCGCGCCCGCCGCCAGCCCCATGGCCACCAGGGTGCTGACCATGAGCGCCCGCCTGGGCCCCGTGCAGCAGCCCGAGGAGCCGGTGTTTGCGCAGCTCAAGCCCGTGCTGGGAGCCCGGGAGGCAGCGATCTTCCCCGGAGAAGACCTGAAGCAACAGCCGCCGCCGCCGCAGCAGCAGCACCCGGGGGGCGGCGGAGGAGGCGGCGGCGCGACCCTGCCGGCGGAGGAGATGGTGCAGGTAAGCGGCGGGCAGCGCTCGCAGCCCGCCCGTGGGCTCTCGATGCCCGCACAGCACCCCGGGCACCGCGCCTCGCCCCGGCGGGAGCGGCC
Organism: Lichenostomus cassidix; assembly: GCF_008360975.1. Lineage (NCBI taxonomy): Eukaryota > Metazoa > Chordata > Aves > Passeriformes > Meliphagidae > Lichenostomus > Lichenostomus cassidix. The sequence continues at coordinate 49,912,650 of NC_139479.1, read as the reverse complement.
GCTGCGGGGCGGGCGGGACTGGGTGGGGCCGGGCTGCGGGGCGAGGGCGGCGGACACCGAAGTGCGGGGCTGCGGCGACAGCGGCAGAGTGTGTGTGTGTATATGTGTGTAGGTGTGTGTGTATATGCGTGTGCGTGTGCGGGGGAGCGGCCACGCCGCCCATCCCGCCCGTGCGGAGCAGGGAGCGCTCCCGCGTTCCCGCCGGCGGAGCGCGGCGAGGCGGCCGGGGCCGAGGCGGGGCGCGGGCTCGGGAGGTGGCGGCCGGGCCGTCCCGGGGCGGCGGGGGGAGCGGGGCTGCCCCCGCGGGTGTGTTGAAAGCTACAGCTGCTGCCTTCGCACTTGCCCGGCGGCAGAATTAGAGCGGCCGCCTGTCCTCCTCGCCCACGCACGGAGTCATGTTCGGGGGGCGGGGGGGGGAGAGCACGCGACGCACCGGGTAAGGGGGACTTCCCAGGACTTGTGCCTGTCCCAGGAGGCTGTTTGGGAGCGATCCGCAGGCAAACAGCTGGAGGAGCTAAAAGCGGGAAGGCGCCGAGCGCAGCCGGGCTGCAGTCCGCGGACGGTGCTCGCTCCGGGGCGGCTCCCCGCACTCTGCGAGGCACCGGCGTCCCCCGAGTCGGCGGGCAGGGAGCCCCGATGCCGGGCAGCGCTCTGTCGGGAGCTGCCTTTCGGTGGTGTCTTCCCCAAGGAGTAAATAACTCCCCGTCTTCAAAGCGAGCTGCCCTCGACTCGTAAACAAGAGCTGGAAAAAGTAGCCTGGCATGTCGGGGCAGATCCAGATCAAAGGGACGGGAAGGCGGCTGTGTTTGTTTGTGGTGTTTACCGGGGGTCTTTGAAGAAAGGTTCTAAAATCCACTTTCGGGCAGAGTTGTTGTTTGTCAGCTGCTTTCGCTTGCGGGGTGCTAAACGGGTCTGGTATGAGCGCTCTCTTGACAGGGCAGGGGGGAATGTAGCATTTGCCCACTGGAGAGTGCATGATAAATGTTTTGCCGATGACTGTACACCAGTAATGTATAGGGCTCCAGCCACCCACGGATTCCCTCGCACTACTGTGCTAAGAGGATGATTTTCCAGTAATTAAAGAGCTCTCCGAGAACCGAGGCATGGATAGGGACATGTTTATCACGCTATTAGCCAATTATACACTGCATAGATTATTATTGGTTTTAGTGTAGTCTTGGAGACACTTTACACAATGAGTACTCTGGTGTAGTCAGCCCGTCTTCGTTTTATTCGGTATTATTAATAACTTTACACTTTGGTGTCATATTTCTAATTAAATACCGTTCTTCTAGGGATGAAAAATCATGGAAGTATGGAATATATATATGTGTGTGTGTGTGTATATATTTTTATATATATATATATATATATATATATGAAAACACTATTTGAAGTATTAGTATTCAAATAGTCAGCTGAGGATGTGGCTTTTAGAGTTAGCATTTCAAAGAGAAGCGGGTGAAACAGATAGGCAGTCACCCTGCTCAAGCAGTGAATTCCAGAGCAGGAGATCTGCAGATTAGGCACATCGCCTGTCACTTTAGTGCCTCGCACTGTCTTTTAGGCATAAAAGATGAAAAGTTTGCGTATGCTGAAACATCAGATCGGTCTTAATGCGTGAACGGCTTGTGCCATGATTTTATCTCCTTGTCCTTGATGATGTTGATCAGTGTGCTGATTGTAAAAGGCAGGTTTTCAGTAGTGTGAGCGTTCATAACTTCCTCTGTAGGTGTCTTGTGGCTGGCTGAAATAGTATTGCCTTTTATTTGTAAAGCCTCGCATGACTTGGATACCATCATGTTTCTTATCTGGTAACAAATCGTGTGGATTATGGTCTGTTTTGTCTTTGTAGACAAGATGTGAAATGGAGAAATACCTGGCACCTCAGCTCCCGCCCGTTCCCGTCATCCCCGAACATAAGAAGTACAGAAGAGACAGTGCCTCGGTTGTAGACCAGTTCTTCACTGACAGCGAAGGGTTGCCTTACAGCATCAACATGAACGTCTTCCTCCCCGACATCAGCCACCTGAGAACTGGCCTGTACAAATCTCAGCGACCCTGTGTAACCCACATCAAAACAGAGCCAGTCACCATCTTCAGTCACCAGAACGAAACTGCTGCCCCTGCCCCTGCTCCCACTCAGGCCCTCCCCGAATTTACCAGCATCTTCAGCTCCCACCAAACTCCCGATGTGAACAACATTTTCATCAAGCAGGAGCTTCCTACTCCAGATGTCCATCTTTCCGTCACGCCCCAGCAAGGCCAGTTGTATCAGCTCTTGAGCTCACCGGATTTAGACATGCCCAGCACCACTCCTCAGGCAGCCGTGATGGACTCCCTTAACAATGTCTCGATGCCCTCAGCCATGGCGGGCCTTAACACGCTCTCCTCGGCTGTTCCACAGACTGCGATGAAACAGTTCCAGGGCATCCCCCCCTGTACCTACACCATGCCAAACCAGTTTCTGCAGCAGCAGGCCACTTACTTCCCTCCTTCGCCCCCAAGCTCAGAGCCTGGAAGTCCAGACAGACAAGCAGAGATGCTGCAGAATTTAACCCCTCCTCCATCATACGCCGCAACTATAGCTTCCAAGCTGGCGATTCACAATCCGAATTTACCAGCGACTCTGCCCATAACCCCCCAGAACATCCAGCCTGTCAGATACAACAGGAGAAGTAACCCAGATTTGGAGAAAAGACGTATCCACTACTGTGACTACCCTGGTAAGCAATCTGTGCCAGAAAATCCCAGCTCTTGCAATAAAAAAAAAAAAGGGGTGAATAATCATGGATGAGGTTTAAGTGGTTTTCTTTAGCTGTGGTCTACACCTAGGGAGAATCAAATACTTTTTTGTCCAAGTAGAATTTCTCTTCGTTGTCGTTTTATTTTGAGTGGAACACTCTCGCATTCTTTCAGTAAGATACTCTTCATGTTATTTGTCATTCTCTTGAGCTCATTTTACCATGTTACAAAATTTGGACTCTATAAAAAATAAAAATTACGGTCTTTGCTAATGCAAGTCAGTGTGACTTTGCAGCTCCTGCTCTCAGTATTCCAATACCCATGATGGAGCAGGTACTCAGTTTGTCCAATGCAGTATAGCTCAGTATGAATATTCTGGCACTGCAAGCATAATTTCAGCTCCCCGTAGCCAAGGCCACAGCCATTCTTCCCTTTTATGAACAAGAGATTCAGCTGCCCTCATAAATCCATTAAATCCATTTCTGAAAATTGTCGAGAGATGGATTGCCTTTTACACTGCAGGGGAAGAGGGACCTGTCTATAACGTGTGCCTCCACGTAGTACGTGATCCCAAATCCAAGACGTGCTCGCCCTTTGTAGCGCAGAGAGCAATTGCTGCTCCCCCTTAACCAACATAACTCTGGGTGCCATATCACCCCCTCGGTGTGCTGTGTGACAAATGCCAGTGGAAGAGTTACGTTGAGCCCTGGGTGGTGATGACACAGAGTCTGACTTGATCAACTCCTCTTGGAAATTTAAAAAAAAAAATTATCCCTCCCTGCTGAGTAGTTGACTTCTGTAGCAGGTGTTACTGTACATAGATTGTAGCAGCTATTGGCCAAATACTATGTTACAAAGCAGTAAGCCTACCAGAAACATACATGTTTTTCTCTTTTCTGCGTGAAGCAACATATCTATAGGAGCATTGTGTATAAAATTTTACTTCTAACTGGCAAAGATGATGCCAGAAAATAGTAAACTTAAATGTGTCCAGATTGCACCCCAGCAATGAGTGAGGAATTTTAAACGTAGTGTGGAGTCTTTCTGTTCTCCCTACTGAAGGTCCTCTGCTTTTTTGTTTTGTTTTAGGCTGCACAAAGGTTTATACAAAGTCTTCTCACTTAAAAGCGCACCTGAGAACTCACACAGGTATGTACTCACACTCGCTGTCTCTCGTTCGCTCGTGGCTGGTGTGTTTTCTGAGAAAGCGAGCACATTCGGTCTGCCAGCTTCTCCCTGTTTTCTCTGAAGTGCTGTGGACAGACTAGCAATTCAGCTATGAAAATTTGAGGATTGGTCAATGAGAAGTGAAATTTCTTTATTGATGCAGTTTTATGTAATCTCAACAGAACTCAAAAGAGCTGGCAGTAAAGTAGATGGAAACTTTCCTTTTCAGTCTAAAATGCCATTAAAGTGTTAAAAGGGGAAAAAAGGTCTTTTTTTAATAGTGAATTAAACATAGTAAACACATTCTACTGTTGAAGATTTATCTGAGTAGATAGAATTTTCTGGCTTGGGATTTCTCGCTGACCTTTTAAAATTATTTAATCTTAGAATTTTTCAGTAATGTCATGAAAACTCCAAAGATATGTCCATTTACCTCATCCTTGGCATTAAGTGGACATTTTAATTTTTTTGACAGACAAGTGGTTCTCCATATTTATTTTTTAAAAAAGAGGACATAATTTCAGTTTTTTTTCCTGTCTGGAAAAGACATTAAAATGGAGTAAATTAAAAGTGTCAGTGCGTCACACTTGTTTTTTGTACCTGATGAAGCTCTGTCTGCAGCTACAGAGGCAGTCCCTGTTCCTGGGCACGAGGAGCGGAGCTGGGAATGGTGTTGGCTGTGTGTGGGTTCAGGAGCTGTGAGTGCTGAGGACAGTGGCTGGGAGGTGGAACTGCCCCAGATGCTCTTCCCAAGAGTTCACCTGCTGAGGCAGGGGGAGGAAGGAGAGATGGAGAGGAGGAAAACATAGCTCACTACCAGCATGACAGAAACTGTTTAGGACAGTTCTTTGCGGGGATCTTGGTACAGAACTACTTATGCTAAGCCAGTAAAAAGCACATGACTGGTTTTTTAAAGAAGTTAAACGAGAGGGCTACAACTCATGTTTTCAGAAGTGAGTATGAGCCCCGTTTTTTTTATGCATGGGCTTAGAATCAGAGCAAAACAAGAGTCACGGTTCAAGCAACTTGGTTATTGAAGCAGACTGTCAGCACTACGGCTGTGCTGTTCAAGGAGTGAGTTTTCACCTAAGCTTAAATCAAAACTTGTCCTGAGCTATGATTTAACAAAATGTTTCACTATCTCTATGGAAACAAGGTCTTCTGTTCAACCGCTGTTATAAATAAATGGATTGTTAGATTATTGTAAAGAAGTTGCGTATATCCAGGCTAACTGTTACTAAGGGAGTCCTTTTTCAGAAATGAAAGTTACCTGTTGTACAGTGAAAAATTAAAAACAACTGTAGAAGATGATTGTTTTGCATTAATAACAGAGTAAACACCAACACTGTTAAAAATATTTTTAATATATAATCACTCCCTAGCAGTAAGTTTAGTAAGAAAGGGATATTTTCGTGAGGCTGTAAATCTGAGTAGTGTCAGAGAGTAGAATCCCCCTTTAATAAATAATCTGTAAATTTAAATGTACAATTTCCAGTTGCACACTCCAACCAGGAACTAAATACCAGTTTTAAATATCTTGATTGCTATTATAAAATAGCTAGGAACAGAGATAAAAGCAAAGCTTTAGTCTAAACATTAACATTACATAGACCGCATTTGAAATGAATGTGTTTCCTTTTAAAAATCAGTTTGTATCTTTTTCTGTACCTTGAGTAGTAATGACTTCAGGGTTTACAGAGTTAGTTCTTGTATGCATAGAAATACATAGCTCATTGCTAGCGTATATTGCTTAGGGTCACTAATGTTTATTGTTGCCTTCACTTTTTTACCTAGAAATGTGGATAAATGTGCAAAGGTCAGAGGAGCTGATGTATTCATGGAAACAAGAATGTTGTTTTAGATAAAAATCTAGTGAACTTAAGCAGGTCTGTAATACAAAGGGTCTTCTGGGGAGGTGAATGAAGGGATAAACTGTCTAAAGCGTGCATTACATGCAAGAATGTGAGTCCGTATCCTGTTACCTGCAGTATTTCAGAGCTTGGATTAGTTTAACTCTCCTGAATATTCACTTCATACTTGAAGATTTCCCAGCATCGATTGTCATCTCTGCCTGAACATACAGTTGAAGTGTGTTTTAAGAGCTAGATCTCTGACTTAGTGTTTGATCGATTAAGGAATGTTAAAAAGTAAAGGGGGGCAAAACTCAGGGAAACCTGTGAAGTTGCTCAGCTCCCCCAGAGTGCCAGGGAATCTCGCTATGGATCTCCAAAGGACTCGATGCCGAGGGCTAAGTTAGGGCGTGTGCCTCTGTCATCCCATCCCCCCAGAACTGTGAATTCATACAGCACTAATAAGTTTTGATTTTTTAGTTTTAAAAACAATTTTGAAGGACTTTCGTGAAGCTTTTACCTTCAAAGTCTAAAGCAAATGTCACGTAATCCATTTTAATAAAGTTGTGTGTGATATGCTTTCAAATCCCTTCGGGGATAGCAGACCTGTTTATCTGGCTAAACCCGTTCTTTAGTAATCATGGACCACTGAAGTTGTTCTCTCCTTATTCTTAGTTTCTTAACAATACCTTTTAAAATTGGCTGCAGTCTCTCTCTCATCCCAACCAGTCCCCGCCCTTCTCAGCAATCTGTCATCTTAAAATAAAAGAGCCTGCAGCAAAGTTTGTCTGCCATTAAAAGTCAAGACAGACCTTATGGTTTTCCTTTTGTATTGGAAAATCTCAGCCTTTTCACAGTATTTATTTAGCAGCCTTTCTCTTCTGAAAGGCTTTGCCTGAGTTTAGTAGATGTTCTTTTGAGAACAAAACTAAGGGAAATGTTACTTTTGATAGATGGAATGTAGGCTGTAGCCTCTTTTTTTCTTTTTTTGGTTCAGATATGAACACACTGTCAGACTTTATAAATTACATCGAAATAAAAGTATAGGTAATGGGCAAGAGAAAAATCCCATATATTTTTCTTCCTAGGTGTTCCCAAGCTGTTTACCTTACACCAAGTCAGCTGGTATAAAGTGATACAGTTATGCTGATTTAATGTAATTACATTGGACTCTTGCTGTTGATCAGGAATGCAGCATTCCCATTAAGAGCTAAGATAGGGTTATGTATTTGTACCAGTTGCTGAAGCAGGCACACGTTTTTCTTCCCCTATGTAATGCTTTAGCGTTTGTAAGTGATTAAATAAATTTTGGTAAAAATTTGGTAAACTGGCAACCCCGAAACAGAATATGAGCAAAGGTTCAAATGTTGAAAAGATACAGAACACTTTCTGTCCATTTCCATGCAGTTCTGGAGCAGATGTATGGTACATTTTAATACCTTGAAATATTTCCGTGTGATACCTGAATTTGATGTTGTTTCTGAAACAGGTAAAATTGTATTCACTATTTTAAAGTACCTGTTGGAACATCTTTTAAAACAGGTTGGATATTTTGACCCTTTGAAGCAGGGATTTTCTTCCAAAATAATTTAACCTGTTCATCATGGAACAAGTTTCGTTTTGTACCTGGCATTGTGCAACTGCAGTATACAATATCTGAGGGGGTTGTGCATTTGTTGCTGTTCAGCAGCAAAGCTACCTTAAAGCTCTGGCATAACAGCTACATGTCCAGATTGAAATATGTGCCAAATGTCCGGGAAAATCAGTTACTTGTGTATTGCAGATAAATGTCATTCAGTTCTTCTGGCATCCGAATAGCTACATACATACCAAGTAATCCTTTAGAAACAGCAGTCCTATAACACAGCCTTTTAGATTTCTGTATATGCCAGACATTTGGATTGTGGAAGCTGAGTGTTGGCTATGTGGGCACCTGGAGTACCATACCTGTACACTACCTGTAATGCTGCAGAACAGCGGGCTCCAGGGTCAGGGGGGTTTTATTATTTCTGTGAGCAGCTGCACGCTTCAGAATTGTGTATGTTTTTAAGAGGAAGATCTGTCATTGTTTTGAACATATCAAGGCACGCACATTGAGGACATTTTCCAGCTGCATATTGGTTTTCCGTATACAGAGTCTTTGTACAGGCATGTTCTCTGGTCACATGGTGGGCTTGCCATTAATAGTTTCTAGCATTAACTGCAGAACTATTTCATCTCTATCTATAGATCTAGCTTGTATTTGGTGATGGGAAGTGGAAGCCGAGATAAGTCAAGAGAAATGGCATTTCTCTAATGAGATGCACTCAAAATACTTCCACTGTCCCTGGTTATTTCAGATGTTTATGTAGGCATGGAACAGCTGCTGACTTGTGCAGTTCCTCAAGGTGTTAAACATTTTATTTTATTTTAGATGTCTGCCTCAATAGATCCAGAATTAGACCCAGTTGTAAGCAGTGGGCTTCAGCAGTCCCTGGGATGTGGCACTCTCAGTTCCCCGTACCTGTATAGGGACACTTGTTAACAGTGGTGCCTGGAAATTCAGGATGCCCCTGCTTCAGAAGGGAAGACAAGTAGTAGTTTGACTCCTGCTGGAAGAAAAGCACATTGGGAAAACTCAAATCATACTGAGACTTTGGTGAGGGATTTCATTCACAGTGCACAAGTGAGGAATGGAGGCCTCAAAAGACTCTGCTTGCTCATGATTGCAGCCTTGCATGCACATAGCAAACCTCATCCTGAAATCCTGAAAACAGCAATTAAGTAATATTTCTGTGCAGATCTTGCTTCTTTGACCTGTTAGATGAGTCAGTTGCATAGATTACACTTTAAGGAGCTGTCAGTAAATGCCATCATTGATAGAGACCATAAGGAAAAGTGGAAGGGAGTTAAATAAAACTGTTGACAAAGTGCATTAAAGTGCAGACACTGCTGAAGGGTATGTTAGTATCTTTTATTTATGAATTCTGCTAAATCCATTAGTTGCCTGTGTGAGAAATGGAAGTACATTATTTTTCTGTGCAAACCACAGTTTAAGGGAAAATAATGCATTTTTTTCAAACACTTCATGAATGATCACAGGCCTTGGGAATAATTGGTCTGGTTCTTTATCTGCAGTCATAAGCTGAATGAGAAGTGTTTGAATGTGTCGCTCAAAAGAGGGTGAAATCTTAGCAGCATAAACCTAAATTTTATTTAAATATCATCCACATTGGCATCCAGCATAAAACTTTTATGAAGCAGGAATTGAATTCCAAGGTGTCAGGTGAGGGTATTCCTGTTAGATTTTAGACACTGAAAAGAAAAGCTTAAAATTTTCTTTTTGATTAAAAGCCTAGAAAGTCCCTCTAAGCATGAAAGCTTAAAAAAACCTGTTGTTTCTGTCAATTGCTCCCTGAGAGGATTAAACTTCAGTTCCAGGATATTTGATTCTTGATAAGGAAACTGTTGACCTAAGAGACTGGCTTTAAATATAGTTCATTTTGAGACCGCCCTACATAGGCTAATAAAGTCCCAAGATTCACAGCAATTGCCAGTGATTAAAACTTTCCATTATTTGATCAGACATTCCTTATTGTAATTAATTTGTGAGGCTTGACTGCGACGATTGACTCCTGGTTCCAGCAGGGTAGTGTGTTGCTTGTTGTTTGTTAGATGACCTGCACCTCCCATTGGTGAAAGATTAGAAACATTTAAGTAATGTCCTAGTTTAGTCTGAGTATCTTGGTAGCAGCATTCCTGTTCTGTCAGGCTGCATTATTTATATTCAGGGATCTCTAACAACTCTGATTAAGGACATATTAAAACCTTTGATTTTGGCAAGTGTACAGTGCTTCTCTTTGAGTTAAAATAGCTTTAATGTATTGCTTTAATTTTTTTTTCTTTTGGTGTGTGTGTATGCATACAGTAGATGGAAATCTGGAAGTCTACAGTATGTGCTTAATAAATTACATTTTAAGAGCACCTCTTATCTGACTGTACAAAAGCCAGTATTATTGGTGAGAGAGCTAAAGAGCCATTCTTGTACCACAGGCATAGGTGAGGAAATGTGTTCTTCAGCACAGGATGTGTAGACACAGCCGTGCACCCCAAATGGCATGGATTTCTTATAAACCTACTTAAAAAAAATTCCTTTCCTCTTTGTTTGCATATCTCCTTGAAGAGAGACCACCTCTGTTAAGACAGATTGTTATACCAGAAAGAAAATAAACCATTGCACAGGCCAGTCAAGATTCCCCACTAATCCTTGAACTGCGTAAGACAACACTTAGCAAAATAAGTGTGCTTCAAGCACTGGTGGGAGTGCTGAGAAGGTAATGCCTTTTGCACCTCTGTAGTCACAAAGTGAATTCTTTTCACTGTCCTCTTTGATCACCAGTCAGTTATCTTTTATTCCCATTCGTGCCTCATTTATCAGTGATCGAACTTTGAGCTGAGCTCAAAGCTCTCTGTTACAGAATTCTTTAAAATGCTGTTTCATTGTGAAGTAGTATTTAATGGTCACCCTTTAGCCATTGCTATACTAGGCAGAGACTTTATTGCATTTAAGTGTGCAGCATGTGTTGCTGATTCATTTCATTTGTTGGATGTATGTTTCAAGGACTAAATTTGTTTTGTTACTCACAGAATAAGCTGGATGTACCTTGTGTGCTGTCAGCCCTCTCATCCATCTCCATCTTGGTCAACTGAGAATTTTAGTGCCCTAAAGAGGTTTTAAACACCCGAGGGATTATTTTTTTTTGAAAATTCTGCTTTCTGTTCTTTCTCAAAAAAAAAAACAAACCAAAAACCAAAACAAACCAAGAAGCTGCTTTTAATGATGACTACAGCACTCACCACTTGGTCACCAACAGAAAGAATGTCTGATTTTAGGTAAATGTTGGGAGAAAAAAACCTCTGAATGCTTGCAGACATACACCCCAGTAACTACTTCCAGGTCCAGTCACCCAGTCAGAGTTTAAAACTATGGTGCTGCAATGTGAGCTAGAGAAACACTATTTCAAGCAAACTAAAACAGAAAAAAAAATTTCCTTTTTTCTTATTTTTTTCTAAAATTTGAGACTATAGCATGTCAGGGAATTAAGATGACTGATGTTAACATGGGAAAAATTTGAAAACAAATGCACCACAAAGCATTGAGACAACATAAATCTTTTTAGTAATTGGTTTTAAAGCTGAACATGATAAAGGCTGTGTACATAACTGGTGCAGTTTTGCTGCAGAAACTTCTGCTTTGCCTGTCACAATTTTATCACACCTAGTTGAATATTTTTAAGGTCAACCACTTGCCACTAGGAATAGTTCCATAATAAACACAAGTAACATTAAAATAATGACCAGGCTGGAGGTGGGGGGGATGTCTTTTTACTTTTATACCATTATGGGCTGTAATCAGGTGCTGTAATTTTGGAGTCTCTGAAAAGCAAGCTGGTTTTTATTCCTTGAGGAAGCTCCAAACTCACTGCTCTTGACAGAAATTTCTGATAGGAAAAAAGTGAAATTGCAGGCATTGGCTGGTGTAGTACCTGTATTTGGATTTCTGCATACCAATAGGGTTACCTAACTTTAGGTTTGAAAATCCAGCCTCTGCTGTTTACAACTTTATTTTTAAAGAAAGCCATCCTAGCAGTGAATTGAAGAAATATAATCATAAAACTTTTCAGTGAAATACGGAAGCTTATTTCCTTGTAAGTGGGGAGATTCATCAGTAATGGAGGCTGTCAGTGACTTGCTTTTTTCCTAACAATTTTAAACAGAAACATGCTCTTGAGAAGAGGCTGCGTGTCGAAGGTAGAGGGTGTCTTCAAAGTGACCATCACCCCCCCACTGGTGGCACTGTGCCTTAACCAAAATGAGCACAGCCATGAGGGTCACTGCCAGAGACTGGAATTAAATGTTAGGAAAGCAGTGGGTGCATTTTGACACAACTAAATCAGAAGGAGATAGATGGAAGGGAGAAGAGGCAACACAGTGTCCTTCACAGGTCTGGACCACTCTCATGTGGCATGGATAAAAAACCCAAACCGTGGGATCTACCGGCGGAGGTTTTATCTGTTGAAGTGGCTGGTTAGCGTAGCATGTTATATGTGGATATCTAAACATCTTTTTGACATCCTTGCAATCTCACAGCGTTATAAGTAATTTTTTAATAACAAATAGGCACATTGGAAGCAAAATAGTCTCCTTTCAGGTTAAACTCCCTTATCTCTTGCTGCGTGCTTTCTTTAAAAGACCTTCCAAACTAAACATTAGGGCTTAAAATTTCTGTGCTCAAATACAAGTCTCAGTCTCATGCTCCACAAATGTATTTTTTTAAAACTGAAGAATGGATACATATTAAGAGCTCAAGAACTTAAAAAATATATTTTGTGATGTATAAGCCTAGCAAAATATTTTAAATCATTGATACTGGAAGGAGGTTGTGCAGAAATCCAATTAAACTTATGAAATCCCTATCCTGTTGAAGTATAATTTAAAGGAAAGCAGTTCTGTTTCCCAGAAGTGCTGTGTATAATATTTCTGGCTTGGGAAGAAAGGGTTGGAGTGTGCTATTTGGCTGGAAATCGGTACCAGCTTCCTCCATGGTGTTTTAGTTGAACAGTGTTGACATTCTAACAAATCCCGTGGAAGCTCCCCTGAAGTGGAGGAGTTAGCTGTTTTCTTGCTTTTACAGTGAAATATCTGTTTGATACCGCGATCGTGTTCCAGTAACTGAGCCGTACTGCCCTCGTATTTGATGACCAGTGGCATTCTTGGTTTAACACCCTATAGAAGCCCTAAATTACTGGAGGAAAACCAAATACTTCTGAAACTTTACAGCTACTGTATTTCGCACAATCATTAAAGTAAATAAATCTTACATTACTATGTAGCCAACGAAAACAAGTGGATAAAGGATTCAGTGTCCCTTGTTGTGTATACCTGCTTTTAAAAAAAGTATGTCTTCAACCCAGATTTCTCACAGCTTTAAAGTCAGAGTAGCAAAGAAGTAGGATCACTTCAGAAAATATATGAGACTCTTTTTCCCTCGCTTGCAGGAACTTTAACCAAATTCTCATTTCTCCTAAATGACAAAAAGCATGTGTATAGGTTGAGAGAGAGAAAACACTACCAGCTAGTTGCTGTGCTTTCTCTAAAGGAGCAAAAATAATCTCCACCTACTTTTTTTTACCCCCCTTCTCCGTGCCCAAAAGGAAAACATTTGAAATTGATTCAGTTCTTAAATAGAACTTTCCAACGGAAACTAGCATTACAAACATAGATATTCAGTATTTTACCCCTAGGATTTATTCAAAATAATCCGGGCCTCTACACTGGCACTAAAAATACATTTTCCAGTTCTCACTGTTGGCCAAAGCAGGGGTTAAAAGCAGCCTTCTGGCTTTAATTTCCAGTACATAAAAGTAACACTATTAAAACAATCTGAGCGAGGCACCAGCTCGTTGCCTCTGCTCATCCCCTTGGTTTAGCTCAGGTCTGCAGAGGACTGCCAGCAAGGCGGAGCGGTGCTGTTCTGCATGGCACTGCCGGAGCTTTTCCCCAGAGCACCGCAGTTGCCCAGGAGGATTCATGGCTGTGGCAGGCACTGACGTGACTGTGACAGCATGGTGAGTTTCTGAGCAGTGTCTCTAAAAAGTTGAGTGCCCTGGAGTTTGATGGAGGTTCTGGCTGTGGGACTGAGCATTGACTGGGACGCTGTGGCACCCAGCAGGGCACAGGGATCCCCGCTGCCCAGACTGCCGGCACACTGGCGCTTCCTGTGCCGGGAGCCTTCATGACACATGCTGGCACTGATAGCGTGTTAGCAAAAGTTGTAACAGGGCACAGCTTCTTTTTGTTGTTGTTTGGACTCTGACAGGGTCAGGTACCACCTACACAGGACAACTCTGAGGCTGCTTTTACAGTGCAGCGTAGTCCAACACTTGGTGGAAGTGTCACGTACTTCATACCTCCTCGGTGCCAGACTTGGACACAGATTTTAATCTCTGGTCCCCATTCCAGTCCAGTCTGGGTATTCCTAGGCTTTTGTTAACTAGTGCTGTTTTCCTGCCTTCTTTACATTTTCTGTCATTCCTTATATGGTTCTGCAAAACCTTAGAGGAATCATTTGGACTGTGTATGCTCTCCCTGGTCAGTGAGGGTGTTGGGCTCACAGGACTGCGAGTTCAGCATCAAGTATAATGTGGCAGTATTGAGCAAAGACTTCTAAAGAAGAATTTAAAGCAAATAGGGAGAAAAGGAGAAAGAGAGGAGGAAAAGAAGTAAATACACTGCCTCTAAATTAAAACACTTCAAATGCAGGAGTAATGCTTTTGTGTAACCTCCGTGTATGCACGTCTGTTTTAACACATAGTGTTCAAAGATATCTCCCAGGTGTTTTGCCTTTGGATCAGCAACACAGGCTTTTACAGACTCCATTAATAACGCAGTTAAAACATATTGAGGATCGTCTATATAGTGCAAAAGATCCCTCACTGAATAGGGACCTTTCCTGTCATTCTACTGTGAAGACCAAATGTGTTAGTCGGCTTCACTGGTGTTAAAAAAGCTTTACACACTGGGTTTGAATAAAATCTAAATTTTAGTATGTGTTGCATGGAGCAAAAAAGAATCCTATATGATGGATGATTCCAGTCTTCAATCAGCATCAGTATTTACTCTGAGTAAATTCAGAATTTACTCAAGCAGAGTAAATTCAGCTATGATGGAAATCTCTTGAGATTCCTGTTCTGATTTGCGATCCACCAAATAATTACAAATTCTGTGAGAGATGATGCTGGGCTCTTGTTTTTCTTAAGGGATGTTATGTTTCCACCATCATTTCAATAAATCCCAGTTGCTGTTTATGCAAAGAGATTGTTGAGTGGGTGGGCAGTTAGTTATTCTTGAAAAGGTCTGGTTCTGGTTGTGACAACACCTGCCAGTACAAAGTCGCATCCCCACTGTGAACAAAGGGCTGGTTCTGCTCTCAGTAGTAGGTGAAAAGTTGATAGTTGATCTGACGAAGCAGTAGAAACTACCAGACCAAAACAGTTTCATAATTTCATCTGCATGCTAAATAAGAGTCTCTGAAGTAATGTTCTGGAGCTTCTCAAATGGTGTTACCTGCATAACTGATGCGAAATAAACAACTGATTGCAGGATACTAGCTTCTGTCTTTCTTTCATGTGCTTGTGTGGTGGTAAAACGGGAAAGTAGGGGGCACTTCACACTGCAGTAGGATTGGGACTGTCAGGGTAAAGGTTTGGGACCAGTGGAGATACAGAAGATCTGTAAGATGGATTAGAAAGAATTGTTTGAAACGCTCAGCTTTGGTCTGTTTCTGCTCCAGATGGAGCTACAGCCAAGTGCTTCGACACACTCGCTTTTCTTTCTCTTCTTGCCAAATGGGTCAAATTCATAGAAAATATATAGATAGCAATTCACTCTCCCAACTGAAAGGTGTTTTTGTCAAACAACATCAAACATTAGCTTCTTCATTGATAGGAAGTGTGCTTTATGGTAACACCATGACCTCACAAGCTCCTGAGCAAGTAGCCTTGTAAAATTCTGGTTTCATGCAGAAATCATCATGGCTTTGTGACTTCATATTTCTCCCCCTTCAACAAACACCTGTAAATTGTAGGCATGCTTAAAATACCATGTTTCTGTCTCTAAAATGGATGAATGCAAACATTTCAGGTGCTTGGGCCAGTGTGTTCAAGACTAGGTGGATATTTTGAAGTTGTATTCAGCGCTGCTGTAACACAGCAAGTTTTCAGGGATACCATGCTCCTCCTACATCAGTACAGATTGCTGAAGACAGCAAGCACTTGCCACCACTAAAATACAGATGTTTAAGCACCTGATGAAAGACATTTCATTCTGAAAATGGGTGCTTCAGACTTGGAGGTGCTTTCTCCTATATGTAGGTAGCCCCAAGCAGGATACCACAAGTTTTTATTGCTTGTGACATTTTAGAAAATACTATCCCCGTTGTGTTTGTAACACACTGTGCCCCTTTCTTCACACGTCAGAAGCTCTTGAACAGATCTGCACATTGCAAAGAATCCTTACAGAAGTCCTTCTTCCCATTTCAAACCTCTTAAAAAAGCACTATATAACTTAACTTACCCATTTTTGAAAGGTGCAAGTGTAAGTTACAAACCAGGCTGGGTTGTCACATGAGACTGCTTTTTTTTCCCTACTCCCTCTCATGCTAGGGTGAGTGTAAAGGAGCATATTTTGGTCTCATGCAGGTTTTTTAACTCTGCATTTCTGTGCCACGGCTGTCTCCAATTTGCATGTTTGAAAGTGCCATACATTTTAGTGAGGTATTAAATCCCATTTTCCAGAGCAGAATTTGCTGAAAAAAACAAAGGGACTGTTAGTTTGGGGCCTGACGAATGGAGCTGTGAATAACTAGGGTATGTCAGCTCCTTGCTTGTAATTTATTTGCTCTTTGAACCGAAGAGCAATGCCGCTCAGCGCGGGCTCACACCAGTGTTGTGCTGAAGAGCGACAGCTGACAGTTGGCTTCCCCTGCTCTGTTCCAGGTGAGAAGCCCTACAAGTGCACGTGGGAAGGCTGCGACTGGAGGTTCGCCCGCTCCGATGAGCTGACGCGCCACTACAGGAAGCACACGGGGGCAAAGCCCTTCCAGTGCGCCGTCTGCAACCGCAGCTTCTCCCGCTCCGATCACCTGGCGCTCCACATGAAGAGGCACCAGAACTGAGAGCTGGACTGCTCCTTCAGGCTGTTTTGTATCTATGCAATTTGCTAAGGACTCTTGGCGTACAACTGAAATTAGTTGAGTTTTTGAGTGTATCCGTTTAAAAGAAATCTCAAAGGAAACTGGAAATGTATATTTTGTATATTTATGCAGAAAAAGGGAAGACACTGTATCACAATTACCAGAGTGTTCGGTCGTTTGTTTGCTTTCATGATGTATATGGCTTTAGTCAGCAGGTTTCATCTCTTTACAAGTATTAGATCTCAACACATTGCAGCTTTATACATTTTTTTTTCTCTCGCAGTGTTTTGACCAAAGCACTGTCATTATTGTGACAATGTTTAGTAAACAAATAAACGAGAGGATGCAGATGAATGCACACAGTGGAAAAGCCATGAACTGTAATCTGTCAGGTTTTTACTGGACATACTTAAGCACATGTGGGTTTTTTTTTTTAATGTTAAGCCATTCTGTGGATATAATATACATAGAAAAATTCATTAACAGCCATAGAACAAAGCATTTTGTTCTGTGTGTTGCATGTTTGCTATGACAAAGATTTTGTAAATACGCAAATCAGCTTTTTAGGTTTAATACAAAAGTTTTCTAAGAAACATCTGAAAAAGCAGTTGTTTTACATTTGGTAACACGGCACATTTATAAAAAATGTTACTTAAATACCTCTCAAAATAGTACCAATTTAGTCAGATGTTTTGTACCTGTTAACTCAATGGTGTGCACTGAATATTCAAAGCAGGATTTTGTTTTCAGATTGCTTAAAAGGGCAAAACATGCAGAATGAACCGTAAAGTCAATGTTGGGAGCTGAAATAACGGGGATAGTTAAAATGAACACAGAATGTTAAACCTCTTACTATAAGCTAAACTTAGTATCACTTCAAAAAGAAGGATTTAGGATGCAGTTTTCATATACAGACATGTTAAGCTGGTTCAGCACCAGCATGATCTAGTTGCATGTGGATATTGGATGTAATTTACTAGAAGGTAAAGGATACAGTAATTTTGTTTAAAATTACAGTGCAGTTTAGTTAATCCACTGTTCAGATTGACACACGCAGGGAAAATTTACTGCTGACAGAAGTAGCTGAAACTCCACTGGAGTCAATGAAATGGTGCCCTTTTATGCTAAAAATGACTTTGATCCACCGTGCTCAGCCTTGACATTGTAGATGAAGGGCCAAAGATGAGGTTAGACCAGGTAGGATTTGGCCAGAAAACAGGAGAAAACCAAACAAACCTAATAAGTGTCTGAACTTCACAAGCCGTAATATTAAGCTGTCAACCAAAGGCTAGAATAGACAATCAAAATACCAAAAAAGGGTCTTGCAGGAAAACATAGCTTTGTTAAAACTGTTGTTTGTCTTTATTTATTTGTGGTATATGATAGACTCTTTTTTTTAAGACAATTTTGCGTATACTTGATAAATTATAGATTTGTTTGTTATAGTTAGAAATGTTGCTCTTAATGTAAATAGTTGACAAACGATGTAAATAATTTTGTAAGGCTTCAAATGTTTATACGTGGAAACACATGCAGAAATTGGTTGCTGTTTTGCTTCTTTTGCCTCCCCCCGACCTTATTTTTGTATTGTGGTATTTCCTATGCAAATGATGGAGCAAACAGCTGTATAGTTGTAGAATGTTTTGAGAGAGAATGAAATGGTTTATATATAAAGACTCTTTTTTTTTTTGCAAAATAAAACAAAGTGCCTAATGTGTGTGTGCGTGCGTGTGCTCTCTCTAGCTTCTGACAATGAAAGTTCTGTGTTTTGCAGTGGAAGCTGGAAATCATGACAGTATTAAGCAAAGAATGTCTGTTCTACATAGCAGGGGCTGTGTCTTTGGAAAGTACCTGGCACTTCTGCGTCCTGCCCTGATGAAAATAATAAACGTGGAGGGATAAGAGATGGTGTTTTTCTGCCATCTGAACTTTAAAGGAAGTGAACGGTTGCCTGAAAACGGTTGCAGTTGTCCATCCACAGTAGCATGATTGGAAATCAAAGGTACCTGTTGGGTGTATAGAAGTATACAAATTTCTTCACACTTTCAAAATGGTTAAACCTGTTCACACTCATTGACACTGTTGACCAAAAGAAATTTCTCCCAAAAAGGTCTTTCCATGCCCTAGAAAGGCAGGAAGATCCCCCAGCAGCACTATGCAATGCCTACCATATCGGCGTCTCCTTTTCAGTTTTTCTCCCTTGGGAGATGGAAGTACAGTTCACTTGAAAAATTCAAGTGGTTGTGTATGATCAGCTCTGGGAGTACATCTGTCTTCTTTCTTTGAAGCGTCAAGAAAAAAGGCATGTGCTATTTAAAAGAAATTAATGTGAAAACCAGTAAAAGAGTCAGTTAAATGTAATTCACTGTCAAATTTTAATATTCAAATTAAATACAATTAACTAGTGAATTTTAATATTCAAATAAATAATTTATTTGAAATTCCATTACTGTCCAGTAAACTCTAAATCCTTTCTTGAAATTCTGTGTTCTTTCCTTATAATCAAGCTTTGATTTTTCTCTCTTCATTGGCCTCTTTCACATGTCATCTAATCCCTCCTTTTAAAAAATAGCTGGGGTGGCATTAACAAAGTCCATGAAGACCTGGTTAATTACAAAGAAAGTCTCTGTGCATTTCACCTACCTGCCCAAACTGCAAAGGTAAGCGTGGTGTTTTGGAGCATAGGGAGAGAGAGCTCCCAGAAGCGTTGCTGTGGCATTACCCTTTTCTGATCCAGCTGTTAGAAAAACACCCATTTTTCTTTGAGGTGTTTATGCTCGGACAAGAAGCTGGCAGTGAGTTGGGCAATTGTCCATGTCACTGGGAAAGAGCTGCCAGAGCTTATTTTGCTGAGCACAGAGGGAAGTGTGAGTAACAGCAGTGATGGGGGCATTGGGGTTGGCAAGCTCCCCTGTTTATCTCAGCCCCTGGGTTAAGCTGGGCTGGTGGTGGGCTTGGTAGCCTTCTCACCTCTTTGCTGAGTTTTGTCTCAAGTCTGTGGATGAAGGCAGCACTCATGCCTGTGTTTCCCATGCCTTTTCACAATGAAAGCCCGCTGATTGCATGGTTTCAGCCTCCAACGTTGCCTCATACTTGTTTTAGATGTTTCTATATTGCTCAGCTACCTGGTTGCATAAACCAGCCTAATGGATTCATATTAATCTTGAATGAAAGGCCATAATTAGGCTCGTCTACTTCAGCAGCATTTAACCTAATGCAAACAGAGAGAGAGAGAACAGACCTGTGCACCAGAATACGTTACAAAACCTAAAGTAGAGGGGCTTTCTTCTCTGGCAGGCACTGCGGCTGCAGTGCACAGTATTAATACAGGAGTATTGTGTAGTCTTAAAACCTGCGAGAAAAAGCACTGTTATCACAGCTCCTGCTCGGTTTTTTTACAGCAGCTGGTGCAGAATTCCCCAAGGTACTGAGGCCATCCTCAAATTCAACTCTCCAATTATTCTTCAGAACCTGAGTTATCATTCCACACGAAGAGAGAAAATCCAGTGGGCCAGCTGGTTTTTCTGGTGGCCACATGTACACCTCAACCTCCTCTTGGCTTAGTGCTGAGTTCCTTCCCATGGTTTTCAGTCTGACTTCACAGCCTGATTCTCCACAGAAGTGCCTCTACCCACTTGGGAACTTTGTAATCTTCATCACACAGGATCCCTGCAGGGATCCTTGTTTTAATCTGGTGTGTATGGTGCCACGAGGCTCTGCCATGCTCTGCAGCTGCCATAGTGGTGTTGCTCTTGACCTTCATGAAAAAGAGTCTGGCTCAACCACTTAATATTAGCCAAAAGAATGTTGTTGGTTACTCGTGTGCTGAATAATGTATGCTGGCACTTCAAGTGTGTTAGGACAGAGGGAATTTATTGGCCACTGTAAGAAGCAGAAGCAGCCCAATGGGTATGCTTTTAATAAAGTGACTTGCATACTTTGTTTGTGTTTATTTATTCCTCTTCTCTCCACTACTAACCATTAGGTTGTTGTTGTCATCTACAGTGTATCCAGCACTCAATCCAGCGCTCAACTGGTGTATCCTCGCCACTGCTGCTTGTTTGGAATTTGGGATTTGAGCAGACTCAAGCCACTGGAGAGCCCATGGCAGACCAGGCAGAGCCCAGTCTGTCTTCAGCAAAGGCCAGTCAGTGACAAATGAAGAGCACCTCTGTTAACCAGATTCCTTTGATGTTGTTATTGTCTTTTTTAAAAATAGTTGCTGTTTATATATAAATATGTATATAGAGATATATTTGGGGTGTGTGCACATTCAGTTCAGTTCCAAATCCTGACAAATACTTGCTTTTGGTGATCTGTCACAGCAGTATGCTCCACAGGTTAGCTAAAGAGAAAATGGGGGCTCCCATGTGTCCACTTCAAATTTCCAAGTGACTGGGGAAATGTAAAACTGTGTTCCCTGTTATGTGCACTGTATTGAGAAAGAAATGCAACAATTAATTTCTGTTTAAAAGGAGTAGATAATTCTTTATTTTGGAATCTCCTAAATGGGGAGGAAGGGTGGGGGGCAGATGGAGATATGGGGAGAGGGAAGGGTGGTTATACTACAGAAACAAAGTGAATTCACACTGAAAAAGAGAGTAACTTCATCCAGGCGGGTTAGAAATGTGAGTTATTTCTGCAGGAGAACCTGTTCAGGTGGCAGCAGACAGCATCCTAAAATGAGGTCTCAAGGGTAGCTTCCTTCCTCTGCTTTTCCTTCCCGGTCTCTGCCCTGTCCTGTTTCTGTTGCCCATCATTCTGGGGCTTAATTCATATTTCCTATTGCTTCCACAGCTCCAGCTCCTGCTGTTGTTCTTTGCCACCCAACTGGGCAGCTGCAGCGATGGGCTTGGGCCACTGCCGCCCTGGCCCTGCTCTGTCTGCCCATGGCCTGGTGCTGCACTGGTGCTGGCTGGGGCACCCTTCTCACCTGCCTCAGGTTTGCATTCATGGCATAAAGAATATCAGCATGGCTTGTTTGTGTTCTGCCAGTCTCCCTGTGCTGGATAACTGCGGTAAACATTTTCCTTTATGTACAGTTTGTGTCAATACATAGGACATGCTGTTACCCCTTTTGCTCTTAAAGATCTCTGTGTGATCTGTATCCCACACAAGGCTCAGGAAGCAGATTAGAGCCTTCTCCTTCCCATGGGATAGATCAAAGACATGCAGAGCCAGAAGAGATTCTGCACTTTTGAGGCAGCAAGTTAGAAAGGCTTCAGAGTGGAATCGTGGGGAATCCAACCTTTGTTTTTTGCTGACCTCCCCATTTCCCTCCTCACTCTTTTTTACTGTAGTAAAGTCAGTTCAACAGCTTTGGCTACAGGAAGCTTTTGAAAAATGTGGTTTGTCTCTTTCTCAAGAAACGAGGAGTCACACTGGCTGATTTGCCATCTCCTCTGCCTGGGAAATCAAAGTCTCAAGTCTCTTCAAAATAATATCCCCAAAGGCCATTTTTCATCCCAGCCTCAGTTGTTGTTTCTGTTTATACTTGTTTTGTTTAGCTGGCTATTGTTATTGTGGTTTGTCATTATTTCCAACCCATTGGGGTGGATCACTAGACCAAAAAAAGGACATAGACCCCTCAGAGGGACCAGAGTCCCAGTCTCCCCGGTCAGTATCCGTGTTGAGAGGATGCAGATTCATCCTTCTGTTTTTCCAGTCCCATGAATCCGCCAGTCTTGGCTCCTTGAGGAGGATGAATGCAAATGCAGTGATCTCTCACTGTGCTTCTCAATAGTCCATGGCTTGCTGGGTCTCCTGGGAAGTTGGGGACATTGGCTGTGGGCTTTCTCAGGGCCAGAAGGAGCCTGTACTGCCAGTACTGGAGGATTATCCTGCTTCACAGGTTACTCTATCAGAGAAGGGAACCATCACCAAATTCCTTCAAGCTGGTGGCATTTAAAGAAAAGCAGCAGCAGCTTGTGAGAAGCTTTATGCTGCAGGCATGCAGAAAGTGAGCCAGAAGTGTGCCTTTGACATTAAGACCCCAAGAGGATTTAGGCAGGGCAACACCTTCTTTCTGGATCCTAAAAGGGGATGAACATTGTGTCCTTAACAGATTGAAGCCTGGGGCCCTGCTACAGATCTACAAAAGAACAGTGCTAGGACCATAAGGAATTTTAAACTCATAAATTTACTGGAGTTTAAGCTGTAGGGTTAAACATTAGCAGTATGAATGTTTTCTGGATTGTGTACTTACATTTCTCCTCACCTTAGGTGCTAAATCCCTTTTAGGTGGATCAGATATTTTGCTTCTGTGAGAAGAAACAATGTGCAGCTTCAGTAACTCACGTGACTGGAACAGGCTTGAGAAATCTGTTTCTGTGGGCTGTGCTGGCACCACAGACAGCTCTGAGGTCTGGGTCTGTGGGAGCAGCCTTCTTCCTTGGTAGCATTGGGGCAGAGCTGGCACCAGGTGAACACTGCCATCACCTTGTAGGGGACTCTAGGCACCTTGGACACTTCGGGCTGGACAGGGCAACCACCATCACTGATTGAAATAATACACTGAAATAGGGTTTAATTTCAAAAATGGCTGTATTTAAGTATGACAGAAAAGAAGACCTAAAGTCTGAGTGTATTGCTCTTGGGCAGTTTTCACAACAAATTTCTGGATGCCAGTCTTTTAATCTGCAGTGTCTCCTGGGGCCAGATCCAGATCTGATCCTTCAGAAGATATTTATTTTCCATTTTTGTTTGAATACAGTGAGATTTCTGCTGTGGAAGATGGCAGAATTCTTGCCAGATTAACACCATTTCCTTTGCTGCCCGTTATCAGTCAGGAAGAGCCTTACATGGTCTAAACCTGTCACCTCAGCCCATCTCTGATGAATCCCATGAATGAATGCTCAAATTCATAAAATGTGGGTAAGAAAAGGCAATAGAAATATGTTCAGGTACACTTGAATTTGAAATTGGTTTGGCTTGTTTTTTTGTTCTCTGTGTTCTTATATAAGTAATGAAATAACAGTAGTTTTCTTATACAAATATTTATACGCTATTACTAAATTTACCTGTGGTTTCCCCTCCACCTCAAAAACTTAATAAATCGCTGTTTTCCTAATGCTGTGTTTGGTTTTTCTCCTGTGCTGTTATCAGGCTAGAACTAAGAGTCATTCCTCCTTTGAAGAAGCTCAGACAAATGGGTAAGCCAGGCTCAATGTCCCTGGGGGAAAACTTACTTCATTTCTGAAACATTAACAACAGCAATCAAATGAAATGTGAGTATTTTCAGAGTACATTCTGTGCCTTAGGACATTTAAGCTAATTTCTTGAATAAAAGAACTTTTCAGTAACCTTAAAGAAGCGTGCCCTGAAAAGACAGTTCTGAATACCAGCTATTTCTGACATGTACCATCTGCAGACGAATTAGTCTCAGGGAACCCACATGTTCCTATTTTATCATCTTTGGGAGATTATTTTGTGTATTTATGTTATGTTGCTTGCATATAGTGAGTGGCTGGTGGATGATCCTTTATTTGCTTATGGCAGGGATTGCTGTTTTTTGATGGTCCCTTAGAGACACTTTCTGCTGTTTCTTCTGCCTGTTG
The DNA here is from genome assembly GCF_008360975.1 of Lichenostomus cassidix. NCBI lineage: Eukaryota > Metazoa > Chordata > Aves > Passeriformes > Meliphagidae > Lichenostomus > Lichenostomus cassidix. Next base: position 49,888,600 of record NC_139479.1, on the reverse strand, counting down.
CTCACTTTGTCCCTGAAGTGGGGAACAGAGTGTTAGCTGGGGTCTGGTGACTCAAAAGAGGATGACCATCTGACCAGTCATCAACTTCTTTCAAGCAAGTATTTTTCCATGCAAATACCACCAGCCTTTGCTGCCATAAGGTGTGTGGGTTGGTGCACCTTGCCATGCCTGGAGAAACATCTGGGACTAGCACATTTGCGGATAAAACCAAATAAATTTGAATTGTATGCTATTTGCACAACTGTGGTTGAGGGTGGTTTGGCCCATGCCTGACAGACACCTGATTTGAATTGTTTTCCAGTGCTCAGTGTAAGTGCAGAAAGTTTCTATCTGCTCCATCTCAGACTTTTAATTCTTAATGCCATTGGCGAATTGGCAAAATGAGCAAACATTTTTGGATGTTTTTTTTCCCACGAGTGTCTCATCCTCACGTTTAAGCCTGAACAGCTGAAAAAAACATCCTTAGCAATTAATGGAAACTAATCAGTCTTACATCCAAGTAAATGCATATGATCAGTCTGCAAGCAAATATATATGTTTGTACCAGAAGGATGGATAAGCAGCTTTCTCCTTGCAACAGCATAGTTGTACAAGCATTGCTTGAGTAATCAGAGCTGTGTCTGTACTCGTAAATTGAACATGGCTGGGACTGTTCCCTGGTGCTGAGACCAGCGGAGATGGAAATAGGGGATCCATGTAGTGATCTCTCCTCCTTGCCCTGCACACAAGCTGCCTGTTGAGAGTGGCCCCAGCCCATGCCAGCTGTTGGCCTGTGCTTGGGAATTGTTTGGGAAAGTTGGCCCTGGCTCCACTGTGCCAACAATTAAACAGCACAGACAATTGCCTTCCAGTGCCTGGGAATGCTCCCCAGCACTGTTTCATTTACCAGGATGGACATTATCTTTGGAGTTCAAGCTTTGGCAGATTCAGCTCGGCTTCCCCCTGACTTTAAAAGGAGGGAAGCAAACAAACAAAACCCATGGCATTCAGGGGAGCAGTTCTGCTGCATGTCATCCTTCTTAGAGCCTGAGAAATATGCAAATACACAGGCTCTATTGATTTGCTTCAAATTGCTCTGCATTGACAATAGAATAAAGACAAAAAGTGGAAATGACCCATAAAATTACCTTACTATAATGAAAAGGAAAAAGACAGTTAATATATTTTTTTTAATCTTGTTTTGTTTTGTTTTGCTTTACTTTGTTTTATTTTGTTTTGTTGTGATTTTGTTGTGATTTAGAGATTGATGGAGCCTGAGGAAGAAGTCTAGTTGCAGGGTTCAATGGGGAGGCTCTGCAGGGAGCTGTGTAGAAAATAGAGGAGGAAATATTCAGAAATGTTCCTTTAAAAAAGAGAGACAGAGACAGAGAGGAGAGAAAAGAAGAGGTCTAATCCCTTTGAAGCTTGCAGTTTTATGAGAGCTTTGTCCTTGGGAACTGTGCACCAAAGATGACTAGAGCCGCTTCAGGCTTTGCAAAATTACTACAAACATAAGGTAAGTGGCTTTATCATAAAATTGGAGTGGCCATTAAAACTTCAAAGGAGACGTATGACCTGAATTTTACCTGTCACAGTCTGGAGTATTTATTAGAGGAAGATTTGATTCCTTTCTTTAGTTAACAACCTGGTACTCACGTGAGGTCATGGGCCAGATTATAGTTTTCATTGGTGGTATGACAGATTAGATGTTAATATTTTATTGCTCCTGACCTTGGGAATTCATAAAACATTGGACAAGTGAGAGCTGAAGAAAACTCAACCTGGCTCCTTTAGGAATGAGAGCATATTTCTAATACCTGAGTGTGGCCATAGTGGTAGCTATCCATTGACTAGCTCCTGACTTGGCTGGCTTTGACAAGACACATACCTTAGAGGATGTTAGGGATTATAGTGCTTGTTTTAAGAGCCTTGCCAGGCAGTGACACTGCCCATTTACTGAAAAACCTTAAGATTGGAATACCCCAAAGGAGGGGCAGACTCAGCAGACAAAACGATAGTGAAAGACATGGTGATAAAGCCGCCTTTGTCCAGGAACACCCATGTGTTTTTCCAACCTTGGTGTTTCCTCCTGAATCTGCTACTGGTTGGCTTTTCTTGAGCCAGAGTGTTTCAACATCTTGTTATCTCACAGGCACAGGTGGCACCTTCCCTTCATTCTTGATGGGGCTGCCAAGTTGGTCATCTCTTCTACTGCTTTGGTTCCTTCTCATTTTCAGCCTTCTCCTTTCCACACTTTGAAACTTCCCCTAGGGACAGGTCTGCTTGTGGCTGCCCACCTTCCCTTCCAGTATTTTATGCTACTCATCTGCCCACCCCAATAAGGGCTTTTAATGTCCCTTTTAAATGAGCAATTGCCACACAGACCTTTGGCATCCCACTCTGCTTGAGTTGCACCCTAGCAGGCATTTGTGGGAATATTCTTGCCTGCAGCTGTGCTTGTAAATGATCAGAATAGTTTTACTAATATTTGCATTAGACTGAGCTGTCTATTGTTTTAAGAGAACATAGCAACAGCATTTTAACAGTAGTCGCCTGGGATCCCCTGTAAAACTGTTAATCTTAACATTTCAAAGTTAGTGAAATACTACTGCAATGTCTTATCTGAGGAAATAGAGGCATTATAAGCTACCTTGACTGAGGCCCAGCTGAGAGCAGAACCTCTGGGTCTGGATTCTGAGACAAGTGCTAAGCCTTGTAACTATCTCCAAATAGTTTCCTAGATATAGAGTTAAAATTGGGGTTCCAGTGGTCTCTAGGTGCCTAATCTTGGACAATTGTCAAAATGGCCAGCTTGATAGGACTTCTAAAGGTACCTCTATGATCAGCTTAAGAGCAGTGGTCTTTTTGCTTGCCAGGAGTAATGATGGTGTCAGCAAACTTTTGCATCAAAGACTTATCACAGGACTACTTTTCCAAGGACTGAGAGGTCCACAAGATATTTTACATTATCCTGCTGTTGAGGTGCCACCAGCATGGCACCTCTGGTAGACTAATCCTGGTAGACAGGGAAGGGTACAAGGACCTCTGGGAAAGGAAAACTGTAAGAAGAGAAAACTGGATTTGTGTCAGCTGACCAATTTCTAAGCCAATGACTGTTATGGTACATAGAAGTAAAGCAGACATATACAATCTAGAAGTTATTATTTTAAATGCAAAATTATCTACAGACAGCCCTATGACAGGACTGGCTCAGACCTCTTCCAACAGCATGATTAAACTTGTAGATAAGGTTGCAATCTTTGAAATAAAAAAAGCAAATTACAACAACAAAGGAAAATGACAATAAAACAAAACCAACCCAATCCAAAAGAAAAATCAGCAATCTGGAGGTGCAAGCCTGTTTACCTAGCTGAAAATTAGACTCTCTCAGAGCCATACACCGATCAGCACTGAAGTGACCAAGAACTGCAGCTCTCCTGAGTCTTCAACCAAGATGTTTTTATTTAGTCCTGTCTTTATCTAGTCTCTTCACCTCCTGTTTAGTGACCTAGAAATCATCACCTCATCTCCCTTGCTCTGAATCATCCTCTTTCCCTCATCTTCCCTTGTTATCTCCCAGTCCTAGCACCAGATTATCCCAATCATTCATGGCCTGTCTTTTCCTTCTTCCTTTCTCCTCCGTGTTGGAGCTGTGGTCAGTCTGGGTGGTGGCAAGGCTGGATGTCCACCCTAGCTGGGGTCACCTCACCACCTTGCTACCAGGAAGATAATTTCCTCTTCCAAGATTGCAAGAGAGAGACTTATCTTCTTCTTCCTTGCCACAACAGGCTCACTGCATTCCCCCTGCTTTCTCCCACCACACCAGTACCCCAATCCCCTCACATAAGGAAAACCTGGGATTAAATTGTTCCACCACAGCTATAAGCCACAGCAAAACTGGCCTAACTGGTTGGAGGCCAGCCAAGTAGCAATACAGTGGATCATGTGTCATGGGTACTCATAGAAATAAAATGTCACAGCACTCAAATAGGGAAGGAAGACTTGGTCCCAGGCCATGAGGTGTAAAAAGGCTTTGTTGGAATTTTTGCCAGTTGAAACTGATCATAAACTACTTATTGCTACTGCTAAAAGAGGCCTGGCAAGCATCTTGCTGGGAAACAATTTTTCTTTTCAGTTACAAATGTGAGTTGCAAACTGGATGCAATCCTGAGTGAGATTTGTGAAACAAATAGACCCTTTCGAGCACCTTGGAAAAAAATGCCATGGAATAAAGACCAGAGGTGGGTTATTTATATTGCAATTTTATTGAAAAGCCTGTCTGAGGCAAAATATGCAGTGTGACTATCGTCTGTAAGGATGTAATCCCTAAAAAAGGAGATGAAACTTTCTGCATAGTGTTTTTGGGAAGGTCTATTTCCAGTTTCTATTATCAGTGTTTAAAGAAGGTCTCAGGACTAGTAGGATTTTGGTTTAAGTAGTCAGGAGAAAGAGCCTCAAAATGTTATAATGAGGATGAGTGTTTTAAGGAATAGTGTGAGTAGCAGAAAAGCAACCTAAGAAAGGTGCCAGAGACTGGCTTTAGCCAAACAGAGAAATCTGTAAAGGCTTGACCTGTGTTTTTGATAGGTAGCAAAGAATCCAGTATTCAGTATTTCAGGCTAGGACTAGAAATAAGCTAGGCTCCTAGACCCAAATAATCATAATGGATACAAAGGCATACATCCATTTAGCAAAAAAGTTCTATGTGCAAGTGCCACAGCCAGACTGGATAGGGTGTATCATAGTCCAGTTGTAAGTAGTAAGTAAGTATAAGTAAGAACTAAGTAACAGGATTAAATGGGCAGTGGATAATGTCTGAAGTAGGCAGAAGTAGGCATAAAGTCTGAAGTAGGCATGTCTGAAGTAGGCACCAGTTGCATCCAGCCTCTCTCCTGACATCTGATTCCCTGCAGAGCTGGTACCACCCCACTGGGAGGACTTGTTACTACCCAGCTTGGTCACACTACTGCAGCCTCCTGGCTTTGTCAGGCCAAACCCACTTGTTTTTGCCGTGCCACTACACCATGTCCACCCCACTCCTATACATCCCCAGCCCTGCTTCCCATGACCAAGGTTTTGCTTGAAGAATCCTCCAGTTCCAACATGCCATCTTATCGTCTTTTTGTCTCCTGCCCAGTCTTTCCTCATGCCCAAACTGCTCGTTTCCATTCCTAAACGATGGTCGCGTAGTTGTTGTCTTCCTCTTTCTCAAGCTTCTATCTAGACTTGCTGTCTGTGTTTACACCATTGGACCCAAGAGTGCTTCCCAGTTCCCATGTCTGGATGTGTGGTTAGTCATGCCCCAGCTCCATGCTGAGATGGAAACCTGGACATGTGTGCTGGATGGGAGCTGCAGCGTGTCGCAACAGGCTGAGCCATTCAGATGACCAGGAAATGAGGGCCCCAAGATATGCTGCAGAGCAAGTAAGTACAGATGCAGCCACTGTTTCTCAGCTATCTGGCTCTTCAGTCCCAGGTCTCTGTCCAATTTTCCATACTCAGTCATCACTCCCATCTCCACACCCAGCCAGCACAGGTTTCTGTTCCCTGCTTTGGGACAAACTCTCAAAACTTATCCTCCCAGTGGATCCAATTCTGATCCTCTGGTCTGCCTTTGATGTCTCACCCTTCAAACCACATCTCTGCTTCCTCTTCCTGCTGCCTCGTTTCTTGCTCTTGGTTCTTGAACATGATCCCTTCCCACTCCTAACCATTGCTAGCAGCCACTAAGCCATGAAGGAAGCCTGCTTTGCTTCAGCCCAGCTGCTTTGTGGGGATGCTGAGGGTGTGGTTCCACAAGGATCATGCTTCCACCTCCAGTCTGTAAAGGATCCTATAATCATTAAAGGTCTCATGCCAAGTGCCTTGGACATCATGTTGACCACAGAGTGAGCAAAGACCTTGGTTTTACACACACAGTGAGACCAGAGTCCTGCATGGGAGATTGAGAAAGGGATACCTGCCCAGACTTGCATGCCCTGCCTGGGACCATGTTTGTGCAGTGCGGTCACATAGATTCGGTGATGCTGAAGCGATTTAGCTTGAGCTGGTTAAAACACCTGTTCAGATAAACCCAGAGCAGGTGCAGACCTCAGATTTTTAGATTTTTCGACCTCCTGAATTAGGGTAGATTTTCATAGAGGCAGGAAAAGGCACAGAACTAGGTCTGCCATCACTAGCCCTGTTCAGAGAGCACTCCAAGACATGACTCTCTGTTGTTGGGTATTTTTGTGAACCTAGGACACAAAAGTTTTGCCTCTCAGTAAAGGATCACTTGTTGAGACAGGACGCTCATGAGAAACACTTGGCTTCCCATATCTCTAGGATATATTTAAAAAGATCTCTTTAAACGCTGATCTTACTTGGTAATGTTCTTTAAGAGACAACTGGAGGCCAGAGCCCTCAGGATCATAAGACTGTAGAATGGTTTGAGTTGGAAAGGATCTTAAAAGTCATCTGGTCCCAGTCACACCCCTGCCACAGGCAAGGGCACCTTCTCCAAGACCAGGTTGCTCAGGGCGCCTTCCAGCCTGGCCTTGAATCCTTCCAGGGATGGTGCATTAGTAAGGTCCCTGGAGTCTCAACACTTAACTCTGCCTGCTGAGGGACAGTTACTGTCCTGGGCTGTGGAGTCTCAAACTGAGCTCTGCTGGGGGGCTGCTGGGGCTGCCCAAGCAGCCAGAAGCCAGTGTGCATCCCTGTTTTACCCCTTTCTGGAATGGTGTATGCCTAGAGCCAGGAGCTCAGAGGAGCTCCACATGTCCACATCTCTCAGGGACTTGCCAAATGGCTGATGCATGCTGAGGGTCAGCTGCTGTCTCATTCCCTTGGTGCAGTGTTATCATTACAAATTCAGTGTTTTCCCTTCCCCCAGCACACCTCTTCACTAGCTCCTTGCATTCAGTCTCCTTATGCTTCATATTCTCTAGCTGGTTCCTTGTCTCCTTTGACGAGTGCATGGAAGTGACGGAGGTATAAGTCTCCCAGCTGACTGACACAAAACACCATGAAACAGCCCAGGTCACATACCACATCCAAGTCAGCCTAAACCCAACAATCCACAATCCTTCATACTCCTTTGGTTAGTACAGTCAAGAAGAGCTGGGATTTTCAGGTAGAACTGTCATACCAAACTGAAGCAATTTGCAGCCTCTTTGTTCTGCAGCTGTGTCAGGTTCTAGTCTGACTTGAATGGGAGAGGTATTCTTGAAACTGCTTTTGTTTATTTATTTTCAGATGTGCATACCACAAAAATTAGATTACGGTTTGGATTTTGTCACGGCTGTCTCCTGCAAAGACTGATTCTGTCTGTAGCAAGTATTTTCTGCAGGGTTTCTTCTATTAATTATATGCTGCCACCCACTTATTTCCTTAAGGCAGATTTTGCATCTGTGATTTCCCTATGAAGTTTCCTTCCTTTAAGGTAGTACATCTCTGAGGTGGGCAGACCGACAGCATAGAAAAGGCTTTTACAATCCAAGGGTCAAATATTTTTCTTCTGCTACATCGAGGGATAGAAAGTGCAGGGACTGTGTGACAGAGAGCATTAATTTACCCTGTGCTAATGCTGTAAGCAATTGCAAACTGGGGACACAGTGGAGAATCCAGGATTGCCTTGATCCTGCAATCCCACATATGCTTAACATTTGTAAACAAGGAGAAGCATAAGATAAAGACAAAACAGTAAGGAGATGGTAATTTGGAACGTTGTTAATATAACTTGGTGGTTTTTACAGTTAAATGGCAGAGTGGTTGAGGCATCTTGTTGTGTATGGAGACCCAGCCATTTGGGCTGGAAAGTCAGAGATGGAGGCTGATTACCAAAAAAGCTGCATTGTGTAAACCTCACAAGCCAGCCACACACAGAGACATCTCTAATATCACTGTATTAAGTTTTGTGGTGCAGCATCTCTCTGGTGATGTAGTGAACAGTGCCTGACTTACAGGAGGACTTCTAGCATATTGTTACTACATTTTTTCATGGAAAAATCTGGTAACCCTGGAAACTATGGCTCTGTGATAACTAGAGGTGATCATAACCTCTAGTTACGTCACTGCTCTTTTATTGCAGATTTGCTGATGCAGGAAATTTTGGGGCATCCATCTGTCTCTCCTGCTCGGCAGCCCTTGCTTGCCATAGCCTATTGTGATAATAGCTGCAAGTTCCCCACACCCCTTTCTTAACGACTGTACTTGTCACCTATTGTCCTGCCTTCCCTACTCCACATAGTCCTAGCCACGCCCCCAGTTTTCCCTATTGGTTCCTGTACCCTAACCCCACGTGGCCCTGGCCACTCCCTCGGGTTTCCCTATTGGTTCCTGTACCCTAACCCCACGTGGCCCTGGCCACTCCCTCGCGTTTCCCTATTGGTTCCTGTACTCCTAACTCCGCCCCTGTACCTCCCCTGTACCCAGAGGTCACTGGGCCTGTGTGCTGTCCCTGCCCCTCTCTGTTTCCCTATAAAACCCCTTACCCTCCGCCATCTTGCTGTCTATGCTCCACGTGTGTCTATGCTCCACATGTGGCTGTGCATGTGAGGCCTTCGCCCTCGAGGCATCTCTGCCTCGGGGAGGTTGTTGGCCTCCGCTGCACCATGCGAATAAACATCTTCCATAGACACAACGCATAGACCCTCCTCGCCTCCTTTATCACCGCCGGTTGTAGAAGCAGACGAACCAGAGCTAGCCTTATGGCTCCCCGGCCGGTAAGAGCGCAGTGTCCAACCCTGGGACAGAAGGTTTAGAGCACTGAGGCGCTGAACTGGGCTGGGTAGTGAAGCTCTAGGGTAAAGTTGCTGTAACATCCTCAAAACTGCAACAAATGGCGCCCAACGTGGGGCAGAAGCCACCCTGGAAAGCGTCCCCCTGCAGCCGCAACTGCGGCAGGGGAGTAGTCGCATTTGAGAAGCCATTTCCCCGACGAAAAGCTTGCATTCAGCGAGAAAACCGAAGAGGCGGCCAGTAACCTCTGGAAAAAAGTCGCGCTTTTCAAAGAAGTCGGCTGAACGGCGGTAGACCATCCCGAGTGCTTTTTTTTGATTCTCCGTGCTTGATAAGCCCTCTGAAAAGCCCCTTGGGAGGGGAGCCGGTGAAGGCCTAGTCGGCTTGGTACGGGGGTCCCTTTTTTCTTTTTAGTTTGTTCTTTTTGCCTCGGGGTGGGTGGAGGGTTAGAGGTGGTGTCTTGTCGAGGTGAAGGAAGTCGCGCTCCATGCGAAATCTCGACAAGAAAAAACCCACTTCTAACAAGGGGAGACCTAAGTTTTGTGCCCCCATTTTGGGAGAAGTTTTTCTTATAAAATTAGACATTTTTTATAAGGAGTGGGGAATCAGCTGTTATGTAGGAAGTTTTTGCGCGCGAGAGATAAAGTAAACTAATCTGTGTTTTGTTTTATTTAGTTATCTGGCAGTGAAAAACCCTTGTTCTCTCCCTAATAAGCACCTTCCCCTGCATGTATCCCCCAACATGGTGCCAGCCATGTGTTGGTAGCACCCCCTCCTCCACCAGCTCGTGCTCCCCCTCTGTCCCTCAGGAGAGAGCTGATCGTACGCTTTTCAGCCTCTCCTGTCCCTTTCCCGGGTTAAAACTAGCCACTCTAACTCAAGATCCCTGCTAACCTCCTTTCCTGTGCCCCAAACCTCAGCCGAGCTGACTCCACGTGTTTTCCAATATGGCGCCGGCCGCATGGTCAGACACGCCATGTTGCCTTCTTCCCCTTAAAATTTTCCCAAGCTTGCCGAAGCTCCACCCCCTGCATCCCTCGTGTTCCATTGTAGCCCCTCCCCCCGCGTCGGTGGGCGCTCCCTTCAGTTACAGATCCTTCCCCATCTGAGTATTTCTCTTCGGTGCAGGCCCTTCCTCCCATCCTCTCAGGTGTTCCCTCTCAGCCAGAAGCAGCTATGGCCTAGCCGGGAGCAGAGCCGCACCTCCAGTTTCCCGTAGCAAGCTCGGAAGAGCCGGTGGAGCAGCACCTCTAGCTCCCCGCAGCAGACACTGCCCCCGGAGCCCAGTGGAGCTGCGCCAGAGCAATCCCTGAAGCTGTGCTGCCGTCCGGCCGTGCTGGGGCTTAGTAGAACTGTTCCAGACCCGGCAGAACCACAGCAGGAAAGAGCTGTGTGTCACCCAGTGGAGCTGCACTGCGTCCAAAGTTTTCTCCCTCTCCTAAGCTGAGAAAGACTTCAGTGACAACCCCGTTGCTGCTGCAAACCCTGCCTTCATCTTAGCAGCCCCAGCAAAAGAAAAACAGACTACAAACATAACTGCAGTCTGAAAATTCAGCCTATACTGAACTCCAACATCAAAATCAGCCAGCTGCATCATCGTTTTCCCCATACTCACAGCAAAACTAATTTTGTCATTGCTTTACATTATGTTGTTTTACCATTTTCCTGTTGTTTAAAAATTTGCTATGAAAGCTTTTAGGAAAAGCCTTTCCTTCTTTAATTTAGTAAAAAATGGGGAAATATTGTGATAATAGCTGCAAGTTCCCCACACCCCTTTCTTAACAACTGTACTTGTCACCTATTGTCCTGCCTTCCCTACTCCACATAGTCCTAGCCACGCCCCCAGTTTTCCCTATTGGTTCCTGTACCCTAACCCCACGTGGCCCTGGCCACTCCCTCGGGTTTCCCTATTGGTTCCTGTACTCCTAACTCCGCCCCTGTACCTCCCCTGTACCCAGAGATCACTGGGCCTGTGTGTTGTCCCTGCCCCTCTCTGTTTCCCTATAAAACCCCTTACCCTCCGCCATCTTGCTGTCTATGCTCCACGTGTGTTTATGCTCCACATGTGGCTGTGCATGTGAGGCCTTCGCCCTCGAGGCATCTCTGCCTCGGGGAGGTCGTTGGCCTCTGCTGCACCATGCGAATAAACATCTTCCATGGACACAACGCATAGACCCTCCTCGCCTCCTTTATCACCGCCGGTTGTAGAAGCAGACAAACCAGAGCTAGCCTTATGGCTCCCCGGCCGGTAAGAACGCAGTGTCCAACCCTAGGACAGAAAGTTTAGAGCACTGAGACGCTAAACCGGGCTGGGTAGTGAAGCTCTAGAATAAAGTCTGCTGTAACATCCTCAAAACTGCAACAAATGGCGCCCTGTGTTTTCTTTTGTTTCTGTTTATCTTTCTGTCCCTGGTTTAATGGATATTTATTTATTCTGTTCAACATGGGGCCATTTCTGAGGGAAGGATCAGAGAGCCTATCTGCATACCACAGGTATCCCTGGCTGATGGCAGGGATGTCTGGGAGAAGGTGTAAGAGGTGTGTCCTCCCTCCTCTTCCTCTGTCTCACTAAAGGATGGAAGCAGCCTTTAAAATCTTGAGCAAGGACTTTAAACATGAGGTACTGAGTATGGAAGGATTTGCTACTGCATCCTTTCTCAGCCAGTCAGACTTGGTGTTCATGGTCTTACCTGCTCCATGTGCTTGGAGCACTTCAGGGAAACCATGTATGTGTACATCCTGTGAAGGCTTTGCTGCCAAGCTGCTTCACTCAGCCCTGCCTGAGGCCTTCATCACCTTGGGTGCAAATACATTACTTTCAGGTTCTGTCTCTTGAGCATCTCATAGCTTCAGAACCACCTCAAAACCATCTTTCCCTTCTCCTTTGCAGGTACTCTGTAAACTAGAATGAAAGCTCAGCCCTTTCACCCTTTGCAGGATGCTGATAGAAAAAACAGAAACGTTTCAGCTTTCAGATTGGTATTTTCACTTTAGTTCTCTGTCCCTGCTCTCATCTGCCCTTTAGTAGTGTCGAAGTTTTGTTTGGAGTAGTTGTGGTTTAATACTGGAGAAGGAAATATTCTGCTTTGGCAAACCTTGCATGCAGAAATTCCTACAACTTGGTTTGTGTTTTGTGACTTTATTTGCAAATACAGCTCAAGGAGTAGAAACTGAGTAGTGCACATTTTGACAAATATGTTAAACTAGCCTTCTTTTGAGAGAACTGATTTTGAATTTTCCAGAGCACTTTTCCAAAACCAAGAACTTATGAGTTTCTTTTTATTCTCTGGTTATATAAGTTGTGCTTCTTCCCATATACTGACTTCACAAATTGTACCAAATCACACTGCCTATTACCTGGAGTAAAAAGGGGTGGAGAATAATGTTGTATTTCTAATGTACTCAAAATATGTGAGTTTTCTTCAGACTATTGATACAGGAGACCTCATGATGTTGGTAAAACCACAGGAAGCTATACCTCCTACAGCTGTTTTTCCTTTCTTTTTTCTTTTTTTTTTTTTTTTTTGTCCTTAGGTTGCACAGCTGGCCTTGGCTGATAGAAATGCTATTCCAAATAGCACAAATAAAGCTATAAATCCCCACGGGAGAATTTGGGTCTGACATCTACATGCTTAAAAATGTTCACCCATTTAAAGTTCTTTCAAATTTTAAATAGAAAAAAGTATGAATATGCTTTGGTATAACTCATAGTTCCCCACTTTCTAAATCTACATAGGGACCCTGGTGCAAGTTATCATTGAACAAGATTTTTAGCTCTCCTAAGCACATTAACATGACAACTGCAGTTCCTAAGAAAGCCCAAATGCTCCTTAAATAAAACTGAAAGGAAACTGTAGCACCCCTGCTTAGCAATGGCAAACAGAAAACAGTGAGAGAGCACTTGATGTTGAAAATCTAATTTTCGTCACCATGTATTTATCTGCGCTTAGTTCCCATTCTTGGCTGATAAGGAATAACTAATCATGATTTAAGCATTTCTTCAAACCTAGCAACCTGTTGAACAGCTTCTTAATGTGCCTATCAATCATTTGGAGATAAGGATAGTTTGCACTCATAATAGCTAGTTGTAAAAATAAACAGAAGTTACTATAACTAGTTCAATCAACAATGGGATCTTTGAGGTCAGAGTGGAAATAATCAAACAGTAAGTATGAATAGGCTGTAATTTTTCTGATTAACAAATGTTTTGCTTGTCATGTGATCTTGAGAGCTGCTCTTAGCTCTTTAGAGGACTAAAATACATTTCAGAATGTATGTATTTACATTAGGGGGTTAAACAAATGTATGCACATACCAGTTATTTTCTAAAGCTATCTGTTCATGTAAAGCTTTTTTTTTCCTTCTTTTTAATTTTGAAAAGTATCATTGTCCCAAAGTTAAATTCTCAACTGGCCACTCTACAAAGCATCTTGGATAAAAAACGGAAATCTAGTAACATGCACAAAGTACCGTGGAATGCAAACTATAAATTACTGACATACAAAATAAACATATTACTCACATCTCTCCAACACAGCTGAAAATATAACAGCCAACAGGAACACATTGCATCTCAGCACCAGTTGCTGATCAAAATAACAGTGTCCATATATAGCTACTAGTTGTGTGAAAGGAGTCAAAGAGCTACGTCTGTATCTCTATATACATCCAAATCAATGACATTCACAACCTGGAAACTAAGGGGACATTGATGATAGTGTTATGAATCCAAAATAGATGCTCTGATCACCTTCTGGAGGCACCTATCTTTGTCAAGATTATATAAAGATCACAAGCCACTCACTTTTTTTTAAATTGCACCTGTGGTACATATCTAAAATATAAATGTAGATGATGTGGATATAGCTTTCTTCTGTCCTCACATTGCCTGTACAAAAATACAATCTTCCTCTCTACCCTGGGGTAATCCTTGCAGTGAGTTCAGACAAAGGTAGATACCTCTGTGGCTCACAGATTGTACTCACATGCACAGACAACCTGGAAATGTATCCTCCTAAAAGATACGGATCACGGAATCACTCAGCCAGGAAGAGACCTCGGGACACCTCTCATCCTACCTTCTGCCCAAGGCAGGGCATGACACAAAGTCAAACTGAGTTGTTAGGTCTTTAATCTGGTTACGTCTTGCAGACTTCCAAGGAGCTGTTGTCTTCGTAGTAATTTTATTTTTTTTTCTTATAGCCACTCTGAACCTCCCCCTTTTTCAACTTCAGGCCCCTACCTCTTGTTTTCCTGCCACACACCCCTGTGAAGGACCTGGCTCCATCTCCTTGCCTGCCTCCCTGTAGGTTCTGGGGGCTGCTCTTGGGTGCCCCAGCAGCTGCCTCTTCTCCAGGCTGAACAAGCCCCACTCCCTCACCCTCTCCTCGCCATACAAGTGCTCCAAGAGGAATTAAATTACTGATGAAAATACTTGTGTTGTCAAGAAACCACAGCATATCTGCTCCATCAGTTTGCTACTTCTAACCTTATTCGTTCAATCATGAAAGGAGTGACAGACAGCACTTTACAACTCTCTGGGATCTTACACAGTAAATTCATGTCAGCCTTTTCTAGCATACAGAGTTTGGCCTTATTTTGCAAGGCAATGAGCACTCAAAACTTCTGTATGTCTAACACCTCCCAGCAGCCAGCCCTCTGTTAAATACAGCAGGGGTGTTGGCAATTTGGTTATTTTGGTATTCAAAAGGAAAAACCAGTCAGGAGGGAAGAAACTACAAAGGGTATTCTAAAGGAAAATTTGTTTAAAGAGCACAGAAAGGATGAGATTCACTGATGCCTAGGAGGAAGAAGCAGGACTTCAAATACCATGGAGTTCTTCTGAAAAAAACTCACCTTTCTGGAACAGCTCATGGTGTGGAACCCATTTAATTCACCATACAAGATCAGAATCAGTTTTGTTTAAAGAAAAAAGATGTTCTAAATGAGATGCTGTGACTACTTATCCATCAGTTTCTTTGATCTGTTTTGAGTCATCTCTTTTCATTTGAACACAACATAAGAATTCAGCAATAGCAGCCTCTTCAGGACTTGATTAAAGAAAGCAGAATACAACAAAGAGATTAGCAAATCTCCAGCATTGCACATGGTTTAGCTGGGATGTGTCTTTTCAAAGTAAGATCCAGTTTTTATTTAGGGGTCTTGGGTGGAGAATCCTCTTGACCCCTTTATAGATTTTTCCACTGGTGTGTTTGTTCTCTGAACACAGGGATTAGTGCAAATGTGTTCATTCAAAGGGTCCAAACTAGATATTTAGATGAATTTTTGAAGTTATTGTGGGAGTGTGTAGATGTGTGTTTGATTTAAGCCCAAGTCTATCACTGTACACTTTGGTTTTGTTTCATTAACTTAATAAGACTTATAAAATAATGAGTATTTTACTGAGGACATCCATATATATAAACCATTTGCTTTAAATAATGAGACCTTTGGGAACCATGCTGAGTAAATTTATATGAAAGTCACTCAGGTCCCTAGTAATAGAATTCTAAAAAATATCTTCCCTCAATTCAATGGCATAATGAGAAGTCCTGCCTCATTCTGACTTGAGAAAAATTCATTTTTATTTATTTCTGAGACTGCAGCAAGGGCTTATTTGTGGTGCCAGCAAAGGCTGCAGATCAGCAGTTCTTATTTAGCAGTACAGACCAGCATCCGTGATGTTTGCAATTGTATCAATTGCAAGTTTAAAAGTTTAAAGCTTTCCCGTAAATGCTGGTTATGAGGAAATGGATTAAAGAAATAAAATATAGAACTCGTTGAACTTGTATCTATTTTAAACTGGAAGGATTATATCTGACAAAGCCTTTTGTTTTAAAGTAGCCATCTCGGCATCAGCTAGAACAGATTGGGTTACTTAAAGGCCCACTGACAACTCCAAAGAAACAAACCCCTGTGACTTAAGACAGAATCCTTCAGTGTCTGAACTGTGCGCTGGGTATCATCTGCTGCTTTTGTTCATTCCTTGCAGATTCCTTTTGTTCATCCCATTGCCTTCACAAGTCTGTGATTCAATCAAAGAAGGCATGGCCACAGAATAAGGAGGGAGGAATCCTCTTCCTATAATTTCCACCCTGGTTAGTGAGTTCCCCTTCGGAGAACAGTGTGGCAGCCTGGGGAGGGATGTGTGCAGCCCAGACCTGTGCTGCTGGGGAGACACATGGCTGGGCCATGGAGACTTCCTGCACCACTGGCTGAAAACATGGGGGACAATTTAAGAAATTAAACTACAGTTAAACTAACATTTAAAAAATCATTTTGATGGGGAAAAAAGTGGGTGGTTTTGAAATCATTGTCTGAGCAAAGGCCACAAAACTGAGAGAATATCAGTTAATGAGTGAGATTATGCAATCTGGCTGGTTATTTCCCCTTTCAAACATCTCCAGCTAAAGGAGGGCCTCACTGTAGGCTGTCTGTGCAAGCTGGGGGCTCGAGTCAGGTGTGTGAGCTTAGGTTTGATGAGCACTTGGTGTTTGGTGACATTGGATTTCTCAGAGCAGCCAGGGTGATTGCATGGGGCTGGCTGGTACAACAGGAATAGGGTGGAGATTTTGGAGGCCATGGGAAATACTCTGCAAGTTTCTGAAGACCAGAGTCCAGGCAACTGAATTGAGGCATAAATGACAGTCTGAAGTGATGGGATTCAGCTCCAAGTTGTAGACACCTAAGCTTAGGTCGCATTGCAGGCACAACGTGGGAGCCAAGAAGAAACCAGCAGGCTCAGTGGAGCTTTAGCCAACACAGTTAGTGGAGTCCAGAGCTATGTGGTAGGTCTTCCAACATGATAGGCCGTTCTTGCTCTGAGCTGATTAGCTTTCTAAACCCCAGCCAATGGTCTGTATACTCCAGTTTTACAGATAGATACTTATACAGTTTGGAATGAACTGCCCAGGATGACACTGAATATAAGGAAAAAAATGTAGAAAGCCAAGACTTATCTTCAATTATCTATGCAGGGAACTGAACAAATCTGAGGCAATCTGTTTTTTAATGAGCTGAAACCGAACTATTAATTTCATGAGTTTGTGAACTGTAGATGGCACCTGAAAAAAGTATCTCCTTTTTTTCTTTTTAACTAAAATCTAGTTACTCACAGTAAGTCCCCTTTCAGCGTGCAAGTCCTGCACAGCAGCTAGGAGTCCCATACCCTTGTTTCCCTGCACAGGGCTCACTGTGGTGTGCATCCAGCTCAAGTTCTCACTGCTGGACAGTAGCACTGATTTATTGGGGAGAGAAAGAAATGTCCAAGTCTTGGTCTTCTGCTTCCCTGGTGGTGGCCCAAATTCTCTGTGGAACAGAAAGCCACATCTTTTTGCTGGTCCCTTTCCTTATATGAAAGGAAATAGTTGGGTTTGCCAGGTAATGGATTGGTCTGACAGCTGAAATCAAATGAAAAAACAAAAAGCCTTTCACTTCTGTCTTCAGAATCAGACTTACTGATACATTCCTCCTTGTTGAAAGTCAGTCTTCCTATGCAGGAGGCAATGTAGTTAATAGAATTTTTATTTTGGTAACAAAATTTATCTTTATCCTGGGAAAAGAAAGAAAAAAGGAAAGCCTCCAAACCATATTATTACTTAATGTAGACTTCTGGGTTTTCTGCTTTGCCAGCTCAATCAAGACAAAAAGGAACCAAATAGAGTCTTTCAGCTTATTTGTGTCTTGTGGTCTTATCCATGGATGCTTGGGTTGTGTCCCTGGCATCTGGATTTCCAAATTTCTTCCTGTTCGAGCTTTGCCAACAGGGTCAGTTTTGCTTGGGTTCCTTCTATCCAATGCCTTCAGGCAGTCATGACAGAGGTGTCATCAGACTATGATTTCTAGTCAAGAGCAAAAGAAACAACTAATCAGTGAATTTATCAAAAGACAAAATGCAGTTTATTTAAATGATTCAGATAAACAGTGCATCTTCAGGGCACATCTACTGGGGGCATGTTGAAAGCCAAGCTTTCTTGCAATTTCAAACACTGGAAAACTGACGTTACTCTTTTACATCTCTGTGCTTGATGAAGATGTATTTGAATCTTCTTCAGAAATAAGCACCAGAAATGTGTCATCTTGAGCAATTTCATGTTTTAATTTCACTTTAAGGACTAAGAGTTCATAGTCTTATACAGCATTGTGTTATTGTGATGACAGGCTCCTTAAAATATCTATAAAACATGAAATTGATTGTCCTATTACAATAAGAAGACATCAGTTTGTCTTTTAAAAACCATGAAACCCAAACTAATATTTTCCTACTATCTTATCACTTATTCTGGGTTTTGTGGTTGCACATAGAGGTAGAAAAAGGGCTTGTGCTGTTATCTAGATACTAAACAAATACAGTGTAAAAAAGATTACATGTAAAATTTTATGTGCAGATTTGACAGGAATAACAGCATATTTTAGAAAAGCTCAGGCACTCTGTGTTAGTAGAAGAAGGTACTAATAATTTTATCCCACCTGAGGAATACATGGGAGATGCTCAAGGAGTACCCAAGAATTTCCAGATTTTTTAAAAATGTGCTGACATCTTCTGCTTTAAGAATAAAGTGTGCATGTGTATGTGCTTGCAAAGACACTAAGTTCTCTCAGTAGCACAACTGTTTCCATACTTCCTGGTCATATTAGTCCCAAGGAGAAGAGACACCCAGTCCCCCACATCTGCATGACCTGGGAAAGGCCTTGTCTAGGCAGCCAATTGCTCAGGAGGTTGTGGCATATCCACAGCTGGGGCCAGCCACTACTCTGCACTAGGGGACTGATGAGAGTATGGGTGGCACATCAGCAGTAGCATCTAATGGTGGACTGGCCTTTTCTACAGTAATGGCCTGGGACAGGTTATGGCTGCTCTTCTCTGCAATTTTTGTGTTGCTTTGTTGTACACAGCTGCAGGTTGCTTTATTAATAAACGCGTTTTGACAAAATGTCTCAGCAGAAATCAATGACTTGGGACCTTTGTATGAATCCACATGTCTTCCTTTTGATAAAACCAATTTTGGAAACAATTTGCTCTCCCGCTTTAACTGCAGATATGCCAAAAATCTTACTGCAGCCCACACAGTTCAGTGAAATGAGCTGCATTAGAACCAACCTGACTGTTTTCCTGGCTTCCCTTAGTCTTAATTAGATAAGAAGAGATGTGAAAAATGTGCAAAATGTATGAAACAAGACCAAAAGATAGTCAAACATCTGCCTTTATGCTAAATCTTCCCACTTCTAAATTTAAATTAATATTTCCAAAATACATTTCTGAATACATTTCTTATTTAAAGCAAAGAAAAATCCCCTGTATGGATAGGCTTCAAAACTCCCTAATTACTTCTGAGTCTTGTTGTAGTCTGTCAGATAATTGTTTGATCTTCTACTCTTTTAAGTCAATGTCAAAACTCTTACTGAGTTTAATGGGTTTAGAACTCAGACTGAAGTAGGGAATTTTAAAAATACAGACTCTTGGCACCAGGTACCATAACATTTTTGAAGGTGTATAATGTTAAAATGTTTTTTAGCAAGCAGCAGAATTAATTTCTTTGAAGTTTTACAGCCTATTGGGCATATGAATGTACAACAAGCATGCAGGATGTTTGCCCATTGAGGGCTCTTGTAAAGCTTTAAATTATGAAAATTCCAAATTCTGTAAACGATAGTTGAAACCCTCATTTGCTTTCATATTTGTAAATATCCAAAAATTTCACAAAAAGCTAGTGCACAGTTCCATCCTGAGTACAGAGCTACATCTATGCTATGGTGACAGCTCCATTCTTTATCCCCTGTCTGAGTTTGGACATTGATTCTTTGCGGTTTTGAGAAGTCATTTTTCTAAGTGCAACTGGCTGAATGGATTTTGAAACATAACTTTCAGCAGAAGTAGTCAAGAACTGCCTTTGCACTGGTGAGTTGCCACAGCCAAGGATGACTCTTTCCTTACCAGACAAGAAATCAAATTTACAGACAGAACTTGCAGGTGGCTTTGTGTCCTTGCAGTTGCCTCCTTGGTAGCCCCTGACGGCCTGCAAAAGGAGGTGCTTGCTGTACTCCGTGGGTCTACTTCAGCTACTGGCAGTATGGATGCAGGGTCCCTCCAAAAGGGGGAAAGCATGTCTTCCCTGTGTCCTGCAGCAGGATTCTGCCAGCAAGCTCCAGACAGTCTGGGGTGGCTGTGAAGAAAGATGCTTTGCATTGCACTGCCTACTGGGTACAGATGCTCACAGAACCAAGGTGGTTCACATCAAATCAAACACTGTTCTTCCTTTTTCTTGCACCTCACCACCTTAGGTAATACGAATGCCCACAGTGTTTTAACTCACTTGAGAAATATGGCATGTGGCTGGTCTATCTGTCTGCTAGTGTTTCATTTATCTCCTTAGCTCTATGTGGCAAAGATCTTATCTCCTGTGGAGAAAATCCTGTGGGGTTCTCAGTTGAGCAACTTCAGTTCTCATTTAGTTCTCTCACAAGTTACACCTGGACTGAGATGTTGACTCTCGCCATGAGGAGATCCCAGGCCAAAGACATGGGCAGATCCAGCATAATATTCATCAAGACACCAGAGATAAATAATGCACAAAATGGATTGCAGAACCATGTACTGTATCAGAATTTATTCCTGGAGTAAAGTGTTAGATGCTTTACAGTCAGGATACTGCAGTAGCTTGTATGTTAACTGAAACTGTGTGCAAATTAATAAAGAAAGCTTAAAACTGCATTGAGCAAATTAGACTTGCATAGTTGCCAGGAAAACAGTTTTAATGGAAGGTGTGTCTCTAGAAAAAGGAATCTGAACTGAAATCCTTGGATGTGAAATGGCAATTCATCGGACTGCAAGCAGGAATGAAGGACATGGTCAAGGCTTGGCGGTGAGACTATGCTGGCTTGTGCTGGAAACTGTGTCCAGGAATCTAAGCCTTACACTGCTGAAATCACTAAGATAACTGATCTTAGTTTTTGGTTTGTTTTGATGGTTTTCTTCCTGAAATAAAAAGAAGATAAAATATCTTTGCTATAATTTTGTATGCCAAACTTCAATCTGGGACTGATTTGCCTGGTCAGAATGAGCAGCCTGCGCCCCCTGATAATGGAAATACCAAACTGCATGACAGACGTTCCATGGAGAGGGCAGAGGGATGTGCAATAAGTGCACAGTTGCTATAGCTGCTGCAGAGTCAGAAGGTGTGCATTGTTTGGAATAGGAGGATGGTGAGCATGCCTACGTGGCACAAAGCACTGCTTTGCAAAGCTACCTCTAAATGAGTCGGAAATAGTCTATCTTCATGCAGTTTTCTCCTCAGGCTAGTGAACTCTGCCTCTTGGCAGGGCTAGTTAACCCATACGAAGTGCTATGCTAATACAGGTAAATTGTGTTCATTACCCACATTACAAGGTTCCGGGTCAGGTTGGCTATCTCTGCATTCAACTGCAGCTTGGCTGTGCCAGGCGCATCAAAATCCCTGCAAACGTGAGTCTCTGAGCTTGGCTCTCCCCATCCTCCCCAGAGCAAGTTCCCATTGTAGGCAGTGGGAACTTAGCCCAAGGAGCCCATGATTGGGCCTTTAAACATTCAAGACCAACATTTTGAATAATTGACTCTCTAGTTTGCCTCAGGATATTATGATACTTTTCAAAGGCTGGTTCCAATATAGCAATAAGCCACAACAACGTGTGTGTTAGTATGAAATCGGTGCATGCCTCCAGTGCATTGGCATGGAGCCTTTACCACCCAAGAAGTATTCCCGAAGTGATCCAAAGCCTACTGAAATCTGTGGAAAACTTTCTATTGACTTCAGTTAACTTAGATTTCCATTGACTTCAGTGGGCTTTGGATGGGTCCCAGAGATTCCCCTGCCTCATATGAGGACTGTTTACATGAAATAATCATTAGCTAAAATATACAAACAATTCTTGGAACAAGGATCAGCACCTAGGACTCTTTTCCTTTGTGATGGATGCAGAGTCATATCCTTTCTTCCTTTCTCACTCTCTGGGTCTCAGTGTTTGTTTTTGCTGCAGTCTGGCAACTTCAGCACAGTGGTGGCTGGAGTACTCCCTGGGGACTTGGAAGCTGAACCTCTCCAGATGGGAAACTACCGTAGGCTCCATATCTCTTCCATATTCTTCAGGAATGCCCTAACTGCTAAGTTGTTGTATACAAAGCAGTTGTTGTCAGCTCTTCCATTGTCTAGGATTTTACAAAATGTTGTATGAGCCACGCTTTTGTCTATCTAGGTCTTTCAAGTTAGTGCCTTTGCAGTCACATCTGGGTACATTCTTAGTTTTGCTTATCCTACTGTTGAAGACAAATAGAGATTGAAACCTCCAAATAAACACTCCCAGATTCAGGGTAATCAGGAGGACTTATTCAGACGCTACTCTGCCACCAAATTTTTTTTTATTGTGGAATGGGAGCTTCTTGATGAGTAAACTTTGATAATTGGTTCTGCAAAGGTTGTAGAGGTAACGATAAGATCTGAGGTTATAGAAATGTGCTAGCTGTTTGGTCATTGTACAAGTAGAGTGGTATTTCCACAGCCAGATAAATTAAAATATCCTAGTAGGGAAGGAATTTAAATGCTCACGATTCTTTAATCAGTGTCTTCACAGAACAATAAATTTATATCTTTATTTCTGAGATAAAAATGAGGGATTTTTTCAAATCATTTAATCTACAGACATATTGATTAATGTATTCATGGAGAGGCAATAATCTAATGAAGCTTTTAGGTAATGTGTTGTTAACAATGAATGTGCTGTTAATAATAATTAATGTATACTGTTTAGCTAAATGTACACTCATTAATCAAAACAGAGCAAGCTACGACAGTGTTAAATACTGCCCTATCAGTGTATTGTCAGCTTGGACATTGCTGTTAATTATAGGCCAGATGCTGATAATCTTGCTCAGCTCAAGGACTTTCTTGTCCCATCAATAGCCTCAGGGGATATTTCTACATTCACTCTGAGATGCTCCCCGAGGCTGCTCCCAAGACCACATGCACTGAATCTGCCTCTCCACTACTAAATTAGGTGGTGCCAGGGCACTGGAACTTAAGTCATCAGAGCAGTTGCTGACATGATTTTGGCCTGAGCCAGCAAGAACTTCCCGAAACAATTCCCTGGCATGACTGGGGATTCAGCAGAGGCCAGAGACTGTTCCCTGGTGGCCATATGAGTCTGGCCACCCTGGTTTGGGGAGTAAGAGAGTTTAATACTAATGGCATGGTATACTGTGAGTTGGCTAGTTTTGATGCTGGAGAATGGTCCCATGCAAGTGTCATTCATTATTGTAAGCACAGCTGGGCTGCACAAAGAGCAAAATTTGCAAGCACAGCCCCAGCTGTGGCTGAAATCAATCTTTGCAGAGTCCCAGAGACTCATGCTCCGTTCACAATCCTGTGGTGCACCCCACAGGCCCCCATCCAAAGACAGCTCTGCCAGGAGCACCAGTAAAAACAGGAACCAGGGGCATCAAGGACAACCCTCTTCCCCAGACACACGGGCATCCCTGGGGTTCTAGTAGGTGCTTCTGGAGTGCTGCAGGTACTGCTAGTTGCATGCAAGCACATTTCCTTTTTCTTTGTTGCAAACGATGGATTGTAGAGGTCCAGGTACTTGAAGGCCATGGTGGCCCTTCAAAAAAAGGCACAGGTGTGCCTGTGGCACCCTCTTGTAGTTTACATGGACATTGACTGCTGGTCCAGTCTGGTATGTTCAGTGTGTTCACTCATCTGTGAAAAGTCAGTTGTGACTATAGTGTTCTGCAAATCCAAGCCTGAGGTAACCAAACCAAATATTGCCTCTTACTTCAAGCAGTATATACATATATACAGATATATGGCTGACTTGTAGCAATTGTTGATAGAGCAAGTTCTGATGCTGCAGTTAAATTGCACTGAGTCATTAATCAGTGGCCCTATTTGATTGTTTTTGACATCATTTTCTACAGGTTGAAGAAGTATACCTTTATAAGAAGCAGAAAGTTGACAGATATAGTAGATAATTCTGTTATGCCTGTTTGGAAATGATTAATGCTAAACTTTTGAACAGGTCTCCCTTGAAAAGGAAATGTCACCTGTTCAAATGCAGCTTTGTATGTTCTTCTGCGGTAATGTATTCAGTGCTTATCAACATGCTGATCTGCTGCTAGTTTCAGGGAGTAAATGTGAGTTTCAGCAATTGAAGCCTGATCCTGCAGGTGCATGTTTAGGCAAAACTACCATTAGTTTTAATGAGAGTTTGTCTTATTCAAAAGTGCAGGATGAAGCCAGCAAGTGGGTAAATGAAGTATGTGAGTACAAGGGTGGGTTTTTGTTGCTCAAAATACATTGATGTGCCTTTGAGACTTCCATTCCAAAGTGTTTGGAGTTTGCTTGAATTTTTCATGCAAAACCAGTCATTGGAACATTTTTATGTTTTATTAAATTCTCATTTTATTTCCCTCCCTTCCGGCTGCTTAATAAAGAGTTTCCAGCTGTTTGGAGTTCCACTTGGTAGATAAAGTAGACCCTTATTTTGCAAAGCACTCAGGAACATTTACAATTTCAAGTGTGCAAATGGTATTCTTTGACTGTGATGAGCTATCAGTGGGCTTGAAAATAGTGACTAAAAATACAGATGCAGGGCAATGGGATTTTTAAAGGTTTAACATGTTCATCACTTGTTCTGTAACTATTTCTTTAGCACTCCATGTACTAACTAGAGAATAAGAATTGCAGAGTCCACTTGTACAGTAATGTATTTCAACAAATTGCAGTTTCTGTATTATGGATAATTAGGAAAACCAGGTTAACTTTAACAGAAATGCAAGAAATTGAGAGAGAGCAAATGGTTGCAATGCAGGACTGTCATTTCCTCTCTAGAAGTATGTTAACCATCGACAGGTTTATTACCACAGCACCTCTCAGATGCACTAGGACCCCACTCTCTCTGGTACTGAGCAAAATAAGAACTCTGATGATCTATTGCATTGTTTGAAGAACTCCAACTGTTTCTTCTCTTAATGATTCGCCTATGAGCTCTTCACGTTTTCCATGAATTTGTCCATTGTTTGGATTTGTATGAAATTTATTTTCTGGGAAAAGCCTATTAATTAACTAACCAAGGAACCAAAGATCGGGGCCAAAGGGCCAGATTTTCAAGCACTCACTAGGGAGAGTTCTGTTTATACATATTTCATGGGAGGGGTTATAATTTCAAAAATAATTGTGGTGGTTTGGAATTTGTAAATGCTTTGGGTGGATATTGTTACGTACTAAGTTTTTGAAGTAACTAACATTCAAAAGGCATTCTTAGTCATTTAACTGTTCAGTATTTGAGCTTCTCCTTAGAAAGTAGTTTGACAAATACCAACACCATGGAAACTGTAATATTTATGTACTGATCGAATACAAATAGAACGTTTCCCCAACCACTTATCTTTGTACAGGGTAGACAGTTCCTCATTCCAGATCTGTCCCTCTATCTGTCTGTCTGTCTATCTATCTAACTATCTATCTATGTACCTTGCCATATTCAATTCTTAATGCATATTATAATTGTCTCAATGAAACTTTTGTTCTACACGTTCTGTCATTGATCTGTTCGTATATCAATAATGAATTTATAGTACATTTGATCCTTCAGGTTTGTCACAGCTGAAACTGCAATTCAGTGCGTCTCCTTTTCTTTGCTGTAAAGCTGCCTGCAGACCTTACAGGACCAGTGGATGAAAAAGCTGCTGGACTTTAGTACCTCCCATGTCACTGTGCAGAGAAAATTCAGCTGGAAATGGAAGGCTTGTGGGAGAATTTTTTTTCTGAATTTCTGTAGTAGAATTGCCCTAGTACAGCAATGTAGAGAGACAACTCTTCTCAGCCAGAAGAAGGATGCACTCTCCACCTTTTGTATCATCCTTGTCCTACACGTGATATAACAGCAGCATTGCCACTGTTGGAGACTTTCCACCGTTCTCCTGCAAAAGCCTCCAGGATTCCCAGGGAATGCAAGTACCAGTCTGGTTCACCTCCCATCCCCATGTAATGCTGAGCAGAGCTGCATACCCTGTCTGAAGAATAGAAATCATTATGCAATCACAAATCACTAACTTGTCGTGCACCATACGCAAACCTAAGTTATTATCAAATTTGTTTATCAATTTAAAATGCGCTGCCTTTCATTGCACACAGAAATAAAAGAGTATTTTCAAAGAATGTCCCCAAAAATCCTTTTAATGGTTGAATTGCCAGGTCCTGAAATGTCATTCCTGACACTGATTAAAGTAAAAACTATAAAATAGTGGTTGTTTGATGGCAACCTCTATAATGATGCCCAAGGTTTTTGTTTCCTCGCTTGTTCTGTGCACCAATATGGATCTAGTGTAAACAGAAACATGAGCTTTCGTTACCTTGTATTCAAGCAGCTGCAATAAAAACTGCTAATGGAAGAGGAGGAAAGACGAGAGAAAAGATCAAATGCTCTAAAAGATATTTACACATTAGAGTTTTGTGGCCATGAGATATTATTCTGAGATATTATTATTATATAGAGAGTGAAGAAAGAAACTGCACTTTCAGAAAACTTTGTGACAAGAATAGGTGGGAAAATAATTATGTTGCATGACTAACCTTCTCTTTGTACAGACACATTATATGGCAGATGCCAAAGCAAACAGTTTATAAGTGAAGCATAAGTTTTACTCATTTGCTGTCTGATCAGAAGTATCTATAAACGCCTGTAGTATGAGTGTGTTTAGAGTACTTTTTCTTTTTTTTAACATGGAAAGCTTGTTAAATCACTGATAGAAAAGGTCAGGCATTTATTTTAAAAATTGTTTAAGTTTAGAATCTTGTTTCAAATGTAAGGATAACTTCATGATTCAGCATGAAAATATTACTGTAATTTGCCCTTTTCCTTCTTGGAGTGGATAACTAACCCACTGAAGGGTGGGGGAACAATGGGTAAATATTTGGTGAGAATTTTCTGACGCCATCTTTCATGATGTTGAGAGCAAGGTAAGGAAAAACAGCCTACAGGAAATAATTGGGCAGAAGGACAGCCTGAAACATCTTTCTTAAAGAGTAAGCATTCACTGCAAAATTGTGAATTCCCGAGTGGGATCCTTGCAGGCTTTGCTCTTCATCCCAGCCTTGATCTGGCTTTTCAGGAAGGGTCTTGGCAGCAGGCTAGAGAACACATACACACACAGTTAATTTGCAGATGGCACCAATAGGATGATACTCCCAGCACCTTGGAGATCTTCACAGATCAAAAGGGCAAAGTGGGGGAATGGCCTGAAATTCACAGAGAGAAACTAAGCAGTGGGAAGGGCAGAGAACTGCAGTTCAGAAGGAAAAATCGAACACACAAATAAAATAGAGAATAATGAGAGTTAGAGCAGCACAACAGGAAAAGATTATGATGAAGCATAAGCCAAGTCAGCAATCTGAGGCTGTTGTGAACAAGAAAAATTCAGCATGATGTGATCAAGAACATCATCTGTAAGAGACAGGAAGTGACTGCTTAGCTCTGTTTGGCATTGATGAAACCTCAGCTGCAAGACTCTCCTGGCTTTTGGGTGCTGCACTTGAACAAGGATATAGGCACTCCAGGAGTGGGTAACAAGCAGAGGAAGAGGTTTAGAAAACAGGACATACAAAAGAAGAGCCATAGAAAGGGAGTTACTTGGTCTAAAAGGGAAAGACTGAAGAGGGGATGCAAAAGTCTGCTACAGTAAGGAGATTATCATAAAAAGATAGATTCACGTGAGGGAATTGAAAATCTCCTTTTTTGGATGGACTAGCAAAATATTTGCAGGGGTGATTTGAGAACACAGCAACCTCTTAAGGTCGTTTCCAGCCTTATTTCTTTGATTCATTGACCTACCCTATAAAACTGTTTCTGAAATCAAACATCTATTTTAAAATTGATTATTAGGAGACTTCTTGGAGTGGTGTATTTTTAGAATGACACCCTGCTATTTTTTGTCTACAGAAAGAAAATCTTGTAATTCTGATGCCAGTGTTTTCTTATTATTTGATGATTGTCACGAGTATTCATGAATATTCATATTGAAGCCCTAAATTTTCTAAATCAGAACTATGTTTCAAAGGGTTTTGCTGTAGTGTTGTGGAAATTTGTTGGATGGCAAATACCTCTTTCATTTGTTTCCTCACAAATAGTTAATCCCAAAGGGTAAAGTTTTAATCCCTCTCTCATAACAATTGTAACATTTGTATTTAATGTACATACTGACATTTAGTTGTAAAATACATATTTCCAATTGCTTTTTATTTGTCTAGATTCTCATTTTCAAGCCCTATCTCAGTATTTTTTACTGGCACTAGGGATGCTCGTTTGCATCACATTTGCTTTGTTTGCATCACTTTGCATTTGTTTTTGTTTCAGAGCACTTGTCCTTTGCAAGTATACCTAACAACAAGTAGTGACCTCTGGATGTTGCTCTCAGTATACTCAAGGAGAAAAGTTTGGGAGAATAATTGGCTTTTTTGTTATCTTGGTAACATTTTGTTGTCATGAATGTCTTGAACTGATTGAGACGGAAATGTGCTGCACAGATTTCAAGCTGAATTTAGCACTCTGCTTAAAAGAAAGCCAAAATGCTTAATTTATTTTTGCATCAGAAAAAATGGAGAGGCAGTTTTGCTTCAGAAGAAAAGTTGTGAATATGACAGCAATTTAAAAAATATTTTGTCTTAAATCCACACTTCTTTCAACAAAAGTGCTTGTGTCCTGTCAATAGCATTCATTATGAGATCCATTTGTTAGCAAAGAGACGCACATAAATTAATGGCTGACAGAGTACAAGGTTGTGCTCATTGTCGTAATAAAGCAGGTTCTGTTGTGTGCAGAGTGAGGTGATAGACTGCCGGCTTTAAGGCATGTTAAGGATCAGCCACTGCTGCAGCCGATGCGAGGGATGCATCATGTTACAGATTCATGGACAGCAGAGATTCTGTAGTCACAGCAAGGGAATTTTTTTTAGCCTAGGATTTCATTGGGGGTTTAGAGAATTCTTTGTGGGCTGCACATTGATGCACACAAAAGGCTTCTCCTGTGATAACTACAATACAATTAGTGTTCACCTTCTGTGTGGTAGCGGGATGTCTGTGTCTGCCTTCCTCCCACAGGGCTGGCTGCAGGTTGTCTGGAACAGAACTCCAGCCCCAGCCCAACCCATAGGCCACGGATGCCTGGCCTGACTGAAAAGGGAAATGTTTTCCTGTAGGGACATGGCAGTGGGGAAAGTGTTGCAGCCCTGGGGCACGAGCGAGGCAGGCGCCTGGCAGCACAGCTCTCAGGACTCTGAGGCATGAAGTCACTGAAGCCACCCCACAGCTGTCACAGCCACTGTCACAGCAGATTCCGTGTGTCCGCTGCTTCATGCTGTCAGCAGGCCCACATGGGGTGCCCAGCAAGATTTTACCAGGTATTCCACTGAAATTCTCCCTCCAGCAACCCAAAGTTGACTCCTTCTTGGTAGAGTTCACGGGCAGTTCCACACAGCTGCAGGGATCTCAAGAGACCTGCTTGTTATTCCAGCCTCCTCACAGAAGGTGCATGTACAACAAGGGTGTACCTGCTGTGGTTAGTTTCCCTTTGAGGCAAGTGTGAGGGAGGAGAAATTGTTTGCCTGGTATGTATTTCTTTGTGGTAATGGGCAAACATCTTTTTCTTGCTGTTGGCTTTCCTTGATTGAACCTGCAAAGCTCCACATCTTTGCCATGTATTTACCCATCCTGTAGAGCACCATATTCTGGTTTCATTCCTCAGGTTTCCTTGAAGCCAGTGAAGCAGGACTGGCTGTTGGAAGTGTGGAGGCTGGGATACAACCCATGCTTATACTGTGTTGTGCTGTAGCTGTTCAAGTTATGTCAAAGGATGCATTAGGACCAACATAAACATTAACTCACTTCTCTCACTTCTAAAATCAGCAAGACACTTTTTATTTTTTTGCACAGATTTTTATCAAGTTGTTATTCCCAAATTTTTAGCAACATATTTCTGTTAATGATTTGAAGTCAAGCCTTGCCACACCATGGACTTGAGTAAAGGGAAATAAATGATTCTTACTTTATCATTTCTGCTTGAAAGTTAGCAGAGATTCTCCTCTACTTTCAAATCAGACTAACAGTTTCCTGAAACAAGGCAGAAGGTAATTATCAGATCTGAACAAAATACAGAGAAATATGTATTCTGTGCTTGCAGCTGTCTATGCAGCTTCAAGCACAGAGTACAGAAATGTACCGTAGTATAGAATGTAGAAATTCTTTAAGGGTGGTGAGGCACTGGAACAGGTTGCACAGAGATGTTGTGGACTCCCCATTCCTGGAGGTGTTCAGGACTGGGCTGGGGGGTTGAAACTAGATGATCTTTCAACACAAACCATGCTACAGTTCTACTGGAATACCTAGCTGGTGTTAAAGTGGTCTGCTTCCAGGCCTATGGTCAGTATATGACCAGACAGGCCTCTTACTGGTGTGTCCCCATTTTTGAAAACCTGGAAATCCCATGTGTAGTGACAGAATTGTCCCAGCAGAAACACAGAACATAGACCAAGCCCTGGTCGTCCAGTGTTGCATTGAGGACACGTTGAGGAAAAGATCAGCTCTGAAAACAGGAGAATGAGCTCGACATGAGGGATGGGAGGGTTGAGCAAAATATTAAAACAAGGACCAAAAACTCTCACATATGTATTCAGAGTCAAGCATAAACAATTTCTGCAACAAAGCACTGAAAAACCATGAACAAACATCCTGTATAACTGAGAGGCTAGCATACCTTCTTGCTCCTTGGCTCATGTATATAACATATCCTTCCCACTATTGCAACAACTTGCTGTGTCTCATGAGTTGTGTACTTCATCCTCCTTTTCCTGATCCTTTCAGCAGAGCCATGTTTTCCACACTTACCCTGTCTCATGGACACAGCATTATTATCATTATTATTTCTGTGGCACCAATTGCTTCAGCTGCTACAACTTCTACATTGCTGGAGTCCTGTCATTTTCTAGAGGAGCATTTGAATTATTGTCATCAAGAAGATAGTCGGACTCTTGAAACTGGTGATCTTTGATACCTCATGCCTCTAAGATAACACTGGAAGGTGAAGGTAAATATAGGGAAGAGAATCTGCCTTTTATTTCTTAATTTGTATGCCAGCTGTATCTACCTTGTTTATCATAACACTTTTAGTACACAGCAAAGAATTATGATGGTGAGTGTGAGGCAATTCTCTATAGTCCATTGGCATTTCACTGAGGGCTGGCTAGACATATGGTGCTGATTCCTCTTTATTGTCAATTGCTACACTGTGGCAAGTCTCTGGTAAAGAAAAGCACAAATATCTTCCAGTAAAAGTATTTGCCACTGGAATTTGGAAGAGGAATGAGTTCGGTTCATGCCAGCTTTCCCCCAGACAGGTAGGTGGGTATGTCCGCCTTGAACAGACAGCTGGTATCCGCTTCATTTCCAGAATCCATGTGCTGTGAAGTAGGTCCACAACATTAGAGCTCTACTATAGTGAAATGCACCACATCATGACTTCACTATAATGAACTGAACCAAGTCAAGCCCTGGTTGTTCCTTTTTTTTATTTTTGGGAGGGCCTCAGTGATAGTTGCTATGGGTGACTTACTGGGAAATGTTTTTGGGTCCATGGCTTGCTGTCCATATGCCCCAGTCCAAACACCCACAAGCAGCTTCAGTGGTTGGGTAATCCAGTGTTTCCAGAAAAATGAAAAGGAGCACAAACTGCCTGCTTGACTGTTGTTAAGACATCATTGCTTTAGTAACAACCATTTTGATTATGAAGCAATGATCACCTTTATTAATGTTGTTACACTAGAGACAATGAAGTCTAATTCTTATTTTATGGATAATTTCATGTTCCTACACAGCTCTGGCTGTTATCTGTTAGAGCACCTTCTGTTGTTGCAGAGAAGCTCTGTTTTAGATTCCCTTGTAAAACCACTTCTACCCCAGACCTCTCTCCTTTCCCCTTTTTCTTTCTTTTTAAACATCTCTCGCATTTGGAACTTGCTCCTTTTCTTGTCCCCTGTCTATTGTGATAGAAACTGTCACTCTAACAGCACTATGGCTGGACCTTGGACTGGGGAAAGCTGCCTCTATCTCCAGTTTGTTACTTGCCTGGCTTTGACACATGTATAAAAACATCTCTCCAAGAGGTTCTGTTGATTACCTTACTTGAATAACCCATACTTACCAAAAGTAAAAAAACCAGCAAAAAAAGATGCCAAAAGTCTTGCACATCTCCATCTAAGCCTTAGTCCTGACTTGTGTGTTTTCCACATGTTCCTCTCAGTCCTGTTGCCCTTCTCTTCTACTAGAAGACACAGCTACCCAGCAACTGCTGCTTGTTTCCAACCCTTTCTACTCCAGGCTACCTTTTAACAAGTTTTAAGTTTCTTTGATCCTGATCTTGGAAACATCCATCTGCAGCCTACCTGGAGCCAGATGGCAGACATTTCTGTGTTAACAGTCCCTCTTCTGAAAGGCTCCTAGGTATTGTCTCTGAAAAACATTGATCTTTGTCATTATTCCATTTAGTATTTGTTTTTCTTAACAGTCTCCTTTAATTCTGTATAATTGAAGAAAAATATTCGAACAGATAAAATGAGGTACCAATGATAGTAATGAAAATTATAGAGATATCTCATTCTTTACAGCAATCAAATGAATATGAAGTGTTTCACACACTGTAACCTTGCAAGCTGGATATTACACAAGTAAAAATAAATGCACACACCCATAAAACTAGTAAAACTGGCTGTTGCAGCTACACACAGTTCCTTGTGTTCATTAAAATTCTATCTTTATTGAGTTTATCTAGATTGGCATGCAGATCAAAGTGAAAATGTAATAAATAAAAGAATATACATAATGGAATCCATGGAAAGAAGCTATTCAGAAGATAATTCCAGTAGGTGAATCGCAATGAAGTTTTAAAAACAACAGCGCAGAAGCATTTGAAACACAACACGTCATGCAGTGTTGAAGGGCCGGATCCTGAGGCCATTACTCACATGCGTAGACACACTGACTTCAAAAGAATTACTCACCATGAGTAAAGATAGTTGGAATACGACTAAACAACAGAGCATTGGCTCCTTTGGCACAGCTGTGTGGCTGAACAACATCTCAGTGTGAGCAGGATCTTGTCAGCAATACCCAGCTCAGTCCATAATGGCAGCTCCAATCCCCCTCTGGAATGTGGGAAGCACCTGCATAAGCCAGAGGATCCTTGACCAAATGGAAAGTGGGAACACAAATACTCATAAGAATGAAATGACTAAGTTTTCCTTCAGTTGTGCTCACCTGTGCTGCTTATGAAAATAATTCTCTTACTTCCCTAGTTCTGGCTGGCCTTGCACAGCCCATACGTGTAAAAGTGAGCTGGATCAGCCTTGTCACATCCATTATTAAGCAAATAGCTGTGCTTTGCTGAACTGGGCCCCAGATTTCCATAGCTGAATTTTTATAGCTGTTTAAATGTATAGAGAAAGAGCAGTTTGACTTTCAGATGTCAAGGATGAATTTTTAAGGCAAGCAAAAAGAAATTTTTTTTTTTTACACCTTAAACTGCTAACTCAAGTATTTTGAGATAGTCATAGGACATGAACACAATGTTATTTTGTTGAAATTTTTATTGGCACAATTGCACAAGTGAGATAAAGGAGGATTTACAAGGTTAGTCACAAAAGGTGAACAAGACAGAAACTAGATGACAGATTCTAGACAACAGAAACTAGAAGACAAAGTCTGCATATTATGGGCTATTGAACAGAGTTCAATACAGAGTATGAGAGAATATGTAAAAAAAAAACTGACAAAGGAGAAGCCTAAGAGAAAGATTTCTTAAATAAATATAGAAACTTAACTGGCAGCAATGGCTGCTGTTCATGTCCCCTGTTTGAGCACAGTGAAGCAACAAAAAGACCTGGGTATGCCAGATTTTGCTTTTCGGGAACACAAAATTGAGGGAAATTTCTCCTGCTTTGGTCTTTCATCCCTTTTATGTTAAGCATTCTTATTATGTACGTAGTATAACCAAGAATTAGCCAGGCTGTCGTGCCATAAGGATGAGTTTCAACAGAGAAAAACATTTGTCTGTGGTTACAGACTGGCTCTCTGGGAAAAAAAACAAAACAAAAACTGGTTGCGGCAGTACATACTGGAACTTCTAAAAGCAAAGCATGAGGCTAAGTTTACCTGTCTGCCTACCACTGCCTAGAGTGTTTTCCCAGGTCTCAGCTAGTTTATAACACATGGTTACCTGCAGTCATGTGAAAGTGTTTTCAACCAGCTTGGTGTCTCATTGGCAGCCACTGTTATTTAATGTAAAAAATATTGCATGTTATTTGGAAATAGTAGGAGGCACTGTCCCCTTCCTCAAAACATTAATAGATCTTTTCTGAGCCAAATTCATCCTACCTCTTTGACCCAATTTTATGTTTATGTGACTTAATTTATCCCAGCAATATTACATCCATGTGTCATTTTGGAATAAAACACTAGTGAATCAGTACCCTTTGCTCCTTTCTACATTTTTCCACCACCACCATGAGAGATTCAAGGAAATTTTCCACTTCTGGGACCTTTCTGAGTAAGGAATAGAAGATATTGGCATCCATAAAACCCTCACAAGCATCTCAAGAGATTATGATGTCTACAATACTGAGAAAAATGCCACCCAGGTTATTTCAATACAAGTGTTCTTTTGCTTTTTCTTGTTTATATTTTATGAGCAAAATTAAATCAGGCTCAAATAGATGAGTGGAGCCTTTGTCTTTAAAGAAAAGCATGTAGCCAGCTCATTGAAACTCCTAACTAACTGACATGGAAGTTAGCTGCATTATGTGGGCTTCAGGCCATCCTCAGCACAATCAGTCCTCTTCAAGCTGAAACTTGCTGTGTTTAGGCAGGTTGGAATTTCTGAACAGGTTGTTCAGCCCTATTTTCTATGCTCGGTTGCCCAAGGATTTGTTTTCTTCCAAGAGTAACAACAAAGTATTTGGCTTACAAAAGTTTTGAAAGAGTCTATAATTTTGAGAGAATTTTCTAACCTTAAAATGTGCGGTTCCACTAGGACAGACACCAGGTTTTCAAGATGAAATGGATCAGCAAATTACAAAGGCTGATGGGTTGTTGCCTCTGTCTTTTCTACTGAAATAGTGACCTTTCAAGTATGCTGTGACATAACAACAGTTTGTCAGGGTCTAGAGTCTAACTGAGGACATTTCAGGACTCTGAGGAAATATTTGTCTCAAGTGTTAACAAAATTATATTTGATCATATTCATTAATAAGGTGCTTAGAACCTAGAAAGGGCATGACTGTCAGCTTAAGCCTAAATAAGAATTAATATCCTTTCATGTAGTGTTTATATTAGTGTGGCATTTGGTGGTGTGGGGCTTTGCTACAAAACTGTAACAAAATGCTTTCTCAGCGTATCATATTCAAGTAAACACATATTTACTTGAAAAAAAAAGCAAGAAAAAAGAAGACCCAAGACCTACAGAGGACATGAACTAATAAGTCTGCCAGCATCTCTTCCAAAGCAGAGAGTAATAAAGTGTATGCAAGGTATAGTTGTTTCCCATAAAGGGAAGAAACCCCAAACAAGGCATAAATTCATATAAGGGACTTAAAGATGAAATGGAAGGTCCAGCTCAATTGTCAGTATGAATCAATACAATACAGATCATGCAAGGCTTTCTTTTGCTCTCTGTCCTGTCCATGCTAGAGACTGATCTTAGCGTAATACATTGAGCTGCACATTTAAACAGCACTGTATGAATAAATGTTATACATCCAACTTATTCAACTTAGTAGTTATCTTCACTGGTGGAGTCAGCCTTGCACCTGTGGAGTCCTAAAAAGTTGTATGCTGCCTTCACGAGTTTTATCCTAATGTAGTAGTTCAAAGAAGAAGAAATCAAAACCCTAGAGTTTTTAAACAGGGGTTTCAAAAACTGCCAGTAGCATTTACTTGCAGTGTGTCTATTGGTAGCCATAGCCTTAGATATTCAGATTTCCACGAGTCTGTGGTAGTCTGCATACAGCAAACATCCTATCTGTTGGAAATGTCATGACAGACTTAATGTGTTTTTTTCTAGCTTCAAATTCTGAATAAGAGAGAAATATAGAGATGTTAAATGTCACAAGGAGTGCCTAGAAAGAAACAGTCCTCATTGTAAAATGTTTTTGAGGCTGCAAATAAAGGAGAAAGAAAGTACCGTTATCCCTGTTTTGTAAGTACAGGCATCAAGAGATGAAAAGATCTGCCTCTGTTATTCATGGAAAGATTATCATTGACTTCAGTGGGTGTAGTATCAGCCCTATAGCGGTATGAAACTTGGCTCCTAATTACATCAGGCCCACGTAGACTTAGTTTCAGCCACAGTTCATTTTTATCGCCAGGCTGTTAACCTGTAAACCAAAGGTATTTCAACTGCTGACAGAGTCTGACTTGTGGGTCTGGGCTCCCGGGATGCCTGACTAAGAGAAACCCATGTCCAGTCACGTTTCGTTTGTGCTCCAAGTGTTTGGCTTCCATCAATGGCTTGGGATGGCCTGTTCTCTGCAGATTAAGAGGAAATAATACATGACGCACAGGCTTGTCTCCTTCACTTCAAAGTGTGAGCAACAATGACTCACCCACCTCCACAGACATCTTTAAACCCGGTGCTGAGTTTCCTATTTTTCTTCTTGTGTCATAGATAGCATTGCTGCCTTTTGTTTTCTCCAGCCTACCTTCACCAGCTTTGCAGAATTTTGAATGCAATCTGGCAATAAGGTTGAGCTTTCTTTTTTTTTTTAACAGCTCTTTTGGGTTCCCATATTCTTTCATAGTTTACTTAACCAAACAGCATGTGTTTAAGTTTCTCAGTATACTCCAAGTGTTACCAAATAAGAATAATCTGCATAATATCTACGTGAAAGGGAGGCTTGTTATTCACACTTTGTTATCATCCTGTCCCACAGACAGCTGCTGTCACTGTTTGCCCTTTTCAGTGGCAGTGTGCTAAATTCATCCTAGTCACAGACGGGGGTAGGTTGCTGTGGGGCAGTCGCCATCCATTTGGAATATGACACGCTAGATTGAGTTATTCTTTTACAGAGCAGGGAAGCTTATTTTCCAGAAATGGTTAATTAACCTAACTGCAGGCCAAACTGGGGCAGGAAAAACATCCATAAAACTTCTTCAAAACATGCTCCATAAGGAAAACCATGAAAAGACCCAGTAATTACCTTATTACAAAAGTCTTGCCAGATAACACCATGGC
Organism: Lichenostomus cassidix; assembly: GCF_008360975.1. Taxonomy (NCBI): domain Eukaryota; kingdom Metazoa; phylum Chordata; class Aves; order Passeriformes; family Meliphagidae; genus Lichenostomus; species Lichenostomus cassidix. The sequence goes on along the minus strand of NC_139479.1, from coordinate 49,851,601 downwards.
TTCACCAGGAAGGATTTATCAGCTCTTGTGCTTGCAGTCTGATGCCAGAATTCAATGAACCTGGATCATTCATGGCTCTGTAAGCAGTCAGTCCTGCAGGCTAAATGCAAAAAGTGGATTCCACCTCTACCACCAGCACTACCACCACCACCACCACTGCTTCCCCTACACCACTGTTTTTGAATTAAAGTGACAGTGGCAGCTCTGCCCCGTGTTGAACCAAGTGCTGCTGATACGCATTAGACATGACCTAAGCATGCCTAGAGATGGGAGATCCTTGGGGACCTTAGCCAGTGGAATACTTACTCTGTAAATCCCAGATGCACTCTGGGAAATGGCAGTCCGTGTATTTAGTTCAGTCGTGTCAGTGGTGTAATTGTAAGCATGAAAGTAAATTTTATAATGGAAATCTTGAGTTTGTTGGTGGGGCAAATGTTATAAGGAAAATCACTTTTCTCTTTCTTTGATGAAACTCTCCTTGTTTGCACCGTAAGTGCTTAGGTGTTTTATTTGAATCTTGCTGAAGGCACCTGACTGTCTGAGCTTCAGCTCTTCTGGGTGTCCAGAGCACTGCTTTGGCACATGCCCAGAACAGTTTAAGCAGCTTGATAGCTATCTCCCACCTATGAAGCAAGGCATTCCCTCTGCTGAAGTGTCCTGGGGAGCTCAAACCTGCAGACATTCTCAAAAAAACACCCAACACACACTCAGAAAGCTCCTTGGAAAATTATTTGTGGGGGATTTTTAGAATAGACAGTGGAGGAGGATCTGCCACCCACCTTTCATACAAAATTCTTTCGTTAAGTCATTTGCTTAGAAAGTTAGGCTCCAGTTCAACACTTTACTCTGACTGAAGGGGTTGAAACCAACATTTCAACATTTTTCCAAGGAAAGTGTCCTCTTCTCAGGGATAACATTGTTTAGAAAGGAAGAGATGGTATTTCATGCAAAGTCTACTTTTTCTCTTCAAGTTACGTTAATGTGTAGCAAAAAACCTCAAAAGTCACTAGATAGACACCTCCACAGAGATACATCATTCTGTAGACTGCACAAAATAGTTTTGGTCAGGAACCCGATTACACACCTTATGGTCCTTTCCACCCTTTCAATTCAACTCAGGCAAGTAGGCCATTTGACACTTGAAAGACTGGAGGAAACTAAATTCCGGTCTCCCACTTTGTCCTCTACACTTCTCTTCTACTAAGTAGAAAGAAACATTTCCATCACCAGCCCATTTTAGAAGTATGATAACCTGAAGAAGAGATGTAGACACCTTCTCCCAGGTTCTGGTTTGTGAATGTGACGTAAGACACATCTTGGTCTTTGTATTTGCTGCAAAGTGGCTGAAAGTTCCCGAAAGGTGAGTAGGATAAAAACGCAGATTTCAATCCTGTCTTGAGCACCTGACCTTCCTTATGCTGTGCATGTACAACCCCATATATAGCTTCTGTTTTCCACCCCTATGCCCAGCTACACAGGCTACAACTGTACTTGTTTGTGTTATTCTTGGTAAGACTCAATAATGCTGATTTGGTTTTCCATCTTAACTAACAGCCCTGCAGGTTTTTCATCTGTTTATATAATTTTGCTGCTTTCTAGGTCCACTTTCTTTCTGGACCCATATATTTTCCATTTAACCTCCATGGCAGGTGATCTGTTTTGTAGGCAATGGCTTTAGATTATTCACAATGGCAAGAAGATTATATTCAACTGTATCTGTAGATTCTGTCTTTTCTCTTTTTCATGGATGTAAACACTAAGCAAACACTAAAGTCGATTCTTGGTGAAGAGTGTGAGGTCTTTAGATCCCTGGCAAAGCAGAGAAAACTGTGGGGAAATCCAGAAAGCAGGAAGGGTTAAGGCAGAGAATGATATAGGGTTTTATTTTCAGTGGAAGTTTTGTCTCTGAAATTATGGTGACAGCGAAGATGGCAGCAGCACAGGATTATTACCTCTGTGTGGGGAAAGGAAAGGTTGGCAGGAGCCAGAAAGCTTGAAGCAAGGGAGTTCAGGTGAGGGACAATGAGTGAAAGGTCAAGTTGGACAGACAGGAAAAACTGGAGCTTTGAGTTTCTGGGAGTTAGGGGATTAGTCTGGAGGGAAGAGAGAGGGCATGTGGGAAGTTCAAGTGGGAGGGATTTTCCACAGAAGAGTGGAGGGAGGGTTAGGAAAAGTCAGTATATAACATTTAGAAGAGCCTAGTGTAAGGTCTGGGAATTTTACCAGGGAAGAAAATTTCCCCTCAGGAAAAGGACACATCAGATGATTTGGGAGTTGGTGGAGTCCTCTGAGGAAATACAATTACTTAGATCTGAAAGGTTTGGAGGAAAAGAGGCTCTGAGACCACACTGAGTGGAACTAAGGGAATGGGGGCAGTATCTCATCTTCCCCACCTTCCTGCTTCTATCTCCAGGGTCCTCAAAATTCTTGCATGGGAGCAGTGATGTAACAACAACCTCCTTCTTGATCCTGCACCAATCTTTGTTTTTGAAAGGACTGATATGTTTGAAGGTAGTGACCATATGGTAATCTTTTGTGTCTCCAGGGGATTTACTTTACAAAAACTACAGCAGTTGTGGGTTCTCCATCCCTGGAGGACTTCAACACTCTCTCAGCTGGAAAAGGCTCAGCTGAGATGCTTCAGTGTCTGCAATAGTTCCATTTTGAGCTGGGAGCTGTGGTACATGATCTCCAGTGCTCCCTTCCTACAGATTTTCGCATGGCCCATGGTCCATTCCCATTCTAGGAATCTAGAAAATTTTTAGTCATAGAGTCTTTCTTATCCTTGACACCTTACACTATATCACCCTTGTTCCATTGCCCTTAATTTTTGTTCAAGATGACAGATATGTGTATCTGCAATATCCCAAAATGTTAGTGTTCTAATGGGCTTGCAATAATATATTCTGAAGTCATATTTCTGTAACAAAAAATAGCTTAATTCAGAGAAAACAAAGAAGACCACCTAAGGGATTTATGTGCCTCTTGCTAGATTCATCTTGCAGTTCAGGTGCCCTAATGTCCTCATTTTGGTCCTCAAAATCGTCACTTCTGCTTGACCTGCTTGTAGGCCAAAGGACAAGTTGACTTGATTCATTCCAGATCCTGTTAAAGCCCATTTCTGAAGTCATAAACTGTTTGGTGAAAAATGAAAGCACACCTTTCCTCCATGAATTGGTGAAACAGCTCTTTTGTGCTGCTCACACCTAAAGCAGATGGGAGGATTTGGAGCAAATGTACTTTGCTTTCTAATAATGTAGAAGTTTTTGCGGAATCAGAAAAATTTTACTTCTGTTTCCTACCAATGAAAACTCCTCCCTGAAGTGAATTACAAAGTAGGAATAATTACACTATTTCATTGATTTGTTTTGGAAAGCAGGAGGTATGAGGTAGTGCCTGAACCTGCACTTGGCTCCACCACTGAGGTACCAGGGTTGCAGCCCAGCCACTCTGGCTCTCTCCACTCCTGTGGAGCCACCAAGTCTCCCTGCCACCCTGAGAAAGTGCCCATCATCCTCCTGCGACATTAGAGGGAGCCTGAGATGACTAAACCCTAATTTACGTGCCTTACATGGGTGATTAACGTTAGGTAGGATGAATTGTGACTGCAGTGTATCATTGAAACATCTTACCTTATTTTCCAGATCAAAGTATCTAGTGTTTTTGTTCTGATGAAACAGTTTGGCACTTAACAAGAGAAGCACGTAAGCATTCAACATACAAATTAGAGAAGCCAGCTGTTTACTGTATCTTTCCATTATCCTGCAATTCTGGTTCAAATAGTATGTTATGTCATGTGGTCTATTATGGACTTCCACAATGAAGCCATAAAAATAAACAAATATCTCCAACTGTTACTAACAATGAGAAATTTTGGGTTGAAATGTAAATTCCCCTCCAAGTCAGCTTTTTAAAAAGAAGTATAACTTTTTATTCTGTGGAAATTTTTAAAATGTTTGGTGCAGCTGTGACTCAGCACTGAAACAAATTCTGAAATTATATTTAATATGAACCATGTTCACAACTTTGAGCAACTTTTCTGTTTCAGCAACAAGAGGGCCATTCAGCCATCAGTTCTCCTCTTAAAGCAATGAGAAATTCCAGTGATCGTTGCTGGTAGTGGACCAGTGGACTGCATTGCCACTAACTGCTGGATACTACCCAAGTAATCTGCCTTTAAGATGCAAAAATAAGCTAAGTGTTTAAGGATATGATGAATACTCCTCAGAAAAGTTCAAGGTCAACACAGCCTAAATGGACATTAAGTATAGCTGTTTATGAACGTGTTGTCTACCAACAGTAAGAAAGTAACTTACTCAGACTTACTCAACCTTAAAAAATATCCAAAAAGAAAAACATTACATTTCTTTGAATAGAATGTGAGCTGAAGAACACACACAACATAAAATCCATTTGCAATACTGTTTGGCTATGCACTGTACAGCTAAAAATGTTAGAGCATCTACTATTAAACTAAACAGAAGCATGCTGTGACTTGCTTGATCTATGCATCATTGCATGCCAATCTATTTGAGTTGTTTCACAGTTTGGGAACATTCTCACATAATCCTACATGTACGCTCCCTGCACTTGTTTTTGGAGTTAACTTGCCCTTCTTTCGAATAGTACTCATAATCTTCAGAGTTCAGCTGGGAAAAAAATTTATAAACTGTGATAGTAAAAAAAGCAGCTCTGATGCTTCTTGTTGGCATGGGACTGGTACTGATATCACTGAATTTCTTGTAAAAGTCCACTTTATCTGATAAGCAAGAAATCTCTTATGTGATGGTAAGAAGAGATGTCATGGTGCTATTACAGATAACACATTGGAGTCAGCAGTGGACTGTGGTCAGAACTATGTAATCAAGGTGGTTTGTAAGTTGAGACACGTTCCAGCCGGATGCAGAGGAGGTGGCTTGGCATTTGCCAGGAATATCCATTCTGCAACTGTCAAATCCACAAACACAATCTATCATGCAGGATAATGGTTTCCTCCTTCCTGTCCACTCCACAGTCTAAGTGTGATTATTCATCTTGAACGCAACCAGTCTTTCACATATGCTTTGTTTTATTGCACACAATCAGAGGTACACTATGCTATCCTTAGAAAGTAAATATTTATTAATCTTCATTAGCAGAAATACTCTCTGTATTGGTATATGACACTTGAAAGCAACCATCTGTTTTACATGTTACAGTATGACAACAGATGACAATTACTGATTTTTCAGCAATGGTCACTGATAGAGTGAATAAGTGCAAGGTGATGATCCTTACTCCTACTAACTTCTCTGTGGTAGGCAAGGGCTGGAAAATTAGGAAAAAATGTAGAATTCCATTTCAGGACTTCTCAGAAAATATTCAAGTTATTCCTGAGAAAGTCTGCAGCTCTAATGAAATAGTAACTTTCATTAGTAACTTTCATCAGGAAAATTTCACCTGCTGTCTAAAAGTTCTTTTAATGTTATATGTTCTCAGTAACAAATATAATATTATAAGCTATTTTTAATTATTTTTTTTTTACCTCTGGTGAAAATATGTAGCATTTAGTTTTGCTTTCCAGGAACTGCCTTAAAAAGAAACCATTGATATACCCCAGACTCTTAGCCAAATGAGACCTTAAGAAGACGAATTTATCAGCAATCTCTAGGGAGTTCATTTTATGCTGAGTTAGAATGCAGTGACAAAGTAAATTAGTGCTTTCTTGCTTTTTACTGCTAAAACACCTTTCAAAAAAAAAAAAGATTTTGGGTTTGAAAGCAGGACTCCTCCAAGGTGTTTGCAAGTTGAGGTCTGAAGGAGAATTAGGAAACAAATGTGTTTACTGAGTAAGATTAAGCCAGTGCATGAACAGGGGAACAGGAAGGATCATAAACCAGAGAGACCAGTTCAAACCAATTTTCACAGAACTCCTCCCTTCAGTTACATTACTGTAAGTTACAAATATTACATCATCAGAACAAATGATTATTTGCTAATCCATGATTCAGAAGGACAACCATTGTTAAACAGCAGCCTTTAGAAACTGCTTAACCCTTCATCTTCCCTTTGCTCTATCACCGCATGTAAAACAAGCAAGCTATGAATGAAGTGTATTGAGAAGACAGTGGCAATGAAATCAGTAAAGCACATATAAAGCCCACTCCTTTATACAGAGAAATGGCAAAAGGTGGCAGGTATTCAAAGGGACAAGATAAGCCATTAGTACAGTCATAGGAGTGCTGACAATTCATTTTCTGGAGCTTGGGCTGAGCTTTGCCTGAAGAATGTTGCTTACAATAACTTCTTTGATGTAAATCTGTAATTTGGGTAATGGACTTGGGCAACCACAAGCATATCTTATAAAGACACTGATATCCACATCTGCCCAGACTTTTAATTTTTTTCTATCCCAATGAATACTCCTGTCAGAGAACAGAAGTGCCTCTGGAAACTGATGAATGTCTACAGTGAACCATGAGCAGAACATGTTACCAAAATCAGAAGACAGGAGACGGAGATGTTTAAGGATAGGTCTCTATTAGTGTTTTAGTTTAGGTTGGGAGTGCCACTTTGAGGGGAATCTCGCAACTGTCCCTAGCTAGTATAGAATCATAGAATCACAGACTGGTTTGGTTTGGAAGGGATCTTTGAAATTCATCCAGTCCAAGCCCCTGCAGCAAGAAATCTTCAACTAGATCAAGTTGCTCAGAGCCCCATCCAACCTGGCCTTGAATGTTTCCAAGGTTGGGGACACACCATCTCTCTGGGCACCTTGTTCCAGTGTTTCACCATGCTCATCATAAAACATTTCTTCCTTGTATCTGTCCTGAATCTACCCTCTTTTAGTTTAAAATCATTACTCCTTGTCTTATTATGAAATGCCCTACTATAAAGTCCGTCCTTGTCTTTCTTATAAGTATTGAAAGGCCACAATAAGGTCTTCCTGGAGCCTTCTCTTCTCCAGACTGGACAACTCCAACCCTCTTTGCTTTTCTTCATAGGAGAGGTGCTCCAGACCTCCAATCATTTTACAGCCCTCCTCTGGATCTATTCCAACAGGTCCATGTTCTCATACTGAGGACCCCAGTGCTGGATGCAGCACTCCAGGTGGAGACTCACCAGGACAGAGTAAAGGGACAGAATCACTTCCCTTGACCTACTGGCCAGTGAAGCTTTGGTTTGCACCACAGAGCCTCTTCAAACAAGTAAGCTAGATTCCTTTTGGATGACACAAACTAAAAAATGTGCTCCAAAAGACTACCTAAGGCCCTTCCATTGCTAATGGAACATCAGTCAAGAGCACCAAACTAGAACTAGTGTGACATCAAACTTCAAAAATGTGGGCCCAGTACCCATCATTCCTCAGCACTTTTTCCCATTAGTCTGGATTTGCTAAGGCAGTTGGAGGTTTGGATAGCTCAGGTTTTGAGATATTCACTGCAAAGCTCCGAGAGGAGTCAACAAATAATCCAGAACACCTCACTGCAATTTGCAGCTATTTCATTTGTCTGCAATATGAGTGCCACTTACAATTTTGTCTGCTGTCAGTTTTGTCTGCTGTCAATTTTGTCTGCTTCTTAGAGTCCTGAGAGCCTTTAGGAATGACCAGGTTTTTTTGGTCACTTCTGGGTGAGTATTCTCCTATGCACTCTTGAATGTACCTAGGCTACAGATGGGGCTGACTTTATTTCTTTTTAGAGGAAGTTCTTATTGATAGTTGAGCATTAGTTGATTTCCTTGAGGCAGAGTTCACAATCTGTGCAGATGATCCTCTTGACTTTGTGCTTTGCTGGCTGCTTTATTATGCCAGATAGCAATGGATTACATTGACGTAGTAATGGATCACACTGACGTAAATGGCTGCATAAAAGATGTAAATTACTTTCACTTTCTGTCTACAAGTGGTAGGGAATTTTTCAGTCTATGTGTAACAATTTTAGGTATAATTCCAAAGGAAAATGCATCTCATGAGAAGGATGTCTGAATTTAGAAGAGTCATAAATTAGTCAGGACTGGTCAGAGAAATCTCCACAAGCCCCCAACCAGACAAGCGTCTATTTTCATCAGGTTTGAGTGCACAGGATTCAGGGCACCCTAATTGATGGTGTCTGCAGTTTAGATATCTACACCTCAATTAGGTGTTAAGCTCCTATTAAAATTAATGGAGAGCTTGGAGGTTGCCTAAGCACAGCCTTCTAGTGTCATTTGAGATGCCATCAAGAATAAAAGACATCTGCATAAAGCCTGAAGATAAGACCCAAGACCTAGGGGTGACCCACGCTCTTCTGGAGCAGCCTAAGGGTGACAACACACAACATCTTACACTTCAATAAGACTTCTATGTCTAGGAAACTGGCTTGGATATGAGTTTTCCCTTAACTGTGATGGGAACTTGGACAAGCTCAGGTACAGACACCATGACACATGGCTGAAATTCAGGCAAGCTTAATTCTTCTCAGTATCTCATAATGAATGCAATGGAAGTGGTAAACAAGTGCTGGCAGTATGAAGAATAGCCCTGCTCACAGGGAAGAAAAGGCAGAGTTAGGCTGTAGTAGTATTAATGAACACAACTGGCATATTTATGTGTGGTGGAAACATAATTGTACAAATAAGAGATTTTTGGGTTTGGTGGCTGGACAGAAAGTTATTCAGTAAATTAATTTTAGTTAACCTGAAATCAATTTTTTGCCTCTGTGTGTGTGTGTAAACTACTGTAAGGAAAAAGTGTCTCATCTGCTTTGCTAATGGCAAGGAACTAGATATCTATATAGCTGCAGCCACGGATAGGCACAGTAGCTATATTCCTGTGGCAATGGATTAAAAATCTTAGAAAGGATGCTGGGTAGGAACTACTGGCCCATGAACTGAAAATTGCCACACAGTGATTTGACAGGAAAGAATAAATAATCTTATTTTGCAGCATGACTGGAAAGCTTATCTGCCATATTATGTATTTTATGGGTTCTACTCTGCAACTTTTGCTTTGGATTGTGTTCACTGGAAGTGCCATGATACTTATTCACCTATGTAAGTGAATAAAAGTGATTCATCACGCAAAAAGATTGTGAAACAGGGAAGTATATCTTATGTATCTATGTTTTCACCCGTCTCTAAAATAATCATCCAAAACCCATCATTTGGAAGATATATGAGCCAGATTCTTGTGCTCTGACATCAGATTTAGACCTGAAAGTTTTTCTGGTTTAATTATATTGTTAAACTGGTAAAATATGTCAGTTTAAATCATGCTATTACAGTTTTGGAAGTACTGAAACTGAGTTATGCCCACTCAGAATCTAGAATAAACTATAACAGCATTAAAACTTACACAACTGTGTTTGCAAGACAGTACATACCTATGCTTGTAAAGCTGCTGGATTTTACCTGCTCAAATGGGAATTCTCAAGTGAATAAAATGAACAGACTTTGAGTCTTGATCAACACAAACAATCTGTATTAAAAAAACCCAAAAGTAAAAATACCTGTGATATTGAGTTCATACCCATGAGCAGTTTAACACTACAGATGTTTAGGAAAATATAAGTTAAAATTTTCAAAGAAGATACATGTTGATACTTCAAATTATCACATGGAGAGCTGTGCAGTTGGCAGCAAAACTTGCTTTTCCTTAAAAAAAAAGAAATATATTAATATTTACTTGATTGCCTGATAAAAGTAATACTACAAAAGAATATTGCAAAACCTTGGAGGCTTGGCATGCTTTTCTATGTGGGTGGAAAAATGTTGTGCTGAAGCCAAGCTGGAATGAATCATGAAACTGTAGCATAAAAAAAACATACTAGATCTACTTTTTTTTAAGGAAAAAAAAAAGACAACTAGAATAATAAAACTGTGGGCCTTACAAGTATATGCAACATAAACATGTTGCTGAAATAATATTGGAGAGTACATTATTCAGGACAGGTTTTGACTGTAAAGAGAGCAGTAGGGTTTTGGCCTTCATTCACAAGTTTGAGCTCTGAACTGAGCAGTACCAGCATCCAAGACATTCTCTGTGGAAACCCAATAGGGACAGGATATCATGTGCCCTATAAGTTACAAGGGAAATATTAAAGGGCACATAGAGGGATAGAACTTCGTTTGTTACACTGTATCTTCTATCTTAATGATAAGTGCCAAGACAAAACCCCACAGGTTAATGCGGCAGAAGCTGGCAGGTTTCTTCAGCCTTTTTGCCTCTGGTGTCTCAACACTTATGGGACGACTTCAGGGAAAGGCACGCAAAATTTGATTGCTATGCTAACACCCCATCTGTCTTCCTATCAGCCTAATGCCATAATTACCAGGTTAAAATACAGATGTGTAATGCCAGGTAAAAATAAGAGTGTGTTAATCTCCTGCGTGAGCATCAGCGCGTGTGTATGAAATGGTGCTGGCTAAAGCAAGGGCAGGGACCATGCCCTGACCTCGAGCCGAGTGACGCTGGCTGGCTTGCATCAGTCCTTTCTGCAGGTGACTCATCCCAGAGGCTGCATGGAGGGACAATCTTCAGGACAAGGACAAGATGTGAGCTAAGACTGAAGCAGTGTGACCATCAAAAGTCTGGTGAATAAGATCTCTAGCGGATTGAGGGTATGAATGTTCCCATTGTGGTTTATCATAGGTAAACAGTCATTGCAGGTAATCCTGTTCTAGTTATTAAAGTTGTGTAAATGTATCATACACACATACTCCATTGACTCTCATAGTCCTGTGTTTCTTCTTTTTATAACAATCATTTAAACATATTAACCACCTGACAAACATGGAACTATGCTTGAAGCAGTTCCATTGTACAACAATTTTGTACATAACATGTACAAAATGTTATGGTATTTTCTGAATTCAAACCAAAGCACTTCTTTGGATGGACCAGCTAAAGGATAGAGGAAGCAGATATACCAGATGCATGGAGAATTATCTTCATGGGTGTATTTTTGGGTCCAAATTGTGATGTCTTTTTAAAAAAATGAGGTGAAGTACTACTGAAACATCTTCAAGGAATTTGCTTTTAAGTTTCACTCAGAAAAGAGTAGTTTGGAGAAAAACAAAAGAAAAAAAAAATGCATACTCCTTTTTGAAAGGACAAAAAGTCATGAAGAGTCAACAGATCGACACCCAAGTGGGACTGTGTTCAGAAGCACATGTGAATGGGAGGAATGGGAGTGGGATGTGCTTGTGCCTTGCAGATGCTACTTGCAACTACTTCGCCCTGCCTTGTGCATATGCATGAACAAAATCCCAGGGCTCCTATCACTCACCCTATCTGGATTTGTGGCCACTCCCCAGGGAGGCAAATTTGTCAGGAGCTTTGGCTGGGCATTATGAGCTGCATTTGGCCTCCAGGTCTTCACTTGAGGAAGCTTGCTCCAAGGTCTAAATTCTACCACTCTTGCTGTCATCAAACAGTCCCTTATTTCCCAATCCATTTGCTATCTCTCAGGTCTCAATTTGGCCCTCAATTAGCAACATAGATAAGGTATCATTTGCATTACACTGAGATTTTTATTAGCATCAGAGAAATTCATTCTGCATGACATCTCCATGTGCTACCTCTAACAAATCAATGAATTAATAGGGACAGGGCAAATTGAAGAAGAAACTCTTGAACTCCATCTTTGTCTCCATAACCAAAGTACAACATGCCCTGCTCAGCATTTGTACCAATGTCTCCACATAAATATTTTAACTTATTTTACCATTGATTATTATTATTGGTTGTACATTCCATAAACATGAGCTCACCTCAAAACACATGGCTGGTGGTGTTCACTATAAATGAAAATTTTAATCTTTGCAGAGCTCATATATGTATATGTCCAATATAACATATATATTGTATATAGACCCTTTTCTCTCTACTTTTTTTCCACTTCACATAAAGCTGGGAAAAATGTATTTCCTCTCAACAGTTTTTATATAAAAAAGGAACACATTTCAAATATATATATATATATATATATATATATTCAAATAACATTAACAAGAAAATGTATAAGAATTAAAAAGCCTAGAGAAAATAATTAATCACAGTATTTCTGCCAAACAATCTTTTTTTTCAGCTTTATTCTGTAAATACAGGATAGAAAAATGAAGACAAGGATGTGTATGGATAGGTAGAACCTACTCTCTGTAGTTAGACAAACAAGAACCATAAGTGTACCTCCAATCTTTCATCAATCACTGTGAGTAACATTTCTTCTCCATGTTCCCTCAGGAAATTCCCACAGGATTTTCTGATCATCTTGATTCTCCTTGTTAGAAATGTCATACGGTATTCTTTCAGAGATTTTGATTATCTCTTCTGTGTTTGTAGCATATTTGGCCATGGATGAGGTTTTACATGTTCATTAGGAAGCGATCCTTCCCAAAAAGCTCACACAGTTTCTCAGAGCTTGGTGTTCCTATCCCACTCAAAGGGGACAGGACAAAGTTCAACTTTTCACATCTCTCCCAGAACCCAGGATCAGCAAGCAGATGAATGGTGAGTGAAATAATTTGTGTTTTCCTGTGTTTGAATGAGCCTCATCAAATACTGCCATTGATTATTCTACACAAAAGAGCATAGAGCTAGAATCCACAGTTTTGCTAAGAAGTGTCTTGGATATGCCTCTGCCCTTAGAAGACTTTTCCTTTTCCTAAGATGACAGCAGAACTCTTTCATTTATCAGTGGGGTCCTTGGCAGAAAACTTGCTGGAAAAGAATAGAAACACAACAACCAGGAAGTCCAGCTGATAGAAGCAACCAAACTTGGAACCTCAGACAACAACTTCTACGGGAAGAACTTTGTGGTAACATACACACAGCCCTGACATGACAGTGGCCCAGGAATAGGTGGTGACAAGGCAAATCAATCTCCCCAGCTGTGACCAAGCAACAGCACTAGAAACAACTGCCAAAAAATCACTGAATCCCAGTCAAAAGTATCCAATAGTTTGAAGTTCTGCAGGTTGTCAAGGAGGAATATAAGGTGCAAAAAGAGCGCAGAGAAGATGTAACGCAATGAACCTTCCTAAATACTTTGTTTAGGCAGTGCTATAACTATGATATAAACTCCTTCCTTCTACATCCACCTTTGTCAATGGTCTCAGGTGAATAAGAGCATGAGAAATGCTGGGCCAAATATGACAAATATCCCCACTGCTCTGTCTTTGATACCACCCAGGAGCAGTTGCTTAGAATTTGTTTCTATAAATGAGTAGGGTATCTATTTAAAAAAATTTCTGGATTTTCATGTTCAAAAGAATTTGGAGTTGTATCCCAGTCATGGTACATATCAGTCTCTGATGAACTCTTCTGCCATGTTTGTCTAATTTCTACTTTGAAGCAACTCACATTTTTGTCCCTCTGCATTATATACATGTAGTCATTGTTTAAAAAATTCTGTAACCCCTCTACTAGTCCCTTCACTAGGTGATGTCCATTTTGTGAATTTTGTGGGAATTATGCTTCTCTAACAGTTGTGGAGACCTCTATAAATTCTGTTTTTCAGTAACTGTTCTTTAAAGGGAAAAATCCTTTGTTCTGTAGTTACAGTAAGGGGTAAGGAACACAAGAACATATAATAAATACAGATGTAGGAACTGGAAGTATGATGAATGCTCCAAATGTTGTGCACATTGCTACTATTAGTCATCCATTAAAATTAAAACCAGCCAATTCTTAAGTCCCAAGCAGATAAATTTGGTGCCTTGGTCCTATTTTTTCAGAGAAGAACCAGATTCAGAGAGGATTTTACAAGGTTTCTTTCTTGTAGTCTTGTCCACCTAAACCTGAACCCTGGACCTTAATCCAAAGAAAGGGCTTACATTTTTTTGTACAATTAGATGCCTAGAGAGGCAGTGGCTTTGGAGCAGAATTTCAAAGGGACATCCAACTTACATTAGGTTTGCCACATTTCCATACTTTTTTAAATGTTTGAGGTACTGTTTGTAGTATTAGTGGATGCTGCATGTGCAACTATTAGTGCCTAACCTCTGCACACATCATGTAAGACACACAGAAATGCATAACTTCTGCTCCAAGAACCAGAAACAATAAATTATTTAGATCACTTAAATATCAAAGGTTTTTTTGTTTTCTTTCCAAGTAATTTTATTTCCAAGAAAGCATTAGTACTCCAATACAAAGCCTGTGCCAGTAGGTCAATAGGGAGTCGATCCACTGTAAAGCTAAATTTGCACACCTAACTGCACTTGCAGTCATGGGAAGCTATTTCTTTTCCAATGACAGAACTACATGATACACTTTTTTAAAAAATAAACATTAGACTATATTGCCTTACAAACATGTTAGCAGCCTTAGTGTTAATAGAGAAGATCTCTACTGATTTATATGTTCTAACTGTGGTGGTCTTGTCCCTAAAAAGAATGAGTTTGGCCCCCATTGTCATTATTGGCCTTTGAAACTGCATCTGCACTGTGACTGTCCTTGTACCTCATTGAAACTTACAAGACATAAAGCAGGAGCAAATTTCCCTTGAGTCTTGCCTTTAATTCTGTGCTTGCCAGATAGAAGCCCTTGGCACAATCCTCTACTCTAGAGCAAGAAAATATATTTTCTTCCAGTAAATACTTGGTTGTGTATTTCTTTAGTTAGAGATAGTGTGTAGCATTCTGTTCATCACCTCAAAAACAGCAAAAGCATTATTTGCAAGGTTAGCTCAAGGAAATTATTTTTCCAGTGTTGATGATTGCTCTATAACTAAACTGAGTATTCTCATTTCTAGAATTGTCTCTTTCCCTTTTAGTGTTGCTAAAACAATGGTCCACAGAAGCTCTTTTTGGCCTTCAGAAGAGGCATACTCCAGGAGGATGTTGTTTCCCATTCCCTCCCCTGAATACCATAGGAAGCTGAAAACTATTGCTGCAAACACTTCCTTTCAGTTTAGAAGTGCTGGAATCCTTGTTCCACTCCAAAGTTTGTCAGAGACCCAGCCCTTTTTAGGAGTCTTGATGTGAGATTTGGCTCAGACAAGGCTCCTGTGTGCCTTCTACTAATAAGGTTTCAGGGCATCAGAAAAGCAGCCAAGTCCTCCTTCACACAATGTCCTGACTGTGGCTGAAAAAAAACATTTTTCCTCAAGGTACTGAAAGGGTGGATTGCATTCCTTGGCCTCTGGAAGGGAAAGGCTTCATGTAATTCTCAAAAAGTAGCTCATGGCTCACACTTGGAAGGACAGCTGTAGGCAAAAACAGTGGCAACAGGAGTGGCAGCTTTCCCCTGGAAACAGGTTTTTTGGTAGAGGAGCTCTGATAACACTTCGCTTAGGACAGCTAACAGAAGAGTTTGACCCCAAGTGGACTTTCACACTTGTATTCCCTGCAGTGCTGGGTCATAAAACTGCACTGGAGGAGCCACACTAGCCTCTTCTACTGCATACATCCTGCGATGTGCAATTACAGTAATGACCCTTTTCTTAGGGTTGAAAGGAGCACATCATTCAGCCTGCTGAATTCTTCTGGACTGAGCAAACTTGTTTTCTCCAAGATGATATCCACCTCAGGAGGTAATTCATTGATGTCAATATGGACACATCCACTAAAGGGATAATCCACACCATATGGCATCATGTTCAGTATACACAACTGGGGGAAGAAGAAAGAAGGGAAGGGCATTCAAAGTGATGGCATTTGTCATCCCAAGTCACCGTTAGGCATGATGGAGCCCTGCTTTCCTTGAGATGGCTGAACACCTGGCTGCCCATGGGAGGTGGTGAATTAATTATTGTAGCTTTTGCTTTACCTACTGAACTGTTTTATCTCAACCCATGAGTTTTATCACATTTACTTTTGCAATACTTTCCTTCATCCCACTGGGGAAAAGTGAGTGAGCAACTGTGTGGGGCTGAGTTGACATCTGGAGGTTAAACCATGACATTATGCCTTAGAGCTACAATAGGCAGCTGTGGTGTTCCTTCTTCACGTAAAAGAGATCCAAGCCAGCATGGCCATAAGACAACCTGCAGTACTTGGACTGCTGGGCCACAAATCTTTATTCTGAGAGAACAGATTTTGCAGATGTGTCCCATGAACACCTAACTCATCCTTTTTTTAGCCTCAAAAGGAGTGAATTCCTAAACCCCTTATTTTTTCAAGACAAGTAGCAAATATCTCAGGACTCCTTTATTCCGATAGAGATACTAAGCAATTCCTAGAGACAGCACAGAGAGAACCATGTCTCACTCACCCGTGGATATTTTCACATACTACGGATAGCTCATTGGTGAGCAAAGAAAGCTAGTGAGAAATGTGTATTGGATGCTGATAAAGGTAATACTAAGCTCTAAACCAGATACTGTTAAGAAACCATTATGAAACTCTTGCGTTTTTATCTTTCCCTTTGTCCATGAAACAAGGAAATGCTTGCATGGCAACACCAATGAATTCCATAAAGGCAGAGTCATATTTATGTCTCATGTTAGAGCTTTTAGATACCATTGTCTCATCCTTACCTTTGCACCAGATTACTTATTTGATTATTGTTTTTGCAAAACCTGCCTCTAACACAGTGAAGCCAGATTGTATATTCTGGATATGCACGGAGGTGTTTTTAAAATCAGGATAGGACCAAAGTTTTCGGATACCCAATGTTGTTTGCCGGTTTCACAGACAGGACAGAAAGTCAGACGGTTAGCCAGAGGGTATTTTAAGTGGGTGTCTAATTGCATTAAGTTTGTTGTGAGCTAACCAGATTAGATCTACCAATTTAGGCTAGAGATCATGCCACCACCGGAGTACCAGCAGCCTTTGTGGCTTCCCTGAGAAGTGTGCCTATCTCTGAAATCTGGAGAAGATTAGGGATCATGCCATAAATTTACACATCTTTCATTTTTCTTTGGTCAAAAAATTAAAATCTGAAGTTTGCATTCATAGAGTAGTCCCATAGCCATTATTTAAGGTAGCCTCCAGTAGTCTCACCTCCTACACATCAGGTCATTGTTTGTGAGTCATGGCAGCAGAAAGCATAAGGATGTCAAGGAAGGATGTCAGCTATGGAAATTTCCATTACTTGGGCTTCCCTTTGGCATAACAGAATGTTTGCAGTAACCATGAGGATTCTCTGAGATGTTGCCCAACCAGCTCTCCTTCTCACTGCTAGGGGGGTTTATAGTACCTGAGTTCTTTAGTGGCATAAGAATGTTCAGTCTTGGTGAAATGGATGGGGGAGCATCAGTGTGCAGGTGCAGGCTTAGTAGATGAGGCTGGCCAAGGATAGATATGAGAAATCCAGGCATGCAAGAGAGAAGTGCAGATGGACAATGCATTTAAAACAGCCATGGCTAGTACAGGGTAAGTAATGAGTCCTACTTGCCAAAGGGAATTCCTACTCGCTGCAATTTTCCATTGTCTTCATCATTTCTTGACTTTGTGACAGCTGTGCCAGCTCTAATGAATAATAATAGCATGGTGAACCTTTGATTTTATTATCTGTTGTTTGCTGTAAGAATTTGAAATCTAGGTGTTGACAATGACATACAATAAAACCAACTGACTTGACCAGTCTGGTCTCACTTGCAAGGCTGCTGAAAGGAACACGAAGTTTAAATGGTGCAATCCGCACCAGGAAATAAAATGGTAAAGTGAAAGCTGCCCCTTTTTTTTCCCAGACTATGATGAAAATTAGTTGCTAACCCTACTGACAGCAAATAATGGTTTCTGCATTTTTCTTAGATGTTGTGTTGTTATTGGACGTATTTTCAATGCACTGTATGAAGTAATGCTAAATGTTTCTTAATAAATAAGCCTGAGGCATGTTCATAGTTGGCATAGTGGATAATATTTTTAGTGGAAGAGGGTGGTAGCATGCTGATGATGTACCTGATAAGATAAAGAGAGAAAAAGTACATTTTTCTGCATGTTTAAACTTTTAAAATTAGAAAAGGTGATCAACTCAATGTGATGATTGACTTGGAAAACAACGCTGTGAAACCAGGCCTAATGTATAAATTGACTTGGCTTTTCTGCTGCCACTCCCATAAAATACAGGTAAATAGAATGTGCATTACATGTTCTGAGAAGCACTATACTTCCTCTTTCTATTCTGCCAGTGTAAATTTCATATGTGGATCTTCAGCCATGCCATTTCTAGATCTTAGGGGAAAGCAAGAGTAGATGGGAAACTCTTCAGGAAATGAATTGTGCAGGAGGAAGCGATGCTGATGAATCACTAGGTTGTGCTTTTGCTCTGAGTCAGAACCAAGCTGGCGCTTGGCAAGCTCATGATGGTGCATTTGCTGATGAATTGCCCCATTTTGGGTGAACAGTCAATGCCACAGTGCTTTTCAGAGTAGTGGTTTCTGTGAATTCCCAGTTTGAGTGGTACATTTAGCCTTTCCTCCTTAAAATTCTCCTGCAGTTTGAGATGAACATTGTCAACATCTCCTCAATTCCTCTCCTCTTTTATCATGTCATGCCATTCCGTGCCTAGCACTAATTGCCCTCTTTCTCACTGTTCTTACATGACATCTATGATTCAGAGACTGCTGGAGTCAATCAAAAGTCTGTAATGACCTCAGCAGCTTGTGGTGTGGGTCTGAAAAATTTTGCCAAATGACAAAGGAAAACATTTTAGTTCTCAGATTCCTTCTTCAAAATGCCATCTTTGAGAGCAAGACCAGCAGCAAGTACTTTAAAATAACACTTTAACTCCAAAATCATGCTACCTAGGCAAAAAACTGCCCCTGATGCTCCATGCAGCCTTGCTGACATGGGTTGGTGTTCAGACACTGATTAGCTTCTCTCAGCATCCCTTTCTATGACACACTTTCCAAAGCCAGTGAGATTCTCTCTTTTATTTATATCTCCCTATGTGTTTATATGTTTGACAGTTACTAAAGTGAATGTATGAACTTCTTCATTACAATTATGCTCATAAAGGCATATTTTATGGTAACATAGGCAATATTACTTCACAATTTCAGCATCAGTCATAAAATTGTTACCTCTCTTTTTTTGGACAATTTCTTACTGCATCAAAATGATCTTTAACATTGTTATTTGGACTTTTAGATACAATAGATTACATAGATTTTTCTATTCTTACCAGTTAATGTTGCTAAGTTTAACAAAACACATAACCTTCCAACATACAATTGCATGCCACCTGTTTCAGGAAGGTTATGGCTGGACAAATTCTGTTTGCATTTTGATAGCAGAGGTGACTTACTGTCCTTTCCTGGATACTTGGTGTTCAGACAAGTTGTTAAAGTTATTTTATATGTATTGTATACACACTATGTATTTATATAAACATGATTTCCTTCAATCTATCACACAGTTCGTCATGGTGAGTATAAAGAAAACCTGTTCTCCCAGCTCTGCAGATGGCAGAGAGAAGCATAACAGAGGTTAGAGCAATATCAATATTGCGATCGTATTTAAACAGTTTGAGCCACACAGATGGTAAGCCTTGACTGGGCCTTTTAGTTCTTTTTAAACCACAGTCAATATGGGTTTTATCACTAAAGGGAAACAATGAAAGGTCTTTCCTTAACCTCAGTGCAACCACCATTCATGGGGGAGATAGCAGTGTCATTTACAGTGCAAAATTCTGCTGTCTGGGAAGTTCACATGTTCTTTGCATCATGAGCAAACTCTCTGCAGATCTGGAGCTGAAAAGTTTTACTCTAGTGCTTTGAGCCAGCAAACATATGAAGGTAATTTCTTCCAGAAATTGACTCAAAATTTTATCGCCCTACATAGGATTCAGTTGTCCAAATATAGCTGCCTCATGCCATCTGAGGCAGACTCTGATCCCTAGCACATCTGCATATCCAAGGTGCCTGCATGGCACTAGCAGACACAGGATACCTGTGCAGCAAAGCTGCTGGTCAGGCAGGATAACACACTGTGTTCAGATGGTGCAAATGGCAATATTTAAGCAGTTCTTGTGAGTCCCACGGACAGGATTCCTGTCACAGGCTCAGATTCCTGGAGTCAAGTGTCTGTTCATAGGTGTTTATGGGGAAGCCTGGCGGCTAAGTTTCCATTATAGTCCAGGTACCTCAGTCTGGCTGCTCACAGATGGGGCACTGGAAGTCACATGCAAATATCTTGAACAACCCAGGGCATCTCATACTGTTAGAGGCTCAGTGTTGGTGTCTGTGTCTGCGTACATGTAGACGAGACAGGACTACTGTACTCTAGGCCTCAGGGTTAATGTCAGAATGTGGCTCACGAGCAGTTTAAAGCTCCTCCATCCCCAAAACAAAGTAATTGCATCCATGATTTCTTTAAGGGGACAGTCCTTGGCCCATGTTATCCTCTAAACCATGTCCATGCTCCTTCTCACAGGTTACCAGCCTGCACCAAAACCAGCCTAGGGTGTATATTAAAGCACAGAAAAATAGGGATGCTCACAGCTCAGCAACAGAACCTGCTCCTGAATCATTTTTGAACCTCCAGAACACAAGAATGTTGTTTCAAGTAAATCCTTTTTTTCCCTATCCCCCTGATAAAAGCATAAAATTTATCTCTACTTTAAAACCTCAAGATATTGATGTCTAATGTATTTAATTCTCATTTTTGACATTTTCTCTGTGCAAAATCTTTTGGAAAGATCACCACTGTGGAAAATTTGCTATATAAATATAGCTATGATTATTTCTGTAGCACCACAGAACACAGCAGAAAAAAAACATAGTCCTTAATGATAGCACTTTTAAAATCTCATTTTTAAAATAATACAATTTATATGTTTCTAATAAATATGTGTTTACATACTTTTTTTTCCATAGAAAAAAAAGAGTAAGTTATTCAATAATTTATTCTAGTTATTTTCAGGTGTATATCTAATGCTCAATGGCTGCATTTCAGAGATGCAGTCCCCAGTAAAAATCATGTCTTCAAATCCTGTGAACAGGTACTCTTCAGATCTAATAGCTACCCAGACAAACTAGCAGCCAGAATAGGAACAGACACCCATACTAATTCAGTCTACCCCTAAACAAATATTATTAGCTTATAAGAGGGTTTGCACTATTATAATCATATATATTTTCCAGTCCTAAAGTGAGCTTAGAGAGGATGAGACACTCTTTGTATTATTGTTCCATTACATCATGTAGCTAGACCTTTAGTATCAGTTATAAATAAAATTTGGGATAATTGGGGCATTTTATCATATAAAAATAGTGCAACTAAGGGGCAATTCAGGTCAGTATTCTCTTAAATCAAAGAATATTTACTCCCCTCTGTTCTGAAGAAAGTTCTTTGTTGCTATATCTCAAGACTTTATTATGAACCCTTGTGATAATCAATATTTTTCTTCAGACTTCATCTCCTTGAAGTATTGTACATCCAGAAGAGTCTCAGCTGCTTTTTCAAATGAAGTTGGGTTGCAGAAGTGCTTGAAAATGTGAACACTGTATAACTCAAATGTGGCTGATCTAGGTAAAAGGGAATTTTCACCACCATTAAAATATGTCATTCACTTTTTCAACAGCCTTGTGTAATTCTGACATAGAGAAAGGAAGAATTTATTTCAGTGTAAGATTTTGACAATATAATAACTGGATGTAGGTATTTGCATTAAAAAGTTACTGGAATGCTAATTTCAGGCAGACAATTAGTAATAATTGACATATACAATGATTTATTGCCAGTCTAGGACACAGTTGATTAACAGACATAACTGACAGGAACTGCAAGAAGTTATGCATGAAATCCTGATTTAATTCCAAAAGTTACATTTACTAATGTGGAGGTGGCATATTACTTGCTAGTGTAAAAGAGGGCAAAGGCACAAGAGACAGTCCTGTTTCCATCTTCTTCATAATTATGTGGTTAATTGACATGCTCATCACACTGGCATGCCAAAATGGTGGCTGCATAATGAGATGCTCCAGCAAAAACATACGTTTTATATAACTGCAAGTGTATGAATCAGTCTCTCAGTTCAGACAGTTTTCCCCCATTATTTTCCAAAAGCAAGCCCATCTAATTCTGCTTGAGGCAGGAGATGTGTTGCTGGGCACACATCTATTGTGTGTTGTTTTCCCCATGTATTGTTTTCCCCATGCAACTGACTGACGAGCCAAGATACCAGCGGGCACATTTCGGAAGCCTCCAAGGGCTCCCAGTCACCCTGGCAACAGACCGGCCCTTCCCGAGGGAGGTGTCTGGTCTGTATCTCCTAACCAGTCTCACCTACTGTGTTTGTCTGCCTCTCACACCTTGCTTTGTGTTGGCATCCGCTCGCTACGCAGCTATGCCAGAAGAGTGAATAAACACCGGGATACCCTGGCACTGGGAAGCATTTTCATAATGATGAAAAATGAGGATTCCACAGACAGTGTGACTCAAGTTTTCTCTTCAAGGATGAGTTAGGTGAAGTCCTTACCATGGCCAGATGATGCCTAAATCTATGTGAGGGTAGTGGGGGCTGAGGGCAAAAGCAGCTTACTCTCCTTTTCCTCTTGGCACAGTCTGGAATAAAGGCAGCTCACCACTAGCACAGCTATCCCATTGCTTACAGCTGGGAACAAGTAAGCACAGTATTTTGGATACATGGAGCAAGCCAAGATGCCCTACTCCCCACACAGAGAAAATCAGGCAACAGTCCTTCCTGGAGACCAAGATGCTCAGCATCAACCTCCCACCTGCTCACCTGAGTGATTTGTTTCCCAACCTTTTGCCAAAATGTCTGAATGATACAATCTCTACCTGAAAGAGTGGCAAAGCTGTTGGAATGTTTAGTTGAATGTCTTGATTTGCATGGGACTGGGTATCAGAAAGAAGAGTCCTTTGCTAAAAGCAATTACATGGACTAATTACCCCAAAGAAAAATATTTTCTCTCTTTCCATGGAGTTGTGGAGAAAACATTATTAACTTATATGTTTTATTTACTGTAATTAGATGAGATCAAGACACATAGCATGTAACTTTGTTTAGCAGTTGGGAAACAATGTCCCACTGCACCTGCACTTACCTTTGAAGCTCAGGTGCATTACTGCAAACAGGTAGGAGTAGAAACAGAGAAGGATATCTGATGTGGTAACCAGGCAGTGTGTTGTCAGGTGCTTAGCTCCTACATATTTAGGTGCACCATTTCACCCATAGTTTACATGGTCATACTAATTTTTGCTCCAGCCCTGTAATGGCTGCTTAGTTTTGAGAGAAAGTGTAATCTATGACTGACTTTAAATAAACTCAGTTATCACTAAGATAACATGTCTTAGAGAGCATCTCGAGGTAAAGATATTTTAAATGTTTATGATAAAACAACAGACAAAGATCATGATAATAAAAATAAATTAATTTTGTGGTTCTGGTAATTAATTATGTTAACTCAGTTCTGGAGGTTTATGGCATTCCTGGATCTCAAAGAGTTAATTACAGCTTTCTCGTGTACAAAGAAAGATTTTACAAATTATGTGAGAAGTTTTCTATTCTTGTATTCCAAATATAATTTCAGGAACTAAAGCAATACTTTGAAACTGGGCTTCACACATTTCAGAGAAATTAGTTTGCATAACAGGAAAGAACAAAACTGGGTTCCCAGGCAGTAATATCATGGTACAAGTATGCAGTACACACGAAGTGAGTGGCTTCATAGTCCTTATGCAACAATTTCAGTTAATTTTTATGCACTTTGTTCCCCTCTAAATTATCTGGAACTCTTTTTAGAAAGACGAAAATCTGCCTTGCCTGTGAATATTGTTATTCCATTTGATTTTCAAGGGAGGAGCCTGGGAGCATTAAAAGTGTGATAGAGTAAAACACGTAGAAGCACTTCTCCCTCTCTTGCTTCCTGCAGGTAAGGAGTGAGTGGGAAAGAAAAGGAGACGAGAAAGCATACATTACATTGGGTGCAGGGTCACAGCAAGGTTCCTGATGATGATGATGATGATCATCATCATCATCATCACCCCAGCAAGGGCACTGAAGAGATGCATATTTTGGCCTTGAGGATCATCCCACCGCCAAGCAGCTCTATGGCATGTGCCTGAGGCTGCTCAGTCGAGCCCTGCTCCATGCAGAGAGCCCGTGGCAAACCACAGCCGAGCCCTTGGAGCAGTCCTTGACTCTTGCCCGGTAGCATGATGTCCTGCACGTATCCCATTTTGTTGAAAGGGCAGAGTTAATGAATGTTTAGGTTGTCTGAACAAGCATATTTGCCTCTCTTGAAACCCTGTGGATATCACTGCCCCCACCACACCATGAGTGGAAGAGCAGCCTGTGACCAACTGCAGGTGCCTGCATGGACACCAACATGTTAATGCTGTTCAGGCTCAGATACTGAGCTGCCTTCCTCTGCTTCTCCATGCATACTTCCTGGTGGCCTGATGGTATGCTATTCAGAGCTGCTGACTTGAGATGTCTAATATTTGCTTGTCTAAAGGTAATCTATGGTTTTGTGCTATAGTGGAGAGAAATAGGCACGTTCAGCTGGTGATTCAACTGCCTATTCTAGATTCCTGTTCTACACAGGGGTGATTTGCCTGTCTCCTGCCATTCCCTGAAGACAGAGCCTGATCAGCTAAGTTCTGAACTTTTAGAGGTATAATGTTAAATGAGATTCATCCATGCCCAGGTGCTTACTTGTGAACTATTTGATTACAGATCACAAAGTGGAGCAAATGTTACTAGAAGGAATAAAACCCAGGTACACACTAAAATGGCTTTTATATTGAGTTTTATTGTCACATGTGTGCAATATACCTTGCTAATAAAAACGAAAAGCGGGTTTTCGTGCACACAAAAAGCGTGTTTATGCACACAAAAAAATTAAGGTGTGTTAAGAAACTGCCTGTTCTAGCTGAATAAATGTGACCAACTTCCAGGCACACAAAGGCTTCTGGATTTTTTTGTGTATGTATGTATATACACACACATACAAAGGAGTCAAAATAAAACATGGAAACCTATTTGTCTTGTGACAGTGTACATCTAAAGTCCAAGTACACATTTTGCGCTCAAAATCCCCATTTTTTGAAAAAACAACTGAATACATGTACTTCCATACACTGTAGAATATGTAATAGTAGTTCTGCATCAAGTATAGTTTTTTTATTACCATTTGACATCACAGAGGTAAACAGACAGATGTACACCTGTGCGTGGCTGTGGCTGATTGTCCACATAGCTACATGCAACGTAGGCACTGGTGTGTCAAACCTCTGTAGCTTGCTCCAGTGCTTGATCAGGCTGCTTTGCACATAGAAAACAGCCCTGAAAATTTCACTTGGCCTAAGATGGTAAAAGGCACTGTAAGGAGCTCTAAACCCCTCTCTGCTCACTTTGATGGTGTTGATGGTGATGATGGTGAAAAGAAGACAGGAGAGATGGCACAGCTGCTCTGTTAGATTGTCACTTCAAACAAACTAAGCACAGCTGGGGATAAACCTCATCAATGCAGGAAAAGAGAAGTAAAATAAGAGTGTACTAGCCATAAAATAATTTATTTGGAATATGTGCCTAAATTTTATGGATTTAAAACAGTCCTTGTTATAACATTTATCTTATGCAGAAACTCACTGTGTTGCGACAAATGAGATGATGTCAAGAACAAGAAATCAATGAGTTGCCTAGATCTAAATCTGTGTTTTAATTTAAAAATATTATCTGTGATGTAGTCTCTTAACTTCTTTCCATGTAATAATATAGGTAATCCTTGACGTGTAAGTAATAAATATTAATAGTTTGAAAAGCAAATTAGCTGTTTTCCCAGCTGTAGCTCTTGCATTCTATTTAATTTACTTTTGAAAATACATCTCAAGACCAAATATTGCCCTTACCTGTATTTGTCTCTGAAGTCAAGGGAAAATATAGCTGTAAAGCTGAGCTGAAAATCTTCAAGAGCAGAATGGCTGGGTTTTTTCTTCTACCCTGCCTACATAAATCCCATCTATGGACTTTATCCAAAAACTTCTGAAATCAAAGGGAGTTTGTAATGACTTCAATGGATTTTGAAGTAAAATTGAATTATTATGAAATGGCTTTAATTAGAAAAAAAATAAAAAGTAGTTCTTCAAAGCCAAACCTTTCCATTTTCATAAGAAATATCTATTTTTTAGTATATTCAGAGTCTTGAAAATCATGTAGAAAAAAAATTTGGAACTGTTGAAATGTAAAAAAAAGCTCTGCTTTTCCTCTTCTCTTCATTTGTTATTTAGAAATATTGACTGCTATAACAATTATGTTGTTCACACAGGATTTTAAAGCAAGCATTTCCTCTTTATGAAACTAAGAATATCAAAATATCTGAGCTCCATGTTATTTTTTTTCTTTCAAAAATATTATGAAATTTGTGATTTCCTTCCTCATTCTTAGTGGGATTTTTTTCTTTAAGTCTGAAGAAAATTTCAATGGATAAAGTTTGTGAAGAACTCCCCTTTGGTCAAGGCCTTTAGGAGCAGAATAACTGGTGGGAATGTTCGTAATTCATGATAATGCCAGCTGTAATTTCCTTCACACTGAGTTAGGGCCATTAAAATGAGCTAGTTGAGCTTAAAAAAAGAAATTTGGAAAAACCCCCAAACCCAAACTATTTGTCTCTTCCTAACTGTGCAAGCCACCCCCGATAACACATTTGCTGTCACTGGAGGAGACAAGCGTTGATGACTTGAATCTGTCAGCTCTTGTCTCCCAGGTTGCTAATGAGTCTCAACATTCAGCTGCTAAGCGAAATGGTGATGGACACACCTTCCACTCTTCTCACTGCATTACAGGAGAAAGGAGGTCTTCCTATTGTGACTAAAAATTGTCTGTAACACCTCAACAGAATAACTGGCAATGTGATTACTGAGAAATGCTCTATTGTTTTTGAATTCCTATTCTTTATGGAAATGCATTAATAAACAGATTTAGAGTATATTTTAATAAATCAAAATGAGGTACTGTCTTGAGTGATAGAAATTAAATCAACACAAAAAACCCAAGCAAACAAAACCAAAAAACAATCAAACAAACAATACCCCAAAAACCAACAGCAGCAAAACACACACACACACACACACACACACAAAAAAAAAAAAAAAAAAAAGAGAGAGAGAGAGAGAGAGAGAGAGAGTAACAGAGTCCTGCAAAAAACTTCCATGGGGGTTTGACTCCTAGAACCAAACCTTTGAGCTGGAAATGATCATGTACACTGCTATGCACTGACTGTATTGTGCATGGGCCTAGAGATAGACATTTGTGTTGTGTGCTGAGCTGAAATTAAAAATTCAAACTCTGTAGAATATGAAATATTCATATCCATGATCAATTTATTGTTCATTGAATGAAACTCACTCCCTGTCTACACATACACTCTTGGCCCATGATTTACCAGAATTAGCGTGATTTGCAGTCTGGTCTGAAAAAAAAAAAAGTTTAGTTACGTTATTTGGCAGTTCTCTCACCTATCACAGTGTGCAATTACTTGCTGCACAATACAACCCTACAGAGGTTTGGATTGGGTAGAATATTCAATCTGTATGTCCATTGAAAATCAATTCAAGTGTTATGGAGACAGCACAATCATCTGTAGGACATGAAATCAGCCACCCAGCTCTTTGTTTGTTATAACAACATGGAGGAGATATTTTGCCAACACTTTTATAATGTAGGCTAATGTCATGCAACTGCACTTGATATCATGTCTAGGAATAGGCATATGAGCCTTTTAAAAACCTATTGTTAAGTATCCAATTTTTTGCAGAAGCCAGCTACAAGCTTTAAAATCAGGCTTACAAACTTCTCTTTTTGTGGTAAAACACCTGAGAAATCCAGGGGATATCAGAACTGACACTGGAGCAGGTCCTTAAAAAGATATCTCTGTTATATTCAGCAAGGTTTTCAAATCTATCCCCCTATTTTAGAATGTAAAAAAGCAGAGAGGTGTTTTAACCTCTTGACTAGGTATAATGTTGACACTGGAGAAACCAAGTAGGAAAGTAGGGAACAAGAACACTATGGCTTAAGTCCTGAAAAGTAGAGTGAAGAATTTATGTGTGTGTTTGGGATGATGTGTACAGGAATAGACCTGCTATCAAGTAACCATAAAAATTAAGAGAGATTATTCATCTGACTTGGCTGAGAAATTTTGAAACCAGGAAAATGATGCCTGATTTTTTTTCAACGAGGACAACAAGGCTGTAAAATTATGTAGATGCCAACTCCAATCTTTGCATTAGCTCAACAAAATGGGGTTGGTGCAGTAATTGAGACTCATAACATTTGAAAGGAGTACTTGAAATTTATGTCTTGAAAAAAGGGCATTCATAGTTCCATTCAAATCCATTTCTCCACATGCATAAATGATAGACTAAACAGCATTGTCCTTTGCAATAACCCACTTTGGCTCAGATGAAGAGAGAGAGATTGAAGCAACATTTGAAATCTAGCTTTGGATTATACTTGCCCATCACTGTAGTTTACATGAAGTATTTTCAAGGTGATAGGTAGGAAAAGGAGATGTTTGCTATGTAAGGTATATAATCCTGTGGGTCAAACCTGCATCGACCATGTTTGATATCTCTCAGGTTACATTTACACTATCAAAAAACTTAGGTCCCCAGTTCATTCCTCGGTCTGTTCCCTCACAGTACATGTTGCATAAATTTTCATTAGCTGCTAAGCTATTATTCTAAGAAATCTCAAATTATATTATTATTTTGGCAATAGTAGATAGATAGATAGATATGAAATCCTATCTGTGTTTAAGGGAGTACCATGAAATGCTGTATGCTACATCAGATCAGAAGTGTCGAGCTTTCCCTGGAGGCTACACTTGAGCAGTGCAGATGCAATGATCCTGCATCACTTGGCTGAGGATCCTGCTGTCCTGACCGCTGTCAGTCTCTGGAGTGAATGTGTCTGTGTCACACTGTGCAGTGCTTTGCAGAAATAGCTCATCTGGCTCTTAATAAACCCTACTCTTTCAGAAGAGTGAGATGATATCACAGGGATAAACAGCTTCTTCACTTAGCTCTTTAATAAAAAATGTCCCATCTTTTAATTCTGGAGAATGTGAAAAATGAAAGAGGGAAGACCATGCTTTGTTATCCATCTCTATTTTTCTTCCCATCAGATGTAGCAACTACCATGTCCCCTGCAAGATTTTCCTTCACATAGCTAGCAAAAGCACAGTGGGAGATACCAGTGAGGAATGTAAGTCTTGCAATAAGAAGTCTATTTATTAATCAGGGCAATAGCAATGACTGACAGTGTTTCAAATTTTTTGGAGCAAAACTATTTCACTAAAAGTTCCATAATCCTAGATAAAGTGAAAGGCCTGATATTTGATAAAAACATAGAAGTTGACAACTTCCAAGTTCAAGTAAGGGAAGATACAAAATTGAGAACATTATGTACTAAGAGTGAAAAATGTAGATGACAGCTCTGCCCATAGATACTGTTATACTTACTGATTTAGGAATAATTTCCTATACATGTTAAAGCTGCATTTTGATAACTTGCCCTGAATACACACTGAGTAATGCCAGGTCTCTCTGGATTAGATGATTTCACTCTGAAGTCAATAGTTTGAGAAGCCGTGAGTAAATCTGCCTTTCCACCACAGCTGTCCTTTTTTTTTTCTTCTTTTCCTTTTCATTTTCCTTTTTCTTTTCATTTTCCTTTTTCTTTTTCTTCTTTTTTTTTTTTCTTTTTTTGTTTTGTTTGGATAATGCTTCCCTATCCATAAAGTGCTATGTCAGTGCTGAATATCTAACTTTTATGGGAGTAAGATATTTATTAGGTAGTTAAACTAGGTGAGCAAGGTACAGGACTGTAAGAGAAGTGTAAACAAGAACTTTGAGAATGACTGTTCCCAGTGGGCTGTATTAAATTCAGAATTCTAATTTGCAACTGGAAGAGTAATTATTGTTCATCTGGATACTGAAGAAAGATTCACCTTGACAAACACATTCATCAGTGTCAAGGCGGATTTGACCAAAGTGAGATGTTTTTGATGAGAGGTTTCCACCCAAGGCCAGACCTGCTGGTAAGAGGTTGAAATTTTATTAGGTCAATTGTTATAGCTTGGAAAGGAAGACAAGGCTTCAAACCTACACGTCCTTTCTCTAATCAGAAAGACTGAAAAGTACAGAAATTTTTGCTACTTCTACCAACACTAATTGTTGTTCAAATAGAAGATATTACCTCTACCTACAAGCTTTGCTTCACCTTTGCCCTTGAGACAATGAAGGTTATAGTAATATCCGAGCCAGTCATCACTTCGTACTCAGTGGTGACAAACAGGAACTTACTTCATATTCCTTTTTCTCTATCTGCGGAAGTATGAAATTAACCTTCTACTTATATTGCCTTATATTTCTTGTCTTATGTTAAGAGATGATTATGATTGACTTAAATAGAAATGTCCAAAGTACACTCATATCAATCCTATCTGATACCTCTATATTGCAATGTATTTCTAAGCTATCTCAAATAGTGGACGTAGTGTAACTAAGGTAAAAGGGAATTCAGGGGAAATTAATTTATCTTATGAAATTGGCCTTTCGATAGCTAGCCTTAAGAATATGAACTTGCTCATCAGAATAGCCTGATGGAAATAATAATTTAATGTGCTAAAAGAAGCTGTGGAAATAACTGACTAGGGTGATGTGCTTTGTGATTATTGGAACAAGGAAGATCTAAAAGAAAAAAATTATAAAAAGGGCTTTTTAATTCATTGCCAGCTGTGTTGAATACTGTGAGTTTCTAAGAGTTCTTTATGAGTCATCTTCTCTTGGAAAAGACTTCCTCTTCATCATTTATCACAAGATAACAGAAGGAAAATTCTGAGTTCAAAGGGCTTTTAGGTTACTGAGAGTTGTTTAAAAACAATTTTAGTTCTTGTTTGTACATAGAAGTACTGCATTTTAAATTATTCTGTAGTATTTCAATTTTTTTTTTTTTTACATACCAGTTGGTCGTTGAGTGTTCTGTCAAAAAATGGACACATTATTTCAGTGCCAGTCCAGCAGTTGAGAAGTCAAGATTACTCTTTCGGCAGGCTTCTCTGGGCACATAGCTTAAGCCTGTTTTTCAAAGGTATTTAGGCATTGCTCCAGTCAGTGTTGCAATGATTCTGTAATCTATCAAAGCTGTTACATGAACGAATAGCTCTAAGTTAAGTCAACATAGCTTAAGCATAAAATAAGATGAAGTTTTTCACAAGGCTAATTAACCCTTGTTAGCAGCAGACTACACACATAACAAATTCTCCAGATCCCCAAGTCTAAAGTGAGGTGGGAAATCTTCCTGAAGATATCTCTACTTTAGCAATGTTAAAAAAAATTGTCAGTGTGCTTTTGGTCCCATGAACTTAAGAGGGTCACACTATTACCCATTGTCTCTTTGAGCTTCAAAATCTATGTATCTTAATTTCTCTGTCTCATGACTGCAATTACCTACCTGCTTCTGCAAGATGCTATATGGTCCTGTCTTTATGTCTGGCCGCTTTTGAAGTCTTTATCCTCATTAAAAACCTCTGAAACAGAGCGGTATTGCACTCTGTGGCTTAGCTATAAGATATTTTCAGGATTTACTGAGATTCAGCATCACAGTATTTCCCTGACCAGTGGCATGTCTATGCTCCAGAGTGGTGCAGGAGCAGGGGCCCTTGGCCAAATTAACAGGCTTAGTAAGGTGCAGAGGTTTCTCAGGAAGCATCACCCAAATATAACATGTACCTAGCTTGTGGGAGAGTAAAGTTGATGTCTCTTCCCTGCTGGAAGAGAGCTGAACCCTCCAGTCGTTCCTGAGACAGGATCTTGGACAGTGGGAAAGGAGCTGGGAGCTGTGCACAACAAGGCCTAAATAATCACTGCTTGCTGCTGAAAGGAACTTAAATTTCAAAATCAGCTGCTTCTACAATACCTCATAATGAGCTCTGGCTTTTTAATTAGCAACCTGATGGAAGCCTGTGACAGGCAGATGGATATCACTGTGCAACAGAGCAGCCCCAAAGGCTGTGCAGCAAAGGCTGAGCAGTGTTATGCTATTGTAGGCATGACTTTCATCTGATTTCATAAGGCATATTTTCTAAATCACAGATCACTGTTGTATGTGTCCTCACCAGGTTTACAACATCCATTTCAGTGAGGGCAGCAAAACTAGATACATGAAACATGACTTTTCAATGTCACAAACAGCAATAACGCCACTGGCCATCTCCAGCTTAAAAAAAATCTACTTGTGCAACTGAAAATGCCTTCATTTGCTTTTGCAACAACATGCATTCAGGTAGTTCTGGACATTGACCTCTGTGTTCTTTTTAGTGTCACTGCTTTCTCTATTGAAGTCATCTGGAAAACGTGACAAACCTCTTTTTGTTTTAATCTTTCCTATGGCTGTATGACAATTAATGTTGCTAGATCAAATCTAGCCCTCTGTTGATTCTGAGCTCAAGGATTTTGAAACTAGGGTAAGGGGTATATTTTGACTTAGACATATCCCTAATTGCCCAGGTTTTTGGTTATTTAATGACTATAAATTTAATACAAGGATCAGACTGCAGCTTTGTTTCCATTTGCTTAAATCTACCCACCTTCTTTTTCACTACCATGTTATCAGCATCCAAGGAGACACATAGGAGCTGATGTACAGCTATTGCTCGTAAGCCACATTCCTATTGCAAGGTAATAAGCTTGTGTATGTATAAATATTAGTATACCCGGCACACAGTTTATTTTTTTTTGCTTGGGATTTCATCAACAATACACTCAGAAGAACAAAACACTGTTACTGAAGCTGCAGTTCAGGACACAGTAGCTATGGGGCAATACCACAGCTAAAATGTTTGTCTCTCCTGCTCCCTGCCCTCCTGCCCAGCTCTCATCCCACAGCAGAGGCCCCATCGTTTGTGCTAACTGCTCCCAGAGCTGCAGCATGCACTGAGCTTCTGAAATGGTCTGGGATAAGGAAAAACTGATTAAATGGGGTTCAGAGGGCAGTCTGTCAATTTTGCTGGTGAAGTGGAAGGGACCTGGCACTGCAACACTGGGCAGAAGAAGAAGGACAGAGAGGAGGAGGAGGAGAAAGAGAAGGAAGAGGAGGAGGAAGAGGAGGAGGAGCGGGAGGAAGAAATAATGGCTGAAGATAGATGGTATGGGAATTCCTGAAACTAGCACTGCCACTGAGTCTATCTGGTGATGGACCACAGCCAGAGCCTTTTTCTGCAATCCTTTTTCTGCACCATTGGTTATCCTCCTGTTCTCATTTTTAGGAGAAGGAATAAGTGCTCCAATACCTTTCTGGGGTTTTGCATGTGAATTGTTTTCCCTGTTTCAGTTTGTGAGAAGGACTCATATTTTTGAGCTCTCCCTCCATGCTCTTTGTCCTTTTCATATGCAGGTATGACTTCTCTGGTAAGGATTTGATGTGAATCAATGTGCATGCTGGCATCTGGGAACAAGACAGACAACTTTTTTCTCCCAGTTTCCTGTTTAATTTCATCAGGTGATAGTTCCAGTTAGTCTCAAAAGGCATAGCAAGCTGTCTTTTCTGTACAGTGAAAAAAATACTTCTTTTTACTGGGGTACAATACTGATTAAAAATCTTCAAACTACTTTAGTTAAGAAAAATGTGACTTCTCCCTTAAAAATTAGGGGTGGCAGTTTCTGATTGGTGCTGAACATCACAAAGCTGAGTAAATAATACCTGGATTCTTAGCTCACAAAATATTTCTTTTCTGTTTTGAAGCTGGTATTCCATTTTAAAGTAGCTTTTCACATAACTGAGCTGTCATCACTTGCAGACAAGGACTGAAGGTACAGATCAAGTTTGGACATGTGGCTTTATACAAGGTCTTACAGAGATCCTGATAGTGTGAAATGTTCCTGAAACATTGTTTTGACTTTCACTCAATACTTTAGTCTATTTAGTCATGTCAGGGATTTTGCCAGTGGTCTGAGATGTGTTATCAATCCTATAGACTGTCTACTCTCATGCACATGCAGAAACTATGCAGGTGCAGGAGATACCCAGACTTGGCCTTCACATCTGCCTTTAACAGTTTTCATCTTATCTCAATGATAAGGAATTTCCATGATAAAATGATTAGGCAGAAGCAATTTGATCAGATATTAAGCAATTGCTGTAGATATACTAATCTTTATTAGTTCATTGTGGAGTGACTAAGATTTTGAAAGAGATCTTGGTGACATAAAAATGAAGCGGCAAATAATTCAATTTAAAAAAATATGGAAGACATAAATTCTTGTGTGTGTGAAAGCATGAGAGAGCTAAGGAAGTATTTTCATTACATTTGTTATTCAACAAGGACCTACATCTGTTTCCAGTTTGCACTGATTATTGACACATCTGGCTATTTGGCCTTAGGAACTACAAGTTGCTGTTGTGGCATTATTCTCTGAATCAACTTTTTAGACCACCCGGAAAATAATATAGCAAGTGCTGTGAGAAGACTGTGCTATTTGTAATAAGATTACCTTTTGGCATTTAGATGTATTGTACAAATGGGATTCTGTCATCTTCTGTTTTATAAATTACAGTTTTGCATTTTTTACACCTGTGGGGAAAATAAGTCTCTAGCCAAAAGGCTTACTATTTGACAAAGATAAATCAGGATGACCTGATAGAGTTTCAAGCAGATGCCAGATACAGTAGTAACTACTTGCCTTACATGGAAAAATACCTTTGTTTCAGTAGAAACAAAATACAGCTAAAGTCACACAACTGAGAAAGATGTTTCTTTAACCTATGGTGAGATGTATTTTTTCTGATTAATATCCCACTGTTGGATGTGAATACTGTCCAAGTCTTTGACCCTTAAAACATTTTTTTCTGTAACAAATAGTTAAATTTTCTCCATCAGCAGTTTGAGAGTAGCAATCCAGTCCAAGATTGTGAAAGATATACTTTGTGAAGTACATGGTGAAGACTTTGAAAAACCAAAGGATAAGAACATAGGACAAAAGGGACCACCTAGATTACCAAGACCAGTCCTTTCCAATTGCATGCAAAAGATAGGATAATCCTGAAGGATTCACAGAACATCTACTCCAAACACCCCCTCAAACCACAGGCCAAAAACCAGTTCCAATACTTTGTCACGGATTTAAAACATAGTAGTAAAGGACTAACAGCCACAGTTTTAATGTGCCACAGGAAGGAACATGATGAAACGCTTATTTTTTTATTACAAATACTTTTAAACTCCAGTAATTTGTTGTTTTTTAAATAATAGTTTAGATAATCTATATGGCCACATGAAGCCACAATACAGCTTCACTTGCTGCATTGAATTACATGTGGAATTAATTTGATGTTCTGCATAAAACTAACATAAGCCTTGAAGATGCATAGAATAAAGATATATATTAAACAATTTGCTGCTTTTTGATGAATTGCAGGTTTGTAAATGGCTTTGTGTGCTTTCTCTGAGAAAGTTTAGCGAGCCTCAACAGTTATTTGCATTCCTTTAGATTAAGGCTGCAGTCTTTTATGTGTGTTATTGAATTTTTAATTCCTTTAATAGCTAAAGAATAAAAAGTACAGAGGGCAAGGCAGCAAAATCACTGGGAGGCAAGAGCAGAGAATGAATACTGTATTCTTTGCAGGGCTATCCTATACTCTGCTATTCTCTTTGGGCTTGCTCTTTGTCCTCTTTGACATTGTGTCCCTGTAAGTGGTCTGATTTCTCTTGTTTTCTCCTCAGGATAAGAATCTGAGGGCAGCCTTTGTGGTAGGGAATTGGCACGTCCTGCCAGGCACACTGCTGTACAGATCATTAACCTTGCCACATCTTCTGTGCACCTTCATGGCAATGGTGATGATGTCCTTTGCTAGCTGCCTGGCCAACCTACGTGTCTGCAGTTGGATAGAGCATACCCAGTTATGAAATGTCTGCACTAATGCAGTTTTCCAGCAATTAAACAGATGCAAGAACAACTGAGGCAAAACAAGTATGTAAAAATAGAATATACTCGGGGTGATTAGCTTTTTTCATGTGCATTTAGTGGACTTAGGACTTCAGCAAGACCTTTGAAAAGTGATTTAGAGCTAGTTTGATAACGACTGTTTTGAACTTTATCTTTGCAGTGCCTACAAAGTTTATGCCCAGTGCTCAGGGAATAAGTCAATGCACCTAAATCAGGTGTTCAGGCAGACTGATCAGACAAGTAAGAAAGTTAGACATCTTGAGAGGATGATTCAGTGTCCCACATGCTGGGCAATAACTTGACCAGATTTCTGAGGCCTCACAGTTAGTGTTCTCTGCAGGGAGCAGGGAGATGCCTGGTTCCCCTGCTGGATATGTTTATGCAGTTTGCATGCGGGAGATTTAGACAAAAAATAGAGACTGGGATCAGGACCTGAACCAGGTCTCCCCCCTCCCAACTGAGCAACCTACCCAAGAGGTTCCTGAATTATTTGTTGTTCTCCTCCCTGCAATAAGAGAATGATCTATCTTAAATCTGAATCTTGCTTAAAAAAACAAAGCCTTAACAGGAGGAAAGTAAAGTGTGTAGCTGGTCTACAGCATGGAGTTTAGGACACAGCTGAAGCTAAAAAGGCAAAGGCTCAGGCCTCTAAACTTCCTGCATCCTTCATGAGTGTTTAAACCATAAAACTGATATGCAGAGAGCAGGCTGTATTTAGGAAAGCAAGCTCTGCTTTTGTGAGTGCCTAATCTCAGATTGGGTACAACAGCCTGAAAACTATGTAATTAGGAGTGCTTCTCCCCAAATCCTGGGTCACCTGTCTAAATTCTGGAGAAGGGACAGGCCAGTGCTGTCTTCTGCTGGGTGGATCCCAACCATTTTCTAGTCAGAAGGAGGGCTCATTCATGCAGTGCAAGCATCTCCTTTTATGTACCGATTGTGTTAATTGACTCAAAAGTCAAGCAGGCATCTCCAAATCCCTCGGAAATGATTGCCTACAAAATCAAGAGTGTGTCTAAACTCCTACAAGGCTCAGAATTACCATTCATGGGGATTCAAACTGTTGAGGTACTGAGGTGCTTCGAGTTTTAGATAGGATTTTCAGGAAATGCACAAATGCATTCTTGAAATTTGGACCTAATCTGTCAAGTTACTCAACCGCTTTAGAACAATTTTTCCTTAGATAAAATCCCTTAAAGATTGTCTTTTTGTGAAGATGTGTCTTGCTGTGAAGTAAGAGGATACTGAATTACTTTTGGGGACTATTTTGATGTCACTCTTTTGGGTGCTGCCAAATATGTGCTCTGTTTAGTTCTTTGGCTAGCAAAGCTAAAGACAACACCTAAGAAGTTAACATTTTCAGTCAGATGGCAAAGGTTTGAAGTAGTTTTAACATATATCAGGACACAGATATTCTATTTGGATTGTATGCCAAAATTGCTTTAGTCAGGATGCAATAAACAGTTGGGAACAAAGTGCTGTAAAAACCTTCAAACAGAAATTCTTACTTGGAAATAGGATTCATCTCTTTTCTTCTGAATTCATCTCCTGAAGCACTCTGTTAACCATCTGGTATCTTCCAGGAAAGGAAAAATGTAAATTACATCTGTCCTTTGCATGGTATGGGGGCTGGGGGGACGGGGGGGACAGGACGGGGACAGCAATATTCATATCTGAAAAGGAAGAGACTCATTTCAACTTCAGTGAAAACTTTGTGCTTCTCAAACTGTTACTTGCATACACATAGAAAAAATTCTCCGTAAATTATTCTTATATGCAGTTAATTTCCATATACTCTACTGATTTACATGCACACAAAAATCTTGCAGTCTTTCTTACTTAAAAAGACCATCCTGGATCAAACTATTTGAGATGTGAGGTCATTTGTGTTCATGCAACTTCTAATATTCATGGCTTGCTGTACAATTTTCTACTGCATCTTGTGGGGTCTTGAGGCTTCCATGCCAGCATTAGTCCCAGATGTAAATGTACAAAAATTAATGGTGTAAGGATAGTTGTTCATTGACGATGTGTATGCACTGTGTATGGAGAATGGGTGAGATTTATATTATAATGGACTGTAGAGAATTCAATAAGCAGCAGGACCCTCAGGTTTTGCTCATTAAAAAAAGGAAATCCAATTATGTATTTCCTTTTATTCAGCATGTATTCTAAGTTTTTTCATCTTCATTTTGCCTAAGAACTGCCTTTCTGAAGGCTGAATACCACATCACTTCTGTTTTCATTTCTCATTAGTTTTGCCTGGAATTTCTATGCCTTACTGCCAATATTTGGTTTACCCCAGAAAGAAATTGTTTCATGGCATCACAGGAATAGATCTCTATGAGGATCTCCATTCAAGTCACTTTTTTTTTTTAATAGGAGGGCTCTGCTCCAACCTCCTGCCCCTCCAACACAGATGTTGTGCTCCAAAGGACAAAGATCTGTCAGTGACCTCCCTGAATCTACCCAAATGAGTGGTCTGTAGTGATAGCATTCAGCTAGGGAACAAGAAGCAAAGTGGAAGACTACTAGGACTATTAGTAGATGGGAAAGTCAGTGAGCAAGAAAGCAATACTTCAGAAGTGCTGTTGGGGTCACTGGAGTGGTAGTAGGTTTCCACCTACCTCAGCAGTGCTGGCTGAGTGAAAAGAATTTAAAGGGATCAGAGGGGGAGACACATACGATGAACATACCTCATGAAAGGGGTTGGAATGAGTGGGAAGATACAGCATGTGCTGTAGGGGTGGACAGCAGTAAATCTGTGCTTTCATAATCAGGTGTGACTATGCACTGAGAGTGGGATTCATTTCACAAAAAGTCAATGTTTTTGTCCTAGCTGCTCACACTCTGTGCCTCTCACAGGCAGTGGAGAGAGGTGAGTGCTTTTAAAAACATTAGTTTCTAGTTTTACTGCTTTATTGGTAAAGAACAGAAAGTTAGTTTTCCACATAATGCAAAACTTTTGTCCAATCCCTAAAGAAAGGATTTATTACTACTTTGGCAGGGAGCTGTGCTGGAAACTCCCCCAATTCAGTTCCCTGGACAATGTCCTCCACTGAAATGTGGTTTGACTGTTTTGAGCAGTGCATTGCAAATTCGCACACAGTGATATTGACATCTGGCTTTAGCATATGGGATACAGATAGTTCTTGATTGCTGAACAGCTGTGCTGCTTTGAAAAGAAACAATTGCATTTGAAGAATATGGGATATAGAGTAGGCCTTGTCCTATCCCACACATCTTGCTGACATTTCTTTTTCTAAATTACCAGTCTGTTTATTAAATTTCCACCGTATAAAACCACCAAAATTTAGAAGAGATTGAAGTAGATGGTAATATTGTCAGATATGCCAGCAAACAATCCATTGACAACACGTGTTAGGAATCAGTCCATTACAATTAGTCAAGAACAATGCCAGAAGATGATGGGACTGAGTGAGAACAAAAAAACAAGCACAAAGGAAGGAACGAGGGAAGTACAGAAGGTTCAGAAAATGTTTCCATCAATTTTGTATGTAAAAAACCACTTTGGTGAAGAGTTTTTGCAGCAATCTCAGCAATCTCAGCAACTGTATGTAGTGAGCTCATTTACACAGTAACAGAGTGCTGCTATCAGCTGAATATCAGTTGTCAGTTTGTCACGAAATAGTCCTCCAAAGCAAAGTGAGATGCACTTATACAGGGAAGGGAAGAAAATCTTGACAACCCAAATTTATCTGAAGAAAACCAAAAATCTTGGTATATCTTGTTTCAAATTATGCTGTATATAGAACATTATAAATTGAAATTGGTTGCTCAAACTTTGCTTTATTTTGCAACCCACCAGTTAATAACCCGATGTGATTTGGTGATTGCAGGACTTCATACACCATTTATACACATTTCATTTACTTTTCACCTAGTAAAAATTCTTGTAGCCAGGCTACATGTAGACACTTTCCATCAGTGCTATACCTTATGCTGTAATTTAAGGGTGATAAGTGTCATCATGAACATGAAGTCTGCCCAATGTGTGACAGTTTCATGAGTAAATTTTGTATCAGAGGTATGGTATCTGTGTCAAAGATAGTGTATCTTTAAAAATAGGTGTTTACTACTGATTTAAAGACTTCAGGACCTGAAATAATCCTGCCTAACTGAGGTGCCTATAGCAGTCACTTCAGCCTTTCTAGACAGTATTGAGTGAAATGAGAATAGGAAGTGTTATGATGAATCAAACTGAATCTAACTTTTGAAGGTGCCTATTGCATATTCAGGAAGCTGTTAACCTCCTATGTCAGTTAAATGCTTGAATGGGACAAATCTAGGACTATGTGGGCCAAAGTTCTAGCAAAAAGAAAATAAAGGGAAATGTTTTGGAATAAGGCATTAGCTATACAAAAGAACCTCCTGGCAACACAACCCTGTGAGTCATCAGAATAACTAAAACTGGCTTGCAATACAGGAAAGTGAGGGACTGTTGAACAGAGGAATAATAGTGAAATCAAAGGAAAAGAAATGAATGCTATTTATTCAATTCAGGGTAATGTGAATGAGAGCATATTTGTACTGTTCTAGCAGGTCAGTTCATGATCAAAGCCCTTTAATGCAACAGATCTCTGCACAAAATTTATTTGTACTAAAAAAACTAATGTGACAAAGAACTATGATACCAAGCAGCCAAGCAAACTAAAGATGTATTTTCAAAGTCTTTTAGATATATTTTCAAAGTCTTTTATCTTCTTACATTTTCACTCCCCAGTAGATAACCATTTTCTCATAACTCTGCCAAGTTCATGCAAGCCATATTCTTTTATTTCCTCCTCATTTGTTATTAAATTTTCCTAAAATTTGCCTTTTGTTTTCAGTATCTTTTTAGAAGCTCCTTATTGTACACTTTAAATATATGGGGGACTCCTTTCAAAGTCTTTCCTTGCTCCAGGAAAAAGAAGAGTAGAAATTTGCAGCAAAGATGCTAAATGTATTTTTCATATTATCTTCTGGGAAAAAACATCATCAGTAGCTCAACCTCCACATCCAAAGTGTCTTTAATTGATTTGGCACTTGATCTCCCAGGAATGTCAATCCTTTTCATTGTGGAGTTTGTGGCACATGTAATTTTAAAATCTGCCATGCATTCTTCCAAATTCAGTACTGCATTGTGGTACAGTAAAGAATTGCGATCGAAAATGTATTACAGGTTTTTTTACAGATTGCAAATAAAGAAATATACAAGAAGAAGAAGAAAAAAACCAAAACAAAACCCAAAACCCCAACAAAAGCAAACAAAAAAAGACACAATATCCTACAACTGAGACTGCACTTTTTAGAGCACTGGCATTTTTTCTGCTCAAAATCTGAACACTTCCCTACCAGTCTGCATGATTCATGCCTGTGTTGCTCTGTTCTTTGTTTTGACACTTAGCTGGCCCATATTAAGGTACTTTGAGAATGTACCATGATCTCCCATTTCACTGAAACATCACAGAGAGTACAAAGGCCAAATCAAAAGGTTGCCTATGAGAAGCTCCATGTTTAGCTACTTCACTTATCTCGGCACACATACCCTGCTCTCTTTTCCCACCTCATGCTAGCAATCAGGTCTCTCTGATGAGCTGAGCAATTCCTTAATCACTAGAATGAACACTGTAAGAACTATGAACAGATGAAGATTAATAAGTAATAATAAGTATTCCTACAAGTAGTTACTGGGGTTGATTTGAAAAAGCTTTTTCAAGTCTAAATCCCCACAGGTACTGAAGCTGTTAAAGTTCAAGCCAAAGCAGGAATCTCTAAGTGGGGGTGTAATGGGCCTGATCCTGTAAACATGGTCAGAGTGCAGCAAAATGTACAGGCAGGAGATGCTTCTCTCCTACACACTAGTAATGAAGCTGTTCTGAGAGGTGAGTGTGGAAGAGGCTCTCTCCTGGCAGACAGCAGGGGCTGGGTTCAGGCCATCCCCATACCTATTCTGCCAAGTTCCTTGGTTTCAGCTCCCCTTGCCACGGCTATTTAATTTGGTATAAAAGTATTCCAAAGTGAGAGTTTTCCCCTTCTTTAGGCAAATTCTCTCACCAGTTACTTGGAAGAATATTCTCTAGTTTGCTCTTAAGCAGACAGTGACTCCAAATTATAATAATTTCCAGAATCTGACTGCCTTTTGATTGATGGGCTAATTACATGAAACCTATTCTGTACTGAGGAGCTGCAGAGTGAAAACTACAATTTCCCAGGAACACGTACTCCACTTCCTCAGTTTGCCTTTCTTTGGACCTTCTGGGACACTTCAACCTGTGTGAAGGAAAATTTGATGGCCTCTTTGGTAGAGATGGGTATTAGTGAGGGGCCACATGCAAATTTATGTCAAAACCATTCTGATTTTAAAGAATGACAGTCACTTACTGCTTCCCTTTGGATTTTTTAAAAATCCTAATGCTTTTTGGAAATAGGCAATATTTTAGAGGAGATTTAATGAAGACTTTGGGGATAATTGATCATGGCATTGTCCATTTTGCAAGGTCAAAGAAGAAGTTATTAAAAATAGGAATTTTATTTAAGGAGTAGATGGCATATATTTTTAAGTGATAAACCCATAGGATGTTAGATATGTCCTCCTGGAAATTTAAAAAATGTAAACTATCATTACTCTGTTCTGTTCTGCAGTTGCAAGAGCTGGTGCCAGAATTTTTTTATGCCTATGGTAACAAAATCTCTCTCCCTCTCCCTTTGCTCTTAGCCAGCCTTCCCAAGCCAGAAATTGCAACTGATTTTAGGAAGAGGCATTTTACACTTTCTGCATGTACACATCCATGAATCCATACACAACAAGGTGGTTGTTACCTGAGTTGGTTTGGTCTTCAAAGTCCTCCACGGAACCAACGGACAAGAATGCCTTCCATGAAGAGATGACTTTTTAAAATACTAAAAAAGCAAGTTTGCTTTATAAATTGAGGAAAATCTGAATTATTCCTCTTTGCAATAAGTTGTTCTTTCTTTACATATTTCTTCTGCTTGCATTTTGTATGGCAAAATGTCATTGTCATCAACACAAGCACCATATGAGGAATGTTTCTGGCAAATGAATGCTTCTCATATGTAGGTTTTATTACTATTTTTTGTGTAAAATTTCAAAAATCCATTTTAATACCCACTGCAGTCAATGGGAAGACAGTTGTCAACTCCCACGGACTTCAGATCAAGGCACAGTGTTGGGAAATGGGTGTACTAAAGCCCATTTGGGTGTACTAAAGTCCAAAACAGAATTGTTTTTTGGGCTTTGCATTTTTAAACCCTCTTGTCTTTGTTTTGTGAGCCACATAGTTTGTGATCAATAAAAGACGTTATGCTGTCGTACATGCTGTAACTGAACCAACAACTTAAGTTGCACTGTAACTAAATCACAACCTTTGGACAAGTTACAAGGAAAATGTATTTGCTTTATTGATTTTTAGTCTCTTCTATGCTGATTGATCATTTATGTTAAATACAAGGACTGAAAAAAGGATATGCAAATGAGTAATTTTTTAGTCTGACTAAATGTTGTATACAACAAAATAATCGTTTGTGATTTCACATAAGAAAGGATTTAATTTATTCCTTTACTACCACTGTTTGCAAATACTTTAAAACAGAAGTAGTAAGAAACTAGCTTAATTATTAATTTTGTTGAGGAACCAGACAGGGACATGCTCTGATTTTTTGAATATTTTCTGACAAAAATAACTTGTATTGTAGCAGCCAGAAGTCTGAAGCAGGCTAGGGGAAAAGGTGTCATAGGTATGTTACAGACTTCTTGGAAAAGTGTTTCTTGTTCTGGTAACAGTGCCGTCTGAATTAGGATAGTTCCACTGACTACATCTTTGCTCTCTTTGTTCTCTACAAAATTGTTCTCTAATTGTATTGAGATTAAACATATGGTGTTGCTTCTGCTGTCTGATTAACTGCAACATTTTTGTAGAGAAGAGAAATCAAAGAGATTTCAAATTAGCTGTGAAAATGCTTGCCCTGCAATTCTTTAACAAATATTTGAACAAACTTTTATAAGGAATTTGAAGGAAATTATATTATGTGTTTCTTTAGGCACTGTCATCAATCCAAAACAATAACCTCAGGAAAATCTGTAGAATCATATATATTGTTCTTTAACAACAGACGGAGACAGAGCTTAGCTCCATGGTGAGGACTGCTGTGCAAGAAAGGGAATTTTACAGAATCACAGAATATGCTGATTTGGAAGGCACCTATCCCAGGAATCACACCACGTGCCTGAGAGCATTGTCCAAATGCTTCTTGAACTCTGGTGGGTTTGGTGCTGTGACCACTTCCCTGGGGAGCCTGTTCCAGTGTCCAGCCACCCACTTGGTGAAGAAAATTTTTTCCTGATATCCAATCTAAACCTCCCCTGATTATTTTAGCTCAGGAGCACTCTGTACTAGCAGGGCCATAAAGCTTCCAGGAAGAACTGGCTGGCACTCAGCTTGCCCTTGGTATCAACAAGAGAGTCTCAGGGCTTTTCTGTGTGTCCACATAAACATACACGCATACCAAACGTGGGAAATTGTCTGAAAAAGACTGCAGGTCAAGCATGGATTGGACAGGAATAGATTGCTGCTCTCAGAAAACCCTTTT
Organism: Lichenostomus cassidix; assembly: GCF_008360975.1. Classification (NCBI taxonomy): domain Eukaryota; kingdom Metazoa; phylum Chordata; class Aves; order Passeriformes; family Meliphagidae; genus Lichenostomus; species Lichenostomus cassidix. Next base: position 49,807,171 of record NC_139479.1, on the reverse strand, counting down.
ACAGGTAGCACTTTTACAATAGCTATTAGTAATGTGTCATTATTATTTGATAGCACTTTATGGACATTGAACAGATGTGTGTGCCTTTGAAACTCGGTATAAAACATTATAATCATGTTCAGAAATTATAAAACGAAAGTCATCTGATGTTTAGTTCTCATTTCCAAACCAAACATTAAGAGATCACATAAATAGCTGAGTTAGGGGGACGTTAAATGACAAGTTGCACGAAGGGGCTCAGAAATGGTATTTGTTTGAACTCATAACTATCCATCCTTCTGCAGGGTAGATAAGGCATTGACAAGCAAAACATGAAAGAAAAAAATAAAAGGCATAGGCTCTTTCCCAGTCCACTCTTATTCTCAGGAGCTCTGTACTCTGTGTGATTGTGTACTGTGCTCCTGATTTCAGGCTTCCTGCTGCTGTGTCTATCTAGTAACTATTTGTTCAAATGCATGATACTAGAAAAGCACTGACACATGTTCATTTCTTTATATGTACACAAGTCAAAAGTGGTGTATTTTTGGAACTAAACAAAGGCAAGCTTACCAGATGCTTTTACATACTGAACTAAAGCATTGCACTCTTCTTCCCAAGATAATGATCCATGAAAATGCTCTTTAATATTCTTCACTCCTTTCTTATTATCTGAAACAAATGTCTGTGTGTTGTCCCTGCTTCAAGAAATTATATATATATCTCCTTCAGAATGCAAGCAACAAGATGACCACCGTTTCTTTATAAATTATCAAGGAACTGAACTTTAATTTTCTGTTAAAAAAATCTGAAAGGAAAATTAAGTTTGAATTAGTAAACTGGCATAGTAGATTAGGAAAGAAAAGCAGGAAGATGTATGATAGGAAAATAGGAAAGAAATTGGACAAGTGCTTTTGTGTCCATTTTGAAGGGTAAAATATATGCATCTTGAGATTCAAATACAGATTGGCAGACATAGCTTTCATTTAGGTTGGAACTTTCCATGGTCTAACAGTCTCACCTGTCCTGCATGTGCAATATTTGAGACTTCTAGTCTTATATAATAAAATCGCAGAAGTTCTTACGTAGTACAAGGGATTCTAATCCACTCTAATTTTTGTCTTATAATTTTACAGTTATTACTCGTTGAATGAACATACTTATATTGTTATTTTAAACTTATTATACAGAGAACTTCTCACACTATGCAAGCAGTGCAGCCCTCTCTTGTTAGTGACTCATGTATGAACTTACCCTCTTTCTCTTCAGAATTATTCCATTCTGTGAATGAAAGAAAAACAAAGGGAGTGGTGGAAATCTTCAATTTCAGACTACATGTTGTTCATGAACTGTTTGTTTAACTCTATTTGTATTGGTTGGGTTGATATCTTTGTCACATGATAATTTTTTTCCTCCATGATCGGAAGCTAAAAATGAATCACAAAACAATCAGCAGTGACTAACAGCAATCACTCTCGTTTTTGTTATCTAGTCACAACAGCAGTTGGGAAACATTTTAGTCCCAAATATTTTCAGAGTAACCTGGCAATTGTCGGCATTCTCAGAATAGAGAATGTGATTGAGAATGACCTACACTGTCCATGTTCATTCACACACATATTCGTTGATACAAAGATCTATTCACCACAGAATGATTTTTCACAGCTTCCCTGACTCACATATTTCACCACCAGTAACTTATAGGTGCAATTTGGTGACGCTGTCATATACAGCTAAGTGACGTAAGTTATAGGTCCAAGTCCTGTTTGCACAAGCAAATCCTGCAGACGAGAATTTACATCAATGACAATGCAAAATCCATTGTCCCTCAGCTTTTGCAGGTGGAAACCCCCTGGGAAGTTGGTCCTGAATGATTTTCTGTTAATTATCTCATATTTGTCCTTTCTACCTACAGTCACACAGAGACTGTTTTGTGCCTCCAGTAAACATCCTGGCAGAAGCTAAAAATGAGAACCTAAAGATGTCCTGTGTCAGGAAAGAGATCGTAACCTGGGTGAATGAGTGCCCCAGCTCTTCTGCCACCATGAATCCTTTAGGAAGGTGCTTTAAAATCTGATTTCAAGCCATGGAAGCTGCATTTTTTTAATATATATTTGTGGCTCTGCCCTCACAAATCTATGATTCATGACAGGAATGCAGCTTGGATCTCTTGCAATGTAAGCAGCTGCAGATACTTGAAATACTTGGATACATGTGATCCAGCAGCTTGCTATAAATTTGCCCCTAAAAATAAAGTAACAAGTGATTGAACAGTGAAAGGAATTAAACACGGCAGTGAGTGAATGGAATGCATAAGTCCCTACCTCAGAAACTTTTATTAATGCAATTGCTATAATTAAAACCAAAATGAAAAAAGAAACACTCTAGGATACTATCTTTGAACAAACTTGCCACAAGATTACTTAAAGGGTTTTTATAAAATATTGTTGGACACTGAAATAAAGTATTTGCTGGTATGTAATGTCATTGAGCATGATATTTATGTTACATCATCTGAGAGTCAACTGTATTTCCACTTTCTGTGAGTTACTGATCTAATTTGGTTTCAGATTTCCCCTAACTTTTTACCATGTGAACAAAATAGGCAAGTAACAGCCCTGAACTTTTGATACCAAAAGGATGTTTTGCCGTATGATTTATCTGAAAGCTGACTGAAAGATTTCAGGATAAACAGAAGAATTCCCACTGACAACAATCAGCTTTGAATCTGTCTCTGATGACTGAAAGTCACGGTTTATGTAGTCTCTTATATTTGTATTTCTCATTCATTTGCCCTCATTTTAAGAACGAAGCGTCTGTGTTCAGTAATCCACACAGGGTGAAACAGCATGTCAGCATTTCTCTGAGCTGATACTTCCATGTCATCCATGTTTACAAATACAGTTTTAATATAGAACCTTGGAGAAAATGGAAAATTTTAGAAGAGAGATTTCATGGTCAAATCATATAATTAGATTCCACTAGGAAGTCTGAGTCTGAGCTCTCTAGGGTCTTGGTTGAGGATTTCAACCTAGAAGCCAAAGAGTAAATGAGAATTGGATTTAGCTACACTGCAAACTTCAGTTCTAGAAGAAGAAGTAGGTTTGTTTTTTTTTCTAAGAGACCCCTTTGAAGATCTGTATAGCCTTCTGCATACAAGCTTCCTCTTCTGCAGGCCTTTTTTTTCTGCTGTCCTGTTTCCTCTCTTACCCATGCACAACAAAAACAAAGGTGTAAAACTCTATATTATTGAAGGGGGATAAAATAGACACAGATTTTTCAAGTACTTGTGTGCCTCCCTTTGTAGTGTATGGTGGCTGAACTCTTAACTCCTAAATTTCTTTGTCTAAAGGCTGGGCATTGGCACTGAGCTCATCTCCCAGGCTCCCTCTTCATCTGGAGAAAGATTAAAGGTATCTCTAGAAGGGACAAGTGTGTTGGGGATTGAACTGGGGAGGAATGCCAGTGGAAAAGCTGACTGAATGTTAAAACACATTGCTATTTCTTGAAATCTCTGCTGAGTTAATTGTAACTCAGCCCTTGCACTGACAAAACTAATTCTGAAGTTGATTTGTTTAAAAACACATCTGCCTGGATACAGCATTTCTGTTTTCTTCCCTGACGCTCTCTCAGCTCTTATCTCAGTAAAATCTATGTATTGCAGTGCAGTAGCAGTATTGCAGTCTTGTTCAAATAAATGTAATACCATTTCTCTCTGAAGAGCCCTGTCCATGTGCGTCTGTCAACTGTGCTTTGTATCTCCCTCTTTAAATGTGATAGGACGGGAGGAAAAAAACTGTTTAGTTTGCTCTTGAATGCTGCACAAGCTGTTTAATATGCTTCTTATGAATTACCATTAAGAAAGGATTCCACATTTTAAAGGAGGCTTAGGAGGATATAGGTAAGTGTGAGTGTGGTCTTTTCAGAAGAATGTTTGATTGAAGACCTGTTTTTGGACATGAGGTAAGGAAAAAGATCACTTAACCTCACTTGAATAAGTGGAGATTAAAGGTTAAAAGCTTTAAAGCTTTAAAATGCATTAGCAACAGAACAGTAAATACAATCCATGGAGACATGGAGGAATTAGCAAAACAAATGTTAAACTAAGAAATGCACTCTAAGATTCACTGGAATCTCCACACAAAGTCTGAATGTAGAGCACATTTAAATGTTTCACAGGTTGTTTTAAAATTGTCTTTGTATTCCTTATATTGGCTCTAATGGACATAATACTAAGCCTTGCCATGAATTATGCAAGCAACTTTTATGTAGATGTTTCCATGTTTTAGCCTGCCTGGAGTTTTGTAGTTTTAAAGGGCAAATTTTACCATATACCTCATTTAATCTAATGTTTATTTGCTTGGCGTGTACTGCTGATGTATCAGTAGTGTAGTCACAATCCTGTTCAAAACATTCCTGTACAGTATTAAGGAAAACAAAGTTACTGTCATCAGTGATGTAACCTTATTTTATTGCAGACACAATATAATTTTTTAGAAGTATAACATCTGCTTAATAACAGCATTTGACTTATATATCTATATTTTAATTTGTATCATGGCTACATTCAACAAATGGTTTGTTTCTATGTTTACTAATTATTATGGCTCAGTAAGTCCCACAAAGCATAGAACACTTTCTGAAAACAGTTCCTTCACAAAGCAGAGGAGTGATCCCAGGCAGGGCACACTGGAACAGCCTAATTGTAAAGTAGGGAAGCTGTATATCAACAGATCATATCTCTACGTGAAAAGGTAGAACAAAAAGTAAAATTGTAATTTTTAACTATCTCTACAATTGAAAGAGTGATTATATATATATATATATATATTTAATATATATATGAAATGTAATGTTAATAGTGGATATAGTAGTGAATATCGGATAACAGCTGAGGTTCTTCCAGGGTTTTCAAACTGGCAGTACCCAGACAACGAGACAACACAGTCAAAATCAACACCTCTGCTCGATCTTCTGCACACAGGGCAAAATATTACTGATGGTGGAAACCTTGTGTTTGCAGATGCAAGAGGTTTGGGATTTCACCCACAGAAGTCACTGTCAAGATTTTGGTCCACTACAATCATGTGATGACATGGTGCATAGGTGACACTATGCAGAGCAGAAAACAATCAAAGATTTAAAAACATAGATTATATTCAATAGTCTGCAAGTGTAATTATATCTTTTAAAAGAGTGGGAAATTTGAAATATGTGGTAGTTTTTTGCTAGCATGAGCCACACCTTTCTAAAATTTGACTTCTTAAATATTCCAGTTAATATATAACAAATTGCTCTCATTGCAGAATGTTCAGATATAAGAGCTTCTCGAGAGTGACTGAACTTATTTTGAACTTTTATTTTCATTTAAACTCTCCATTAAGGAATTTGGGAGGGTGAGCAGGGTAGAAAGGCATTTGTTTAGATTCTGCTTTTAATAAAGTTTTAACACTTTGATATCAGTCTCTGATTAGATGCAGTATCCCGCATTCCAAAGTGAAGACAGGCTATTTGCTCCCTCTCTCCTCCACCCAACACATATCTTACTTCTGTCTTTTAAGCAGAGCCTCTGATTCAGCCTAATTATTGTCATTAGCAGCAGTTTTCTGCAGAGCAGCATTCCTTGCTGTGGCCTCTCCTTTTCAACTCAATAAAGGATTATCCTAAAACCCAGTCTATTAATCCTATTTCCAGTTACATTGTGAGGGGGAGGGTACCAGATTCCCTGTGCCCATACTGTGTTTGAAGCTTGGCCCCAAATAATGGATTTTCCTGGTGTTTATCACATTACTGTGTAAAATGCCTAAGGATGGGATTCATCTGCAGTGTAGATGTCTGCATCCAAGCAAGTCCTGGTTCCTTTTATAGTCAATAGATATCAATAGACACTCTGAGTGTGTGATTCATCCCATCTCAAGATAGACGTCTAATTTGGGTCAGGTGACTCACTCCCTGGAAGTACTTATTGACTATAAAGGGAATCTGAATGACTAACTCAGAGATTTTTAAAGCAAGGTGAGCTGAAACTCATCCTACATGCTTCACATCTTCAATACCCTTCTCCTTGAACAGTTACTCTCACTGTATTTAACCCAGATGCTTCACAGAGCTTGCGACCATTTTCCAATTCTCCTGTGAAATCCAGTCCCCAGCTTTCATTTCAGTTCTTCCCACCTGGAAAGATAGTCCTCAAACCTTGCCAGTCTTCTTTTCCCCGGATACTTAATGACCCCATTAGTCATCCTTCCTTGTCTATAATCACCCAGGACTTCAGCCCTGGTATCAAATATTGTTTCATCTTTTCATGCTTGCTTCCTGAGGCAAGTTCTTTTTCTTAGCTCACCTTCAATTCAAAGAAAGAAAACCTGTTTCTTTGCTTACTATTAGGAAATGGTATAGAATTTAGAAGTTCCATAATATTAAATCATAAGAAATAATTGATTGTTTGTTTTACATTTAGGATTTTCATCAGCCATTTTAGTGGTTGCAGCATGTGGCTTTCCAGCTACGTCAATTTAGCTCTACCTCCCTCTCTGGCTACATTTATTCACCAGGGAAATCCCAGTGGAACTTGTATTTGCATTTTCAAAAATAAATAATAATTTTTAATTTTGGCCAATGTCTTCCTCCTGTAGTAAGCGAGAGAGTTACTGACTGGGAGTCTCTATCTCTCATGTGGTCACATAAATTAGAGTCCTGATCGACGATGACAAGCATTCTGCTAGCCAGACAAACATTAATCTGGTTAACTCCCCTTCTTCCCACTCCTTCCTGACACAGAGGAAAGAAGTGCCTCTGGAGAAAGTTTGAGAAGTGAAAGTTGATTTTGTTATAATGAGGCAAGGGGGCTTCAAACATCTTCAGGAGTTTATGAAAATTCTAAGCAGAAAAGAAAGAATCTACACAAAGCATAAAAGGACTGTTTCTTGCTTGCTTTCTTTTACAATAAACAATGAAAATAACTATTTTCATTGTTTATGAGATCTTGAAAAAAATTTGAACATATTCACTCAAATATTTAAATCTGGAAATCTGAGAGTCAATTTTTTAAATATAACTTTTCCTGTAGAAAACAAACTTACTTGAATAATAAAATAAAGTGCCACTTTTAGGATTAGCATCTTATGGAGTTTTTTGTATTTGCTATGCAGTTCTTTCATATACTTCTCTATATCCTATTCAGGATGAATTCCTCATACTTAATAAAATGATGCACAGCCTGTGGATAGCTTCTTGTAATTTAAGAAGCAGAGAGAACATCTGGAGGTGAAGTCTCCTGAAGTCTTCTATGTATCAGGCATGAGTGTTTGTGATAGCTTCACTCCCTTTATGGGTTCTACAAACTCCTTATCAGGGGTTCCATACACTATTCTCGTCATTACCAGTTTAAATCACAGTGATGCTGGTGCTTTATAAAATTTGAAGCCCAAGGAAGTATATTCTTCAGTCTATCTCATTTGTCACATATTTCTTTTTAACTTGGCATTATAAATACCTGTCTCTCAAAAGGAAGAGGTTTTAAAGTTTTTTTTTCAGCGAGGGGAGTGTTTTGAAGATTTCATATACAGTTGACTCCAGGAATGAAAATCTGTTGTTTTGATCCAGAACGAGTTTATATAAGGGATAAAGAAAGGAAAATATTCTTGAAAAAACAACCCCCTTCTCTTAAGTTGTATATTTTGGAGCATAAGGAAACATAATCAGGATCTTCTGTTTTGACTAGGAAAAAAAATTAGCAAGACAAAGTTCATGGTATTTGTCTAGTTTTCATAGCTCATTGCAGACGTTATGCAAAACTGCGAGCTGCCAACAGCAAGTACTGTTTCAGCCCAGAAAATGTACAGATGCTATATTTTAAAAGAGTAAGATACAAGGTCTTCTGTAGGATAATTTTCAAAGTTATTTACATTTGACTGAGGCTATGAGTTTAAAAAAAAAAAAAAACCTACAAAAATAACCCAAGTCCATCCAAACTCAATACCCACAGCTTTCCATTATTTCTCTCTGAAATGCTGCTTTAGTTAATTATATTTCCTCTGTCCCCTTTTCCTGTAATATCAGAACCAGAGAAATCATTGTCACTTTGATTGTAATGTGGTGAACATCCTATGTAGTCTGTGAAGGAATTGTTGTAAATATGGCCTTGTTTGCTGGACCATCCTGGGACACTTACCTGCTTGTAACTGCAGAACACTGTTCTCAACACACCTAATTTTCAGACACTGAACAAGCTCTTTACCATCAAAGTCCTGAGAATATCAAACCAGTAGTCATATAGTTCATGACAAAAACACACTTTTATCCTATAGCTCAAGTGTTGTAGAGCAGTTTTACCAGAGCTTGTGTAGGACCTGTAACAATCCTATTCCTATAAAAAAGAATAATTGCACCACCACTATCACCACTACCTCCAGCTGTTGTTGTTTCAATAGAAAGGATGATCCATGTATTTGAATACTGAAAATTACCATCTCAAAAGCCCACACTCAGCATCGTCACATTTATAGATGTGTCGAAACTTCACAGATCCCTTTGGTCAGCACCTTTAAAGTTCTATTTACTTCAAAGTTCTGCAGCTATGTACACATGTGGTAAGTACCTCAGCCTTTGTGGAGCAGAGCAGCTTGCTGCCTGTTGCTCATTCTTTTGCCCAGGCCACAGCCAAACCTCAATCAATACATATCCTCAGGTGTGCTGGGTAGCATTGTATCCCCTTGTGGATGCTATATGGGCTGCTGCTTTCTTCTCAATCCCTAAACAAGAAGACAGAGATTTTACTCTCCTTACTCACAATGCCTTGCCTCTTCATATTTTTAGGACTACGTGGTTTGTGGAAAGCAGCCTTTATTTATTGTGAGAACATAGTGTAAAAGCAGCCACACTGAATGTGACCATACACCCTTATAGTGCAGTATCCTGTCACAGACAGTGCCCAATAAAAAAGATATTCTGGACGAAAACTGTAAAGAACAGGGTAACCATTCATGGTGACAGACAGAAGGAAGGTCTTTTGCATACTGCTGGAAACTACTAGGGGTTTTTATTTGGTAAGTACTACTAGGGGTTTTTATTTGGTATTGTGACTTTCACTGGGGAAGAGGGTAACAAAAACAGATCAGAAGGCAAAAATAAAAAGTACTTTAGTCATTTTAAGTAGTGCACATGGGAAAGACTACAGGGCAAAGGCAAATGGCTCTGGTGAGTCCCAGTCCCTTTCTGAAAATGCTTTCCCTCCCTGGAAGCTTTCTTCAGTTAGCATGCAGTGTTCTGCAACCCTGTGTGATGCTCAAGATCTTTGCAAGGGCAGACTATGTGCAGGGTACAGTCTGAGGTTTGTTTGGGTTTTTTATCTTTGGAGCTGTAAGCTGCATCCTTTCAGTATGTCTTCATGTATGCATATCCTCTTTAAGAACCAGAATCAATCACTGCTGAAGCCAGTGTGATACCTTAGGCCTGAATTGCTGAAAACTGAAGATTTTTCAGTCATTCCAAATAGTTTGAGTGCTCAGAATGCACAGTTTTTCTCAGTGTTTCTTTGATTAGCCTTTGTTTTACTTATTAGTTTAACAATTTATTAATGCATGCATTTTTTTCTGTCCCATGGAATAAGTGTCTTGTTAAAAAGAAACCCAATTAAGTGGCTACCTGCAGATTACATGTCACAAGTGTACGTTTTCAAGGCAAAAATCTAAACTCCTTTAGTGTACAACTGATTAATGACAAGCAAGTACTACTTTGTTTACGAGGAGCTATTTTGGTGTGACTAGAAATTTCTTAACTAGACAAAGAAACCAGATTTTGCATTTCTTGCAGCATTTGCTTTTCATGGATTCCTTCCCAGTAGCATGGTTTTAGATTTATGGGATGCTTAATATCTTTGCTTTACATTCCAGAAACAGAAAGCTGATATAAAACAGAGATTAAGATATCAAAATTCTTATTACTTTTTTTTTTGCATAAACAACAACAGTCAAGAATTTAGTACAAATTGCAGTTGATTGCAGCAGATTTTTACAGTATTTATTCTTTAATTGCTTTGAAGACCAGAGATTTATAAGTGATACCTCTGTTGGGTCAGGGACTGTACCAATGTAGTACAGTAAATTTTTATTTAGTAAGCTAACCTTCACTGTCATTATTTAGTACCACAGTTCCTTTGACTCAGGATAATTTTCAGATGCACTTGAGCATAACTGAAACAGCAGAGCTCTTCAGCCAGAAAAAGTGCATTACCAAGTCACTGGCATGTGATGGAAAGCTTAGCTGAGTGTGTCTGCAGTGCACAACATACTGCACAATGCAGATACTTGCCCAGGTTTTAAGTAGTGCAGCCACACTGACATCCTTCTGCTGCTCTCTGTAGCTCAGGGCAAGCATGGGGTATGGCTTTGCTGTCTTCCATCATGAAGACATGCCCCAGAGGCAAAGGGATTAGCAAACTGCATCTGTGCATAAGAGTGTGAGAAATACCACAGAGGCAGAGGAGATACAGAAAACCCAGAAAAGCTGCCAGAAGCAGCACTGGGAAATGGCTGGCAAAAGAGGCTCAGGACACAGTGCAGACCTGCTGCCCTTATCTGAATCCTCCTGAGTGTAGGAAAGAGCAGCTGGAGCATTTGCCACAAAGAGGAGTGAAATAGAAATGTGTAAAAAAGGTGGTTGTGTCCATCACTAATTCCTCATGAAGTGCAAAGAAGTGGCAAAATTTCAACAGTTGTTCCATCAATGGGGTCAACATTTTGCAGTGGAATTGTGAGGATGATACAAAGAGAAACCAGTCTCTTAGTTCAGCATAAGCTGCAAAGAGAAACCAGTCTCTTAGTTCAGTGTAAGCTGCTCCTGCTAGTTGTATTTTTGTGGATTTTGTCAAAGAAAATATTGCCAATTATTTCCTATTGAACTACTCACATTACTTAAAAGTTTTAGCTAACCATCACAATGGAGTTATCCCTTTCAGTTATTCATTTTGACACCTGTTTTACAGGTTATTAATGCAATGGAGAGTGGTAGAATAAAACATGCATGCCAAGCTCATTAGATCAGTGCTCAGCCCTGTGCTCTGTGGTTGTTCTGTTGATTAATCTATCCATAAACCATAATGCAAATTTTCATGCATGTGTTCCTCCTTCAGGCCTGTATGCAGTCTGTGATGCCAGTTTTGTCTCTGGACAATGGTCTGTTCATGTTATAGGTAAGTCAGGGAGTTGGATAAGATTCACCTGGAAGCCTGTCTAAGAAGCCAGAGTAGCTCAGTTTGGGTTTGCTGGAGTTACAGGGGGTGCCAGAACCTCTTCAGACTTCCACATGGACATGTGGAGTTCCTCTCCTTAGATGTGATGGAGTGGCCAGAGAGAGCAAGTGATCTCCTGCTGCCTTGTCTCCCTGTGCAAAGCTCAGCCCTCTCTGTGAGGTGCACACTCACCTCTGCACAAAGTGCTCCTGCTCAGCATCCACTGGCAGCTCAAAGGATGCAGGACCAAACAGAGACTCTGCATATGGGGAATAAAAACTGCTGATTATTAGTGGATGTCTCCTCTCCACATGACCTGTTATACTCTCCAAAAGACCAGTGTGTCTCCCAGGAAATGCTTGTGGAAAGAGATCCAACAGTGCCTATGACTTAGCAGCCCCATAAGACCAACTGCTAGGTCAATTAAAAAGGGTAGTCTAATCCTTTTCTTTGGAAAGCCAGTCTTTGTCATTAAAAACAGAAGCAGAGAGGGATTCAAAAGTAGTGACATTATGGGAAATCCAAATCTTTCTCCCTAATTATTGAATTAAGTCATGCCCTTCATTTAGTTCCCTCCTGACTTGCTGATTTGGAGTAAGGACACCATATTCTTGTCTCCAGCCTCCCATTTTTGGGCTGCTTGTTCCTTCCACTGGCCTTGCAGTGAGAGATTTGCCTCTTCTCCTATGGGAGTCAGGTGGTTTTTCTCTCACTGACCATTCATCACCGAAAAATTAAAGACCAAATCTAAATAGTTTATCTTGGCTCTCTGCAGTCAATGGAAAGAATGAGACGCCTACAAAGGGGTAGCTCATCCACCTATCTTGGACAATTATGGTGGAATAAGATGAATTGCTATTTCTTGATGATTTCCCCAGAGAGAATCAAGGTGACAAGTTTAGATAAGACAATTCACTTTTAGATGGAAAAAATAAGAAGAGGAATCTCACCCCACCAGTGTCGTGGCCTCCAGCAACCATATATTTTTCTTAAAAAATGCATCTTCTGCTGTCAGTGACATTATTTGTTTCTTTCCCTGGTGTAAGTGAGATGAAGTCAGAGTCACTGATTTCCCAGACAACCTATACAGGATGAACATACAGTAGGCTTTCATGGCTGGCCAGAACATGTTCTTCATATTAATATCTTTTTTTATTATGGATTTTCTATAGTCCTCTGTATATCACGACTAGTGTAGCAATTTCCAAACATATGCTTTGAAAATCTGTTTCAATTTATTATTGCTGCTGTTCAGTTTTTCTCTCACAGATCTGATATAACACAAAAGTGCATGTGCAAGCATACGTGAGTATAAATGCATGCATAAAAACAATAAAAGGCACGAGCCTTCTGCAAATGCTTTGCTGTGTTTGCAGTAGAAGCGACTGCTGCCCCATCTCACGCAAGCAGTAATATGAGCTGAAACTATAAAAGTTAATGATTGTTTCTTTTGCACAAAAAAAAAAAAAATTCAGTTAGCAAAAGCTGATTTTCTTCTAAACAAATTTTATTAATAGTAACCTGCATACTTTTTGAGTGGGGATGTTCCTGGAATAATGACTGAGCGTGGAATAGAAAGATACTGGTAGATAAGGAATGTTTTGCTTTAGGATGGTTAGAAATATAGCCAGAAAGAGGAAAAGCTAGTCCATGAAGTGCTGGCTCAGTTTTCTGATGTTAAAATTGCCAGTAATTCCTCATTTCAAGATCAGTAATGTCAAAAGGATGGAGCTTCCTTGAAGTGAATGTCTAACAGCACAGCTAATATGTATTGCTTTGCTCTCTGTGATGCTTGCCAGATTTTCAACAATACTTGAAAGGCCAAGTAGGATTTTTAGATTAGCAAGGCCAAGATAAGTTTTGGAAATTCATTTTCTTAAAATAATTTTTTTTAAACCACTGGCTAAGTGGATAAGTTGAGTTGAGGGTACTTTTCTTGTATAAGGTTTTCTTAGTGACAACCACATAGAACTGGGATCTGAGAAGCTTTCAGGAACATAACACCAAAAGATAGATTGGAGAGAAATCCCCACTCCCATTTCCCTGGGCTGCATATGATGTATTATTAAATGACTGCTGCTTTCTAAATAGGGTTATAATTTATCAGTTTCCATCACCTTTGTGTAAGAACTCTGTCAAGCCTGCAAAACTTTTTGTGAATATGTATTCAGGGCCATTTCACATGTTATTTATTCAGAGGCCATTAAGAGTGAATCTTTACATATTTTGACACAGTAATAGCTTGTGACGTAATTCTATACTCAGGGATTTTTACATTGTGGCATGTGTTATCCAGGAACTCCTCATAATATGTATTTTTATGATATATTTTGAAAGCTCACATAGAATTATTCTCACTTGTGCAAATACGCATTGCACAGGTTACAATTCTGATGAAGGAAGGAAGACCAAAAAGCAGACAGGTTTTCCATAGAAGGCTGGAGATCAGTGACTCATCTTGGAATATTCTACTGATGAATTGAAAATCCTCTTCTTTAAAATATATATAACAACATCTCTTTCCAGTTACACAGCTACACACAAATTAGATTGGGTTTCTTCTCTTTCAGCTGCTGAGTTTTGTGTGGCACAGCATAGCAGCAATCCACACATTAGCGGTAAATAGAATTTAATCTACACACTGTAGGAATTCTGGGAGAAATCCTATATTTAGGCTGTACTCCACTTTCCATTACAAAAGATTATTGTGACCTTTTTATGAGAAGCTATAATGCCTCCTTTGTATATAGTAGACTTTGACTTTTGGCAAGGGAAACAAATGCCTTTTCTGGAGAACTGGCTGACTTTTATGCTACTAACATTTCCCACTTTCCTCCCGACTGAGCTCCTCAGGAATATGTTGGCTGCACAGCAAAGCAGCAACAAGCTACACAGCCCCATCTAAAGCTGGGCTGGTGCCACCAGTGATGCAGCAGCAGTCTGGGCTGCACTGGGAATGCCTGAGAGCTGCCAGTGGGAGGGATCTCAACAGCCCTACTACTTACCCAACACGTGCTCAGCCTTCTGCCTGCCCAGCCTCTGACCAGGAAGGCCACATGGGCAGCTCTGGAGCAGAATGAATGATACGGCTAACAGTTCAGATTATTGATTTTCACAGAATTTTCAACTGGTTTACAACATTTACTCTGCAATTTTGTGATGGCTGACAGAAGTGATTGAAACCTTACCTAACAAAAACTTGGGAGTCAGGTCTTCAGCTTTGTAAAACCACAGACACTCATATGAAGCCAAAAATGACCCAAATTGTTTAAAGATATTCAGCCAGATTTTGACGTGTGACTGGGCAAATCACTAATTCTGGAAAGAGTATTATTTAAGACTAATGACACAGTAATCTGCAGTTCGTTCACTGCAACATAATGAAGCAATAAAGCTAAATGATTGTGTGTGTGTGTGTAGTTACATATCTGAGTCCTCTGTGAGTAACATTTATGGTAACTGCACAATGCATTCAGACACAGCTTCCTGACTGGCAATCTCACTGTCCTTTAGGAGTGTGCATTGATGGATCCCCACAGCAGCCTTGGGAGGGAGGCCAGTTTTGTTATCCTGAAATTACAGGAGAGGAAAGTGAAGCACCAACAGTCAAGTGACTTGTACATGGCCCAAGCCAGGAACAGGAGCCAGGAAGCAAATGTACTTTGATTTAGGGTGGGTGTGCCTCCAAGTGATTACAGTTCATGTTGCTCCTGCCTACGCCTGGGGTGCTTGGCTTCATGTTTTCTGATCCTGACTGGGGCTAAACCGCAAGACCATTCTTCGACATTTGAATGATAAAGAACAACAAGAGTAAAGATTTTCTGGTGGTTAGGGTGCTAGCCAAAGCCTTTGCAAGACCTGGGTCCGACATCATTCTTCCATGCAGTTCCTGGCAGAAGTTCTCAAGACCTTGATGATATTAGAGGTCTTTTCCAACCTTAATGATTCTGTGTGGGTGCCTCAGCTGGGAATTATAGCAAGTATGCACTGGATGCCAGGTGCCTGCCTAGGCAGTACTCTAAATCCTGCTACAACAGCCTCCTAGATGAATGCTTAGATCTATTTGGTTTTCGGTCAACCCCAGAGTCACTCAAGAGAAGGTCTGTTCCCCCCTCCCACTTCTGGACTTCCCTGCCTGTGCGGGTGCTGTGGCTCCTATGTCACTCGTGTCTGTCGGTGCATGGAATATATGTTCAGTATGGGCACTATGTAATTCCAGGCGTAGCATGGTTTGAATGTCAGACAGCAAGTTGCTCGAGTGCAGAGATATATATGGGGAGGCAAAAAGGAGGAGACATTCCATTTACTTTTTTTTTTTTGGTTGCTGAAGAAAGTGCTATTTGCTAATTAATAGCACAGTTCTGTGCTATATTTCACAACTTCCCTGTATATATTTTCATGATGACTTCCTTGAATCACATCCTGAGCTTCAGTACACATTAACTTCCTAGTGTGCTTCTTTCCTGTACTTACCCTCAGAAAAGCAGATAAATGAGAAAAAAGTTCCACAGAACAACCCATAAAATTACAGTCAAGTCCATATGGGATAGATTAGGTTCTTAACCCAATTATAGTGATATTTCAAGTATAGGCATCATGGAAAAGTTAACAAGTTAGGAGACTCATTCTGATGAGATTTGATATCCATCTGAATGGCAACTTGGCTTTCAACCATGGTTTGCTTTTGGAATCCATTGAAGTTCTTGGTAAAGTATCAGTAAGACTGTATTTGAGTCTTCCATTTGACCCACCCTGAGCAGTGACAGAATTTTATGCTTCAGGGCACATTTCAATTCAAAATAGAAAAATGGAGTATTTGTGACATACAAAGAGAAAATTATAGTATCAAAGGGTGCTGAAATTTGTCTATTGTCTTTACAGTTACATAAATTTAAAAGGAAAAAATGTTCACATATGTAAGTGCTAAGAAATGGATTATCATGTAGGAAGGAGCCATTGTGAAAATGTAGGCTATACTATTTGTAGCACCTTGTCTTTCTTCAGTGCAAAGAAGAGCTACTGACTTACTTTACCCTGCAGGAAATAAAATAATATTGCTTCTGCTTTGGTTTGAGATTTTGCATGCTTGAAAATTTGGTGTGAATTTTTATGCTTCCTAATCACATCTGAATATTACTTTCGTCCCTGGAAGTGTTCAAGGCCAAGTTGGATGGAGCCCAGATCAACCTGCCCTAGTAGGTGGCCATGCCCATGGTGGGTGGGGTTGGAGCTAGATGATTTTGATAGTCCCTTCCAACCCAAACCATTCCGTGACTCTAGGATCCTATGATACACTGACAGATGCTCCTTTGTCTCTGTCATACAGTAACAGTAAAAGTCCTCTGGCTCTTTGTGGGGTGAAATGACTGATGGAGCCCATTGAGGCTGTGCATGCTGTCTCTGGAATACACACCCTTACGGTAACTGCCTGCAGTCGTTATATCAGTTTTAAGGATTTATGTAAGACATAAATGCACCAGAACAGTGTTCCTTCAAAATAGGTACTGAAGCCAGGGAAGTAGTTTCTGAATCTACTTTGCTGCAGGGTGATTATAAATAGAACAGTGCTCAAAACATCCATGCAATGAAATTCTTTGGAAAGGACGAACTGCATATATATAAAGTTCTGCAAGATGCCGAAATATGCCTATTTCAGCATGTGTGTATATTTGCAATACATAACAAGTGCCAGGGCTTTTTTATTTTAAGACTTCAAAACATTTTATATAACATGTTTACATTGTCATTCCAGCAAAGTAATCATCAGAAAAGAACATCATGAGCTTTATATGTAAATCATATTTCAAATGCATTTATTTGGTAAACCATACCATGCATGTAAGTTTGACAGAGTTGCAATTGTTTGCACTTTCCTCCTGGACCAATAAGTGAGTACTTGGCCATCCCTCTTTTTACCCCTTTGTGCTAATTGTTACATTTTGTTGCAGTACTGAGGGGAAAGATGTGCTGATACTGAGAAATAACAGAGGAAGTGTAGAGCTGTGGAAAAGCTTTTTTTAAGGGCACCTCCAGCTTTTCTCAGAATGGGTGCTTAAAGGTGCACGTCCTCTGTGGATACTGCTAGCAGTGCTCTCAACATTTCCCTTGCATGCTGGATCATGACTAAAGAACATCAGTTTTACTTCCATGTCTGATCGAAGCCATGTATGCAACACGCTTAGGCCAGCTGTTGCAAGAGAACAAGTAAGATGGCCTATGGCAATTTCCTTTTTTTCTGGAAGACTTTCATGCAACCCAAGGCACATCAATACCACAGATTAATTCCATATATGCTAAGAGAATTCTTGAAAATCCAGGGGACAATGTCTGGAGACTGACACTGAGGTGTTCTTAGATGTCAAAAAACAGTTCACAAAAGTGAGGGGAAGAAGATTAAATCCTCCTATTGCTGAAATAACTGGAGTTCAGCTGTCAAAGAGCACAGTCCACATGTGTAAACCTTCTCTATAATGGCAGTTCCGCTAATATTTAAGTGGGAATAAAAACCAATTAAAATTAAATTACACCTTGCATCTGGAAAAAGCTGAAAAAAATATGTTCCAGAGTCCTCTAAATGATATCCTGACACAGAGCATTATTTATAGCATGATAATGAGGTAGACAGAAAGGAAGAAAAACCTAAAATGAAAATCAGCTATAATAACTCATTGAACTCCTAATGCCTTCTGCTTGTCCCTCAGCTGGGGAATCTTCCTTCTAAAAGCTGCTGCATCAGGTCCTACACATGTCCAGCTATTTTTAGGCTTGCAGCAGGCTGTTTACAGGGGATTTGAAGTCTGGCAACCCAGATACTCTAGACACAGTTGGAATGCTCGCGCCTCTCCACAGGTTACACTTGGAATTAAAAACTGCTATGTGGCTCTGTCATTCAAACCTTATAGTGTCTGGCATTGGGTATCCAAAAAATCGTGATGAAATAGAGCACTGTGGTTTTAATTTAAACTACTTAATGCCAAAAATATTCATGGACAACTTGTTGGCCAGTGGGCAAGGAAAAAGTTTTTGGTGAGCTTCCATTTAAAGACTATAGTTTTGATTCAGTCAGGAATCACTTCTTTTTTTTTTTTTTATAATTTGACAGTATTTCTTCCTTTTCAAATCGTATATCAGACATTCATATTCAATATTTACCAGACACTTTTTGAAAATTGGTATTCCATCCCTCCTCAAGAATGGATTTCAGCAAATTTTTCATTCTCCATTACATGTAATATTATATCCATCCACATGACCAGTGTATATGAACTGACAAGATCAGCATAACAAGACATTCTAAGCTCTGAGGTACTCTTCACCATTATATCTCTGCAAGATTTTCAAATTACACATCTCCACTATTTTTTAAATACCTTTATAAATTAATTATAAATTAATTATAAATTATTTGCAACATTAAATACAACTTCAAATTGTTCAAAGCATTATTTCACTTGGTTTTCTTCTTTTTAATAACATACATTGTATGATTCTATGATTTATTGTTCATTTTTACAAGTTATAAAAATAAATACTTTTTATCCTTTTTTTGACTTTTCAACATTTCCATGTTGTGGGACTGCTATTCTTTGGGCATCTCATCAGTTCCAATTTAAACTTTCTTGTGTCATATAGTCCACATATGCCTTTAGCATTTGTAGGTGCAATTTGCTTCAGTAGTCATAGGAGTAAAGACTTCTTTACAGTGAAAGAATTTGGTGTTAGTTGTTCCTGTTGGATTTTCACCCAGAAACACAAAGCAGATGTGATGTTATTATCACCTGTCAAATACTCTGCCTTGAATTCTGTCATCACTGTTTGATATAAGTTGTAAGCTGGAAACAAATGGAAGGTTAATGTTGATTTTAGAGAGACCTGAGAAACTTGTTTGTGTACTTGGTTCCAAAATGCTGAAATTTGAAGCCTGAAACCTCAAAGAGAGGTCAATGGGAATTTAGCATCTGAATGTCTTTGAGGATCTAGGCTTTGGTGCTGTAAAAGTGGAGCTTTTTATTCCAAAGGAAGGCCTGAGGCCACTGTACTGATTTACAGATAGCCCCTTAACAGCCTCTCTCTTAACCTGGGCTGTGAGACCTCACCAGCTCTGATCTTAAAGCCAATTATGCCCTGTGGCTGTCAGAATACAGCTTTAGGGTCCAACTTCACTTATCTCAGTTTGGAAATGCTGGTATTTTTACTCCGTTTCTAAAACACCACCTCTGTCAGAGGCAGTGAGTAGGATGGGAGCACATGTACTTTGCTTTGTTTTCCCTCCAACTTGAACTCTGTGTTGTGAAACACAATCAGTCTGGTCATGGTCTACACAGCTGAGCTTTCCTTCGAGGCAGGAGCATTCCTCTGAAGGCAACAAGCGTGTAAGATGATGTAAGGGGGTTTCTGACCCCTGTGGGTAATACTGGCAGATAAAATGAGGCCTGAGAAGCGCACTTACCTTTTCTGACTTTCCTGAAAGCCAAGAGGAAAAGTCTAGTGGAATAAAGTTCCTAGTCGAAGGACACAAATAGTTTTAACATGCAAACACTTGTACAATATTGCTATCTCTTAGATACTCTTCTACTGAGTATGAAGGACATCTGTGTCTACAGTGAATAAGGTAAAAGTAACATCTGGTAACTGAGCTGTTCCATCCCCACCACACATCTCTGACAGGGAGCTTGTTGCCTTGCCTAGCCTCATGCATTAGCTTCAGCTTCTGCAGCTGTCCCTCTGTCATCCTGAATCTGTGCCTCCTTCCCCAGGTACAGACAGCACATAACACATGCATGAGCTAACTGCCCAAGTATTTTGTCAGCTTTTTGATCAGCCTTTGCACCTTGCACAAAGTTCTCTGTTGTCACAGCCACATTTCTAGCTTTGCCTGAACTAATGAGCAACTCTGGTATGTTTACCTGAGCTTTATTCCCTGAGTTATCCTCTGCATGTCACTTCCTTGGTTTATTAATTTCATTTTTAATGCACAGAGTCCCTAGAAGGAAGGCAGCTCAGATAGGTGTTGACAGATGAGTTCCCTGCTCCCAATAGCCTTCTCTGTTCCCAGATGCTGGGACCCTGGCTGCAGTAAGCACTTGCTCTGAAAAGTCACTCAAGTCCAAATTGTTTTCTGATTTGTGCTTCCAAAGGCAGATAGCAGGATGGGGAGGACAGTCTCGACTGTCTGCCTTTGAAGATACAGCAAAGCAGAAGCCTAGATTTAAGTGCCCTAATCCTTTTCAGGAGTGGTGAACTTCATTAGACTAAAATTAGCCTATCTGTGCACTGCCTTTATGTCCCTGTCCAACAGTCCCATCACTAGGTGCCATGCAGTCCTCAAAGCTTTACCTGGAACAATTCCTTTTTCCCTTGACAGTCTCATAATGTGTGCTGAGAAGGAGCAATCACTGCTTTAACCTTCAAGCATTTTCTTGTCAATTAATCTTTAAAACAATTTCAGGTGAGAGAAGGTACTATCTCACCATGACAGGGCCTGTAGGATCTTACATGCCTACAGACTAGTGAGTGTAGGGATGCTTGAAATACCCATGAGATTCTCCACACACGGCTGGAATTGCCAGTGCAAGCTCCACAACACGTTTCTAATAGTTCTGGGGAAAGGGTCTAGACTACTGCCATCAGAGAGAAGTGAGTTAAATTGTCTCCTGCAGAGAGAAAGTGGCTACAGCTATCATACATTTACCTGCAGCTGCCTTCATGCTGGCTGCCATGTTTTCATGGGACCAAATATCCAGAGAAGAAAAGAGAAGCACCCAAGGAAGAAAGAAGGGACTGAGGCAGTTGGTGATGCTTTCTTCCAGGCACATCTGAGCCAGAGTTGCCCTGGCATGCTACAGGTTTACCCTCAAAAATATTTGTGGATCAGCAAGAAACTTGCTGTGACTCCCAGCCTGTAGGCATAGAGTTAGAAATGCCAGGCTGCACAAAAAGGCAATGATACTTTGCTCCTGGGAGAGAGCAGCAGAAGGGATCAAATTTTTGTGTGAATCTACTGGAAGGCCCTGAAATATCCACCTGAGGAATTAATAGCACATGAGATCCATCATTCTGCATTGCACTGGAGTTAATGGAGTCAACAGTGCTACCATAAATGTATAATTTCATTTTAATGGGGTGCAGATATCCCCTAAAGATCCTTGAAAGTGCAGTCCAGCTCACAATAAGAGCAAAGTAACAAATTTTATCCTCCAGATATCCAACCAAACTTGTCTCCTTGGAATATGGTTTCAGCTCCCTTTTCTCAGCTGCAGCAGTACAGAACAGGGGAAGAGGTGATTCTCAGAGTAAACACATGTCAAGCCTTTCAGGAGTTTGTAGATCAGAAAAAATACTGCCAGTCCAAAACAAGGAAGTTGTGATTACAGGTCTACATGGAGGAAATGCTACAATTAATAAGAAGTCTGCTCTACCTTCAGAAAAATCAATAGGCTTGTCTCTGAGAGGTCAAGACAGGAGCAAGTTATTTCTAGTCCTCTGAGGCTTCTGCAAGGAATGTGCTGTTGCCTCTGTGACACCTTGAGGACACAGAGCAGTGGTGATTCTCATAATTGACAAGAGAAGGGCAGTATGGAATATGCTGGGTGAGATGGCCACAAAGGGATGAGAGCTTTTGCAGCTCTCTAGAAAGTTACCACCTTCTTGAATTCATCTGGAGGAGTGATGATTGGTCAGATGTAGAATTCAGGTCTTATGTTAACTCAGGACATGATTGTCACCCAGAACTGAATCCACTTATGCTGCCTTTGTTTCTTGCAAAATTTAGACCAGTGACAGGCACTATACTCCTGGGTGACATGAAGCAATTTTCACTCTGACGAGCGTTGTGCTGAAGATGCTGACAAGCTGCTTCACTTGTCATGCTTTCCCAGAATCCCAGAACCACATCAGAGCTCTTCAGGATAACAGGTCCCTTTTTCTGCCTAAAAAATTCAGGCTCACCAACATATGTTCTGAGTGTGCTGATAAGCACTGCCCAGGCCCAACTAAAATAGGCACTTCTTGCCTTTCTGAGTTATTATAAGTCTATAGAGAGAAAGTCGGTCTGTTTTTAATGAGTACTATTAATATCTCCTTTTGTGAGAATAACTCATCTAATACCCTGAAGCCAGAGGCAGTTAGGTTTTTGTTTGAGAGACCATATCATCCTATTATCATTTTCATCTGGCAAGCAAATGCAAAGAGCTAGAATGAAAACAGTGGATTAATTACACATTTTTGCTACGATTCTTAATCTCATTAAAACTTTCTCAGACAGGAGTGAATTGTGCAGCAACATTGGTTATTTGTTCTTCATTAGTGGAGGTCAGACCCTCGGATCCCAATGTCTCTGGGAGGAGTCACTGCCTGGCTCTGGCTGCCTGGACTCCTTTGCTTGGGACACTGCTAGAGATGGAAATGCTCATCCTGCTGTGTCCAGGCATCTGCTCTGTTCGTGTGAGGTTCCTTCTCCCTCCTCATCTGAGTTTGTGTTTGCGAGATCTGTGTTTGCTGTCTCTCAATGAGAGTGACTCCTTGTATTCATCCCATGGCTTTTACACTTTGAGTGCAAACTCTTGTTAAATGACTGTTTGGGAAAAGTGGTTAAAATGGCGGCAGGAGCTTGGTGCTCTTAAGGAAGTTCCATTAGGAGTCAGGCACCTTGTGCTCTGGCAGCAATAAACAAGTTTAGAAAGGAAAAGTAGAATCTGCATGCTTTCATGTAGCTCATGGTTTCATTTCCTTGCTTTTTAGCCTTGATTTGGATACATTGCATATGTAGCAGCCTCATGAGCTTCACAAAAAAGATTTCTGTGTATAAATTATAACAGCTTTATTATTTCCTGGATAATGGCATTAAATTCTATAAATGTCATCTGGATGCCAAATACTTAAAATTCAAGATGTAGTGCATTTAAGAAAGACTCTTATCTTGTGTTATAGAAATTGTGCTTTTTATTTAAGGCAAACAGTTATCCCTGAAGACATTTACAAGTAGATATTTTCAGTTGCCTTAATCAAGCTTTTTAATATACATGCAAATTGAAGCTGCAAAATGCTTGGATACACAAAAGCAAGGAATAAGTGCACATACTGTCTTTCTTTCTAGATATTGTGTAAGCGCACGGTGAATATTTTTCTAAATATCAGCGTAAATGCATGAAAAACGTGCTTAAAGGTAGTTTGTAAGCTGAGCTAGGACTTAAAAACATAATTCAAAGACAAGGTGAAAATGAAGACTAAAACCACCAGAGAGCAAGGCACTGAACAATGGCATTAAGCATTTACAAAAAAAAAGACATTCTGTAATTTCTTGTTTTGAATCTTTTTGTGGGTGGAATTCTGGCTCTGCTGCAGTCAATGGGAGTTTTGGCATTGACTTCAATAGGTCTGAGTTTCACCCTGTGTTTTTAGGATAATTCTTCAAGGGATTTATAAGATATAATTTTAAATCATAACAGAAAACACCCACTAAGGAAGCTACTAAATATTTTTTTGGGAAGAACAAATGATTTTAATATGGGAGCAATTTGAAATACTCTTCCAACTAATTTTTATTTTTCTTGTTTAATACAAGCTTGAGTTTTATACAACAGGAAAAGCAAAAGTCATGACTGTGTATGCTTGAGGATTTTTATCTTACAAGACTTTTTAAAAAGTTGCAGCAGCCAATTTTTTTAGTTTTATGTTTGATGAACTTTAATGAACTTGATACCTTTACCTATTAGATAAGAACCACATCTCATCACTAGTCAGTCAGATAATTAATGGTTACAACTGCTGTAATAAAATCTGATATTAATCCAACCTGCCATGGTCTGTTTATTATTGTGAAGCAAGTCGTGTATGACAAACTGACAGCAAAATGTGGAAGAAACAGAAAAGGTATTCATGCGGATGGTTTGTTTTGGTGAGTGACATTCTGCATTGGTTAACACCATCTGACACAAAGCAGGTAATCATGTGTTTTCAAATGCCTGCTTGAAGGTCTATGGTAGACAAATAGGAGCCTTTATGTCGACTTCCGTGTGCTTTGAAGTCACTAATGAGTATGTTTTTGAATAACACATAGCGTGAAATCTCAGCTGAAGCAGTAACTACATTAGCATTAGGGCAACTGTTTTCCATTCTTCCTCTTTCCCTCTACTTCCTATTTTTGTGGTTTTCTGATGCTGCACCTTATCAGTGATTACAGTGTAAGATCTTTGAGACAAGGAGACCATCTATTTATGTATACACATACATATGTGTGTCTCTCTACCTGTGATTCTTTATGTGACATCTCATTTGTTCTGAGTCCTTTGCACACTCCTGAATTTCCCAAGCCCAGTTACATGGTCCTGTGACAGTATGCCTCACTGCTCCTCAGTTATAAAAATGTGTAATTTTTATTGATGGGCAGCTGTATTTTGTATTAATGCAACTTACATTAAAATGTGAATCTTGCATGCTAGCTAGGATCAAGATAATTTTCAAGGAAGTATTTGCTTAAAGGCCATGGAGTAGTACCAGGAGATTAATGTAGTGAAGAGCTCAGATCATCCTCTTTACTGTTTAGTAATACCATTCCTCTGCAGCTCTTACCAGAGGGGTTTGTTCATTGAGGTCAACATTTTCAGCCTAAGAATTAAATTTAGATTCTTCAGTCTATATTTATGTGTCTAAATATAAATGGTTTCATTTTCAAAGGTGCAGATTACTCCTGACTGGTGCTGACAGCATCTATTCCCATCTTCCCTGCTAGAATTATTAGCAGGCACCTTCATGCCCTGCTGTGCCAAGCAGGGATTCCTGACATGCAAACACATGTAAATATCATGAGTGCCATCTGACAAATGTAAAAGGACCAGGATGAGGAAGGTTGTATGGACACACTTCAGGGAAAATGAGTAAGTAAGCACAGAAACTGGAAAGATCAGAGCGAAGACTGATTGTTAGATTTTTTTATAGCATTGAAGATCTGGTTAGACAACAAGTAAAAATGAGTCACTTGATCCAAAAAAAATCTTGAATAATGGAGTGTGCAGTTACCAAAGCACCTTTTTAAGGAAATGTGTGTTAATGTCAGAGGACAGCTGCAAAATGCAGTAGTTTTTTTTACTTCAGTCAAGGAGAAACCTTAACTCTGCAGGACAAAACTGATTGTCCACATAGAGTTTTATTGATGCATTTGCATAAGGGCAGGTACAAAACACCTGACCTAATTGGAACTGCTCATCCTTTCCTCGTGTGGTGTGAGTTGGGGATAGCCAAGAATCATCAGACAAAATGTGTAAAAACACCAACAAATGCAGGTCAAGCACCTTCTGAATGAAATATTATCACTGACTTTAAACAGAATAAACAACATTTATGCTGCTTGAAACAGCTTGACATATGTGTTCTTATATCTAATCCCCAGCCCTGTCCAGATTTGCTTTTCATGTACACAGTAACTGACAATAAACAATTAAAATAAAATATTGGTTCTCCAAAGAAAGTTGGCCAGTTTAGGTAAAAACACTTTTAGCTCCAAACTAATGTGCATACATGTTATTTTTCAGGTTCATGGATACCTTTGTTTCCAGTCATCTTTGTACCATGCTAAGTCTCCCCTTTCCTGTCACCACTCCCCAGTTTAAGTTGCTTTGCAAAGGTAGATTATAGTA
Source organism: Lichenostomus cassidix (assembly GCF_008360975.1). Taxonomy (NCBI): domain Eukaryota; kingdom Metazoa; phylum Chordata; class Aves; order Passeriformes; family Meliphagidae; genus Lichenostomus; species Lichenostomus cassidix. The sequence goes on along the minus strand of NC_139479.1, from coordinate 49,781,332 downwards.
CTCTTTGCCCCCCTAATTCTCTATTATTAAAAAACAGTGCACATTCATATTTCACATGAGAAGTTGTTACCTGAAAAATGCTAGAGGTCTAGTAGTCTTTGAGGGTATTTGGAACAAGCCATTACTGTTTGCAGACTAATTGTTTGGTGAGAATAAGGCAAGCTACTTTAATGACAGCTTGTGAAATAATAATCTATGATATAGTACTTGGATGTAGCAACGACTGTGTTTCAAGCCAAGTAAAGAAACTGTCAGTATCTTGTGCGTGAGAAGCTTGTAGATACCCTGAGGTGACTTCATATAATTCTAAACCAGCAGGTAGCTTCTTGCATAGCTAATCATGGCATCAGTGCCTGGAGCAAGTGGAGGTGGTTGACAATGTACTTTAGTTTTAGATGAATTCAGCTCCTTTTGAATATCATTTTAATTCCCCATTCCAGTTTCTAAAGTAGGCATTTACATGCTTTATTTTTGCAAAATACGGACAGTAACCTTGGGGAGGAGAAAGCATAGCTTGTGTTAAAAAGCAAACAAATAAATCAAAACCAAAGAAACAAACAAAAAAAACCCCTAAAACACAAACTGATTTTGGTAACTCTTATTACCAAATATAAGAGCTGGGAAAATAGTAAGGAAATTGGTCTTTTTCTCTCTTTGTGAAATATCTCTGAAATATTTCTGAAAAAGCTCAGTGTAAATCAGTTTGAGGATATGGGTTATTCATAAACTATTTAAACTGTAGACTCCTCAAACTCTGCTAGAAACTATGGTGTTTGACTAGTTGTGTGGTATATTAATGTCTGCTTTCTCCTAGAATTACTGACATTTTTATAAAACAAGAGGAACACAAGTGGTTTCAAGATGACTGTCCAAAAACTCTTCTTTAAAACAGATGGTCAGTCCTTAAAGCAGCCTGTAAGAAATATCAGAAGCAGAGAGCTCTTTAATAGGATTAAAGATGGGTAAGGACTTAAATGGGTAAGCACTTAAATACTTACCTTTGAAAAATCCATTAATTCATACCTTTTAACACCTTTAAAATCAAGAGCTTGAGACTTTTGTTGCTCAGCAATACTCTTGTTATGCCAAATAATGACACATTAACACTACTTTGACACTTCACAGAAAAAATTAAGAGAAAACAATAGCTTGTTTTCATCTCTGTGAGAAATATTTAAAAACATGTATCAAACTGGATGTTTTATTCAGTGAATGCTGGGAAAAAAGCTTGACTCTTTATTCTCCCTCTTCTATTGTCTTCACTATACCTAGACTATGTCTCAGTCTAAATTCTGAAATTTTGTGCATGTAGCACAACTTGTGTACTCATGTAAAAGTATGTAACTTGTTAAAAACTTGGGTTACAGCACCTGAGCTGACATTGCTGGGCAATGTAAATTCCTTGGTTTGTACCCTGTTGCTTCACATCACAGGAGAGGAGAATAAAAATTATGAGAAGGACGATCTTACAATCGCGTTAAAGCCACATGAAAGTCGGTCTCAAAAATGAAGTCACGTAGACAAACAGTTCACCAGCAGCCTTTCCTCACTGCCCAAGTATCCCAAACTCCCCACTATGCTCGCAGAGATTTTCCAGAGCTTTACTTTCTTTCTGTTCTATTTGACTATCTCTAGCTTTACATCTCCTGAGCGCTATTTTCTTCTCATCTGCCCATTCAGAGAAGAATGGACAATGCAAAGGTTATCTGCTGCTAAGCCCTTTCTGTGCAGACAGAGACTCACAAGGCGGCTCTGACAAAGAGCAGCTCATCGTTCATGATCATTATGCTTCATTGTGTGCCTCTTGGGGGTCACCAGGGAAGTCAGGAGCTGGCTGAAACTTTCAGAAACTTTCCAGAAGCCTTCATGGGCTCTTTTGTCTCTGTGTCCTCAGTGGTTTCGGATACAATGCTGTAGGAGTAAGTGAGGGTTTGGAAGGAGAAGCAGCAGTGAAGGGTGCTTTCCACATAAGTCTTGTTAAAACTTTGTGCATGAAGGGCTTAAGAAGTCTGGTGGGGTATAAATACCTGCAGAGACTTTTTGCTTTCCTTCCCTCTGAAACAGTATTGTCTGGCTGGTTGGGTGTAGCAGTTGAAACCTCTCTTCTGGGAACAGTATTAATGGTCAAAAACTTTTATAGTGTGAATATGAATTTAGGTTACTTGAAAATGGAAAGTAAACACAAGAGCTGGGTGAGATATCTGTGTTGGCTAGCCAAAAATACTCACAAAATAAGCCATTTTTAAAAGCAGAAAAGATCCTTTTTTTTTTGCCATTGGCACTATAAGGAAATATGAGTCTATCTTAAGAGACTCTGAGTTACTAATTATAATTTATTGTAATTTTCTTGAAGAAAGGTTGTGTTTATATAAAAAAAAGAGACACAAAAAAAGGTGAAAAAATTCTTTTGATCAAACATTTAATTTTTCAAAGGATGTTAAAACAAAGAGTATGGCTCTCTTCCTTTAATAATGTATCAGATTTCACTCATTGTCTTTTCCTCTTTCTCTGCATTTTCTCCCACTGAAAACATGATGAATGCAAGGGGAAAGGGACTGAACAGAATGGTGTTCTTGCAACAAGACTTTTTCTAAAATAAAGTTTCAAAGGATTAAAAAATTGAGAAATATGTTTTCCAATAATTCAAAAAAATATCTCATGATTTTTCTGGTGAAAAAAGAGCACAAAAATCCACCCTCCAAAACAACGGGGAGAGGTAAAAACATTAAAAAAGAAAATCCTAAATAAAGCAAATATTTTTTCCCATCAGAAACAAAACTTCATTTTAGAATTAAATGAAATCTGTTTAACTGGTTTTGAAAGCATAACATATTAATCATAGTTACTAAGAAATTGAGTCATTTGGCTCAGTTCATCACAGCCAGTCATAACTGTGAAGCAGAATAGCCTGAGAAACAGTCGGGAAGTCACAGAGGACAGATCATCCGCAGATAATCCGCAGGTCATGACTGAGGTCATTTAGCACAGAACAATCACGATTTTTTGTTGGTATTATGAGGTCAGCTCTCATAATATGATTTCTACTTGGGCATGAGCAAGCACTTGTATGTTGGTATGTGCCAAAATGAATGAATGGTTCAGACCTTGCATGGTCAGAAATTTGGTCCACCTATCTGAAAAAGTCGTGTGTGTGCAAGGGTGATAATGCACAAATATTCCATGCATTATAAACAAACAAGCAAGCAAACAACAATTAAGTAGGCAAAACAGAAAAGCTTAAGATCACCTGTGATGTTATGTCATAAGAGTAAGAAAGGGTGGGGTATATTAACAGCATGCAAATATCTACACATAACCTATAGAACAAATGTTCACATCTGTGTTAATCAATGTGGTTCTCCCAAACAGTCACTGGAGTGGAAATAGTGCTTGAAATGTGTGATGCATGTCTGTCACAACAGAGACATAAAGCCAGTTCAGATGAAATGTGCCCTGTGTGCTTCTTCCTTTCATCAGCCATAACTAGCATGACTAGAGCAGATACAGATGTCTACATGGCACAAGGGCAAAATTGGTGAGAAGACTTCTTCCCCAAATGGCTCACCAGATCCCTATGCAACTCTCAGAAATTTGCTTAGGAGTGTCTTAGAAAAGATGGAACTGAGTGTGGCAAAGGCTCAGAGGAACCAGGTCTGCCTGTGATCCTTCTTATTAATAGCATTATTAGTAATTACTAATAGTAATATTTAGAGTAATTATTAATTATTAGTAATTAATGATAGTAATAACGTTTATCTTTCCCTCAAAGGAAGGAAAAAACCCATAACACTGCAATGGTCTCTGTTTTTATAATTCATGCATTGTTTGGGATAAAATCTAAGGACTCCATAGATCACTGTTAATCTGAGCTGGACCTTAATTCCAGGGTTAACTCTGGCTATGAGTAGTTGGAAAGGTCATTCTCTTAAAATTTGTTTCTGGGCTTATTCCAGCATTCACATTAGAATGATTGCTGCCTATTCAGTCTCTATTAGGAGGTGCTTTTCTAGTGGTAATGTAGCCAAATAGCTTAATCCCTTCTTTAGTTTTCACCAACCAAAAACCACTGGCGATATTGTGCCTGTGATTCTGTGATAAGAGATACAGGTGGGGGCTATTCAGAAACACTCAGGTTTGCTTAAGTGTACTACCATTGAAACAACAGTGAAATGTCCATTTCTGGCTGTACTCTGATCTCTCAAAAGTTAACCGGTTCTGTTTGTTTCTAGGTGTAACAATTACTATTGCTATAGTGACACAAAACAGTGGCTAAGGCTGAGCATCATCTAAAGCCTCATTCCCTACCACCTCTCCTCCCCTCCTCTGCACCTGTCACAGCCACATGGAACATGTGAAAGTTTCTTCAACACCTTCTCCACTGCTCTGAGCTGTGGCCAAGCTGTAGCCACAGAGAAGGCTACAGGGCTGCTCAGTGTGGCTGATAAGGAACAGACAGACATGAAATATCATATATCAGCAGCAAAAGCTGGTGGGAAGCGTGCAGGCTGCTACCTGTAAGTTAGGAGATAATTCTGGTGTGGTGGAGGGAGTCCTGCTAGGGAAGGATGTTCTGGCTCTGGAGCTACTGTAGGCTGGCTGTTAAGAAAGTGCTCAGCTATTCAGTGTTTCTAAGCCCTCACCTGAAGTAAAAGAAAGGTCAAACAGCAAGATGTCTACTGTGTTTTCTAAGCAAACAAATAATCACTCAAACAGAAAATCAAATTATCCCACAGAAATTTAATTTAAAAAGATAATTCAAAGATAGTTTAAAATTACTATGTCAGGTGATAGAGACAAGCCCACTATGCTCAATAAATCAAGCATAGCTGAAACACTCAGTGGGTTTGGCTCCCTTGCCTCACATGAAGCAATTCACAATTAAATGTGAGTTTTCTTCTTTAAACAATTTCCATTGTTTCATTTTCTTTTTTGTGGTTATTTGTTCCCTTGGAAGGTGTGCTAGTCATGTTGCTTTTGAACTAAAATTCAGCATACCATATACTTTTTACTGGCATCAATGCAATTGCTGCTCTTTGGCCTCCTGAAGCCCCAGACCACCAGACTAGAACTGGTGTGGTGTGCTGCTGGCACCTTTTCTTTCACAAGCACAAAGTACATCACCCCCACATTGAAGCAACTATAGTAGTTCCTTTCTGGTTTCAAGATCCAGTTCAAAAGAACTGCCCTGGCTTCATGGACTTGTCAGGCACTTGCTCGAACCTATTGTACTTCATACATCTTGGGCTGGATCCACTCCTGGCTACAGAAGAGGCTGAAAAAGTGCCTGGGGCATGCAGCTGACCGCTCTCCCAGCTGGAGCAGCTGTGAGCAGAGCAAGCTGTTCTCCTGTGATCTCTGCTGTGCAATTCCCATTTGAGAGAGGCTACTCTCCAGCACACTTTTAAACAGCCACAGGACTTCTAAGTATGCAGATGATGGCATGTCAAGCAGGCAAAATCCTCCTTGCTGAGACAGAGCTACGATAGGTGCTGTGTGAAGTAATTTTTCATGAGAAGGGATCCTCTGCACAGCAATTCTCAAAACTGAAGTGGAGGGAAAACTGTTTAGACTTTCACTTTTTCCTTTTAAATCCCCTGTTTTTCCCAAAGTCATCTTCTCTGGACCTCCAGGTAATCCATCAAGAGCCAAATGATGCCTGTTTTGCTCCCTTGGCTCCTACCACCTACAGTTCTCTGTTTCTATAACTCAGCAGTGCTGGGTATTAAGATTTTATCACAAGTCTCATAATATTTTGTATTATTTTATCTAAACCTCCACTGAAGCCAGCTAATTACAAGAAAATTCTATCTCATTTTTTATGATGCTGATACATAATCCAAATTGCAGAGAAAGGTCTGGGTCACAAAAATTTAACCTATCAAAAACTGCATGAAAACCTCAAGATTTTTTCTTAATTTCATGGGCTTTATGGCTAACTTGGGAGTCTGATTTATAATTTTTGAATGCTTATACAGTCTCATCAACATTTTACCCATTTTCATGAGATGACTGTGTGTTACCTCAGTTTACTTCATTCTGAGCCCTTGAAATTTGATTTGCTTTGAGGTCAAAGGCAGCATAGATGATTAATTAACAATAACAAACTGTATATTCATAAGTAAGGAAATAAACACCCAAGCTGGGGTGACTGCTGCATTCAGCATTAGAAACCTGTGGGTAAAGTGTGGACGCCATTCTAAGTGGCAGGAAAAATTATACCATAAAATGTATTCTAAATGTGCAGTGTATGTTAGAGCAGAATCTTTTAAATGTATTTTACCAGAGGACACTGAAAAAGTTAGCAAAGATCTGAGAGGACTTGTGATCATTCTCTATAAATACATTAGAGAGGTAAATACAGGGAGGTTGAAAAGCTATTAAAAATAAAGGATAAAGTTGGCACAAGAACAAATGGTATAAACTCACCATGAATAAATTGAAGCTGGAAATTAGAAGGAGGTTTGTAAGCATCAGAGCAGTGAGGAAGTTTTACCTGTTTTTACTGAGACTATGGTATGTAGCCTTGAAAATCACATGCCCTACTTACCATGAATCCAGCCTTTCAGGGGTCAAGAAGAACCATAAAAATCTTCAAAAATCTCTACTCCCAAGTATAAAAATGTCAGAATTCTGAGGGAAAATATATATTGAAAGACCTCTTCAACTAGAAGTATTAATATGAAGTTCTTTTTTCTAGCCCTGTAGAGCTGAACATTTTTTAAAAAATAGTTATTGAACATGTGTTTTGCATAAAGTGCCCTTTAAATTCACCCCTCCATATGGCTGAATGTCACCTATTCTGAACACCCCTTTTTCTCTGCCATCACTGTGAGGGGAAATTTCAATTTCAAGGCAAACAAGGAAATGTTTTTCACTAACTTTGAAATGGATTCTGCTCTACTGTTAGATCAGTGAAATTCAAAATCAGGAAGTTTCTTACTGTTTTAGGCAAGAAAATCTCTCCGTGTTTGAGGTCTGTAGGTATTTTGTGGTAAAAAAAAATAAATTGGAAATTTCTCAATACAAACAAATTATAGTTATTATATTGGAGGCATTGTCTGATCCCACTTTTAGGGTACCACTACAGGAAAATAATGTGGAATTGTGGTTAGAGTAATGAAATAATAATTTTGAGGCAGTAGTTATCAACTTTTAATTATATTCTATGAAAAAATCAAAAATCTGCCTCCGTTTGCTAAACTTGTGCGTTCAAGTTTTACATTGGTAAGATCTCCCAAATTCACTGAAATTTGCAGGTTATCACTTAAAAAGTGTTTTAATATATCTTCTGTATCAAATATCTGCATAGAATTAGACTATTTGCACTGGCTAAATCTGCAGCTCCATGTTAGAAATCTGCCTTAGTTCCTCCTTAAATTTAACTTGCTTTTGTCTTGATTGTCTTAATTTTTGCAGCCACATAACAGTGGCAGCTCCTGCACCTGACTGTGCCTAATTCTGGAAAGCAATGCAAGTAACTCTGTCTTTACGCTGAAACTTTTCCTTGTTTCCTTGCTGGCTCCTTTGTTCATGGCATATTCATTTGCTAGTTCTGAAAATGCATGTTCAGACTCAGCTACACATCCAACCCACTTTGTTTTTATTTATCAGCCACCTAGCAACATTTTCTTCAGACAGGATCCGCAGTGACTACGTGCCATTCACAAAGTAATACCTTGTGTGTTTGTAGCTGTGCAACCGCCTCTCGTTTTGTTCTGAAATTATTCATCTCACAGTACTGGTTGTGAAAAGAGACACGTGATTTTTAATCTTTTCAGAGAAGCCACGTACATTTTTCAGAAAAAATCTTTCGAATTCTTACATTATAAACCCAGTCATAAATTTTAGTAAAGGTAAGAGGAATATTGAAACCTGACTTTCCAGAGTAATTTGGTTACATGAGACTTTTGGACTTCAGCTTTGCCTTGATTATAAGGGAGAGTTTAAATATGTGACTGAAATGTGCCTTGAAGGCTGAACCTCCCCCCACAACACAGAAGGTAAATTAGAAAAAAAAATAGTCTAAAATGTTTCATCTCTAAATATCTTTGATATTTGGGCCAAGTTCGTAATTATTAGCAGGTATGAAAGAAGAGTTTTGAGCATTTATGGCACCAAGACATCCTAGTCCAGAAGTAAATATTTTGTTTACACCTTACTTCAAGCATTATAATATAGACATCTGCATTGCTCTGTACTCCCTTTATTGTCAAGGTAAAGAAACAAACACTTGCAGGCAGCCTCTGCATCTAACCTTTCACGTATACACCAGTGTGAGATGAAGAACATCCTGTCCATTTCTTATTCTACTGTATTGAGCATAAGAAACTTTTAATGACTGGATCACATCTGACATTGGGTAAAATCATCCTTCCTGCCTTTATGGGGCTGTTATGCTTGCTGTAACAATGGCACTTAGGCTGTAGTATTTTAGAATCTGAATCTTTTGCTTTTCAGATAGAATTTCTTGTTTCATTGGCTATTTTGTATCTAATAGAGATGAGACAAAATACATATATTGGCACAGTATCTGAATTACAAAACAACATTAGAGTCTGTAACCACAGACATTAAAACACACACCTTTTTTGCAGAAAAAAATGAGACAAAGAAACGCATTTAGCTTTGAACAAAACCTTTATATTTCTCCTCCATTTAGTTTCAAGGTTTGTGACCTAAATCTTGGTAACAAGATGGCTGGGAAGTGTGTAGACACAGCAGTCCACACAGCAGCACAGACCTTTAGCACAAAGAAGGAGTTGAAGAGAGGACTCTCAAAACCAGATAGGTTTAGGGGAAAAAATTGAGACATTTTTTGGAGAAGGAAAAAAAGTGGAGGAGAAAGCAGGTTTTTTAACTCTTGAGAGACCAGTGTGTCAGTTTAGGCTTCTCCATGGCTTCTCACAGTGGAGTGTGGCATGCTGGGCTCATGGCTTTAAGTCCCCTTCAGCCTGACACCTGTCTCATGGCGGGTATCTTTAGGGCTTGCTGGGCAGAGAGTGAGGCTGGAAAGAGGCAGGGGATCCTACAAGACTGGGGCTTTGTGTCTGGCGAGCAGCAGAGGCTATAGCTACTCTACCACATTTAACTCTCCAGAGTGCTACTGGGTCCTGATTCTCCGTCGAAATAAAACCAGGTCACTGCTCTGGGATAATTTGCTCCAGAAACAGTATAACTATATGAAATTACTCTGGGCTGCCTCCACCACCTTCTGTACCCTTGAACACCACCCACCCACTGTCAGCCCACACCAGGGAGCAGGCAACATACACTCTTTGTGTAGGAACAATTCTTTGGTAGGCTACAATGCAGCCCTTACCCCTGTGCAGGTGTAAAAAAGCACACAGAAATAAAGAGTTGGTTGTTAGAGCCACAGAGGCAGCTCGGAGGAGAGATGGAGCCACGCGTTCCATAGCATGAGCTCTGGATGCTCCACCTGGGACAAGTACTCTGCTTTTTCCAGGCTCAGGGATTGCCAATCTCCACTCCTGCTCTTCTACACTGTTGTAGAAGTCACAGTGTCACACTGGTCTGACTTTATTCTATCATTTTTCAGAGATAATACTGGCTTCAGAGGTGGCTTTGGATTCTCTGCATAATTTTTTATTCTAGTTGTAAACATGACCTCAGTCATGATGAGCTTCATGCTCTGTAAATATTTCATTGATTCAGACAGGGGTTGCACTGCTACTCCTCTGTATAAATAAAGCTAACAAAGTACAGCCCAAATTAAATAAGCATGCCCAAAACTCCAGTGCCCCAACCTTGGCCATATAGCTGTGTTAATACTCAGCCAAACTGAAAGCTGTTTACCTTTGCATTGCAACCTACCATGGTGATTTCTCCAAAACCTTTCACAAACTGTCCTTCCCCCGTACCTTTCTGCATTGGACTCATGCTCTGTCTAGGCCTGGGGTCCAGACATTATTTCAATATAAAGCAGTAACAGTACTACAGTGATGTATGAAACATTACTGCCAATAGCAGCTGAGGGACCTGAGTTTTGCAAGATGCTGAAAGACTTAAAATTGCATCAACATGAATGAAAAACACAGCATCATTTTCGAAACCTTAATTTTAGGGTATATCGCATACATCTTTAAATAACAATTGTTTTTATTTACAAGTAGTTTTAACAAAGTCAGTGATAGCACTTATATCAATAAGCACTTTAAAACTGGATAGTAGAACTTGAAAACATTGTGTCATTGGCATTTTTTAAATTGAAAAGTGGCTTTTGACCACAATAACAATTTTTAGACTCTTCTGTCTGACATTTCTATTCTCTTTTTTTTTTTCCTTTTTTAACGGGAAATCTGCAAATGAAAGCTGTTCCCTAGTGACCTTTGGGGACTTTCAGAAGAAAACAAGTTGCTATTTTCTCTCGAAATGCATTTTTGAAAACCCTTTTCAGCTTTATAGTTTCTTGAAGACAAAAATGAAATGAAAAATGTATTATTTCACAAATGAAAAATGTTTTAAAAATATTAAACCAAAATTCTCACAAGTCAGAATTTTCCAGCTAGATTTGCAGAACTGGGTCTTACAGTTTGGAATGAACATGGCTCCTCTATGGTACACATTTATTATTGTAGGCAGATTCTAGACATCCTTTCTCAACAATTATGTGGTGAGCATTTCCTGTGTAAATGCTCACGTGAAAATATAGGCCTGGATTCATGCTCCCTACATTTAAGCCCTTAGGCACCGAGGGAATTGAGAGCACTGGCTGCTGCCCATCAGTCTCCAGTAAATGGAAAGAGAGGCATTTCTAGTGGGCGATTCAGGTTTTAGGTGGGAGCTGTAGTGGGGCCCTTTCCCAGGAGCTATGTGGGTACACCTTGGTTCATCTAATTTCCTACGTCCTGAAGAATCTCAGTTAAGTGTTTAATTTTTTGAGAGCTCTGGTGTATTATGGATCTGTGAAGCCATGAGACAGAGCAGAGGGTATGAACCTCTGTAGTGGTCAGACCAAAGTCCTTCTCCCCATACCTTTCCTCCACCAGTGGCTTCAAGGACTGCTCCTGCCCTGCTCATGGAGGCAGGAAGTGTTTCCTGAGCCAGAGGTGGTAGCTTTGTTTTTAGTATCCCTCAGAGTGTTTGTGTATCATGTGTTTGATCATGTGTTTGTTGGGTGACCAAATTTAAGATTCCATATCTGCAGCATCTTGTGGAAAGGACTTCCACACCTGAGCTGTATAGAATGGAAAAAAGAAGTAGACTCTTGACCTGGCAGAACATCAGGAAGATGGGAGCTGTGAGACCAGCACCGATGCTCAGACTGCACCAATGCAAAGGACCAACCCTTCAGACCATGTACATCTCTATAAACATGTACTAGTGAAAAGTTTGATACACTCTCTTTTCCCCTACTCTGATTCTTGGCAACAAATTGACTCTTTAATCATTACAAAGTCCAAGCAATACAAAATCCCATGAAGTATCCTATTTGTTCATTTATGTACCTGTAAACTAGCTTAATGCCAATATGCCAAGTTTTGGCTGAGGATGGGGAGAAATGGTTCAAGGTCCTTATTCAGACCTTTTCATATCATGCTACTCTTGGATACAGGTTGTGGTTGCCCTCTGTATTGTTCTCAAATATTCTTTATGGACTGTGCAGCTCAGGAGGATCACTGTTTGTTCTCACTGTACAGGAAGCATTATGCCTCTTATCTACTAGAACTTCTTTCTTTGCAGAGAAATGTATTTTTCTGTTGTATCCATGGGAACTACCTTCAGCAAGAGTGGATGTCCAAACATACAGTTTAGCTCTGCCCTCATTTCCTCCCCCCTCCTTGGGGTGTATTCTGATCTAAATAATTCCTGTCTCTACAGGTGCTGAGACAAGCAGCTCTCACTTAAAAAAACAAAAAAAAAAGAGAGAGAGAACTAAAAAAAATCCCCCAAAATTATGACAAACAAGTTTACCTAGTAACCATTTGAAAAACTTCCTCCTACCTCCATCTGTCTATAAAAGGAAATACGTGTTTTATTCATTCTTTAATCACAAGGCTTCAATGAAAGTACTGTAAGAGCACATTCAGAGCTATTCATCATTGCTAAGTCCTGAGATTTAGGATATGTGTGTACTTGAATATCTTAGCCGTAGAAACCTCAAAAACTGCTGTTAAAGTGCAAAAATCCTTTCTTTAGTATGCACAGGCATAACATCCATAATCCTTTATCTCTGGCAAAGCTGCTGGGCTTTTGCCAAGGGCATGTTTGGTGATGTGTGGAATCTGAGGCTGCTGCATGACATTGCTGCTGAAGGTGCGCAGATACCACGGCGATGGGAGTGATAGAGGTGCCTGCCTGGATGGATGGATGGATGGATGGATGTTTTCTTTACCCATTTGCCAGCATTTTGATTCAACCAGTCCAACCTGATTTTCCAGATTATTTAAGTGAGGAGGCTCAAATACATCTGTTTGAGAAATCCTGGCGAGCAATCAAGCCCCATGCAATTCACCCCCACTGCCATCTCAAAATTAAAGGTAAACAGAGCAGCTCTCATTTAAATTTGAAGCATCTGATGCAGCCTTGATTTTTTTTTTTTTTTTTTTTTTTTAGTTGCTGGAGAATAAAAACAACAGTTGAAGGAACTGCAGTCAGTAAAAAGGTTTCTCTGGCAAGGAGGCCAAACTAAATAATGACACCCAAAGCAAAAACATGCTTCACTGAAACTAAACTTTAGTCAATTCACTCTTTGAAACAAAGGATTTTTTGTAATTTCAAAAGTGAACATTGTACTTTTCTCTGGCAGCCATTTGTATGTTTTTCAATGATCTGATTATGTATAAATCCCAATTTAGCATGCCTTTCAGCACCTAAATCCTATGAGTGATTTGGAAACATTAATGAAGTTTTCTATAGACTACAGCTGCGCTTCTCTTTCTCCCAAACTTTTTTGAAATGCAAGCTTTAGTGACAGTGTTTTGATGTCTCTCATTTGTTGATGTGTATTTTCTTTCCTTATTTCTAATCACTTTGTAAATATTTATGAAAGATACAAGATCTGTTTCACATTCACACAGCAAGTCAATGCATTTCCCTTCATTCCTGTCCTCTGTAATTGCTGTGCTTTCATGTGTGCTCCCAGACTTTTGATGAAACCTGTACCCCTTACACTTACAGCCATCATCAATGAAGTCTGAAACTTAGCATATGAGTTCAAAGGTTGCTCACTCAGGGGCTGAAGTCTCAGCTCCTACTCTGAGACTGAATAATCAAGCAAGTTTGCAAGATTGGCTAGATTTCACTTCTGCCTTTGCTCTGGCTTTGTCTCCCTGTTTTTACAATTTGTAAAACATCTCTAGTCCCTGTTTGCAGGATAGTACATCTCCCTTACACTAGCCTGAAGGGGTACTGTAAATCTATCCCTCTCAGAATGATTTAAAATGCTGCAGGTGAAACTGTTTCCCCTCTGCCTTCTCACTGAAGGCTCTCTGCAGGGGCTCCATGTCTGAGCACAGAGAGGTAAAGGCAAGAACATTGGTGATTGCACCATGCAGCTTGGGATAGCTCCCTTTTTCCTGCATCAAGTTCTTCGTACCATTACTGAGACATTTTGTGCCAAGGTGGCAGCAGGGATCATACCAACACTCCTGGTATTCCAAAGGGCTCTAAAATTACTTGTATATATCTGAAAAACTTTTTAAAAAGAAACTTTTAAAGACATGCAGGGTCAACAAGAAGAAGATACTCAATTCTTAGCAGCTTTCCTATAGAGCAGCTGTATTCTAGAAATTGTTGTGGATTCACTTTTTCTTCTTTTAAAAGTAAATTTTACTTTACTACTGTTTCCAACATTATTAGCAACAGAAAAACACATTTTGAAAATGATTCCTAAAAGCCTGTGGGTAAGGAAAAACCTGTTAAAACCAAATCTTTTCCAAGCTGAGGTTTCCCTTGACTGAATCATTATTTTCAGCTGAAAGTCTGAATTGTTGAAAATTCCTACTTAGCTCTATCCCTACTTACCCTGTACTTTTCCTGTAGGAGGAAAACCAAAACCTGAGTTACTGCGAATCATTTTCCTAAAAGTTATGTTTTCTTTCACTAAACTGAGAAATCATTTGTAATACCCTGAGTCCTCTCATTTCTTCAAAATAATCCCCTACCTTATACACATGAAGTAGTGTAACCACATTCCAACACAGTCATATTTATTAAAAGTTCAATGTCCCATGTATTTTAAGCAGAAGATGTTTTAGTTTAAAAAATAGTGGAAAATGTTAAAATAAATATTGTTCCAATCATTGCCCAACCAATTAATTTTACAACCAGGTGGTGAAAATGAACTTCCTATTAATTTTAGAGCAATTTGGCCTTGCTGAACGAGGGCATGGTGTGATCAATACCATGAGTCCTACTGCACAGGACTAATACAGCCCCAGGAGAACCCGGTGACAGAGATTTTGTGCCTCGCTCTTGTGACTTACCACTTTATATAAAATGCTTCTTCATTTCTGAACCCGGATACCTGGAGGGAAAAAAAAATCTGTGTTTTCCAGTACCAGAGGTAAGTTGTCCAACTGTCTTTGCTCTGAGGAGTAAATTCTTAAGCCAGTTTTCACTGGCGATCTCTTTCTTGGCATACTAAGCAAATTACTTATGGTTGTTTTAGTGTCTCTTCCAGACATGAGCCTTCATTCCACAATCTCAGATAAAAAAGTGTAAGCTTGGGCAAATTCCAGACTGAAGGTGTTAATGGATTGCTGGATTCAAAAACATTAAGTTGGTGGAGTTTTTTCAGGCATAACATAGATTCAACATAACACCGGCATAACTGAGATTCAAATAAGATCTCAGTAGTATTAAAAAACGTTTAGTTAAATACCCAAAATATCAAATTCCTATGCAGTTCTATATAAATTTATAAATAAATTAATTCTGCTGTTGGCGTCCTATTTCTGATGGATTTTTCCTCAGGGTTACTCTTTGGATGAGGGTAAATATTTTTATTATTCTTCATTTGTGGAGTAATGAGTTTTGAAAACACTGTCCAGAGGCACATGCAAATGCATGTGACTTTGAAGGATATTGAATTCACTCCACCTTGTTTACTCTGGAGCTAGAAAGGGGAGCGAGCACACATCACCCATCACCCAAGGAGCAAGAAGCAGGCAGGGCTTGGTGTTTTATGCTGTCCATGTTTAATGCAAGGGACAAGAGAGTGTCTTGCTTCTTTAAGGACATTCTTGCAACACTCCTGCAATGTCTATGCCCATCAGTGACTCAAGCGTAGAGCACTCTGACTGAACAGATTTGATTAAACCTTTCTGGGAGTAGATCTATCACAATCCTGCTTCTTCATGTTGCATGATAACATCCGGCCCCAGGCAGACTTCTGATTAAAAGTTCCCCTGAAGATTTGTGGAGAAATTCTGTTTATTCCCACAACTCTGAGAGCATTGAGGTTATGTGCCCACATTTTGAAGTGCAAATTACATGAACTGCAAATTGGCAAACATGTTTCTGGAGCTGGGAAACCGACTGGGGAGGCCTATAGTTGTTTTCCATTGGACTACAATCAGGAAAAAAATGCCCATTTAAAAAAGATTTCTTTAGTTTTTTTTAAGTAAGCCCACACAATCTTTAAAACTGGGAACAATGAGCAAAGAGAGGGACAGAGCTTGGAGTACAGGATGGGAACTGGAAAAGCTTTAGAGAATCATTTTTCAAAGGAGAACCACACACTGAGGTCACAAGCAGACTCTTGAAATGTGATTTATTTTCTATTCAGCACTTGTTATATTCTAGCCTCTTCATTTTTACCTTTGTTAGATAGACATCAAATGAGTAAACATTTCTTCTTGACTTTGGAAAGTTTTTTGCTTACTTTTAGAAGAATTTGGAAAGATATTTACCAAGCTGTTTTCGAACTGCACACCAACAGAGTTATTATTTAAGACATTTCTCACTGTTGGAAGTACAAGTCACTCTGGCCGACTTGTAATGCAAAACCAACTTGATTGTACAAGTTCAAACTCATTTTCTCTATTTTTTTTCCAACTAGACCTTAGGTAAGGGATAAGGAGAACTGGCCCATGAAAAATAAAAGAAGTATTTGAACAGTTAGGTTGTAAGTGGTTAAGAAGCAGAGGCACAGACTGAAATATTTCATTGATGGTTTGACAGCTAACACTGCAGGGGATGACTCAAGGCTTTTGGTTCACTCTTCACTCAGACTGAACAATAGTGATTTTTATCAAATTGAGAAGTGAGTAGAAATTGCTGACTGGATCTCTTTGTTGCCACTGTCAGTCTTAATTCCAGATTTTTCTGAATCCCATATGCCATGGAAAATACTTGAAATTATATGAAAACATCTAAATTGCTGTGGTGTAATTTTCTGTGATGCTAATCCTCCTAATCCTGCATGGGCAGCACACTGAAGGGCCTCTACAGACCAAGGCCCTGATGTGAGGCATTTTAGAGATGAAGTGGAATACTGAGAGCTCCTGCTCTGCCCTCAGCCTCTGTGAGTTTGGTGATCTGCACCAGTATGGTGAGATGATTGCCAGTATCCCCATAAACACAGATTTGCTCCTGAACACAACAGTCACAAAGCTCTGTGTGATTTTCAAACATTCTGCTTCTGACATCGAACCATCTGAAAATACCTCTGGGTTGAAACACTTCTGGTGTGCAATAGCAGCACCAAGCAGCAGCTCAGCACAGAAAGAGAAAGGACTGAGATTTCTGTCCTTGACGTTAGTGAATACAGGCAGGCATGACGTGATTAAGAAACTTTTAATTTTTGCTGTTGTTTACAAAACCTTGGCATTCAGAATATTTCTCTGTGC
Organism: Lichenostomus cassidix; assembly: GCF_008360975.1. Lineage (NCBI taxonomy): Eukaryota > Metazoa > Chordata > Aves > Passeriformes > Meliphagidae > Lichenostomus > Lichenostomus cassidix. The sequence continues at coordinate 49,764,521 of NC_139479.1, read as the reverse complement.
TGTGCTTGGGGAATTGAGCAGCTGACACTGCTCTTGTTGTAGGTTGCTTGATTCACTAGGCTCCATGGATCAGGGATTACTTTTTATCAGTTGCACAAGAGATAAAGAGGTAAAGGAAGCAAGGTTCTTCCCTTGTGTTCCTGGGTAATTTGCCTATCCCCAAAGGAGTTGTTTACAATGAAAGAGATCAATAACAGTATACTAGCATAAGTAGGATTCCTTTCAAGAGTCTTTATCCATGCAATTATAAAACAGTCTCTTCCATGTGACTTATATACTTCACCTTTGATCTCAAAACAGCACATTTAGCTATAACAGTCATGTTCACTATGTACAGCATTTTGAATTTGTGATTCTTATCTATGTGTAGAGACTAAGCAAATGCTTATAAGGCAGCCCTGTGATTATTCCCTTTTAAATATTTTTCAGTCTCAGAAAAAATATGGGAAAAGGTGTCAGAGTAATTTCTAGTTAAATAATTGGCTAAGGAATCGGAAACAAATGGACCATTTCTAGTGACTCAAGCACTGAGCTATGGAACAAAACATAGAACAACTTCAGTGCAACAGGTCAATACATATGATGCAAATATTTAGGGGATACAGGTCGTGCTCTTGTGTTGAAAAAAAAAAGAATATAGATAACTTGTCTAACATGGAAATAAAGTGAAGTTGGCTGAACTTTGCTGTAAGGGAGTTACTGAAATCAGCAACAAACTTATGCACCCAGATGAAGCCACTTTTCTTTTTTGGAAGATTCTGACGAAAATTCTTACCAACTTGCAAACAGAGCTCAAAATATGCAAATACACAAGTTAGACCAAAAAAATTTTTCCTTCACTAACCATCTTATCTCTTCAGTTAGACACAATAATCATCTTGTGCTGTGTTGCTACAGTATTTTTCATTTACAGTCAACTCAATATTGGGCTAAATGTCAGGAGACATATTCTTTGTTGTATATTCTCACTCTCACTGGTTTTATAGGATTGTGGAATGGTAGCACTGGAGAACCCCTCAGCCCAACCTACTGCTCACAGCAGAGCCAGCTCTGTGGCCAGACCAGGTTGCTCATGGTCAGTTGGGTCTCAAAGACTTCCAAGGACAGACACTGCACAAAATTTTTGAACAGCCAGCACCCTGTCTGATTGTCCTCACAGGGGAAAAGGTTTTCATTCAATAGCTTGTGGGAAGATGAGTATAAATAAGCTGTTGTTGTCAATGTTGTTGTTGTTATTATTTATAATTTCTCAATAAATATTTCATGAACCATCTGCCAGTGACTGTAGAATGACTAACACCGGGCTACAGCATAAGGGCAGGGTTTCTCAAAATGGTTTCTTGGCCACCTTTTTATGCGAAGCTTGCAATTTTTTCTAAGAATTCTAAATATATGCTAAAATTTACAATTAATGCAAAGATGTATACCTTTATACAGCTAAAACATTAACTAAAACAGTAAAAAAGAGCCAGGTGTAGGAGTTAAGTACCTTCCAGTGCTAGAGTGGTTCAGATATCCAGCTGGAGGCAGCATGTAAAAGCATGTTGTCCAAATATATAATAATTTTCAAAATTAGACTAATTATCTGTACTAGTAGCTGAGGAGTGAATGGGAAGGCCTGATAGGCATTTTGCTAAAGAACCTGAAGCATAAATCCTTGTTGGTGTAAATGCATCCTTGACTAATGCTGGCAGAGACTAATGGAGTGCTATTTTTAGAACTTCTCAAAAATCTAAATACTAGTGTGTAGGGCAATAATAAGACTGGAAAAGTCAGCTTGGGCCATAGACCAAGGTGGAGAAGTAATGGTTCACAGTTTAATTGCTGCTGGTGTCTGCTTGGGCTGCTCCAGTTGCTTCTGTCCAGAGGAAACCTGCTGTAGAGGCAGCCAGCCCAGAGCAGAGGGGATGTGCGGCAATTAACATCATTTGACTTGGGACCAGGTCCCAGATCTTCTCTGTTTGTTGGTGAAGACCATGTAGCCAGGCCCTGTGGGGCTCCATGAGAAAGCTGCTCAAGAGAATGCAGTCTGGCCTGTTCTTTGCTCTTCTACCAGGGACTGTATGGCCTGAATTCCTCCCCCAAACACCTTTAGCTGAAGCATGCAAGCCAGAAACTTCATTGTTCCTGGCCCCAGGGAGTCAACAAAGAAGGTTAGACACCTCTGGAAGGTGATTCAGCATTCTGAGAAGTGTCTGGTTCTCCCTGTTGACTGTTTAGGTCACATACACCTCTAATGCATCTGTCTCAGATACCTTTAAAATTATTTCAGGGTTAATTTGGGCTGCAATTAGTCAAAGATCATTGTGAAGAAAATCTCATGATAGCTCCTGTCAGAATTAGGCAGGACTGTTTGAAGGGCTCTGGGCATCTGGGTACTGTGTATGTTGCTCTGAGGAAATAAATTCAATCTGCCAGATGTACCAGCATGACAATGCATGGTGTGCATCCAGACATCATTCATGGTGCAATGCAGACCCAGCATTCCTGGTCTGCATTGAATGGACACAGTGAAAATGTGCTGAATGGTTATGCACAAAGCAATGCATGTTTTTCTTGTGCATGAGGGAAATGGATTAGGCATTCATTTCCTTCTACTGCACCCACTACTGCACCACACTACTGCAAGTTCAATGGTTTAGCTAACTGTGTGGTGTGTGTCTTCCTAGCAACTCTTAGTTCATGTGACAGCACTATCAAGATGGGTTTTGAGCTCCCAAATGAGCAGCTGAACAGAAATGCCAGACCATTTATCCCACTCATGTTTCACCAGTCAAGGAAGCTCAGCTTTGTCAGATTGATGATTACAAGGTTATTTCACAGTATTTGTCTAGTTTTTTATTGTGGTTACCTCTTAGACTGCACATATTGAACAAGTTACGGACTGAAACATGAAAACAATGATTTAAAATGCATTGGATCATCCAGACCAAGTCTTTCTGCACAGCACGATGACCACTCAGCTGCACAGCCTCCACTAGAAAATCTTTTGACATGTCCGCATGAGTCCACCCAGAAGCCATCATTCACTTTGTCTGTCCACTCTTTCTCTGTTCCATCAAAGCCTGGGAAAGCAGGTGCATCTTCCAGTTAATCCCAAAAGTCATAAATCTTAGCTGCCAAAAACATGAAACCTAAAAGTGGCTTGTGAAGTCTGAGATGATAGTCCATTCATCTGGCAAATTGCTGGGGACACTGCTGTTATAAACATGGCAAACAATTAGTATTCACTGTCATGTACAAGAAGCCATAAACTGAAGTGGAAGAATAAAGGTCTGTTACGCATGTTGTAAAAACTGCTGTGGTGAAGGAAACCTGCTGTGACCACTTGAACCCCTAGGCCAAATGCGCCTGGAAATTGCAGATATTTGTTTGTCATTCGTTTCACGTTATTCAGGGTGGTAGATGCATGGAGGAATTCCTGTTCCCTGTGGCTATTCCTCATACTGAGGTCAGAACAGATAAGGAAATTCTATTCCTTGGGAGATATCTTTCTAGTTTTTTTCATGTATTCATCACTTCTCCCAAGCACTTTACAGCATTTTTGCCACTATTGCTCAAGGTTTGCTGCAGGTAGGATAAAACAGTCTCTCTTCAGGGAATTCCTTCAGATAATCTCTCACAGGGTGTGCCTATACAGTCTCTTTCAGTCATTGAGTGCTCTGCCCAGTCTTCAAGGAAGTGGAACTCCATGTGCATCCCATTAACACAAGCAAAGCCCAGGCTAACTGGTCTTGTTGCTGAGGCTCTCAGTGCCTTCAGATGGCTTCCAGCTGTCTGAAAATTGGACATCTAAGTGTGACCTACTCAACCAAGGCTTCTTTTATAGTTAGTGTAGGAGAAAATAAACACTACTGGAGGCAAACTGTATGACCTATCTTGGATGCCTATCTTATGATGAGATGAATCACCTTCTGGAGGTGTCTCTTTCTCTGCATCTACTGTATACAGAAAGGGCAATGTGTCTCGCTCAGACTTAAATTCTCATTAAAAAAAAAAAGCTGAGATCTTTAGATAACCATTTGTCTCAGGAACTTGGACTTTAATGAAACATCAAACAGGCAACTTGTCATGTGAGGCAGCAATGCTGTGATCCTAATAGTAGGTCTCAACCCTGGTTTTAAAGTCTTCCAAGAAACTTTAAATTTGCTTACAGCAAGGTATCTCCATGCAGTCATCCTGAAAACCAGACTCATCTTCTGTCCATTTTTCAGGCATGCAGTAGTAGCCTGAGGCTTGGACAAACCATGACCTCTCAGATCTGCCAGGGCAAGTATGCCTCCCCATGCCTGCTGTGTTGACTGCTGCTCTCTCTCCTCTCACCCAAGTTCCTCCACATTAGGAATTCAGGCAGGGCCAGTTCATTCAGTCCTTGAGGGAATAACATAAATGGAAGGATCACAGATCCTGGTTTTTCAAGACTGCTCTTAATTACTGTGTAGGCTTACTCTGTGTCCTCTTCAAGTTGGCACAGTTAGAAGTTTTGACCTACTCATTAAAGGTTTCATTCTGTTTTCTTACTGTCTTGAAGAATTTAGACTGTTTACCTCTGTTTCTGTGGTGACTGTATGAAGTTCTCAGGGGTGCTTGTAGCCACAAGAGCTGTGGCTAAACAGACAAAAAGGTTTATGCTGGAAGTCTGGGTAACAGAGTGGTTAGAAATCAAATAGGTGCTGGAGCTGATGTTTATTAACATAAACAATTGTGACCATGGGGTACACCCTCTGCTGAATCATGGATTATGTGCCTTTCACAATTGATACATCACAATGATAAATCTAGGCCTTCTTAGTTGCTAATGACAATGGCTAGGATTGTCATTTCAGTCCAACTCATTATATTTTTAAAAGCTATGTAATTCAGATAATAAGTTTCATTTTTCTTGGTAGTTATGCTTTCTGAAGCTGATAGATTCACCAGCATCACGTTTGTATTTTCTGCCCCTCCGCACACGTGTACATACTGTGTGTACACAGCAGCACAGAAACATAAGCACAGATCCCTTGAGCCAAAGGTAACCCTTAAGAAGAGCTTGTCAAAAGCATGCCACAACACAGCAGCTCCAGACTGGAAAGGCTGGTTTCCTACTCCTTAGACGCCTATTCAACACGGCGTCCCTTCTTGTCAAAGGAGACACACATCTCTGCAGGGTGATTCGTCTCACTCCAGAGTTAAGCTCTCCTCTGATAATGTTTGTTTCTTTTCACTGATGGCAGGCTTAGGTATTCAAAGCATTAAACACTCAGAAACAGTTGGGATTTGCTGAATGTAGGGTGGGTTTGCATTTACTTGAGACAAAACAGTACTGCTCTTCTCAAAGCACGTGGCCTGAAATAGAGTACGTAGAGTGTAGGAGTCTATATGAATGATTCTACAATCTTGCTGAGATCTAGTCAGTTCAGGTCTCACTCAAGGAGACAGTGTTCATCTAGTTAGCTGAATTGTTTCCAAAACTCAACCAAATTTTTGCCTATTAGAAATTTTGATACCTAATTTGCATATAGGCACATTAGGAAACAAAAGCTAGGGCAACCAGCATGGTTCCCCACTTACAACATCTGGTGGCTTCAGGTGACAAGGCCTTTTCAAAACAAGAAGCCCCATACCTAAGGAGAAAAGGAGACTGGTCCCACTAGCCCAGTTTTAACATTTCAAACCGAAATTCCTCACTCCCATGAATTAACAGGGGAGAAAGCAGACTTGCACATGCACATGATCCCTTTCCTCTCTATTCCAAAACAGTTAATACAAGTACTCCTGTATTAGGACAGACAGGAAATACTTAGTAACTGCTACACAGAGCCCTTGACCTCTGGCCAAATTCTATTCATCTTGACATGATGGTTGGGGTTCTCCTCACACACACTTCTTAATGACAAGCTAGAGTTCTATTTGTATATCCTCAGATCCAGAGGATTTTCTATCTCTTTACATGTCAAGATTTCTCTGCTGTACTTTAAAGTTAGTTTTCAACTGGTAATTGTGGATCATGAGTTCACATAATGTTGCACTTGATGTTAATTATCAGATAAATGTATAATCACTCAGAATTACAAACAGTTCTGAGTGAAGGACCTAAAGTCTTTGATATTTTGCTCCACCCTTTGTGAGTCAGTAAAACAGATTGGATTATAAAGAAGAACCAGCATTTCACTGTGATGAAACTCATAAAAAAACCCATAAAATATCACTATATGTTGGCACTTTGTAAAAGGAGATTAACCAGCTTATCCATTGGTATTAACATGTCTTTAATAATGGTAACATTCTTTGCAAATTAAATAGTTATTAAGTAAAAATCCGGTCCAGATATGCTTATATGCCCATGTGAACATAGGCATCTACCTACCATATCAAATAGACCTAAAAGGAAAGCTGCTTTCTATGTTTTCAGCAGATCATGCATAGAATTTAAAACCAGTTTGCTTTAACTTAATCCAAAGGGTGATATTTTGGGTACCAAAATTTCCTTTTTTGCATCCACTGATGTAAAAATAGTGCCTGGAATTGGCAGGTTTTGTAGTCCAACTTATGATTTCCCCTAACAGTGAAATAGTTCATCTGCTGCTACAGGAAAGATGAGTGTGAGTGGTGGATTCTGGATGGTGCATCCTGGCTCTGATGTTTTGTGTTTGTGTGACTCCTGTCAATGCTATAGGACATGACAACAAAAGCAGATGAGATGGCTCACTGCATTGAGGAAAAAAGGGTTACACATGTTCATCCACAGCTGCAGCAAGTGCAGTTTAGAGGCATTGGAAAAGATGACACAGGCAGGAGAATTTTGCTAGAATTTCCTCCTGTGTTTCATAAATACAAATACTATATGTAATTAAAAATTAATTCAATGTATTTATCGCTTAAAAATGTACTCACTTTGAAACTCTTTTAGTGATCTAAAAATTCACGCTTGCTGCAATTAAAATCTGAGCCTGTTCAGATCCCTTTTTATTCAGGAAGAATCTAAGTGTCAAAATTAGGCAATATAATAGTCATAACTCATGATTGCAAAAACAACAGTGACAGGACTTAATAGTCAGATGTATCTGGATGAAGATGGACTGAGTGATTTGTGCTACTTTAAGGCACAGCCAAGCATAGAGAAATAATCTGACTAATTCCACTTCAAGATGAGACATAAAGAACAGGTAGGAAAGGCTTTAGATCCATAGAAAAAAACAAATGGGTGACTTAAAAAGATTTATACTAAAGGAATCAAAGGATCCAGAGATGTGGATCCTAGAGAGTCACTAATTCTCCATTGTTCTGACCTGTCCTGGCTCCCACTATCTCAAAAATCCAAAGTGACAGATGATATCCTGTTGAAGAGTTGTGTATTATCATTGTCTTTCTATTTGTGACAAAAAAAGATAAGATCCTATTTAAATTGTTCCATGTTGTTAACCTTAGATTAATTTGGACAGGGTTACAGATAATAGGTTAAGAACTTCTAAGCTTTTTAAGAGGTACAAAAAAAAGACCTATGAAAGCATCATCTGAAATCAAGGCTTTGACTCTGCATCTCCTTGTACATTGGGCAGAGGCACAACACCCTGTTATGAACTGCTAGCCCTAGTAATAGCACTAAGCACAGGAGCCTTTTCCTGACTTTGTTGGAGCTCTTGATTTACTGAATTTTAGCTGTCAGATTCAAGACTGCAGAGCTAAAGAACAGCTGCTCCATATCCATTCAGACTGTGCCTTAAATGACAGCCCTACACAGTAATAAAAGGAACTATCTGTTTTGTATTGTTCAGCCCACACAGAAGGAAGTTCTCAAAATGTGAATGCCCAGTGTCTTTCTCTTTCTTCATTGCAAAACATACATCTAAATACAGTTTTGTGTGCTAGGATTATGGATACTTTTGTAATTGTGCTTATTCATTCATTGACTAGATGAAAACAAAATAAATAAAATATCTGACTAAACCTTCATACATCTTTGAACTTACAACACAGGCATAAAATCAAATACCAACACATTCACCCCTCCTCCTGCCCCCCACATTGACAATATCTGATGTACAAAAATTCACAAGTGTGACCCTTAAGTAATGATTTTTTAATGACTTCCATCTGAATCCTGGTTTTTAAATTCTTGTCAGTTAACCCTAGTGGTATATATTATTGCTGGCTTTTTCCTGGAATCTTAAAGAAAATTCTGAACAAGTTTTCTTCTGTCCATAGGCTTCACTCACACAAGTCCTCACCTCAGCATCACCTTTTTCCATCTAGAGTGCCCATAAAATTCCTGGGTAATGTGGATCTTCATCTCTCCACATTAATTGTGAAGGACTGTTGAGGGAGAGAAGTGGGCATCTCACCAAAACTATTCCAGATCTTGGAACAGCCTGAATTTCCTGTTGGATGTACCTGTTGCTATTGCTGGTTCTAGAGACAAACACGGTTAGGCTTGGCTGATTGTGTCAGGAATCAATCCAGGCTGTAGACATTTAATGAACAAGTGAACAACTCTAAGTATCTACACATGAGATAGATGTGTGAGTTCTCATTCTAGTAAACAGTGATTCAAGGGTTGATTCATTTATATTTTCAGGAGTGCTGAGGAGGTTATTCTAAGTACCTGGGACATAATTTGAGGCTGGCAGATAGAACATGTATATGAGACCAGCAAAACCTTCTGGACTGGCAGCTGGAAGCCAGTCAGAATATCCTAGAACAGCTGATATGGAACTGAATTTCTACATTTACATAGCTGAGCTGACTCTTAGCAGAACCAATAAGGTCTAGAGAGCTATTCATCTACAGCAGAGGCCCAGATTAGGTAAATTCACTGAATTGATTTGAGCTCAAATTGCTTTTGTGTGTTAGAGGGTTTGCTCATGCATAGACACCTCCATGCTGATGTCAAAATCTCACCCCAAAAGACTATTTACCTGTCTGGATCTCAACTCAGTTGCCCAAACACCGGCATCCAGTGTCACTACTCATATCCTAGATGGTGTAAAAAACCTGTGCTGACCTGACATTGAACAGAATCCAAACGTCTTGCACCCTTCCGATGAGGCTGCAGAAGGCATGGAGAATCTAAGGAAACCAAGAAGTCACTAGACTTCTATACTGAGTTGACACCCTGAAGACAGGTAAGATAAATTGATATTGCTTGTAAATTGCTTTCAAAAGAAAAAATAAAAAAGTCTTGACTAATTATAAAAGGATTCATTTTCTTTTCTTCCATTCCTATGCAATTATTTTAACACAATTAAATGCAATCTCTGCTGATCTATGCCAATATAATTTGGATATCCACAGATACAAAATTGGTCTTTGCAATGAGAAAAAAATATTTTCTTTTTAATGAAAAAAATTTTAACAAGCGTACTGAAAAAGGCATCCTATATTAATTTTCCCAACACTGAAAAATCTTAAATTTTACATTAGTGTGTGCACAAATATTTAGAACACTGAAACAAAATTATTTCACCAGACTACTCAATCCAACTGCCACCATGACTGCTGAATGATATATTTCTGGCAACTATAATGAATTTGCCACTGGGGAAGTTTAAAAGGAATGTTGCTATGTAACCAAACTCCAAAAAGTGTCTTTAAAACAGTGATGAATGAGTGAAGGCCACAAATAGGGTTTTTTTCTGACACAAATGTAATACTTACTAGCACCTTTTAATTGCATCAGTAACTGAACTGACAACCAAATAAATCTGACAAAGAATGTGAAAAACTTGATATATCCTATACTGTTGGGTGGAGGAGATATCAGGGAGGTTTGAACTAGTTATTTGCTGAATAACAAGGTTATATTTGGTCTTCTAATTGCAACTATGATTTCATGGAGTTTCAAAATCAGGATGATAACTGCCTTCACATTTGGTGCAAAAATCTAGGTACGTTCTCTTAGTAGTCCATAGAAATATGACTCAGACTGAAAGATTTAAGAGAAGCTGAAAGATTGACTGTTCTAACAGATTAACAAAATAATTTTTGCAAGCAAACACCTTGTCTGTATGAAACTAAACTGTTCTCAGAATTCCTATATACTACATTTTATGTCACTTTTTGTCTGGTTTACATTTGTGTGCTTTCTTAACGTGCTCTGATGCTTTTGTGTAAAAGTAATACAGGTGATAATGCTCCCTACTTTTGCCTTTAAAATAAAGACATACTAAATCCTTCTTCCTAAATGACTAATTTTAATGACATTTTACTATTAAAATAATTGAATATTGATGGTGTTAACTCTCTTAATGTTTTTAAATTTTTTTTGTTGATGTTAAAGCTGAGATTTTAGACCACATGAATATCCCACCATATCTCAAAATAATCCACAGCCTTTGTGAACAATTTCAGGGATAGTTCTACCTGTCACATCAATTCATAATAACCATTCCAAGTCTGAACTTCTGTTATATGCACAAATGCTCCAGTATATCCAGGCTGGATCCTGTATTGAGCTAGGAACTCAGATCTCCGAAGATAACAGGTTAGCATGTTATTCTTAGGGTGTATCAAACAAGATATTTCAAGTAAAAGTAAAACAAGAAATATTAATGCCATGGTACAGGCCATGGTGAGAATCTCAGACACAGTCCTCACCCTGCCATGTCTTTTGGGATTAGTTTAGGTTGTTGGCATGTTGGTTCTTGTGAGTGAATGTCATTCATGAGCACCAGGCTGAACCAAATCCTTGGACAAAGATTTTGAATGTATCACATGGGATTTCCGTCCTTGCATTCAAAGATCAAACATTTTTATGGCCTTAAAGTTCTAACCCCTCCCTCCCCAGTGTGGAACCAGTCCTTGGTTCCTTCAGTGGGCAGACTGAAGGCTTAGAGGATAAACAGATAGTCACTCCTTAAACTCAGGGGTCAAACATAAGAAGGCAAAAGGATTCTTTTAAACTGAATTATTGTGTTGGAATAAAGATAGTTAAAAATTAGTAACAAATAGAGTTCAAAGCAGAAAATAAAAGAAGGATTCTAAGAAACAAATGCCCCTTCCCTTGAAGTATTGAAAGCCAGGCTGGATGGGGCTTTGAGCAACCTGATCTAGTGGAAAGTGTGCCTGTCCACAGCAGAGGGGCTGGAATGAGATGGTCTTTAAATTCCTTTCCAACCCAAACCATTCTGTGATTCTATAATTCCATGAAAAAAGCTGAGTCTTACAAGAAAAATTATGAGAGGACGAAATCTAATTTAGAAAAGGCTTTGAACAGTTTATGACAAGCATTCTACAGTCTGTTTGCTCATAATGAGAAACTGTGCATGATGTTGGGATCTGCTCCTCACATGGCCTTTACTCTCAGTAATGTTAATTAGTAACACAGAATTTGAAGTCATATGAAGTTGAGGATCTCCTAGCTTATTTCAAAGTATTTGTTGTGATTCATGATAAAGATACAAAGAGCATCTTTCTCATTGTGGACTTACCTGGAAAGATCCTGAATGTGCTTGGAGTGCATTTATCTTCCAGTAAACTGAAGAATGTTCTTCAGCTTTTTCCTTATTCTACAAAACCAGATTCTTTCAGGTAACATAAGATAAATATACAGTGAATAATAATCTAAGAAGATAGCTGTAACTAGCAAGGACGTGAATGCAGGTGGACATCATGATGGACCCCACAGAAGCTTTTGATTCAAACTATTTGCTGGATTTGACATATGCATTTCAAATATTTAAGTACGTCTTAAGCAGTACTTTCTGTTTTTCACATAATGACTCTCAGAGAAGTTGAGAGGGGGTGATTCCTAATTTAATGAACAGCCTGCCCTTTTCCTACAAAGACAACTCTTACAAACTGTTACAAATTAATCTTTCCAAATTTCAATGCCTGCACTCTCTTGGTACCTGCTTCTGAGATAATCATCCTTTATAATCAGTGAAAATATCCTATCATGCAATTCTTGAGGAAGATTTCTGAAAGAGCTGACATGTATAAGTCTGTAACTAGTTCAAATGCAGATACTTAAGCACAGGTCATATGAATTCCTCTACAGGGGATTGCCACTGTCTAGCTTAGGCAACTAATTTTCAGGAATCTAGGGAATCATTACAGTAAGCACTTTAGTTCTCTGCATAGTAAAAGAGAAAAGTAGATGCCTGACTTAGATATCTAAAACTAAATGGGCAGTAATTCTTTTTGGATGACTTTGAAAGCACCTACATTTTTCTGTTGACTTTATAAGCACGTACTTTTATAGAATAAGTTCACTAAGGACCTAAAATTAGTAATATGTTAGATGTGTAAGCTAGACAAACAAGACTACCTTTTTCACTGACAACTCTGTCTGAGGATGACACAAGAAGATTGACACAGTAAAAGAAAAGAGTGACTGAAGGGAACTTAGACAAGATTAATCAAACATTGATTTCTGACTTCATACTGCAGCAAGTTCTGTCCAAGACACAGGAACATAGATCTGTAGATATGCAAAGAAAAGAAAGAAAGATAGGTGAGATACCAAACTCTGGACACTCCAAAAATAAATAGGTAAAGAATAAGGTGAACATTTCAGGGTAAATATATTTTTATTCAAAGTTCTTGAAGGACATCAACAAAATTTTACTTTCAGACTGCATATTTGAACTAAAAATAAAAAGTCATGTTTACCAAAAGAGAGTTTAGAATCAACTTCTATATTCTTAAATAGTTTTGCAGCAGATGATTTAACCAATTCTTCATGCATATGTGACCTCATTAGTGTTATCTATTCAATTAAGTGACAATATTGGAAGAAGTAGGTGGGAATAAGGAGGGATAGTGTTATCAAGATTTACTTAACCTAGAGAATTATTTTCTCAGTTAGAAGAGCCATAACTCTAATGACAGACAGCCTAATAACAAGAGAACTGTCTCCAGAATTGATTCGTCTTCATCTAATCTCCAGTGGAGAAGAAGTAGATGTTCTATACTCAAAAGTAAAGCTTAACATTTTAAAACAGCACACATGCCAGCTTTAAAACCACCTATTTAGGCACAAACAACAAAAATATTTTCTGTATTTTTCTTTGCAAATTTCACTACCAGACACATTCAATATGCTTAACTTGTTAAAGTGCATCAAGTGTGCCATTTAAAAGTAGCACTCATATGTTACTGTGCTTATTTTCACCATAAAAATAGAACTCCCAGCACTCAGAGAAGATGAAGAGAGCTTCAAAAATAAGTTTTTTAACTCATGCCCTAGACACCTCTGAATCTGCTCTGCACTCAGAGAAGAGCGACCTGCTCACGGGAAGAAAAACAGTTGCTACTGGGCAGAAGCTGCTGTTAGGGAACTTGGCTTCTTTCAGAGCAATTAGATCTTAATGGACTTTAAAAAGAAATGCTAATCTCACATATTCATTAACTCTATCTTGTGAGACACAGCTCGTCTCTTCTCTATTACTTTTCACATTCAAGGTCAGAAAAAGGCATTTTTGAACATCATTCAACTATCTTTTCTTATTGATTTTTTAAATTATCCTTTTTCCCAAGAATGACCAGCAGATCTTCATGGGTGCAGCTCAAAGCAGTTCCTGGCTACTTACACCTCTTCTTGCAAGGGCATGATTTACCCAGGCAGGTGCAGGCAGACCTGAGCTCATTTTGCCTTTCCTCAGAGCTAGCTGACTGAGCAGCAGTGTGGATGGGATGAACGCAGGGCTGTCTGTACCCACCTGTGCAGGCATGCTTCATAAATCATTAGTCACATCTCTGGGATTAATTCCCCTAACACCATCCACTTAAAAAACTGGCTGCAGAAAGCCTGCTAGGCGCAGAGGCTCTCTCTGTCAGCAACCAAGACCTGGGCAGCTCAGCTGGAAATTCCTTGCACTGGATGATGAGTGTCCCTTTGAAAATATCCTCCATTTTATTATCTAAGGGAACTGCAGTGATTGCCTGAGACTTCTGTCTAACCTGGAGATGCTGGCATTAGGTAAGAGAAATTTGGTCCCTCAAGGGTGAGACTGTGAGCACCTTTGCAGAGTGGGCACAGCTCACAGGAGTCAGCACCAGGACATTGGCCAACATGACTGCAGCAGTCTCGGTCTGATGGTCCAGAGAGGATAAACCAAAGGCTTAATGCCTTTTTTTTTATTTTTTCTGTTTTGAGACACAGCTAGACCATGTAAAACATGATGTCCCTTTTCAGTTTTAAATTGTTAGCAGGTCTAAACAGATTTATATAGCAGACATGGGCATTTGCATTTAGGAACCATGGACTATTTAAATCCTAATAAATATCTTCTGCTGAACTGTGTCGAAACAAAGTGCAAGAAACCTGGAGTGGGTTCCTCAAACAAATAATGTTTTAACTTACTTAAATAATGCCCTCCAGGTATTATACTGAAACACCTGTTTTCTTGAGCAACAGCTACTCCCATGGGAAATAAGTTCAAAGACAATATACTAGCATACAAAATGTTTTTGCCAGATAAAAATGCTGCCTACATACAGTACTGCAAATGCAATTTTTTTTTCCATTTGCAGTCATATTTCCTTAATAACCCAAAGTCATTTATACAACATGACTATTTTTTTTTTGTAAGGAAGAGATCATCAATGGAAATATTAAATTTCACTCTATTTTTTAAAGACCTAGTTGACTTTAAAGGTAAGAAAACAAGTAAACCTTTTCATAGACAGAGTTTTAATCTTCATCCAGAAAGGGGGAAAAAAAGTTTTTGTACTTCAGCAATAGTTTCCCTTTAGTCCTCCCCAAAACCCTGGAATGAAACCTGTCCAAATGAATGTCCAAATGAAAAGGAAACATCCCAGATTCCTTCAATGGGCTTTGGATTAGTGCCAACTCCTGCTCCCACTGATTTCAACAGTACAATATCTCAGCAGGGCAAAATGATCTAATGCTTATCTCTCTGTATATCAAGATTACACAAAATCAATAGTAAATATAAAGTGAGATTATAATTAGGCCTTGATAATGCTGAGTTATTATTCAGAGTTAAAATCTAATTTGCAATGCATATTAGTTTTGGGAAGCATGACAGAAGTAGAGAAGAATAAAGGTGAAGCAAGTAAAGGTTTCATTGGCAGTGTCATCTCTGCCTTTTAGCTGACAGCCCAGTTTTGTTCAGATAGGACAGGATTTTATCTGTTGCACTCCTTGTCTGTGGTTCATTTATGAATCATGGTGGTTAAGTCTTCTGAGCAAGCAGACAAAGATACACTTGATTATATTTAGAGACTTTCCACTACTCATATTTTTCCATTAATTTCAGTAGAAATTTGATTGAGCCCTTTGCAAACACTAAAAGCCACTGAGGGCTGGGCGTGAACATTTCCAGAATAAGTGGCAAATGAACATTTTCAAAAATAATGTTCTAGCTAAAACAATTTCCTAGTAAAGTATTCACAAACAACAGTCTTCCTGCAGTTCTTGGCTATGAAAAACAATTTAATCATACCTTAAAGCCAACTGGAAAAAAGTTGTCTAAGCCCTATAAACACAACCACTAACATTTCCAATGATCTTTCCTAATTCCTGTTGGAAAGAACTCTTATGGTGCTACCTACCAGTTCAGTTTGCATTCTCTGGAAATCATCTCTAATGAGGTGATTACCTCAGAGCAATTAGCAGTTTAGAAATAAACACAACTAAATAAACAGAAAGATGTGAAACACTTTTCCAGGCTGACTTTGCCAAAGTCAAAGCAAATGAAATTCTTAGAAAAGGGCTGACATCTTTCAAAGGCATTGATGAGCATTCTCATTTTAAACACATCAGAGAAATAACTATTTCAGATAAAGGTGTACTCTCCATACATGCCAGCTGGTCTCCCAGTAGCACCTTCACTCTGGAAAAACTGGCTGGAATGTATGGGCTCTACCTACCTGCACACTTTTCTCACCTTTTACATGAGCTTTGTTTTCTGTGGCTTGAGCTTAGCAAAACTCATCAATTTCTGCCAGGTTAGAGAATGGGACTAAAGTTCTAGAAGGAAGGGACACCTAAGATCAATAAAAGTCAGCTGGGCTTGCAGACAAAAACCCTGCCAAACAACCAACCAAACCAACCATTAAGCAGCCAGTTTCTTTCAGATGGCTTCAGAGACTACATTGTCATACCCAGTCTTCAGCTGTGGCTTGGAGTGAGGCTGGCCTGACTCCTCCACTCTTCAGTTCTTCTTCTGCTGGGACTACTGCGGGGAGAAGAGCAAGGGCAACACATAAGGCACCTTACCACAAGTCGTGGGGTAGAGGAAGAAAGTGGGAAGCTCAGAAAATATATGGCTTATCCCCTCCTTGTGTTCTGGGGACATACATACTGAGACTAAGCCTCACTTCTCAAGGCACTAAGATAACTTTTTGCTTCTGGAAGAGGGACAAATAAGGAATTCTCTGATGAGGCAGCATTATTACAGGAGCTACCGGGGGGATAGCAGGACAAGCTGCATTACCTGATTCATAAGATAGCTTACACATGGCTGTTGGATTTATTTTTGCAAGGGAAAGCTTACAAAGGTTATTTTTTGTGACCTCAACTAAATTCAACTGTTCAAGCACAACTGTGTTATTGCTCAACTATATCTTTACATCAGTTTGCAGATTAATATGATGAATATGTTTTTCTTGAGTCCAAGGAAAGGTTGAAAGCTTGATATCATCCAGATTTAGAGGGAAAAGGATGGAAAGAGTAAATCTCATTGGTGAAAAGGAGGGCTCAGCCAGCCCTACAGCAGTTTGACCTGAAGATAGCCTCTCACAGCCACCAGTGCAGCTGTCAGTGGAGTTTTCAATAGCCAGATGTTGTTACTGGAAAATACATTCCAGAGTTCATTGGAGCTACTTGTAGTCCTAACCTTGTGTGACCAAGGCAGCTGATTCTGTAGCTAAAAAAAGGTATTGCAGATTAAGCTGAATGTGAAGCATCAGCTATAGAATTATGTGGTATTTCTCTGGCAAAAGTGTAATGACTAGAACATGCATGTGCCTCTTCACTGTGCCAGCACAACAGCTTTCCTGTTTTTAACCTGTTCTCTATATCTCAGGAGGTAAGCATATCATTCAAACAGTGGGTGGAGCTGATATATTTTCTTTCCTTCTTTGTATTTGGCTGATTTACTTTCTTGTCCCTTTAAAATCCTTTTTGTCCTTCAATGTGAATGCTTTATGATAACTGTAAAAATTTTTTGTAAAAGAATTAATAAAAAAATGCCCTCCCATTCTGCAGAACCAGAAGGATTTTCAGGGTCCTGGAATGTGCTTGTTTCTCATCCACCCACAGAATACGTGGCAAAATTAAATGCATTTGACATGCACCGTACATCATGTCATGACTGCTGATGTGATCCAATAGAGAACTAAGAATTACTCAATGCAGAGCTTATAGAAACAAAAAAAGGAGATGATGATTGCTTAAAATTTGCTCTACTTTGCAAAACAGGATGGATCTACACACCTTGGTTTCAGGGGACTATTTCCTATTTCCTGTGTAGAAAATAAAATTCAGTTAGAAAGACTTATTTTTATTAACTTCATGTAATGTTTCCTGAAATGTGTGCTCAGGGGCTTAAAATTAAAATGGGTTTGCAGTATGAGATGTTCCTTTTCAGCAGTGAGACAGTAAAGGAAATAGAGAATGATATTCTGAATCAGACCCTGTAAACAAGGGCCACTGATATTCTTTCACACTGTTCTGGATCTGCATTTGAAATGCCAGTGCAAGTACTGAGCTACCATTTGCTGTATGTGCTGTAAGTTTGAGAAATCCCTATGAACCTGTAGAAAATGTTACAATTTATCAGATTACAGCAAATACTGATGCCTTATGCTTGAAAAATAGCTGCGCTGTTTTGATGGGAAGAGATGCAGTACTTAAAATTCCCACATTCCACCAGCTGGATAGGTGTCCTGTGATATTAAAGTTTCATTATACTCTGTGTTAGCCATGCCCTATGGGTTTGGGTAAAAGCATTGTTAAACTGTAAATTCCTCCCTCCTTTCTCACCATCTCCATTAAGCAAGAGCAGATGACAGCAATCATTCCCATAACGGTCTCATTTTTCCAGGTCTCTTATTTTCTGTAGAAATAGTGTCACTTCAGCTCCTCTTTTTTTAGTACAGGCTATACTTTTGGCTTCCTCCAAGTCTTGCCATTGCTAGTGCTGAAGAAATTCCTCTTCAGATAGCTTCTATTTGGTGTGTTTAGGGGTGTAGCAGAGGTGATCAGATCTTCATAGTATTGCGTTTTCTGTATTACTGCAGACAGTCTGTGTGTGTTACAACTTCTCCTTCTGCCTTCATTTTATTGTACTCTAAATATTTCAGAATTACTAACAGCCACCTTGTATACCCTGCAGTTTTGTCTAGAATTCACAGCTGTTTTTCTGTATTCTCTGTTGTATGGAAGAATATTTCAGATACTGTACCTGGGTACTTGACTTTTCTGGTCTTCCTAAATGCATAGAAGTGTCTGTACTATACTGTTTCTCTTAATTCAGGTTCTTAAATACAATTTCCACTTTGACTAGATTTAGATTGCCTATCAAATGTATAATCACCCAGTACAATTTTAGGCTATGTTGATATTTGTACACATCAGAGGGATATTATATTAAAATGCACTTTTAAGAAGAACAACAGAAAATCATTTTTTTAAATTATGAATAGGGAGTGTATATCTTCAGGCATCTAATAAAAGGCTATTTCAATTAAAAAAAAAAGAAAAGTCATAAGAAAGGAAAATAATTATTTTACATACTGGAAATTTAACTTCTTTCATTACATAAAGATGTACTGTCCAAGAAACACAATTTTGGCTGATTGTACTGAGCTATTATTAGCAGTAAACATTTCAGCAGTTCATAGATAGAGGAAAAAAGCAAACAAATTCATGAATCATCCAACCTAAGGTAAACTTTGGATCAACCCTGCATTTAACTACATGATTAAATTCCATTTGAATAGCTTTCAAATTGACTTTTAAACTTCTGTATTTATTAATGATAAATCACCTTATTTGGCCACTTGAAACCCCTCAAAGTCTATTTAAATCACGGTGAAAGGAGGACCTTATGGTGGGAATATCCTAGCTACAAATGTATGGAACAATAACTGGAAGAACAGTAGAGATTCATGGTTTTCTTCCTTTTATTTTTTTTTTTTTTTAATAGACACTGCTTACCTCACAGATTCCTGTGTGAAAATTAAAGGCTGAGTTTATAAAATTACTAGGCTTACCCATGTCAGATCTTCTCCACATATTTCTAGCTGAAAAATTAGAGAGGAGACATTAAACTTTATAGAAACCGACAATTATGAAGAAACAAATATGTGCAGAACCATTAGAGGTACATTTGAAGGGAAATCTGTGGAAAAAAAAGTTTATTAACAGAATTAAAATGACTGCAGAATTGCAAAGTGGTGGGGGCTTTGATTCTGCAGAGTCCTTATCCCTGGGGAGACAGTTTTGGGGGCTGTGGCATATTGGGCTGTCTGGAATACTCTGTGACCTTCTCTAGGCTGAATGGCTCTTACACAAATAATTATGTGCAGAACTGAGTTTTTATGGCATGTTGACACTGCTAAAGACAAGGAAGTGAGGAGCTGAGCTCTAGCACGGGTCTCTTGATGTTCCAGCTCCTCACAGGGAGTACCTTATTCCCTGGGTTTGGTCCAGAGCACTCCAGCTAGCTCATCCCCAGGAAATCTGCTCATGGGATTCAGCACCAAGAAGCACCCAGAGGAACCAGCTGTGGTGCAGGGTTTAGTCTGGAGACTTTGGTGGCACAGACACAGCCCCAGCAGTATGTATTTTTGTATCCCATTCCCAAGGGTGCTGAGCCTCACAGGAGTAGGGAAAAGACAGCATTTTTCAGGCATATATACCCACGGGTTAGTGACTGCTCGTAAAGGAAAAGTGCAGTGGCATTGTAGCAGCACTGGGAAACTACACATGCACAATGGATCTTACTGTCTAACTGCTTATATAGCAGTTCGTGTACAGAAATCAGACTTCACCTCACAGCAAAGACATCTTTCCAGTCAGATTGCTGGGGTTTTTGAAACATGAACTGCTAAGCCTGAAGCAGCCCTCCAGATATCCTTTTCCATTATGGTGACAGGATTTCACAGGCAGATTTTGGAACTCTTGCTTCTTTCCATCCCACCCTCCTTTATGGGACCAAGAGAAGCCTTTGGACTGTGCCTCTTTGTTGTGGGTGCCATCTAAGGCAAGGCTGAGGGAAAAAGAACATCCCCTTCTGGCTTTTAATAGGTCTTTAGGAGGAAATAACGTCCATCTATTTTCTTTCCCTGATAACAAGGGGAAGAGACAGTGAATAGAAAACAGAGGAGATTGGATTGAGGACACAGCTCCTCAGGCATGGCCTTGCTCCCCCTGTCCTGAGGGAGGGTGGAAAGTAAGGCAGGTAGAAACAGCCATTTGGGTGGATGAGAAGAAGGCATCTGAAGGACTGTGGTGTATGGCCAGGCAAGGGGCTCTACCTAGGGTTGTTTTCACTTTTCTTTGAGCAGAGCACAAAACAGAGCCCAGGTGGAGGGGGCAAGGTGGGTTCCTACATTAAAATCAAAGAGTAGCTCCTCTTCTCTCCTCAGGGTAGCCCCATTTCCCATTCTTGGAGAGAACTACAGAAAGTGCTGATTCTGGAGGAGAGGAAGATTTGGAAGCTGGAGTTCAGTGGGCAAAATACACAAGTGCGATAGGGGTGTAGGCAGAGGAAGGTGAAAATAAAAAGCTGAGAGAAACTGAGGAAAAGTTTAGGACCACACAGACAGGACAACAGAGAAAGCAATGAAGAAGTCAGAAAGGCTGAGGAGAAAGAAAAATTAGGTGTAAAAGCCATGTGTCACCTATCTTTGGTAACAAATTCATGCCACAACCCTCAAATCCCTTTTATTTTTCTCTCCATTGTGTTGATACATAGATAAGTGAGTCTGAGGATTTTCTAGGCTGTAGGAGTGGAAAGAAATAACAAAAAAAATGGATTATTGGCATCTCCAGAGGACAGTTATCCAGCTATCTCCAATACTTATTTTACAACAAAAATAAAACTGAAGTGGAAATGGAAATAAGAAGGCTTTCTATATACATAGAGAAGAAAAATTAACAAGAGAGCGTTATTCTTTCTCTGACTACATTTACATTTCCAGAAGGACAGTAGCTTAATGTGATGGTATGTGTCGTAAAACAAGACCTCATGCCTAGCCATCTGTTAATCTCATCTTGGCTTTCCCTCATTTTCATAGCCTAGAGTTTGTATCCCTCCAGCATATGTTCATTTCTTCATTTTTAATCAAGTATTAAAATACTTAGGGAAATGGCAGAGACCCTGAGGAAAAACGAGTTCTGAGTGTGGCCTAAGTGAACTTCTAAAAGTGAATAGAAAATTCCTTCTCTTTGTCACACAGTGTTATGACTTGACCTGTCTCTTTTCTCATTTCAAATGTGTAATAACAGCACTAGAATTTACACCTTTTAGAAGTTATATTATTTTTTAAATTTTGACTCAAAAATAAAGCTTCATTTTATTCCAGTGTCATCTGACTTTTTTTTTCTTTTCACATGGAAAAATCGCAGACATAGCATGCCATTTTACTGAGATGCTGAATTTTCCCTGAGTAGCATGGTGCAAAAAGCTTGGTACTTCAAATGACATGATAAATGAAATTCTTCAATATAAGTGAAAAAACACGTCCACAGGGAGGTCAATCTAAAAATCCCTGCAAAATTTAGACATAGTGTTAATGCACTATCCATCTCCTGTAAAGAGATGAAATAAAGAACACATTCTGATTAAAAAGAGGCATCAAAAAATCAGCTCCTTATTTAAATTTTCAAATACATGCAGGGATTTTTAACTGTTTCAGGTCGCTCAAGTAGTTATCATAAAAGATCTTGGTGCTAAAAGCACTTTGTGAAAATCAAGGTCCTTTAAAACTGTCTCTGACTGAATGCTGAGACACCAAGGAGGGCAGAAGTCATGCTTCTCACACTTCTCTGAAGAAACACTTTATTTGGAATTCTGAAGCGTGTCAGCAGCTCCTACTAAACACTTGCACTTCTCGGGTTTTTTTCGAGACAGCTTGTGCGATGTGACATAGAAGTCAGAAAAATGAAAAGACATTTACATATGTATTTAATACATGTTGAAGAGACCCCAGGGTATGTATTAGACCAAATTAGGAGCTCAGTTGAGCTGGTTGAGACATTTTCTCTGTGACAAACCCTGTTTTCAGCACCATTACTCAAGCTCCAGATAGATTCAAGAGGGATTTGCTTTGCCTTGCTGATGTGGAAATGTGACAGAACCCAAATTAAAGCTTTCTGTACCTTTTTCAGGGACAGGAAAGCTTAAATATGGATCAACCACATCCCCACAAGAAGCCTTATGTAAAACAAGATCTTATGGCAATTGTCTCTTGCTGTGTCTGTGTAGCTTGTAGGAAGAGGTGAATGTTGAGGAGCTTAAGGTGCAATACTCACCCTGCAAAAGCTTGCAGCATTTGGCTGGGCTGTAGGATTAAAGCCTCAGCAGAGCCTCACAACTTACCTCCATCATGAGATGCCCTCACTCACCTGCAGGTGCTTTCTGATGGTGTTGTTTAGTGTTTGTTTCCTCCCACACAGAAAAAACCACCCGAGCTCTCCCCCAGAAGCAAACCACAGAACGCCAGAACCTCTGTGAGCTGCCAGCATCGTCTTCTGGCCACCGTTCAGGTGCAGGGCTGCCCTTGGCACTTGGCTTGCTCTCCACAGCAGATCCGCTAGTTCAGCTCCACACCACCCTCCCTCCCTTCTCTTTACTACCAGTTGCATGCTTTCTACACCCAGCCTTCCTGGGAACATGTCTGAAGCATGGATAAACAGAGGAATACATAAGAGTTTTCAGGGAGCTGATGCTTAACTGTCTTAACTGTCTTTTTTTTTTTACTTAATTTGTGATTCTTTCTATAAATGTTTTTCAGAAACAAAGAGAGAATGACAGCAAAATCATCCCCTTTAAATCGTGAAAAGAAAATTGTACAAAGAAGTGATGTAGGTATGACTGCATTAGGAAGGAAGAAAGTAATTCAGAACAAATGAAAGGCAATGATGACAGTGCCACATAACAATTGGGAAAAAGACAGTTGACATAAGAAAGTGACACAGCAATTTCTCCATAATCTTTGAAAACAATCTGGGCAATCTGGAAATCTGTAGGACTCTTAAAAGAAAACCTTATGTGGCTTTCAAAAATAAATGTATCTTATTTGTGACAGTAAGCAAGAAAATTCATAACAATATGATAGTCTAATGCTTTTCCCTGTGTTAAGCAATTGTAAGGCAGCTGAAAGCAGTGTGGGAGAAGGGCAACCTCCTCTGCACATCAGAAAGTGGCAGGATTCAGGTTGTTTAGCCTAGATTTTTTTAACCAGACAGCCCCCAGATCTTTTGCTAAGTCGTTAATGCTTTGTTATGAAAGGCAGCTATCAGCTGAAAAACTCCAGGCCTGTTGCTCACCTTCCTGTAACCAGATTTGCCATCTGTTAGGATCCAGTATTTAAATAACGATGTCTAACATTTAGAACTGCAATTCCCCTGACCTCTCAGAAGACCTTTCTCCCTACCATTATGCAGTGCTACTTTAAGCTGCTGTTCTACAAAAGCTGGAAAAAGTTTCTTCATTCACACTGCCTTTGAGTATCTTCATAGTCTTCAAAAACACCTGCCTCTAGCAAAGGCTGTGCAGTCAGCAAGCTTTCATGGAGGGCACATGGAAGCAGCAGCACAGCAGTAGGTGATGAGCATCCTTCCCTGAGAGCGCCTACAGCCCATCTGTAGAGAGCAGATTCACCCAGCAGACCTTACAGCCTGCTACTCACCACACAGAGCATCCTGGACTACAGTCAGATCAGTCTGAGCTGCAGCTCCAAGCATGGCTTGGCTAGGTTCACATTTGACTTCATAAAGTCTCCATAAGAGATTTCTCAGGTGCAAAGAAAGATGGATGAGTGTGTTTTTCTATTATGTTCATTTGTTTGAAATGCTCTGCATGTCAAAACACTCTAAAAAAGTGTGGATATTTGCTAATTTTTGGAGGTAAAAATCTTTTAGCCCAAAAATTCCCTTGTAATTTTATCACGGAGAGAAAGTTTAATAAAACAGAACTACTCGCCAAAACCCTCAGTACAATATTAAGCTGTTTGTGTCATTCGTAACACCACAACCCAGCTCTACATGACAGCACACAAATCAGCCTGCCAGAACTTTAATCTCTGATGGCAAAGAGGAGCAGCTCTTTCACCTTTCTCAGGCTGGAAAAACACCTCTCACCTCTCTCCTCTCTCCCTTCTGAGTACTCTTTGTACTTAGGAAAAAATGATGAGCAACCTCATGCACTGAAAATTCCTGCATAATGCTGAAATGCTAAACAAGAGAACTGGTTTTTTTTTTCCTCTGCAAATATAAACACATTCCACTTGAAGGTACAGTTATAAAATAGCAAAGATATGATTAAAGAATTCCATGTGGATTCATTACAAGCTTTCATTTCTGGTAAACTAATAAAGCTTTCCAGCTCATTTAAAAAAATAATCTCCCAACATTACACAGGAAGAAAAAATTATTACTCTTTGGGTCTCTGATAGGATATTAGGAGCAAGGCAAAATATTATCTATGCCAGATATACAAGCCAATATCGCAGAAAAACTCATAAAGTATATCAAGTCCAGGCAAAAACATAACAAGCAAAAAGCAGAAAATTACTTGAACTGTAGCAAACTGATGGTAGACCCCTAAATATAACTACTGTGCTCGCAGCCAAAGCTAAAACCTCAGAAACACATTTTCAGAGATATACAATTAAGACTGGGGAAAAAAAATAAAAGAGAGAGAAAGAAAATTAACAATAAGCCCAAAAGCTTTTTACAGACTGTAATGAAGAAGGAAAGGAACACAAGGTACAATAATAAACCAGATGAGGTAATAATGTACCCAGAAAGAGCTGAGAAGAAGAAAAGTGGACAAAAGCCATTCCTAGTTCAACCTGGTGGCAATTTAAAGAAGCAAGGAACAAATATATGTATGTGTGTGTATATATATATATATATATATGTATATATATATATATATATACACACACACATATATATAAGCTTAAAAAACCTTCAAGAGCACTGCCAAGATTCCTTGTGTTGCTATTTCTGTGCATACAAATATTCTTTCACAAATGCATGTGAGTAGCCACATGATGCAGGACATTAAGTACAGCAAACAAGTCTTGTTTCCATTCACGGCCTTTGCATTTCTCTAATACTGGGTTTCAGAATGTGGTGGTCTGAGGAAGAATTTGCTCACTCATGAAGATTTTCCATAGCAACTTAGAGGAAGGAAACAATACCAGTTATACTGCACGAATGTTACAGGGGTGTTTCCATCCGAAGTGCTGTGTATGTGGGGTTTGTGTACTGACCGCCCTGTAGACAAGCTAATGTTTAATACAATTTTGGAGACCTTTAAAAAAACCCCAAAACAAACAAAAAAATAACATTGAGCCTTTTGGTATACACTGAAACTCCCAGGATGTATTTTGCAAGAATCCAGTGAGCTGAGTTTGAAATACATGTCTGGTAGGCTGTTTTCAAACCAGATTTTTAATTTCATGTAGATCATATTATTTTCCACCCATAGTGGTGCCTGTGGTGCAGTTCTGTCCTGAAGGAACATCTTTTGACTGTGCTTTGAAGAAAACAAAATCAAAAGGTGGAATTGTAGAGGGAGAAAGAAAGCAAATTGTTCCCACACATTTATTGCCAAATAAGAGAAACATAAAAAGCTCTCCGGAGAGTTGTAGCTACAGTTGCAGCTACGTCTTGACCTGCTGCGCTGCTTTTTATTTTGTAGTCCTCAGAGGCAAATTGCATAGGGTTCACCCGGGCAAACATGTAATCATCCAGCTGCAGATTCATCCCACCTTGCTCTAGGTCCCTAAACAAAAGCCTGGGTGAAGAGCAGACCTATCTTACCCTCTGTACAGTCGGTGGAAAGGGAGGAATTTCCAGAAGACTCCAAAGGTCTGAATCTCAACTGTCCCTAGAAGAATTTCTGGCACATTGAGGATAAGCTAGTTTCATTTTTTCTTTCTCTAAGGTGTTTGAAGGGCACTCCGATAGATGTTCTAAATTAATATTGGATAAAAGACTTCTTTTTAGGCTTTCCTTTTTACCATTTTCTTTCCTTCCCCACTTTTTGAGGGTATTGTTTCCCCCAGAAAGTGGGGCATAAAGGAAATAGCTTCACTTATTGAGATATGAAATAATAAAATGTTAGTTAGTACATTAATTTAGTGGGGGAGTCATTGGGGATAAGGCACTTAGTGGTAGTGGTTGAAAAGCTCAACTGTGTTAAAAAGGAATTCACAAGCTTTGTAAACCTCGATCACCAGTTCTTAGTGCTCTGAAGATTCCCACTGTCCTGCAACTTTATGGTGAATTTTTGTTCTGTTTCTCTTTCCCACAGAGAAGGAGAAGCAGCACCTTCTGGTAGGCTCTGCTGCTACTACAACTAATGCCTGTGTTGTTTTAAAATCCCGCTTAATCCACTGCATCCATTCGAGTCACAGTGCATTTCATCCTGTTTCCCCAAGTGCCTCCTTCCCGCTCCAGAGCATTTGCTAAAGCAAAGCTCATTCACTGCATTATACAACCCCAAATTACTCCAGGAATTAGGGCATTTCTGATCCTGCTGCTAATACTGGTGTTATACAACTGAGGCTCCCTCCAGATCTGCTCCTTCCTAAGGACAGATAATAGAAGTTGCTGAGAGGGACGTGCAATTTGCCAGGTCTGGGCTGCATCTGCCTGCTCCAGCTGGGCCTGATCCTCAAGTTTGCAGCTGAGATCCGCCCTCTGGAGCAGCCTGCTGCATGGGGAGACCAGGAAGGCAGACTGGGCTACCAGCAATGCTCTGTGGCCAGCCCAGTATCACCAAAGGTTTACAGATGGGAGGACTACATGCAAGGACTCTGCCCTGGCAGAAAGTGAAGCTAGGTGCCAAACTGGCCTCTAGACGAGCTTGTTTCCAAGGAAAGAGGTTTTATGGAATCTCAAGGGACTTTCTACATTGACCAAGTCTGGAAATACAGATCAGAGAAATCCACCTGTGGCACAGACAGGATTTACCGAAAGTTGGATTAGTGGTAGAGAGAGGGCAAGCAGAGATCCCTGGAGTCCAAGGTCTCTACCAGAGCTCTTATAATTTTTGGTTTTCTTGTCTAGCATCCAAGAAACAAAGGCAAAAGTCTGGAGCAACGCTGATTAACTTTGGGCCTGAGAAACTAGGGGTTTTCTGCATATGAATAAGTAATGAAAGTGTTGGCAGCACAGTATTCAATACATGTCCTTGTGAGAGGAACAGAGAAAAGCAGGCTGTCACTATGTCTCAACCATATCTTATTTATATATTGGAAAGAAGATAGGCTATAGTGTTTGTGATATTCTTTAAACTGTTTTCAGAGTTATGTCTTAATTTACTCTTACCTGGGGAGTTAAGAAACAAACACTCCTTAAAATGAAGATTATAAAACACATACTTATGGCCATCTGGAAAAAACATACTGATTGATTAAAGTTCAATCTATCTGCTTTAAGACCAGCTCACAGTAACTGCAATGATTGCTATTCCAGCTATGAGCATTTTCTTCTTAAAACATTCCTTGCTGTTATCAGGCCAATCACTCAGCAGAACTTTTGCTTATTCCATGTACTTCAGTGCCCAGGACATATCTGATAGTCTGGAGCACAGTTCTGCAGAGAGAAGAACAGGACTTTGTGCCTGGTGACTCAGAATTGCTGAAGAATATAAGGGTTCAGGCTCAGTGATAAAAACAGAGATACACTTGCATACCCCCTGTGCCTTAGAGCAGCTGAGAATATGATCCAAAATATCAACCACAGTTTAATTACTCATGAACATGTTCTGCCTGACTTTATATAATGTTCTTCTATTAATTTAATAATTAAGTAATCATCCCTGAGGATATTTTTCAAAAACAGCCTACCAGCATGCAAAGCAAAATGTAAATTTTATAGGTGTTCCACTTGTCTCTGACAAAAGAACAGTAAGTGATTTCAGTGCGGGAACGTCACTGAAACTGTATACCTTTAGAATGTTAATCAAAAATGCATTTTGAAATCCCAAATGAATTGCAGAAATATTTTATGGCTACATAATCAGAAGCCAGAGATCTGTTCTTCTTGTACAAGTAAGGAGAACTAGGTGATAATTTTTTACACATATACTATACAATGAGGTACATACACCTTGTTTAGAAAACTTTGAGAGATCTCACCCACTTTGCCTGGAATCAGAGTGGGTCAGTGTTTTTCCACACCTCCCCATTATCATCTCAACCGTGCATGAGGTACTGTTGATTAAATAATGTATCATCAATTTTTGTAATAACTCATTGATAACACATGAAAAACACATGAGCCAAAAGCTCATTAAATATTATTCAGTGTGCTCTCCCCAATTATTCTACCAGTGTAGTCAGTTCCAAACCACTAGTAAATTTGCCATATTAAAAATTTCTATTGACTTTCCTTTATATACAGGTCATGCCTCTACCACACCACTCTGAGCTCGTCCCAGACGGATTCTTTTGCTGCTGGCAGGAGCCAAATATTTCTCTGCTGCTTTCTCAGTATTTGATTCATGTAATATTTACTCTTTCTATTCAGTCTGTTAACTAGTGGAATACCAAGTCAAGATAACTGCAGGACCTTATTCATGTAATATGGACAGTGACTAAAAAGCAACTGATCTATCACATGGAACAGGTGTGCAGAAAAAAACCTAACAGATGGTAACTACAACTGCCAGTCATTAAAATCCTGATACTGAATTGAACTGTGTCATGTCCAAAAGGAACTCCAGACCTCGGGCAAATGAATCAGCCCCAAAGTCTCTCCTTTCTATTTGAAATGAGGTAAACTGTTTCTTCTGGTCTTTGTTGCTGCAGTTCTAGAAACCCACCATCTTTCAAAAAACATGAGGCAGGAGGGATAATGCAAAAGGAGAGAGATTGGAGCAAATGAAACCCTGCTTTCTTCCAACCTTACCCATTCTGTGATTCTGTGAATAGCTGCATAGAAAAACTATTGTAGTGGCAGCTTATCAACACCTGTGTTTTATAAATGATTGGGAAAATTTCTTTTTAAATATAAATATGTAGAAAATTAGTACTGAAAAAAAATAAAAGAGAAGAAGATTTTGGCCTGTCCTTACCTTGTTTGCTTAAATTGTTTGGTTAATCTATTGCCCTGTGATTTGCTTGTAAGTTCACATTTAGATCACAATCTTGCCTAAGGACTCATTTTGGCATAAAACCTTTATCAATGTGTTTATAAAAGAAAACCCTTATCAATATTTTTATAATGGACAACCGTTATCAATATCTTTATAGTGGTTTGCAACTGGGAGAGTGATCTACCCATGGCAACTTTTCAGCCCCTGCTGAGTCTCATTGATTTCACCGAGATTTAATGGCCAACAGCACTCTCTGTTAGCAGACATTAATGAAACACTGAGGTTGTACTCAAGCACCAAGGCAGGGTGTAAAGCATAACACAATATCTGGTCCTTATCACAGCTTTGAGCCACCAGACTAGCAGGGGTGGTCAGCCCAGAGCACTGCCTGAAGTAAGTATAGCTGTAAGGCCTTTGTTCTTAAGCACTGATCTGTCCTGTTGTGGTGAGTTATTTATTAGTATAAGCCTAGTCTCAGTTACACACCTATGTTTTTCAGACAGGATTTAATGTAATTAATTTTAGCCATCTAAAAGTCATGCTCTTAATCCAAGCTAGCTGGCCTCCAGTCTTGCTTTATTCACCAGGTCAGGGCTTTCAGTTCTTTGAATTTTATGACTGATATGGGATATGGGATAGCATATATTTAAGGTATGAGATGAGGACCTTTGGGAGCTGCTTCTCTTCCTCTGTGGGCTATCAAATCAGGAAAATTACCTCCTTTTTTGTACCACCTCTCTAACTTTTAGGCAGGTAAAATTAATGATCTGTCAGAGTTTGAGATGTGAGGTGGAGTTTCATGAGCAAACTCTTAAGAAAAAAAAGATAAGAACATTAATAGTCATATGCAAATTAATTTTGGGGACACCTAAACTCAAACTCATGCTTAAGGAAACACACTTTAAAAGGCAAAACCACCTATCCTGCCACCCATATAGCTGCTTGTGTTTAAGACTCAAAGAATGTTGTTCATTTGTTTTGTGCCTTTGATTTGTCTATGGAAATAACCACCTTTATGTATCCTTATCTACTAGTCAATTTCATGTTCTGACAGTGAACAGCTTCTGAGCATATTTGGATAGAAATTTATAGTTACATTGGCAGAAAATACACAGGGACAATAACACTTCCCAAAATATACAATAACACTTTCATGCAAAACACTTCAAAGAAACATACATGAAAAGAAAAAAGAAAGGAAGAAAATTGCCCTCAAGAAGTCAGCTGAGGGCTTTCCAACTGTGAGACTCTGCAAACTAAGAATTTTTTTTCAGTCTGCTTTTAAATGGCTGTGAGGACCTGGTAATCTTTCTTGCTGTCAGAAATCCAGAGCTGGGGCACTCCAGACAAAGACCCTCCATGACTGGCTCCCTGCGGTGAGAAGCTTCAAGTCTTAACCTGTTATGGGAGCAGTTGCTCTTTAAGTTATAACTTGTATTCAACATAATTATAACAGCCATAGGAATATCAGTCTGTAGATTATCTCAAACGTGATTTTGTAAGAATTGCACCAGCACTGCCTTATTATCTGAGCTACTGAGGATGAAAGTAGAACTTGGATAGCACAGTGCCTGAATACATGGTATTAATGTCCAGCCAAACTCAACTGGCTTGGCTTCATCAGAATACAAAAGCACAAGCCAAAGCACTAACACAACCCAAAAAAACTGCTGGAGAATCCTCTGTGGTGCCTCTGCATCCATGTTTTCCAGCACCCTGAGGACCAGGAGAGAATCTTTAACTGGCTACAGGATGACTATACAAAGGGAACTCAGGTCAGGCAGGGCTAATAAACCCTGCTAGGTATGAACTTGTGGTGTAGGTAGCATGTGTCATATTTTTTACTTTTTTAGATCCCAGGAACAAGAGGATTCAGCTGAGCTGGTTCTGCCCTGAATTAGTACATGTTTGGCAAGTTTTGTTAGTCTGTGTTACAGGACATATTGAAGTGGCTATGATACTTCTGTACATGAGCCATCCCTAAGATGCAACATATTCGTGTTCAGGGACTGCCAATACTGAGCTACTAAAGAAAACTTGACCTTGAATCAGCTTACATGACCCTGTGGTCTTGACCCACATAATCTTTAATCTGGATACAACATGTGCAGATAACTGAGAGTCGCCTGAAATTTATTACTCTTGTGCTTGTATCCTCGAGGGCTTCTCTGCCATCTTTATCCTCTACAACAGTTTCTTGCTGCTCTGATTTTTTTGCTAGAACTCCAGGAAGAAAGAGCAGCAGCAGCAGCACAATGATGGCATCAATTGTGATGAACCCAGATACTGCTGCTCAGAGCGCTTGTGCAGACACTTTTCTCAAGAAAAGCTCTCTCTGTATTTACAAGCAGCAAATGCGCTGCAGAGCCAGAGCTCCTCTCCAAGTCCCTCAAATATATCTACTTGTCACAAAAGATACTGGGCACAGAACAAAGTCTTGCTTGGAAAGCAACAGTAACTCCTAAGAAACTTCAAGAACAAATTTCTAGCAGCTTCAGCTGAGCAGTTGATTCTCTAGACTAGAAGTAGGCTCTGAGATTACTTTCAGCTAACGTACTTTCAGATAACAGCTCCAACTGGATGCTTGATTTCGTGGTGATCTGGCTTCAGTGCAGAAGTAGAAAACCAGATACTGGGCTCAGAAAGACTATCTTGTTGCCTGCTAGCCTCAGGAACTTACTCAATAAGCCTAAATCTTCTTGTATGCTTTAAACTGAAATCTCCCCCTCCTTGTAAAGGATAGGAAGAAATTTTGTAAAGAGGTGGAACTACCTGATATATACAGACCACCAAGAATTACTCTTCCTAATGACACTGACTGCAGTTTTTACCATATGTGAGCTTGGAGACTTTTCCAGGGAATGCTAACAGCATTAAGACGTCTGTTTACCAGGCAGTAGTTTACCAGGAAGAGATGATTCTGACCACATGTAGGTGACAAGACCTATATGCCTGGGGACCTTTCAGGTAAATAGGCAGGGATCTAGAAAACTTGAGAACGTACAGTACTAAGTAGTTTTGAAAAGCAGGCAAGTTGAACTTTCTTCTTGGATCAGGCTGTGGTTTGAGCAATGACAAGCTAAGCTGAAGAGTTTAGGATGCTTTTATCCTATCCCTAACTAGACTCTTACTAATGGGTGGCAGATTATGGAAAATAACCAATTCTCAGCAAATGGTTTGGATCTGTTATGGGTAACAATCAATCACACACAGCTCATTGGAGATGGCAAAGATACAGCCATGGCATGGAGATGAGCTTCATCACAGGCACAAGGGTGAGAAAGGAGAGTGTCCCACAGCTGGCTTTCCAAGGACTTCCTCAGACTTAATGCTGCACTATTTGACTTGCTGGACAAAGAGTGTAGATCCCAGAAATAAGACCAAACATGAAGTGTAATTGGCCTCAGTGCAAAGCCAAAGAATTCAAGGCACAAAATGAGGCATGTCTTTCCCAGGACCACCAGGAGGGTAGCAGCAAAACCCACATATCCTGGCATACAGCCTGGAATATTCCAAAAAATAGCTTGTGACTGCTTCATTTCTCACATTATCATTGCATTTGAAAGTTATGGTAAAGGAGACACTTTGGGATAAATGAGATCAACTCCCTTTTGGCTACAGGAGGCCTGGAGAGGCTTCCCTGCAGGTAGGTGTAGAAAGAACAGCTGTGCTCTTCTCTGAGCTGGTGAGGAACAGCCTGGGAGTCCATGTGTTGCAGGAGCTGCATTAGCACAGCACTGGTCACAGGCAGCACAGGCTGCATCAGGTGTTGCCCAGAGCTCTGCTGGGAGAGCCACAGAGATTCTGGACTGCCTCATACTCATATCTGGCCATAAGCTGAATGGTGGTGTTTAACAACCCTTCCAGCAGGAACACTCCAAGGTGCCAGTTTTCTGCTGTCTGTTCACTGCTCTCTTCAGGCTTATGAACATTTCTGGAGAACAGCCAAAAATTTGATTACCAGTATAAGCAAGAGAGAATAAATATAGTAGTTCTGGCTAGCCTAAAAAGCAAAGAAATTCTGTGATTCATCCTAATAATTATAATGTATTTGAAAATATTTTGAAAAGGAATATTTTCAGCACTTTGGAAATAAGTATATTGTATGCAATTTGATTTTTAACCTGCCATGGAATGTTAATGATGAGAAAATATTTGTGTTATACAGCCAGAATGTGGATGTAAATATTTTCTTACTGAATTTTCTACAGTTTTATAGTGTTTGGGATGTGAATTTGTGAGTGAAATTAAATATGTGTTTAGGCCTGGTCTTCAGAAACCATAATAAGAACTATTTTCTGCAATGGAAAAAAAATCAGAACAGATTTCTAAGAGGCATTAAAATATTCCTGAAGAAGAATGATTTTTATATTACTTATGCTAAAAAACAGAAGTACAAGAAATGCATTCCAAGTCACTTTAGAAACATAGAAGCTCATACTTGAATCCTAGGCATGTGATCAATTCCATTTTGTTAACAGGAGGAAGCATGTATATAAAATTTATTCCACACCTAACTGCCATCAGGAGCAGGTTCGAAGCAGAAATTGAGTATCCGAAAATATGCAAAGTCAAACATGATTTTGAACTGGGGCTTTAACCTGCTGAACACACCAGTCAGTGTGGCCAGAGTCAGGGGACCTTTTCCACCTCCTCACCTACAAAACAGCCTGAAATCCCACCCAGGTGTGATAAAGGCCTGAAGCATCCTGGTCTGTATTCTCTACCAAAAAAAAAAAAAAAAATTAAAAAAAATCTCTGATTTAAACCTACCAATGAAATATAGGAAGAGCTAACACCTCAAAGCAGAACTATTTACCCAAAAGTAAATCTTTCTGTAAAAGGAGCAACAACCAAAAAAACTATGCTCCATCCAAATAAAACTGCAAGTGATAACATATTTCAGTAAAACATAATTAGTGGGATTGGAATTTGTCCAGGAGCCTCAGGTAAACATTCTTCTTAAAAACAGGAATTGGATATTGTTCTAATGAGTTTTTAAAACCAGCCTGAAACATATGTACCTTCTCTAGATGCCTGGAATATTTCACATAGAGTTAAAGTGAAGCATAGGGTGCCACGCACACCAGAAATATTTGGTGCAAAGGAGAGCTTTTTGAAAAGGTGAAATTTCTGTGCGATTAGTCACCCTCATTATTACTGGGACATGCCCAACAGAAGGGTACA
This sequence comes from Lichenostomus cassidix, assembly GCF_008360975.1. Classification (NCBI taxonomy): domain Eukaryota; kingdom Metazoa; phylum Chordata; class Aves; order Passeriformes; family Meliphagidae; genus Lichenostomus; species Lichenostomus cassidix. The sequence goes on along the minus strand of NC_139479.1, from coordinate 49,730,100 downwards.
AAACTGGCACCTGTGCAACAACAAGTATAATACTCTAGAGTGGTAGGACTTGATTATTTCTTCTCACTGGGTGTAAAACCCAATGCAGAGCCATTAATGACTTCTATTGTAGACTTTTTTTTTTTTTTCACGTTTCTGCCTCACATGACTCGGAAGTTTTCTGGTGGACAGTTCTTCCCGAGATCATATTTTAAAATCAAAGTGTTGAATTTACAGCCCAATATGGGTACCAGTTATAGAGATTCATATTACATTATAAACAAAAAATCAGCACCCCTTTTGTTCTTGAAAGATTTGAAAGTCTCAAGCAATTTCACGTCACTAACATCCCTGCATGATGGTATAGCAACCTTGGAAAATGTCTGCTTCCTGGTATTTTGGGGGTTTGCAATCCCATCTGTTACATTTCACAGTTCATTGCTAAGAATATGAGTTACATGATAAGTTGTGGAAAACACATAGCAAAGTCCTCTGACAGAAGCAAATGTAGTAAGATGAGGGTCAGGTGGGGGATATGACAGCTTCAGTAAGAGTCTGTCAGAAAGGTCTTCTGGAAAAGGTCTTGTCCATCTGCCAAACATATGAGATAACTGACATCTTGGATGTTCCCACCAGCTGTCTCAACAGTTCAGGATGGAACAGGGGCAATTCGCAGTCATCAAGAAGCAGAAATGCATGTTGTAATGCGGGAACTGGGAAACGTGACAGGTGATATTTGCTAATGACTGGTAATGATAGGGAAGAGATGTTAAGCATTGTAGCTATAACCCAGCCATTTTGAAAGACTATAGGTGAAATATGAATTAATATTAACACTTTCTAAAATTGCCCTGAGATGATCTATCATCACTCAAGAGTATTCCTTGTACATCCTCACTCAACATCTAATGCTGACATGCTATCTTTTGGTCTACTGATAACCCCACACCTTGGATAACCACTGAGAATACAGAATAAAAATAGAAGGGGAGTAAATTTTTAAGATCTGTGTCTTTCCAGTAGATTTGGAACAATTATACCTTACAGAAACATCTGAAAATCTTACATGTAACTTATTCTTAATGCATGAAAATACAGAATAAGTCATTATATCTTCCACCATTATATCACCCTCTGAAGAGCAAGTGTTTTCTGTCATATCAGTAATTAAGAAACCTAACAAATGGCATTTCTTAATTTACAGATATACATTTCTTGAACAATAGAGTAGCAAAACGAAAAGATGAGAAGCAGTGGAAACATCTGTCACATTTAAACAGCAATATAATTAATAACACTCTCCCCCATCCAACCAAGCATTCTGCCAACACTTCAAAAGGGTAATTGGAGTGACTTGATAATTATAGATGTGTCCTCCAGATTTCAATACCAGGCAAAATAATCTGGCAGGTGGACATGACTTTAATAAATAATTAAGGGAGAAACCCATGAAACTGAACTGAGTTCATATTGTTTGTGAAAAATAAAACTTAACAAGCCACCAT